>NW_024498462.1:11745581-12383081 GCF_017590055.1 Onychostruthus taczanowskii
GCCCCCGCCGGTACCGCGCCGGGCGGGTGGTGCGGGCGGGCCCGGCGGTGGAGGGGCCTCGCGGGCGGGCAGAAAATGGCGGAACACAAGATGTCGGCCGGGCCCGCGGGGCGGGGAGGCCGCGGCTCGGGGCCGCGGGACGGCGTTATCCCGGCCGGGACCGGGTTATTCCCGCCGGGACCGCGTTATCCCGGCGCTGTCCCCGCCCGTCGGTCCGCACCGCCGCGGGACACCCGCTCCTTTGTCCCCGCGCTCCCTTCGCCGCCTCCCCCCGCCCCGGCGGCACCGCGGGCGCGCCCGCGCCGGGCACGCGCGGGAGGGAGGGAGGGAGGAGGGAGGGAAGCGCCGGAGCCGCCGGAGCCGCCGGCGCAGCGGGCACCGGGAGCCCCGGCCCTGGGCACCGCCGGCCCGCTCTGCCCCTGATTTTTACCACGGGAAGTTTTATTGGTGCAACGCGTAGATGGAATTTATTTTTTTTTGTTTTATTTTTTTTTTATTGTTTTGTGTTAAGAGCCTTTAGCGCGTTTCAGGCGGTGAGACAAAATCTCGTTCGCTGGTTTTGTCTGTGGCGTTTTAAATGGATTTGGAGTGTAAGTTGTGGTGCTTTCTAGGTGGACACAATAAAGGACTTTAAAATAGATATGCTGGTTTTTCATACCCAGTCTGTTCTCTGCCAAGGGTCTGTGTCTATCTGCACGTTATTTTATTAATTGGGGTTTTCTAATTAAGATTTCTGCATAAGCAGGACGTTATTCATTGCGTTTCTGTCAGTTGCTGCATTAAAATTAAGAGGCAGAAGAAAATGAAAACCGTGTTATCTAGCAAGGATAATTTTTTGTACTTCGGCTTGAATGTTAAGAAATTAAATGGTTACACAGCAGCTGGTTCCTATTTTTCAACGGTGTAGAAGTTTATTTATTGTTCCATTGCTCCATGTCTGAGCCTGGTCCTTTTGGTTTCATGCACATCTGATATGCAGCTTGTGAATAACCGAACACCAGCAGTGCATGATGTTGTGTTTTCCTTTGGAGCATGTAAACAAGATGTAAATTATTTAGAAGAAACCCACTGTTTTAAAGGAAAGATTAGGGGCTGACCATGCAATTAGGCTTCATGTGAAAATACACCACCTGAGCCTGCTGTGAGGAGAGGTGTGTATGAACGCAGGACCACACAAAATGCATTCCTAAAGCTACATAAACAAAGAGCATGTATTTAAGCTGTATTTGGCGTTCTGTAGAAGTGTTGTTTATGTTAGACACATTTGAAATATGGCAACAATGCCTGGAAGCCAGCAGCGGGATTGGGAGTTTCCCTGTCCCCCTGGGAACACCAATGACACCCTGTTTTTCCTGGGAAGGGTAGAAGTGCTGAAGCATTGGTTGTTATCCCTCCTCCTTAAAACGCTTTGCTGGATATCTTTGCATTTGGAGTGCTTTCTTAAGCTCTCTCTAAAATGAAAATATTCCTAACTGTTTTGTGTTACTTTCTTCAGGAAGAGTAAGCTAAGAACAGATCAGTGTGTATCCTGGGAACTTCCATCAGTTTTCAGTTGAATGTTATGTGTCCTTAGGTCATTCCAAACTGCCAGCCATTACCCTTGATTTTAAAATTGCCATGTGCAGAAGTAATTTACAGTTGTAGTCAGAGAGGTCAGATATCCCTTCTACTCTAAAATTCATTGCTTGTCTCACTGAGCCCCATCTAAGGAAGAGCTTTGGCATAAAGAGCTTGAAATAGACTGAAATGAAACTCAGGCTCATTAGAAAGAGAACTGTTATTTTTCAGAAAAGCAAAACCATTCCAAATACAGACATATTTTAAAAATTTAGCCTTGAGCCATTGCTCTGGGAGTCTCAGTGTAGGTTGCATGAGATACTTCATTTTGGGATGTGATGGTAATATGCTCTTTCCTGAGCCAAGATAGCATGCTGTAATTTAAAAAAATCAATGAAAAAATTAATGTAAAGTAAATATTTTATTGGCTGATGCTAAAAACATTTTCACTGTCTTTAAATACCCAGAGGAGAAGGGGAATTGAGAGGAAAAACTTGAGATGTTACAAGTTAGAGGAAGAGAGGAGCGGCTAAGTTTGGGATTGTGACAGGGTGTGGAATTGTGGCTTTCTGCCTGATTTCTCCCTCTCCAAAGCCGTGATTGGATCTGTCTGTGGTGGTGTGGGTGTGTTACACAGTGTACTACAGGAGGAAGCTGAGAAGAGCCACAATTAATCACTGCACTGCATTTTTTGACTGTTCCCAATAACAAGGTTTGCCTGCGTGTGTGACATGTGGAACTGCATCATCTGCACTGCTGCAAGCCGTGAGCAGAGCCGTGGGCCTCCCCCAGCCTTAATTCTTCCAGCAGTAGCAGGAAGGGCTTTTCCTGCTGGCACTGCATTCCTTTAAGATCCCAAAGTTGATATAAAAAATAAATTTGTGGCTGTGTGGTTGGTTCAAGTCCATCCTTTGTCTGCAGTGAGGGTTTACAAGGACATTCTTTATAGGGTTGGTACAGCTTCAGTGGGGTTGTTGCATGGGTGTCATCATCCATCTCTGATTTTAGGGGAAGTTTAAGGGATTGCTGCTGCCATCCCATAACTTTGGTTCTTTTTCTAGTCCTGTTAAATACCAGAAAGATACTCTTTAAGTGATAATTTGCCTTCCCTGCAGAAATTTAAATTCAAATTATAGTCCTACTTTGTATTAAATTTTTCTGTGTGCCAAAATACATAATATATTGTGCATCTAATTATTTAATCTGAAAATAAGTTGCTTATTGAGAAGGAGAAAAATTCTAGCCTATTCTTCCTCTAATCTCAGATTGATTAAAATAATCTTTCATATTCATTTACTCTGAAAGAAGGATTCTCTGAAAAGGCTGTGGTCAGGAAATGTTAGATATTCCCTTAATTCTGAAATAGTTAAATGAGCTATTTATGCCCTGAAGTTGCATTCTGTTTTGTGCTAGCAAGGATTCATTAGCTACAGGGAGAATTTTAAATGGCTGTGGTGGTAATTTGGGAGTGATGGAGCATTGCATTGGGGTTCTGGACCTGCTCTGTGATCCTTACAATGCTGAAAAAAATTGATTTTGGAGTGGAATTGAAATAGTAAAACCCTTACCAACTTTCCTCATGGATAATGTTTGCCTTCTTTGTATTCTTGAATTCAGACTCTTTGGGGTGGACCAGTGGCTTTTCCCTGTGATTGCCATCGTTGGGCTCCTTTGCTGGAGGAGCTCAGGAGTTGTGGGAGGTCCTGGCTCTTCCTGGGCCCCTTGGCTCTGCCTTGGAGGGGTCTCGGCTTTTGGGCACTTGTTCCTCCAGCCTGACTTGACCTTGTGTTGGCTCCTGAGGTAGAACTCACTGCAGTGGGGCTGTCAAGTATATTCTACCTCAAAGTAATTGGAGTTTCCCTCATAGTTTGGATTTAGATGGTAAGATTTAACAAATTCTTGTCGTGGGGCATTGGTGATTTCTTTAATGAGATCTAGGAGAGCAAAACCAAGGTTGGTGCTAGGAGAGGAAAGCAGCATGCTTTGGACTTACCTTGGAAGATTTGTACTCCCTGCTCCTCTGCCCCACTCAGGTCACTTAGTTCTGAGCTCTGACTGTGTTCACCTCCCACAACTCCTAAAACTTCGTATTTGCTCTGGGATTCTGTCGCTTTCTCTGATTCTTGGATATGAGAGGGCAGAAAAGTACAAGATTTTAGTCTTGTGCAACAGAGATTTTTTTAGGCTTGAGATTTTTCACCTGTTGAGCTCTTTCTGATCGTGTGGGTGATTGGGTGGGTGGGTCACTTTGCACTGAACTTGTGTAAAGTCCTTTGGGTTGCAGCAAATTGCAAAATAATTCAGAATCCCCACATTTCAGTGTTTGGTAGCAATACTGGAATGCTGATTTTATCATTCTCTCTCGTGTTTTATGGGAACACTGTCAAATGATAGATGCCTTCTCCTGCTCTGGGAGTGCCTTTGTGTAGCTGTACCTTGTCAAAGAGATCCGGCATCCCCAATTAAATTTACACATTAAAATGGGTTTTGCAGTGTCTCATATATCCAAATTTTGAAAGAATTGGAAAAATTGATGCTCCCAATACGGTGTTCCATTTTCTTCTTTGTAGCTCCACACATCCAGAATCACCAGTCTTGATTAATTAGTTAATGAGTCTGCAGACAGGCAGAGCAGAGGCTGCTTTGTGCACAATTGCTAATATTTATTATTATGCTAAGGTAAAAAAAAAAATAAACCCAAATAGTAAAGTGAATTCTGTGAAGTGTTGCTTATGGTTTTCTTGAATTTTTGGGTAAATACTTCTCTGTGTTTGTCAGTGTAACACATCAGTCCAGTAAAGCTGATCAACACAAGAACACTGTTAAACATAAATTCTCGTTTTTGTTTTTTGCAGTTGTTTGTGAATGAATTTGGCTGAATATGGATCCAGGTGGCGGAAGTCTTGGATTGCAAACACAGGAATCCAAAATGCCTCACACTATGATCATGCAAGATTTTGGTAAACATTTTAACTATTAAAAATAATGAGTAGAATCCAGGGGATGATCTTCTCAGATATTGGGAAGGACCATGTCTATACCAAGATATTTTCATTTGAATTACAACACTGAATAATGTTTATTATTTTAAAAAAATTCTGATAAGAAGCATTTTATTGAGTGTTTTCAAGATTAAAACTGCTGTTTGTGTGTTAAAATAGTTTACTGTGCATTTTATGTTACGTCTAGAAAAGTAGTCTGCAAATACGACTGGCCAGTCCAGTCAGGTAATGAAAACCAGGTTTCTACCTCCAGCCATTCCTTGTGATGTGGCAAGTTGTTGGAAATTTTACTGTGAATATTGCATAAAACTGAGTGTTTATTTTTAACAAGGCCCTTGCTGCTCAAAGGATGAGTCCTTTTATTGTAACAGCAGTTAATGGTTTGTTACCACGTTTCCAGTGTCACGCAAGAATTCTGTGAAGGTTCACATTGCTGCTGCAATGAAATGTTTCCTAACTGGGAATTAAAGAAAAAGAGACTGAATTGTAAAGTGGCCTTTAGTTTTTAACAGATCCTAAGTTTGGGACAAACTCCACATTATGTTTTGAAGTGGTGTGTTTAGTTTGCCTTAGCTTGTACAGAACGGCTGCTTTGGACAGTGGGGTGAAATGCAAAACATGGATGTGGAGAAGTAACAGGTTTTTCCATCTGTGTTTAGCTTGCCTGTGTGATAAGTCCATTCCTTAGATAAAGCAGTTGCTGCTGCAATAATTGTAACCTTTTTCTCCTGGTTTGTGGTTGTTCCCTAGTGGCTGGGATGGCTGGCACTGCTCACATCGATGGAGACCACATAGTTGTGTCAGTCCCCGAAGCTGTCCTGGTTTCTGACGTGGTCACGGATGATGGGATAACCCTTGACCATGGCCTGGCAGCTGAGGTGGTCCAGGGGCCCGACATCATCACGGAAACGGACGTTGTCACCGAGGGCGTCATCGTTCCCGACTCCGTCCTGGAGGCCGACGTTGCCATTGAGGAGGCTTTGGACACCAGCGACCACGTGCTGACCTCTGACCTGATCACAGAAACCGTGCGAGTTCCCGACCAGGTGTTTGTGGCAGACCTTGTCACGGGCCCTGAGGGACACCTGGAGCACGTGGTGCAGGACTCCGTGGCCGGGGCCGACTCGCCCACCATGGTCTCGGAAGAGGTGCTGGTGACCAACTCGGATTCGGAGGCTGTCATCCAGGCAGCCGGGACTGTCCCTGGCTCCACCGTCACCATCAAAACCGAGGACGACGACGACGGCAAGAGCACATCTGAAGACTACCTGATGATATCTTGTAAGTCCACAGAGGTAGATGGAAGCAGGAGGGAGCTTCTGGTGGGGAGAAGTTCCTGTAACTGGACTCTTGGAACGCCCAGGGGATAGGCTGGTGCCCAGTTAATTCCTGGTGTCTGGATTTGGGGGTTTTGATGCAAAATCACTGATGCAGCAAGAAAGAGAAGGACATTGATGCTGCTGAGTGAGTGGGTGTGTATGTTTGTGTTTCTGAAACTAGATATTCCAGGAAATTTAAGAAAAACACCTTGGAAAGTTAAACACTAAATTGATTTTGAATATGCCATTTTTTTCTAAAAAACACCCCAGGTATATTACAATGCTATTTAGATTCATGTAAAAATGACGTACTCGGATTAATCAGGAGAACCCACTAGGAAACAGTTTTTTTAAGATCTCTTAACTCAAAGTTCTCTCAATATGTCCACAAAACACGGTTTGTTTAGTGTATTAAAAATCATAATAGGTATTTCATTGTCTGTTGTGCTCTTCTGGGCTGAACTTGGAAATAAGGGGTCAGGTTCATTAATGGTTTGGTCATTAACACATTCCAGTTCTTGCACAGCATCCAACTCCATATGATCCTGTTGACAGTAGCTGAAGTTGGCTACTGAAAGAACCTTGGGTACTTTGTGTTTCTTCAGTGCTTGCATTATACCCAAGGTACCAGTTGTTGCTGCTACACAAATTTGATAAATATATTCCAAGTAATTTATTTTTTTTTTACTCCTTCTACTCCTTCAGATCATTTATTGAAATGTGAGCAGGTCAAAACAGATTTTATTTAGTTAGAAGCAATATGTTAAAAAAAAGTCAATGCCAAATGTGTCAAAGTGTCAGTCTGTTCACAACAAGCTGCATTTATTAAAAATCTCATGACAGAGGACACCACTGATTCATGATTATAATGATTTCCCTCTCTTATAGCATCTCTATCCCTTATGCAAAATATATTCGTTTTTGTTCAGTACAGGATGAACAGCAATGATTTTTAAAGCTTTCCATCATTACTCTGTCACTAACAGAAGTCAAAAATAGGGGTTTTTGAAAAAGGAACTTCAAAAATGACTCTATAAAGCAAATTAGACCTGCTACAAAGAAAACCTTGTGTGTTTTTGTAACGAAAGGAGCACCACTTTTACAGTCAGTTGTTTCACTGAACAAATTCCTCCTTTCTGACAGTACTTAGGATGAATTTATTCTGTAACTGGTCATTTCCCTTGTCACTGTAAGTACAGTCATCTTTGGGACTCCTTCTGAGAGAGATGAGTGTGATTGATGCTGATGATCCTGCACTTAGACCAGAGCATCTGAAGCTTTCAGTTACCTGATGGCCCCACGTGTGTCTGACACATTCATGGTTTTGTCAGGTGTTCTCAAGCTTGGCTTTCACAATGTTTCAAAGCCATTTTGAGACCTAGTTTTCAGCAAATTAAATTTTTATATATGTATAATCGTGATGTGCCTGAATAGTCACAGTTGGAAGTTACATTATTCATCTAGGAGTTTGTTTTAAGTGATCATTTATGTAAATTAAGGAAGTCATAGAATCGTGTAGGATGGGAAGGAGCTGTAAGATTATTGAGTTTAATCGTTCTCCAGCACTGCCAGGGCCACCACTGACCATGTCCCCAAGGGCCACATCCACATGGCTTTTGAATCCCACCAGGGATGGGGACTCCAGCCTCTGTCCCAGGCCGGAGCTTTTTGTGGGGCTGTTGTGACCCCAGGGCAGGACCTGACACCTGTGAGCCCCCACAGCTGTCCCCAGCCCAGGATCCAGCCTGTCCAGACTCCCCTGCAGAGCTTCCCACCTCCAGCATCAACACTTCCCAGCTCAGTGTCACCTGCAAAGCTGATCCCCTCATCTGGGTCATTGATAAAGGCCTTGAGCTCTGTTCTGTTCCTAAGTTTTGAGCCTGTGTTGTGCTGGGGATCCAGCCTGACCCCACAAAGTGTCTGCTGTTGTGTTTTTGTCAGCGGTAATGAATCGTTCTTATGCAGCTTTTAATTTTTTTTAATTGTTCAAGTATTACCCTTGAATTTGTTTTGTTTATGGAGATAATGTGTTGTGTAGAATAGATAAAGGCCTCAGTTTATCAAGCAGGTCAAAACTTTTTATTTACTTATATGTATTCAATTGTCAAATTGTCAATATTGTAGAAAGTGAATTTTATAATATTTCTTTTGGGATGTATATATAGGACTGTTGAGCTGTTTTTATAATGTAATTGACACCAAGTCTTACTTCTAAAGAATTTCAAAATACTCAGTTGTCTTTTAATGAAATGTAGCATCTAAAAAGGGGAGACTTTACACAAAATGCCACATATGCCCTTAGGGAATACCATGAGTTGTTCTGTGGAACACATGTGGAAACTACCAAAATATGACATTTTAGGGTATGGAACTGACTGTGGAGTTTTAATTTCCTTTATGCTTGTTGGGAGTTACAGCTTAAATGACAGAACCATAGAATGGGTTGGGTTGGAAGGGACTTTACTGAAAGGTGATTTTTCACCATTTTGAGGTGACATTCCCATGTAGATACTTTATACACTTCTGGTAATTACATTTGCTATGTAAATACTATTTGGGCAATATTAAGCTCGTCTTGATAGTTGTGTGACTATCTGTGTATGATTTTGTAATTGCAAAGTTTCACTGGAAGATTATTACCACTCTGCAGATAAATTCAGCTTTTTCAAATCAGCTTTATAAGCACAGGACTTAAAAAATCTATTTTTGATCCGTTCACAACACGAATACCACGGGGTGTTCACGGCTCTTTGCTTTAAGCCATCCGAACACCTCGATAAAAAGGAATTGAATCCCAAAGGCTGTGGTGGGCCCCTGACCCCAGCCTTGTCAGAGTGAGATGGAGCTGGTGAGCAGCACAGGCCGTGCTGCAGGGGCAGTGGAGCTGAAGCCTCCCCTCTTTTGTTTTTCAGGTTTGCGATATTCAGACCCACAGCGGGTTGCCAGCCCCCGCTCCGCGTGCCGGCCCCATGCACTATTCTGGTGACCTCAAAGCCACCACTGACCCGCACTGGAGCTGGCCCGGGGCTAAGGTACTGTGCCACCAACACCTCCTTTTTAGTGTCTTACACTGTTGCCTCGTTTGCTAAACATTTTAGGATTCCTACTCCTCTATTTGAACCTATGGGACTTAAGTAGATCAGACATTAGAAAAACCCGGAGAATTGTCAAAGCCTTGTGGGACTTACCTTGCCCTCGTGTTGCTGCTCTGGTGGCTGTGGCATCACCAGCATAGTGCATGTGAGGCATCACATGGATTGGGAGCTGGCAATCCACGGTGAATCTGGACATCACACACCTGAAAACAGCCAAGCCAGGTAAGTTTAACACTGGGAGTGTGCTGAGTTTTCCTTTAAAGCTTGTTCACTCAGGAGGATTCAGCATCTATTTATGGAGGTTCTCTGTTGTGTTTTTTTCAGTTTATTTTAAGGGACCAGATAACAACATGTAGTGCTTCTGGTGGGTGAGTCAGAGCTGGAAGACACTTTGATATTCCATTGACAGAAAGGAAGCAAGCATTCCCTGTTCCCCTGAGCTATCCCTGGGAAAAGCAGCAGAGAATTTAGCACTGATGGGTTGGCAGTGATTGAAGGCATCTTACTTAGGCAACAGAATATTTTCATGAGCTGTTCTAAAAAACAATAATGTTTTTGAACCTGACAAAGATTACTTGTCCTGCTGTGTTCTTTTACTTAAGTCTGTTTAAAAGGTAGATGGAAGCCATTAGATTTACTTCAGATAAGACAGGACTTTAAGCAAAAGCAATTGCCAATTCATTGTGTTTTGTTGTATTTGAAACAAAAATCAAGATCTTACAGGTAACAGTCTATATTGATGTCATTTTCTCAGCCCAGATGATATTTTCCAAATTTTGCTATATTACACATTTGCTGTTTTAGAAAAGTGATCCCAGAGGCCCTGGATACACAAACTTCCTGATAGGTTTCCATTTCTTTAGCTTGAATTATAAAGACTGAATTTTTTGGAAAATGCACAGGATGGTTAATGGTGTAGAAGCAACCACAAATGTTAAAATACTGTTCTAAGTTTACTCCTCTGAAACAGGACTCCCTGCTTTTACAGGATATTGAAGATTTGGGAGCTTTACAGGCAATATTAAAACACAGTGTGTGAGTGTACATGCTCAATTCATGTTTTGGGGTTTTCTTTTGCTGAAAACATTCTTGAAAAAGTTGAAAATTTCTCATTTTTTTCCTTCATGTAATGCTTATTGCATTGCAGTTGATGTTCCTATCTAAAATTGTGGCATTTTTTCTTACATTATTTCACCAGCCCCATAGTGGTGCACAGTCACTGTCACATAATGTTAGTTAAATAGTTGGAAATTTTTCCATAAAGAAAACTTTCTATCACGCATGTGGTAACTCCCCTGTATAGCAGGAAGTTGCTGTTGTTGAATAACTTCATTTCTGTTTCACTGGTACCGTGTTGTGTTTATAAAATATGTGAGTTCAGAAAAAAATGGTGTGGCTGGAGTTGCAGCTTTGAAAAGAACTTTATTATCACCTCCCAATTCTAAATTGGCAGGGTTTGTGAGCTTTGAAATACTCTTTTTTGCAGTGATAGAGCTGGGTATATAATCCCATTTTTGTACTGGGGATTACCTCCAGTCCTTCCAACACTCACACATGCAGTGGGAATGGTCATTGTATTAAATTAAACTTATATTTATCATTTTCCAGAAGATGTATAAGAAACTTTGACAAACTTTAAAAGCCTTGCAGGAAAAAAAAAAAGTCTTTAATAAATTCATGCTTAGTAAATGTATGGAAGTACTTATTCCAAGAAAAGGGAATTTCAGCATCTCCACTTTTATGTCTTCTGACAGCCCCATTCTGGCAGCTTAAAAAATGTCAATTAGCAGGTGCAGTAGCACTCCCACAGGGGATATTAAAGGGTTTAATGACCTGGTGCAGGGAAAGTCGAGTGTCAGAGGAATATTCAGGTTCTCTCTTGTGGCTCTCTCAGTGTCTGTGCTCTGACTGTTCCCAGTGTCCTGCCAGGTCACACAAACATCAGGCAGCACGTGGCACACTCTCACTCTTTAAGGTGTTGTTGTTCCTGGTATTGGTTTCAGTAGATATTTACAGAGTTTTTTTAATTATAAAAGCAAAAACTCTCTTCCTGAGGAATATTTTTTTCCTGATCCATGTTGGATGCTTCTTCGGCAATGGAATTAATCCATTAGTTACCAGAAAAAACCCCAAACCCCCCCCAGATATCTACAGCAGCATTTTTTAGATGTTTTCCATAGGTGTTTCAGGTTATAGAGCCTGGTGCTGATAGCAGCAAGGTTGTGGGATTAATCCCCATATGGATCATTCACTTAAGAGTTGGACTTGATCCTTGTGGGTCCCTTCCAACTCAGATTATTAATTTTCATCAAAGTACAGACTTCACAAAGGTTTTAAAACAAAAACAAGTATTTACTTGTACTTCCCTACATTTTATCCAGTTCTGTCCTCATAACTTCTGTACTCACCTGGTGCAGTCCAGGATTTGTGACTAGAAATGAGGTTTCCCAGTGCTGTGAGCTGGTAGGTGTCTGTGGAAAGAGCTTAGTTTGGGATTGCTGGGGTGGGTTCCACTCCCCTGCTGCAGGAGAGGCACCCTCACCTTCCCACCTCCAGTGACTGCCCCAGCACTAAAGGCTTCAAGGGACTCCAGTTTAGCCCAAGGGGAGGTTAAAGCAGCTCTTGGGAGCAGCCACCAGTGCCTGGGAGCAGGAAACTGGGAGGGGACTGGGGAGCTCTGCAGCATCCCAGGTAAGCCAGCTTCTGCCAGGGATCAGGGCCTCGGCGTCCCCGTGGAGTCGGGAAGCTCTGCTGTCACCTCAGTGTTCATTTTAAGGAGTTTTTCTTTGCTTAGTGCACACATACTTTAATGTTACATGTGCAGTAAGATGCTGTTTCCCCGGAATGTATTTCATTCAGATTTTGTCTACATTTTGTGGGATTCTCCTCTATTTAGAGCACTTCAGTGGGTGTTCAGCACTGCACAGGTTTGTGTTGACCATCTGCACAGGAGCTAAATTTATCCTCAGTGAGAAGTGTGTCAGTACATGTGTCAGGGAGATGCTGGGTTCAGTGCCCTCTGGGTTGGCAGTTTGAGGTGTATCCATGGTCATCTCTGTGAATGCCCTTTTTACCAAAATACGTTGCTTTTAATAGTTTGGATGTATTTTTTTCTTAGAAATTAAATTAGCATTTTGAATGTATAAACCAAATAATCAGTGAGTGAGTTGTGTAAAGAATGAGGACTCAATCTCTCATAGTAGTATTTGGATTTATTGTCACTGCATCTTTTAATCAGCTGTATATCATGCATTAATCTTAATGTGTGTCTGTTTTCAACTGATAAAGTGGATGAAATCATAATTTCTTTGAGGAAGAAGATGGAGTCACATTTTTGATGCATACTTCTTTAGCTGGGAATATACTCCAGTCATCACACTCCTCAAGAGTTTCAGCCACTAAATTTTAGTGACTATGCATCAGAATGAAACATTTGAGAACTCTTAGACTCTAACAGGGTTAATTATTTAACAGGGCAATTCTGGGTTAATTTTTAATGCTTTTGTATAGATCTTTAATTTTAATTATTGGTAAATTTTTGCTTTCTAAGAGTAATAGTTTCAGCCATAACCAGTTACCTCATTCCGTTTGATGACAAACTCCCTCTTGTGTCCTTTATTCTGTAATTCCTGCTGTGTTTCCTGAGTTGCAATAAAATCCTGAACTTCTGGAATCTCTTAAGTTTCCTGAGATGAGCTGCTTTTAAGGGCCACTTAGGAATACAAACCTTTCCTGTGCATGGGGAGAATAGTGGAGAAGATCATGCTACTGATTACTTTGACTTCTAAAAATGTGTTTGAACCTCATTATTATTTTCTTCTCTTTGCAGTGGATGATGTTGGAGAGAAATTGGACCATATAGGAAGCACTCCCTTGAAGATCAGTACCGAGGTGGCAAATGATGATGTTGCTAAAGATGATGGCTTTGGTTCAGAAGTTATCAAAGTCTACATATTTAAAGCTGAAGCTGAAGATGATGTTGAAATAGGTACCTTGAAATCCTATTTATTCTTTCAGTAGTGTGAAGTGTTTCAGGGTCTTTGTGTTTGTTCTTCATTCCACATAATCCAGTGACTGGAGTGTTCTGTAGAATGTGACATTTGTGGAGGCTGCCCAGATGCACAAAAGCTGGGTGTGGATTAGTCTCAAGTTCTTTTTTGATTAGCTGGGCTATTTTGAGGCAGCCAAAGCCCAAATGTACAAGTGTGTCTGCAGCTGTTTTTTCAGCTGCTGCTTTTCTCTGACTTTGCAAGACACAAGTGTGTCAGCACAGCAGAGCCTCTGGAGTGGATCCCTTTTGTTGGTGGGAGCCTTTGGTGGCCTTGCAGAGAGAGGGGAGGAATTCTGGGGCTGCAGGTGAACCAAGGGACTCAGAATTCTCTGCAGTTCCCTTTCCCAACAGATAGACCAGCAATCCCCATGCTCTGAGGGGATGCACAACTCACCTGTGTCTGTTCCTGAAAAAACAGAATCCCCCTCTTGGCTGTTTTGGAGCTGGAACCTCTAGATCATCCCCAGGCCCTGTTCCCAAATACATTCTGTTCCTCTGGGGATGGGCTCTCAGTCTCCAGGGACAGAAGGGACAGACTGCTCTTGCAGCAGCAGGGACAGCCAAAATCTCTGATGGCTGAGAAGTAATTCCCAGCAGGGCTGTTCTCTGAGCAGCTCTCAGGGAGGTGGTCCCAGCAAGTCAAAAAAATACTTGGATCTGAAATTAATCTTACCAGTGGCTGTGTTCACATTGACTTAATGTGTGTAACTTCTTTTTGTTCGAGGTGGGACAGAAATTGTCACTGAGAGTGACTTTCACAATGGCCATTCTGTAGCTGGAGTCATTGAACAAGGAGGTGTTGGGAGAATGCAGCGAGAAAAAATGGTTTACATGGCTGTTAAGGACTCATCTCAGGAAGATGAAGATATTAGTAAGCATAATAAGAAACATTCTTGTTTGTCATGCTGTTTGTACACCCATATGACCATCATTCTCAAGGACATTTTTCATTATTTTCTGATGGATTCTTCAGCCTGAAGTAGTAGAAAACTAAGCTCATCTTCCCTAAAAATAAAAAGCAGGCTATAATTTTTTTAAAGTCATGTGGATAATGGACTTTGTGCATACTGTGTGCAATCATTTCATTATTTATATTAAATTTAACATGTCCATGGATGAAGTTAATGAGGGTAGTCAAACTTCTTATTTTTCTATTTTCCTACTGTGAATTAAGCAGCTTTCTGACAAAGTGGCAAATGTCATCAGTTGCAAGTTCATGAGTTTGTCTATTGGAAATTTTGTGGGCATTTGTTTTGGATTAGTATTTATTGATACATGTTTTTTCTCTTTAAGGAATATCTGAATAAGCAATGATCCCCTAAATGCCAAAGGAAGAAAATTAATTTATAATGGGTATCAGTCAGAGCGAGAGCAAATTAAATGAACAAAAAGATAGGACAGGGAAAATAAAATTAAAGATTATTCTCCTCCCTTCATCCAGGCTGTGCTGAAATAGCAGATGAAGTTTATATGGAAGTTATTGTAGGGGAAGAAGAGGCCACATCCCTTCCAGACACCCAGCTGGAGGACTCTGGCGTGAATAAAACCTTTGTCCCCGTTGCTTGGGCTGCTGCTTACGGTAGGAACCTGTGCTTCTTTCCTGAAAATCCCTGCCATTATTTCCTCCCTCATCCGGCTGCCAGCATCTCTGGGATGACCTCACCTTGTTGTTGGGGTTTGGAAACAGCTCCTGATCTCTGCCATCCAGTGGTTGCTGTGTGCTGGGTTTCATGGAGTAGAAAGGAAAGCTTGTTAGGAGAAGTTTGATTTTGTTTCAGATCCCAGCTCAAATGTACAGAGTATGTGGGGTTTGATGCTTAATGTTGAAGATTGTTCTTGTTCTTAAACAACAAGAACAGCCTTAAGTGTTTTACGTTAGGAGGGGGAAGGGGGAAAGACTGTGAAAAGGGAATAGTAGGAATAAATGTGTAAATATGTTCCTAATAATTTCAGTTTATAGACATGTTTTAAACTTGTTAGTCCTTTAGGTGAGAAACAAAAAAGTGATTTGTTTTCAAATAGTGGAAGTGTCTTAGGATATATTGTAAGTTCTGTCTATTCTTTTGTATAATTTCCTTGGATTTTGGTGTGTTAAATGTTTGTTAAGAGCGTGTCAAGTTATCCATCGTTTCTGTTACAATTAATTAAGCAAGTTAGTGAAAATTCCTTGGTGTGTTAAGGAGAGCCCAACAGCTGGGCTGGTAAAGTACTTCAGAACCACAGAGCTTTGGCACATAGCAGCAAAATGAGAAATGTGCTCCTGAGGTATTCCTTGTGCATCTCCAAAACTCCATTGTGCTGAGAGCTGATAAGGGCCAAGTCCTCTTATCTGCCTCCCTCTACTCCAGGCAGATAGCATGCTTCCATCTCAGGAGCAAAGTGTGCATTTCAGATAACCTCTGCATTGCTATCTGAGGGAATAGATGAGGTTAAAAGTTTGCAGAAACAAGCATATTAATAATGGAAAGCAGGAGAGCCAGCGGGGTAAGCATGCAAACACAGATGGGGTGGATATTAACTCCTCTCAGAGATGGGATTTTGGTTCCTGAGGCTCATGATTACACAACACCGAGCTGCACATCTCCACTTGGATGGTGTTAACCTGTTACTTATTAGCTAAGTTAGTTTTCTCTCATTATCAGGCTTTCAAAAGCAGCATCTTTAAAAAGAATATTATTTTATAATGACTAAAATACCATTTTCTGCAGGAGATGAAAGAAGGCTTCCCCGAAGATACGAAGATGGTCAAGCGGCAGGTGAGAACTTTTAACAGCATTAAAAATAAAACTGTCTTTGAAAAAGCAGATATTTCTGTGTCAGTGCTCCTAATCAGAGATGCAAAGAATGAGCCATAAATTAGATATTGAAGGACTCCTCAGTCTTTCTCTGTTGTTTTGAATGAAAACAATTCTAGATGTCTGTAGGCCTTCAGAGGGGGTGGGGAAGTTGGGAGGCACTGCCAAGTTTTTAATGTAGTTTTGCAGACAGAAAATAGATAATGCACTTGTTAAGAAGTGAAAACAAGTTAAATAAAAATCATGGAATATAATTAGAAATGAATTAGTGTTTAAACAATCATACCCTTGACTTTTGCCAGGAAAGATAGACAGGGGTTCCCATTAGCACATTTCTTTTTAATCTATATTGCTGTAGAGGAATGGGCAATGCTTGTTTTTAAAAAGTAGATAATGCTGCTGTGCAATTCCAGTCGTCAGTCCCAAAGAAACAAGTTGTTTAAGGTTTTTTATGGTGTCTAATTTTTGTTTCTAGGAAATAACTTGGATACACGATTAGAAAACAAAAACGGTAATGCAACACAGTACCTGCAGATTTGTGATAGCATTAGCACTAATAGAGTGCTCAAACAAAAAACCAAGAAAAGGAGGAGAGGAGAGGCCAGGCAATGGCAAACAGGTAAACACTGGATGGTTACGGTATTGTCACGGAGTGCCACTTACTCCTGTCCTATTCCTTTTCTCTTTTTTAAGCTGATGCAGAATTAAAAGCTATAAATGATGATTTGCGTATTTCCTGTGTCCTTCCCCCCTCCAGTTCTGTGCCTAGAAAATGTCATATTTTGCTATTCAGAGTCAGTACACCCAGGGCTGATGCAATTCATTTGAATGTTGCAAGCTATTAAAAAGTACCCATGGCTATATTCAGTGCACATGTGATATTCCTGATCTGTTTGAGCAGTTTCTAAAACAGAACTATATAAACTATAGGTGCTGTGGATTGGTTGTTTTTAAACTACTGAGCCACTCTCTCTCTGCTGCAAGTGTAAGTGCATGAATCTGAACAGCACTTGGCTGATTTAAAACTTCTTAATCAGTAAATGTGTTTCCTTCATAACTTGTTTTTGTTTGTTCAAAAACAGCTGTTATAATAGGTCCTGATGGACAGCCCTTAACAGTTTACCCTTGTCATATTTGTGGGAAAAAATTTAAATCCAGAGGATTCTTGAAAAGGCATATGAAGAACCATCCCGATCATATGATCAAGAAGAAGTACCAGTGTACGGACTGTGACTTTACAACTAACAAAAAAGTAAGTTTCCACAATCATCTGGAAAGCCATAAACTTATAAATAAAGTTGATAAAACGCACGAGTTTACAGAGTACACGAGAAGATACAGAGAGGCGAGCCCGTTGAGTTCCAATAAACTCATCCTGAGGGACAAGGAGCCCAAGCTCCACAAGTGCAAATATTGTGACTATGAGACTGCAGAGCAGGGGCTGCTCAACAGGCACCTGCTGGCAGTCCATAGCAAGAACTTCCCTCATGTGTGCGTGGAGTGCGGGAAGGGCTTCCGCCACCCCTCGGAGCTGAAAAAGCACATGAGGACCCACACGGGGGAAAAGCCATACCAGTGTCAGCACTGCGTGTTCAGGTGTGCTGACCAGTCCAACCTGAAAACTCACATCAAAACCAAACACGGCACCGACCTGCCCTTTAAATGTGAGCACTGTCCCCAGGCCTTCGCCGACGAGAAGGAGCTGCAGCAGCACACCGAGCTCTTCCAAGGGCATAAGACTCACCAGTGTCCCCACTGTGACCACAAGAGCACCAACTCCAGTGACCTGAAGCGACACATCATTTCAGTGCACACCAAGGATTTTCCCCACAAGTGTGAGGTGTGTGAGAAAGGCTTCCACCGGCCCTCGGAGCTCAAAAAGCATAGCGAGACCCATAAAGGGAAAAAGATCCACCAGTGTAGGCACTGTGACTTCAAAACCTCCGACCCTTTTGTGCTCAGTGGGCACATCCTCTCCGTTCACACCAAGGACCTGCCTTTTAAATGCAAAAGGTGTAAAAGGGGCTTCAGGCAGCAGAACGAACTGAAGAAGCACATGAAGACCCACAGTGGCAGGAAGGTGTACCAGTGCCAGTACTGTGAGTACAGCACCACGGACGCGTCGGGCTTTAAGCGCCACGTCATCTCCATCCACACCAAAGACTACCCCCACAGGTGTGAGTTCTGCAAAAAGGGCTTCCGCAGGCCCTCCGAGAAAAATCAGCACATAATGAGGCACCACAAAGAGGCCATAATGTGATAGGTGAGCTCCAGCAGGAAGCGGTGTAGAAACTGTGATATGCTAATTGGGGAAAAAAATAAATCTCACGAACTGTTTCTCCTGGTTTCAAAGCTTGATATTAAACCATAACTTTACATTCTTTGTATTAAAAGTCTTAAAAAGTATTAGGGTTGGCAGGGGATCTCATAGCCCTATGATTGTTGCTGATCAGAACCTAAAGAGCACTAGAGAATGCAGAGGATGGATGAATGTCTTAAATTTGCAGAAAGATGGATGAATGTCTCCAAGTGAACAGTATTTGCCATTGCTGGGTCTAGAGGACAGGGCAGAGCTGATTGTGTGAGCCATTCTGTCAGTCCCAACGTGTGTCTCCAGTATGGAAACAGATCCCTGGTGGGTGAGCTACAGAGGGTTTGCAAAGGAGCCCCCTTTTCACTTCTTGTGCAGTTTGGGACAGGGAGTTTTAGTCAGACGCTTCATCACAACGTTTTCAATTGTGCCTAGAAATTGAATTCCAGAACTGGTGAAATTTGGGGGTGGGGGGGTGTCCCCTGTTCAGTTTGGTTTGGGTTTTTTTTAAACATTTCATGGGAAACTTTTTGGTTTCCTTTATTAGTTTAGGTCCAAGAAGCATTTTTTTTACTGGTTTTCAAAGCTGCTAACCTATTTTATTGCAGGATATGATGTTTAAAATAGAGCATTATGTTATGGTCTCAGAGGTGGTGTTCTGGTGCTAGGGTTAAAGATGTATATGTATATAATTTCCCTTTTTTTATCTGAAACTACAGTTGAATGTTGTTCAGTATGGCACATATAACAAAATTAACTTTGAATTTGACTTTTTTTTTTAAAGGATAAAAATGGATGCAGCTCATAGTGTTGTGACTCAACACTAATTTTTTTTCCTCGCTACTTTAAAGTCTTCTCTAAAAAGAATATTAAAAACAGTTGAAAACTGTAGGGGTTTTTTAATTAAAATTCAGAGTACTTAGAGGTTCTTTAGGGCAGTGTTCTTAACAGGTATGACAGTTACTGTCCTACCTCCTAATATGAAATTTTCCATATAGAGGTAAAATTGCACCTTTTAATCGATTCTTTTAAAAAAAGATCTATACCATGCTATAAACATGCATTTTCAATCTGTAAGAAAGTATATATGCAGTATTTAACCAGAAAAACCTGCTGCCACTAGAGTTTGGAGGTGGATCTTGAGTTTACAGTGTATACATTTAAAATATGCATCCCTTTAAAAATGCTTTGTGTTAGCATGCTGCAAATCCAATGGCGCTTATATAACGAGCTGGTCTAGGGCTATTTAATGAAAAACCTGGTCATAAATGTTACGCATATAATGTGTATTTTTTACTTTTTTTAGTTGCTTCATGTTTGCACACAGCTGTTCACATGAGAAATTGTAACTTCATGCTATATTGTGGCTTTGTGTTCCAGATAATGTTCATATTTTGTTTTTGCACCAGATGAGAATCAGTTCCTTGAGAATAAATTTTTTTTATATTTCTAAACTTCAGAAAGTTAAAATTTGGGAAATCTCTTAGACAAATAAGTGTTTTATGTGGCTGTAAAAAATGATGTACACGCTGTAAAATAAGATTGTCACTGTTCTGTGGGATTATTATTTCTAAATGTGTTACTCATCGTAACGGGCATACAATAAAACGCATCTCTTGCACTCCAGATTTTTTTGGAGTTTCCTTTTCATTTATGGTGTTTAGGAAAGTCCCCTTCTCTATAATTCACCTGATATTTTTAATTGCATTATTCACTAATTAATATGTAATCACATTTCTAGTAAACAGGCTACTGCAGGTCTCTTTATCAGACTGTTGAGGAGAGAACATTGGGTTTGATTTAACCCTTTAGACTTACAGGTAATGTATTTGTGTTTGTTTTGCTTATTTCTAAAATAATTATCAAATCTGATACTGACGTTCCTTTGAATTTTTTTTTTTCCTTTAAGAGAGCAAAAAAACTTCTCACATAAAGGTAGGTTTTTTGTCTTTTTACCTGTGTAATAACAGCTTGCACAATTAAATGTTAAAAATGCTGCTATCCTAAATTCCCTCTCTTTTTAGAATACTTGAATTGCAACATCAGTAACAGATTAAAAAGCTGAAGAAGAGCATGTGCAATTAAATTAACCCTTCATCGAGGATTTCCAATGGGCTTTGAGCCACTGAACTCGTAGGTTTTGCACAAAGAGCAGAAATTAAGCAGACAGGAATTAATTCATCTGGGTTTTGTTGCTGCTTTTCCTTGCATGCCCAGCAGTCAGAAGGGAAAAAATCTTAGTGATTTAAGGCTGTGGATTTCTGACAATGTCAGTGCTTTGTTCCTGAATGTTATGTTGGATGCATGGACTGAAGGAGTTTCTTCACCTGAAGATGATCCCTGACTCTGCCCATGGCTGTGCTGGCTCATTTTTCCACTCTACAGACAGACCAAATAATCAGGTAATTGATTGTTCTGTATCAAAGCAGGAGGTTGGTTGCTGTTCTTGAAATAAGATTTTACTAGGAAGTAGTGTTTTAAATCTTCTGAAATGGAAGGATAAAATGGCACCTGAGTCCTCTCAGCAGTTTGAGGGACAGTTCCCAAATCCTTCTCAGTGCCCTCTCCCAGTAAATATTTGAGAGCTGTGACAGGTCAGGGGTGCTTGAGCAAGCAGAGCCTCCCAAAGGTGTGCAGGGCATGCTCTGAAATGTCAGATCTGTTTGGTGCAGCTTTTTATTGTGCTGACAGGTGCAGTTAAAAGTGATTCACATCCTGATCATCAGCTATGTTTTTCTTTCCTCAGGTTTCAACTGCCCACAATTAAAGGCAATAAATTAGAGAGAAAATGAGGAAGAGCTGCAGCAGAACGCTGGAGGTAAAGGTGAGGTACTGGGTGTGGGCTGGTGGCTGCTGGAGCTGTCAGGGACTTCCCAGCCAGGGCTCTGGCTTTTATTTTACAGCTGAGGCAGAGAAACTTCAATTCTGCAGAAAGGTCAGTCAAAACAAAGACAGTTTTTTCCTTTTCAGTGCAAAACAAGATTCTGCATTCTGGCAGGTAAAGACAAGGCAGAATGTATATTGTTGTAATTATATAAAGTAAATAGTGTCTGACTTCTAATTTGTTCCTAGAAAAAATGTAGAAGTCTTGGTGAACCTAGTTGAAATTGAGGTGGGAAATGAGCTAAAGTAATATGTTTCTAACCAGGATTTACAGAGCTAAGTAAATGAGAAAATGTTTTTCTGTAAACTTCAGCAGAAACCACATTAGGTAAATCAGTTCCAGTTCCACAGCAAAGAAGGGACAGCTGAGCCCACAGTAACAGGTACTTCATAGTAAAAAATACTACATTTGATTTTTAAATGCATATGGTTTGAAAACAAAAACAGCCTATAAATAAATGGCCATATGCTTTATCTACTAGTCTAATTCAGCTTTTTGACAGCCATTCATTGCTTTGTGTTTTCTGTCAGTACAAAGTGTAATTACAAAGCCTCTGCTCTGCAGCATTTACAGGGTCTGGTGACCTTCAGATTCTTTGAGGAGCTGTCCTTGTCCCCAGGAGGGAAAGCTGGCTGGCCTGAGCAGCAACCTGAGCTTTTTGTGAGCAGGCTGCAGTTTTCCTGCAGTCCCAGGATGGTGTTTCCACTGGGAGGGAGCAGCTGGATTTGAAAAGAGCATTTGCCTGACGGTGGCCTTTGCCATGCAATTGTCTCACCACACCCAGCAGCTCCTGCTCTGAGCCCTGTCCCACCTCAAGGAGTTCCCTATGCTGTGCCATGGAGTGGAGGAAACACAGGTCTCAGGAAATCCATGGCTGGGATGAGCCATCAGGAACTGTGGCCATTACTAACTCCCATTTCTGCTCTCTGTAGCTTGGTCTGAGCTGTGGGAACGCCCTGGCCCTGGTGGAGCACAAGGAGCACCTGCACCCAGACCCCTGCACAGGTAACTGATGGCATGGAACAAACTGTTAGTCCTTTTTGTGTTCAAGATCACCAGAGGTAAAAAGTCTTTTGCTGACAGTGTAACTTAGATTATTTATTGCACTGACACTGTCCCATGGCAGGAGCACCTTAGCTCTGAGTGTAGATGTACCTTTTATTCACTGCTCTGCAGAAAATGGGGCTGCTTTAGCATCTGTTTTAGAATAATTACTGACTGCAGAGGGGCAAGGCACTCCTCGTTCAAATGAGGGTATTTCACTATTAAAGCCAGGCTGAAGGGGGGACCAGGCTGGTGAAACTGCAGGCCCATCTCAGCCTGGACACACTCAAAGAGCAGCAGCAGGAACAGGTTTTACTCATGGCTCTTTGCCCAGTCCTGAAGAACACAAGGCCAGCTGGACATCCAGCATCACCTGAGGGAGTTCTGGCAGCAGCAGCCAGAAAAGGGAGCCAGCCCCAATCCTTCACTTGTGAAGATTCATGGAGAAGAACAAGACACCACCTAAACTCCTCCAGCTGTATACAAGACAGCTGTTCCAGGACAGACAGACAATGATCCAGAGAGTTAGACTTGGGTTTATTTCATGTTACAGGTAGCCTCCAGCATTCTTTCCCCATTAAACATTGCCTAGGGTCTATAGTATCTGGGAACAGAAATACATGGCTGCAGAAGGAAAGCAAAGCAAGAACCCCACAATAAAAGAGCACCTTTGGATTGCAGCATTGCAAACTTTCCCTGTGAGTCTCTGTGCTGTACTGCTCAGACAACTACTGAATCATGAACACCAAATCAGTTTGAAAAAATTTCTGTGGTCCTTCAAAGAGTGGAAATTGTAAATGGCAGGTTGGTCTGATAAGGAAATTTAGTCCATGAGTTATTTTCACACAAAGTTCTTCTATATAAAAATATACCAAGTTCTTGAAAATTTGAAGCACAGCAAATAAATACAGCTGGTTTGGGGCTGAAAATACATCACCTCTGAGGTCAGAAGCATTCTCTAGAATGAGCCTTGGCCCAGCCCTTCACTGAACTGGGTCCTGCTGGCATTTGCCAGGTCAGAAGCTGGGTTTGGTGTAAGTTTTGTCCTTGGTGTCCGAGCTTCCCAGACAGAGGCAGGTGTAAGGTAAGGAGCAGTTCCCAGTGAGGTATTTTTGAAGTTCCCATGCAGCCCGTGACTCTGCACTGAAAGCAGCTGTGGGAGGGGTGGGGCTGACTTCGGGGTCATTCCCACTCTCAGCATGAAGAGACAGAACATGGCTGAAGGACGAAGAGGAAAAGGTCTCAGGTGTCTTCCTTTTGTCTCCTAGATTGCCTCAGGACTGGCTGGAGAACAGGAGCTAGTCAAGACCAGCTGAAGTCCACAGGGATAGCATCCCACTCTTCCGAGGGAAAAGTGAGTCCTTAATGTTTTCCCAGCTGAGCTCACTATAAGACTGAACCTTTTCTTGGATGCAGAAGAGCAGAAAGTAAAGCAGTTGTAGTGGTTTGTGAACTCCTTGGAGCAGCTCTGAGGGCTCAGAGGTTTCTCTCATTCCTAAAAGAAACAAGCAGCTTTTTAGAAGGAATACACAAACCTGTTTTTGTTATGAAACAGAACTATCTCCCATAAAGCATCTCATTTAATTACCTACTTGTTTTCTTTTCTTTATTGCTGTTTCATTGCTTGACATTTCACTAGGTTGCAATGCACCTGGGTGAGGTTTAGGGATCAGTAATAAAACTCTGCTCTTTGCCAGTGCCCTGAGCCTTCTGCTTTTTTAATCCTGCTGCAGGCAAGGTCCCCTTGAGGGACGTGCCAGGTGTGTTACCTGTCACAGAACTGTCCCCTGGCAGTGTCCAGGTGCTGCTGTGACCTTGTGCTTGCAGCCACCACCCCTGCTTGGCCACCCTGCCATTTCTGCAGCCTTTACCTTGTAGCCAGACTTGGCACCACGGGCCCTGCCTGTAACAGAAATAGCTTCTGCAGCCCTGTTTTCTATTTTTACTCTGAATCACTCCTTAAAACGTCACCACTCTTCTGCATTCCTGGGTTCGTCACTGCCCTGGCTCACGGTGAGTTTCAGGGATGTGGTGCTTTTTATGTTTTACTAATGGCTTGGAGTCATTAATGCTCCTCGTGCAGAGGAGCACAGCCCTCCCAAATCCCTGCTCACCTGAGAGCACAGCAGGACACAGTCCCTGCCGACCTGCCCAGTACACCAACACCCCGGGGCCGGTGTTAGAGCAAGCTGATGCTTTTGTTCAGAGTAATTACGTGCCAGAGAAAACAACAAAAGGTTTTATTTGTACCACACCCACCAATTACTGCCTGTCCCAAAAGCCAGGACAGTTCCCTGGCTGCAGTCAGTCACTTTGCTTTTTGCAGTTAAATTACCACGAGGGCATCGCTGAGCTCTCAGTTCGGGTGATACTTGCTTTGAAGTTAAACTGAACACTTAGGGATTACAGAGGGAACAGTCCATATCCGGGTAAACTTACATGTTTCCAGATCTCTCCAGTCCTCTCAATTACAATCGTTTGTGATTTATTGACAGGTGATGTGACCTTGTAGTCATCAGACAGGAGACCCAGAATAGGATACTGATTCCTGTACCTGTGGAGAATTGAACAGGTTGCTTAACAGAGCCTAAACAAAGGAAAGCCCAAATTATGTGTTTTTAAAAAAGGTGAATAACACGTTACTTTTTAGTGATGATGGCTGTCACCCCAGGGGACTGACTGCCTGATAACTTCTCATGCTTCAGTCTGAAGAGCTCCTGACAAAACCAAAAAGCAAACAGTGATGTGAAGTAATGTTTTTTGAAGTATTAGTTCACTAAAGCCACAACAAAATATTTGCAGAAATTTGTCTCAACAGTCTGAAAATCTGCCCTTCCAGAAAGCTGTCAGAGAAACAGCATTCAGTTAGAACAAATCCTAACCCCCTTTCCTGAGCCAGGAGAGGACAAAGGACTTCCTGGTAAGGTGCCACCTACACAGTACATTGAGGCTTAAACACAAAAACCCTTAGAAGAGAAATAACTTGTGTTATTTTACCTCCTGCTGTTGTTTAATAAAAGCCTCTTTGTCCTCCAGCAGCGATGTCAGTTCGTGCAGCCTCATTTGCAAGTCGCTGTTGCTCCCCTCTCTCCTGGTTATGTCCTGCTGGAACTGGCACAGCTGGGACTGCAGAACAAGGCAGGAGCTCTCAGGTGTGGGGGGCTCTGGGCAGGGCCCCTCAGCACCCACCCAGGGCTCCAGGAGTGGCATTTCATTAACACCATCAACAGTGAGGCCCAGGGATTTTCAGGTGAGGGAGTTGAGCCACACAGTAAATTCAGGAAGTGCTAATTGGACTGAATTCTACTCAGTAGTAATTTAATTATATTAGAATTCTCAAGCTAAACCAACACTGAACCAGTTGAATTGGCTTCCAGAGTTGGAAACTTTTACCACCAATTTCCATGAGAGACATGAGAGACATAATTACAGCTGTGACTGGGATTTATTTTTGTTTCCTATCAAGGATATTTTGACTAATTTCTTAGGTTATCAGGACACACAAAATATCCCTTTGGGACAGCCCACTAATCAGGTTGATCCTGATTTCTTCATGTAAAGAACAGTTAGGGTTTTTTTTAAATCACGGTTTTATGTTCTACTATAAAGGTTTTACCATCACCAGTGTCTATGAGTAAAGTAACTGCACAGCCAGAAGACACCCAAAAGGTGCCTGTGGAAGATCTCTGCTGCTGTAGTGCACACAGGCAGCAGAGCCCCTTACCCTGAGGCTGCGGATCTCCCTGTCCTTGTCCTCCCTCAGGTTGTTGATCATCTCCACGTAGCGGCTGGAGAGCTCGTCTGTCGTGGTCTGCAGGGTGGGGCTGGAGCAGCTCTGCAGCAAAGAACCCAATTTTATTTTACAAAGAGAGTTTTCATCGTTAGTTTTCCTGCACTGATCCCTCTGAGTCTGGGACTCAGCCACTGCACCCAGCCAGGTGAGCCCTCACCTGCAGCTTGAGGCTCTGGATCTCCTGCTCCAGGGCCCTCTTGCTGTACTCCAGCTCCTTCAGCTGGCAGTCCTTGTCACCCTCGCTGAGCCGCAGGGACAGGAGCTGTTCCTCCAGGGAGCGGCATTTGGCAGTGCTGTCCCTGAGCCCTTGCTGGAAAGCACAGGGGGAATGAGCACCTGGAATTCCTCAGGGGAGGAACAGCATCACACACACAGCAGGCAGCAGTTACTCAGAGTACCCAGAAGTCAGCAAATTGCCCCCATGTTGGCTGCCTGGAATGACACTGGAAATGTTTCTTGATTTACCTGCTGCTGACGATTGTTCTCCCTCAGAGAAGCCAGCATTGTTTCATATTCTTTCACTTGGGAATCCTTAAAAGCCAAATCCTTCTTCAGCAAGACATTGTCAGTTTCCAGCTTCTGCAGGACATAAGTCAAAAGTTTACAGTCAAAAGCTGCAATTTTTCAGTAAAATTTTTCAGTAAAATTTCTTCCCATAAAGTGCAACACAGTCATTAATAAAGGGATGTTTTAGAACTGAGAGAATGCTCAACTTTCTTGAAAGTCTGGGGTTTAGGTACATAGCACACACTGTAGTGCCCATGGCTTTGTGCTGGGTGGTGAGCACTGGGATCCTGGACACTGCCCTTCCAGTCTGCCCCAGAAACAATTTAAATAGAAGCCAACAAAAAGCCCCAAACAACCAAAAATCACCCCAAAACTAAGTCCACTGCACTGACTCCTTGGTCTGTGTTTAAGTTCAAATTCTTCTCCCTCAACTTCGCATTTTCCAGGACAATGCTGTGACATTCTCAGCGGTGCTGAGCACTTGGGCTGGGATGGAAACAACAGCAATTGTCTGCTGCCTGCATCCACAGGGCTGGGATGGCTGAAGGCCAGAGAACCTGTGGAGCTGCCAAAGGCACCCCTGTCCATCCAGCCCAGAGAACCTGTGGAGCTGCCAAAGGCACCCCTGTCCATCCAGCCCAGAGAACCTGTGGAGCTGCCAAAGGCACCCCTGTCCATCCAGCCCAGAGAACCTGTGGAGCTGCCAAAGGCACCCCTGTCCATCCAGCCCTGAGAACCTGTGGAGCTGCCAAAGGCACCCCTGTCCATCCAGCCCCTGAGGCACTGACAGAGCAGCCACTGCCACCAGCACAGCCACAGCCTGGAATGCCAGCCCTGGGCTCCTGCTCCAGCTGGGAGCAGCTGGAGGAGGAGCAGGACTCACCCCCAGGTCATCCTGCAAATGGCAGAGCTCCTCCCGCAGGTTCTTGAACGTGGAAAGCACAAGTCTCAGGGATTTGTCCGACGTCACTCTCATCTGGGAGGGGAGAAATGAAAAGGATAATTGGGTTTAATTAGGCAGCTTTGTTTACAATGTGCCTGACAAGAGGTAGAACAGAAACTGCTTTACAGCTGACAGTAACTTCTAAAACCATTGCACGTCCTTTGAAGTGCCCACAGTTTCTACAGGAAATATTTTCCTTCCACTTTGTTCTGCAAATGCCAATGTTCAGTTTCTGCCTTGTAACACAGGACAACGTTGTTAAAATGAAGGAGCAACAGGGTAAGGAACTGCCTTTGTACACCAATAAAGGGAAAAACAAATGTGTTAATATTGTACAATTATTATCAGAGCTTTAAAAGCTTTGTGCTTACACTGATTTTTAAAAATTACTGCCCTGCCTTAAAAGGCACAGAGGAATGAGTCATGTTTGAGATCTGGCAAAGCTCTGGGCTCAAGGATGAGGGACTTTAATTAACATTTTTAAAAATTTAAATTAAAAAAGCTCATACAGCCAACTCCTCCCTTTAAAAGGAAAAAGATCCCAAAGATGAAAGGAGTCATCTGGATGAAAGAGAAAACCATAAGTGACCACAGCCCACTGTTCTCCTTTGGAATGCTAATCTTAATGCCTTTAATAGCTGTGTATTGATTCAGGTGAAAATATTAATTGTTGCATTTCATGATACACTTATAGTATTTACAAGAAAAATAACAGACTTTGAAAGGACACACAAATAACTCCTCAAGTTGTAACACTCCTTGAAAGGGCTGAATATTCTGTACAAAAGCTGTGGGTCCTTTTCTGTCCAGACCAAAGTGAAACTTTGAGCTCTCATGCTCTCTATCCGTAAGAAAATTGGCCCTTGCCCAGTTTTTTATCCCCACTGGTGCCGTGGTGTGACTGAGACTTCACTCCTAGCACAACTCACCTTTTTGTTTGTTTTGTGATTAAAGTGGAATTTTACTTTTGTCTTATGGTATTATTGGTTTTATTGTGTAATACACTACAGAGTAGTTTGAAAGAAGGAATTGAGTCAAAGGGTGAAATTTAGACTATAAAAATATAAGTAAAACCCCACTCAGCAATTGCTTAGTGCTAGAGGTTGCTCAATCCCAGAGGTGCCTTGTGCTTCTCCAGTGGAATTCTCTGTGTCCTTAGACAAGGAAGAAGCCTCTGGCATTCCCAGCTCGGGATCCTGGGCTGTGCAAACCCTTCCCTCCCAGCTCTGTCCCGGGTGGATCCTGACAACACCTGGGTCACCAAAAGCCATTTTGGCTGCATTTTATAATCACAGCTGTGAGGATGTAAAACCAGCTGGACACAGAGACAACAGGAAATGCCTGTTCCAACTCTTCACCTGGAGCTGAACCAGCCTCCCAGGACAGTGTGCCACTGTGAGGCCATGGAATATCTGGGTCCGTCTTCCTTGTAAGAGAAGCACAGAATAATTCCAGTTGGAAGTGATGGGGATGTCAGAGCAGGGCAGCTGTGAACTCAGACCAGGCTGCTCCTTCTCAACCTCATTTCAATGGATGTTTTTTTTACCAGGAAGTGATTCCAAGGTGCAGCTCCCAGGCAGGATCTCCCTCCCCCTACCTGAGGGAAGGAGCCCAGATCAGGACTCTCCTGCTGAGGCTGCCCTGGATCCTGCTCTGACACACCTGCCTGGCAAAGGCAGCTCTGGGTGCTAAGCTGTGCTTTTGGCATCCAACAGCAAACAGAACCATTCCTGTTGTGGTTCAGGTGTAAAGAGTTTTGTCCTGGGCTGGTTCTTCAGCTCCCTCCCTGCTCCATGCCCAGCCATGGGGCTGGGCTGGGAGCAGGTGGGATTCAGGCTCTGCTTCTGAGTTTTTAGCACCTCCTGTTTGTGTTTGGCTTTTAAAGCCTTAAACACAACACAGAAAGATGAAAGGTCTCTGTTCTCCTGTCAGTGGTCAAAAGCCAGGACAGTTTCCAGTGAAACTGCAGGAAAGCCCCAGCAGAGCTCAGTTTAAAACACACAAGTGGACTGTGGGTCCGTGTGACACTTCCTTTAAAGCCACCATTCCACCCCCTCACTCTAGAAGCAACGGGATGAGGGAACACAGAGTGAAGGGTGTTATGTACCAAGTCCCTCCTGTGTGTGAGCCAGCTCCTACTGCTCCCAGCTCCTACAGGCTGCCAAGCTCCATACCTGGAGGAGATAACGAATCTGCTGCTTTGTTGCCTCAGACAGTCCTTTGGGAATTAATTCTTCAATATCTTCAGTCTAAGCAAAGAAGGGAAGAAAGAGGAGACATCTTGATTAAGAATTTTGCCTGGTAGATTAGTAATGTGGTTTCTTCATTAATTACACAGCTCTGCTATGAAAAACATCCTTAGTTCAAGGCAAATAAGAACAAAAATAGATCAAAGTCTATCCAGAAAACTTCCAAAGTCTTTTATATGTGGGGCATGTACAAAGTGAGATAAAATGATACATGAAGCATATATTCAAATGCTTAAATTCAACATTTAAAAGCAGTATTCAAACCAATCCTCTCTCAGGAAGCAACAGCTGATGCTACAACAACTCCCAGCAGTTTATGGGGAGCAAAACCTCATGTTTCTGAATGGGCTGCCAGTAAACCCCAGATGACCAGCAGGAGATGCTGCCAGGATTCAGTGGCATTTGCTTCCTGCAGGTGAACCCTGGACAGGTATTTCTGCCCCATTCACACTGAATGCCTTCAAAGGTGCAGCACCTGCTGCTCAGCAGCAGCTTCACTGGCCAGGGAGTGAAAGACCCTTTACAAAAAACACACTGTAAAAATAGAGGTACCTATGCAAGTCATTTTCCAGTGAAACCATTACTGGAACAGCAGGAGAGACTTCCAAAATTTGACTCTCATACTGGAATAATGCAAATTCTTGAAGTTTCCTTTCAGTGTTACCACATTTGCAAATACCTGCCTGGCAGTGGTTTTCGGGGACTGAATGTTTTTATCAAGCAGGAAGCATTAACTAACCAAGACCAGCCTCCTTCACTTCAACTGCTTTGACTTTATTTGCTTGAGCCCTCCCCCAGTGGTGGCAGGGGACAGCCTGGGCCTTACCTGGCACGTGAATTCAATGTCGTGGTTCCTGTAAAACACAAAAAGCTGTTTGAGAACTTCCAGGATTCAGACACATTTACCACACCACTAAAAGATTTTCTGGACAATACAGAGCAAGGGTCTTTCTCAGCTGAAGGTCATTACCTTCCCTCTGTGGAGGAACTCCTGGGGAGACTGGAGTCCTCCAGCAGCACTGCAAACACAGGCTGACTATCCCCAGTCCTTTGGGCAGTTATCCCAATTATGGGCAGTTAACCCAATTACTCCCTTAATTGCCTGGGTAATGGTTTGCCCACAGCTCTGCTGCAATTCCCAGCCCTGCCCCAAATGTTGACTTGGCATTCTCAGGGTTTCTGTGATAGTTAAATTCCCTTTCTCCCCTGCTACAGGACCACTTTCCTTATTCAGTGATCTTGGAAGGCACCAGACAAGATCGGGAGTGAGGGGGAAGAATGAGTGTGATGGAGGGAATGGGGAAGGGCTGTGCAGGGCACTGCCTGCTGTGACTCTCATTCCTTGCCACAGATGGTCTGCAGGGCTCTGCAGAAAATGTGCTTTATGTTCATTTGGATGTAGAGAATGAGCTTTATGCCTGGTGGTGGCTGTCCTTTAATCCATGACACAACACCACGACAGGACAGAGGAACATTTGGGTTGTTTCCTCAGGACACAGCAATAGAATTGTGTCATGAAATATATGTCAGTTTGCTGTAAGTTCTTGTTTGCTCAATGTACAAACACATGTAGGAGATAGAATTCTTAAGCATGACATTCAATAAATTTCCTTGGCTTACAGCATTTCTATGTCCTCAGTTACTTGCAAATCAGATGAATTGTTGTAAAACACCCGGGTCAATTCTGGCTGCCAGGAAGAAACAAGGAGCACAACCAATCCACAAACAACACTGTCCCTGCCAGCTGTGCAGTGCTGGATGTCTGGGGCATGGCAGTAACAGATCCAGTGGCAATACCTTGTCCCAATCTTCTCCACGTGCTGCAGCAAGCAGCTGTACAGGTCATTGCTCTTGCGGTGCAGCTCGGCCAGCAGCTCCCCAAAGAAGCGGCAGTCCAGCTGCTCGGGGCTGTCCTGGGGGCAGCTCACCTGCAGGAGACAGGCAGGGCATCAGGACAGGGTCCCTTCTTTGGGATGAAAGCTGAACATGAAAATGCTGCAGGTAGGATTTGGGTCTGGTTGCTCTTAGCAATTTTCAGTTTAATTACACTTTTCTTGGTAGTGAGTTTTCCACATCTGCTGGTTTTCAATAAACCGTACAGAGAGGAATGACTTCCTTTAGAACAACAAGAACTCTGCTTCCACAGCAGAGTCCTCAGCCCAAGCTGAGTGTCCTGAGCTGGCTGATGGGAGTGTCCAGCTCTGGAAGGTTCTGCACAGGTCTGACACCGAGGTCCCCAGGGTGTTTGTCACCCAAACACCGACTGGGTGCACAGGAGGGACCTGCTGCACTCCCTCCCCAGCTGCACTAACAGGCTGCAGGTACACCAGGAAGCTCCTTTAGCGCTTCCACTGAATTTGTGTCAACAACTTTTGCATCAAATTGAAATACATTTGAAGCCCTAGCTGATCAGCATAGGAAGAAAGGAACCCCGAGCTGATATTTGCCAAGGTTATAAAGCAATGTGTGTTTCCTCCCAAAGCAGAGGCTGTGCATTCCTCAGTCTTTGTGTACAGACTGACAGGTGAAACCCGAATTGATGGGTAAAGAAAAGCAAAACCAAACAGCCCCGTGAGACTGAGCCCAGCTAAACACCACGGGCTCATCTCAGTCAGTGCACAGGTCTGTGACAATGGGAAATACAACTCTCAAACAGCTTCCCCCCCCACCAACACCACCTGATAAAGCCTTGGACAGTCCCAGACAGACACACAGACCCTGCTCAGTGACAAGGGTCCCGCACAAACCTGTGGGGACTGCAGAGCCACAAAAGCGCTCGCTCCCGGGGTCTGTCCCTGCCTGAGAACGAACCGCGGAGCGCTCACCAGCTCGGGGGGGGCCGTGCCCCTCCTCACGGGGTGTCCCCGGCACTCGTCACTCCCCGGGCCCGGGCACAGCTCGCAGGGACTGCCCGTCTGTGTCTGCTGGCACTGCTGGGTGACCACGAGCGGCGGGCACGGCTCCGCCGGGCACACCGGGAACTGCCGCTCCTGGCACAGAAAGGAGCCGTCAGTGCTGGGCTGCACGGGTGGGAAATGGCTCTGCTGGGGCAGAAAGGGTTAATGCTGGGTACTGCAGGGTGGGAAATGCCCCTGCTGGGGCAGAAAGGGTTAATGCTGGGTACTGCAGGGTGGGAAATGCCCCTGCTGGGGCAGAAAGGGTTAATGCTGGGTACCCTGCACGGGTGGGAAATGCCCCTGCTGGGGCAGAAGGGACCTGTCAGCGCTGGGCACTGCAGGGACATCAACCTCAGTAGTGAATGAAACGTGTCCGTGCCTGGCTGTGCTGGTGGTGGCTTTGGATGATTTAATGATCCAAATTAAATGGCTTTTTTTATACCTAACAGGGTTGTAATTCACCATTTTCCCTCCCAGTTTTAGTAGCTGCCAGTGAGACGCACGGGTGAAACTTTTCCCAAGCTGGATGCCACACTACACACAGAAATTTCCTTTACTATGCTCCTGATTTGACCTAAATCTAAACATAGATCAGGTAACAAAAACCAGAAGTAAAACTACGGTTTCCAGGGCTAAACTCAGCAATTTTTTATTCTTTCCTTTGGACATCATCTGCAGCAAGAAAAAAGCTGTTGTTTATAATTACGAGTTTTTTCCTTTTCCACCTCAGAGACTGGTTATCACAGAGAATTCAGCTATCAAAAATCCAGAGGCATGAAAAGTCCCATTTTAAAAAACAAAATAAAAAAAAACCTCAGGTCAATCACTCTGAGAAATGCTAAATTTCAAATGTTTTTTCCTGCTGGAAATGTTTCAGAGCAGTGAAAGGGAGCAGTATTTTTTCTATTGACAAAACACCAATTGTGAGATGAAATTTCAGACAGATTTGCCAAACATATTTTTCCAAGAGTTAGTAAAATAAAAAATTGTGGTTTTAATTTTTTTTTTCTAAAAATGTATCTTGGTTGTTCTGTTATGAAGCTATTACAAGAAACTAATTCACAGCCACTACTCAGATATAGACTGACAATATTAGAGATACAACAGCAGTTTTCATTGTTAATTAATAATAAATTCTTAGGAAAAATATGGCCAACATTCCACTTTCTGCTCTCCTTAAATATTGCTTCATTTCCTTTGAGAATACATCCTAGATCACAACAAGGCAGTTCTCAGGTTGGCAGCTACTCCTAACCAAAAAAAGAAAAACCCAGAACCAAATCAACCCAGAAACATCAATTTCCTGCTACCAACTCAATGTTCTTCTTGCAACAGATAATATAAACACACAACTTACTTGGAGGGGATTTAATAGCTCATATTTTCTTATTGTTTTTTCATAGATGACATTATTTCCAGGAGAGAAACTGGCCCCTCGAAGAAAAGGGGATAATGGCTCCTGTAAAACATGTAAATAAAAACATCCATAAATCTTGTCAAACAGCAAACTCAGGATTAGTGCAATTTTGACTAAAAATAAATAATTGAAAGGTATGTGAGCTGTCCTTTAGGATGTGAACATGTGAGTGTGTGTCCATTTGGAAACAGAGTGGCTGTGCTTGCATAGGGACTATGTGAAATAAATACAGTAGAAACAGTAATTAATCAATATTAATAAAGACTTAACTGCTGAGAGCTGGGAGCCTGACTGGCCATTCTGCAGTGTTTTCAATCCCGGATAATTCCCTCAGAGGTGTGAGCTGAGTGCTCTGAGTGTTTATCATCCCCCCTGGAGGAGCTGAGGGAAGTCCAGCAGTTTCCCTACCTGATCCGGGTTCTCGATAATGATCCTGCGGATGGTGCCCTGTAGGGAGGAAAAAAGGTTCAGAGATGACTGCAGCTCAACCTCCAACACCTTTCCTGGCAGAGGAGTCTGATTATGGACATTGGCTGTAAATACTCTGGGATCCCCTGGCCACAATCATCTGGAGATGTTTCAAACCCAGGGCCTTCACACCCCAAAGGAACTGGCCCATGTGCAGCACAGCACGACACAATCCTTCACGGCATTTTAAGAGCTGGGCTTTTCTCAATCCCCTCTTTGCAGGTCTGAGGGAATTAGTCCATATTTTCTGTAAGTGCAGCAGAACAGGCTACAAATCAAAGCTGGATGAGCCTTCCTGGATCCCATGTCCCTGTTCCAGTCCATCTCTTTGATTTTTGGCTTTTTCATGTTACACATCAAGCTCAGCTGGTGCAGATGGAGATGCATAATACTCTTTTTGCTTCAACAAGGCATGAATTTTGGATTTTGCTTAAACTCAGAAGTGAACAGGTAGAGGAGCTGCCCAACAACCCATTGGGTCACATCCAGTGCACACAGCTCCACATCTGCCACCTCTGGGAACGATACCCACATGGAGCATCTGCACATTCCTGAATGAAAAATGAGATGTGCCTCTTTAAATTACAAGAATCTGTCCCTGGCAGCAGCTTTGTTTTCAAATAGATTTCTTCAGGTTTGCCCCAGTACTGTCTGGAAGCAATTGCAGACACTGTCCTCCACCAGTTCTAACAAATCACACCTTGCTTCAACCCCTCACACCCAGGCCTTTACCCAAACAAGCAGAGCTCCCACTGAACCCAATCTAAGGACTAGGCAATTTGTCAGTTTGCAGCATAGTGTTTATCCTCCCTCACAGCACAGACCTCCAATTTTCATAATGAATAATTTCTTTCCCAAAGCCAGGGGGAAGTTTATGTTGCTGCAGCTCAGTCTCAGCCACATTCTCAGCCAGGCGAGAGCAGTTCTGAAGTAGGTCAGATTTCCAATCAACTGTTGCATAAGTTTAGGAAGCCTGGAGCAGTTTTCCAAACCTCCCAAGAGTGAATCATAACAGCACCAGGAAAGAGGAACAAAAGTAGAAAATAAACTGTTTTTGCAGCAGTCAGAGTAATAAAGAAATTTCAAAATTAAAACTGCTGCAGAAACTTGGGGAGCTGCTCAGTGCAGCTGCCACCCCATGTGCCAGCAGGACTTTGGGGACACAACACAGAGAAGAGACAGCACAGAGAGGAGGAACATGCAGCCCATCCTGCACCACCAACACCTGCAGAACTGGAATAAAAAGTGAAATACTCAGCACAGGAATGACCACTGGTCCTTCCTTCAGCCCAAACTCAGAGCAGGCACAGCCTGAGCCTGGTCTGTGAGGAGCACACGGAGCTGTGACACCAGAGAGCCGTGGGACAGCAGGGACTGCTCCGTCCCAGGACAGGGACAACACATGGCCATTGTGTGACACTGAACAACAGCCCTGGAATCCACTGAAAGGATGGACAAACGTGCCAGGGCTAGCTCAAAGTCTAGAGAGGATAACGCATCCAGGGTGTCTCAGAGAATAAACCCACAGCAGAGGAGTCTGGAGCATTTTAAGTTGAAACAGACTTTTTAAATATCCTCATTGTATATGCAATATTATACAGAACCTAAGAATGTTTTGCCTGGATAAAATTATGCTTATTTTTGAGATACCCAAACTCTTTCATTTTCAAAGAGCTGCTTTACAAACACGGATTTGCCTGCCCTTTCTCCCATTCCAGCCAAGCAGGCTGGACTGGCACAGGCTGGGAGGGGACCAAGAGGCAGAACACTGTGTCTGTGCCAGCCTGCACTGCCCACACACAGCTCGGGGCTCTGCACAAGGAGCTGCCACCTCCAGGACCTCTGGAGCTGTCCCCCAGCAGTGGGAACATGGAAAGGGATCTTGGGCTGTTTCTGTTTTCCAGCATTCCCAAGGGGCACAGCTCAGGCTGCTCTCTCCAAGCAGACAGAAGATGCAGTGTCTGAAGATGCAGCATTTTCTGTCTGGGAAAAGGAAGGGGAAGGTGGGATTCCAAAGGGAAAGCCCAGTGCTGTTGTGGGTTTGGAATTCATGACAGCCTGAGCAGTCAGTCTATGTCTGTTTTACACAATCACAAAATGGAAGGGACTTTGAAGTTCTTCCTGTTCCAACTCCCTGCCATGGGGCTTAAAAGCAGAATTTTAAAAGGTAACACTAAAACTTGCATGAATATTTTTGCTAGTCTTTAAGATTTCTAAATAAGATTTTTTTTTAATTTTAGAATAAGCACTTGATAGATTTATCCTTAGTGTGCCATTTTTATGTAGAAGCAATCCAGTGTCCTGGGATTTTTAAAATTTCAACAGGCTACCTACCCTTGGCTTCAGCCAACCCAGAGATGAAAGTGAGAATTTAATCTATGTCAAAGGCCTTTATCCACAACACATTGTCTTGCTAATGACAAGCAATCCAGTCATCTGCTCCTAATCTATGAGTTCCAGTTGGCAGGTGAAATGGGGAAATGGCAGGCAGTGTCTGAGGCTGTTACAACACAGACCAACCCTAAAGCTGGTTAATATTGCACCATTTTCATGGGAGCTTTGCACGTCACAGAACCGAGCCCAGCCACACAAACACCTGACTCCCAAAATTTCTCAGATGGACAGAGAGCCCCTACAAAGCCTGTCAGGGTTTCGCCCTCTGCAAACATTTTATATGTGCCACTTCACGAATTATCTTTCCATGACCATGGAGAAGGGATTCATACACATAAGCCACACTGGAAGGGAATTTATTCCAAACACTTCTCATTTAGGTCAAGCAGAGCAAAATTTGCTATGAATTACTCCAAAACAAACCACAAAAGTAAAAAAAAAAACCCTGAATCACAAAAAGCACCAGCACATGTGCTCTGTGCACACAGCAATTTCAAATTCTCCCTCTCTCCAGCTTGTTAAAAGTGTACATAAACACAAGAGCACACCCCAGCCACATGACTGAAAACCAGCACTGTGTCAACAGGGATGTACGTCTGTTATTGTTAATCCACGCAAACTCTGCAGAAGCAAATTAAATATTGCTCAAAGACAGCCCTTTGGTTTAGCAGCACACAGAGCTGAAACTGCAGCTCTGGCTGCCACTACCCCCAAATCCTCCTGTGACAACAAACACAGATGGGAGCTTGGTATCGGTCCATTATTCACTTTACCTGGCCCTGCACAATGGGCTCAAAGGGCAACTGATCCACTCTTTGGGAATGTCCTACACCCTCCCAGGGCTTCTCTGAGGCAACTCCCATTCAGCACCAAGTGTGCCACTTCTGCCTCCTCCCAGCTGACTTCCCTGTTTGTTACTGTTTTCTGCTTTAATAACTTCCTAATAATCTGTATTAGGCACCTTCCTTCTCCACCACTGAAACTGCAACCCACACAAAGCCTGACTGAGCTACACCCTCTTGTCTTTAAAGTCTCGTCCAGCAAAACACTTCAGCAAGAAATTAGTTTTCATCAGCAGGACGTAATGGATTCAGTGACTACAACAGATGCTGAAAATTAAACATCCTCCATAGAGCAGCGACAGCATTTGAGTCTGTAATCCTTGTTCACGTACTTATCTAGGCAGAGGAAGCTTGGGACTGCAATGTTTATGCCAATGAATATTTAATTAATTAACTGCAATTCAGACTATCATCCAGCCTAGCTGAGCAGATCACTTATCTGGGAGGTGAGAGACCTGTGTTTACACTCCTGCCCTACATCTTGCAAAAGAGCATTAACAACCTGGACACAGAGGGAATGGCTCTGCCATTACCAACTCCTACACTGCCCTTATGATGATTATGACTCGCTCAGCCTGGAAAAACTCACCAAGATCATCGAGTCCAACCATTCCCCAGCACGGCCAAGGCCACCGCTTAACCATGTCCTCAAGTGCCACAGCCACACATTTATGAACACTTCCAGGGATGGTGAGCCCACCAATTCCCTGGGCAGTATGTTCCAATGCTTAACCATCCATTCCATGAAGAATTTTTTCCTAATATCCAACCTAAACCTCTGCTAGCACAACTTGAGGCTGTTTCCTCTTGTCCTTCTATTAGCACAGCTGCTCAATCACTTCCCAGGATTTACATAAACCATCCTGGAGAGCAAGGCAGCCCTCAAACTATGCAAATACTGCTTTGAAAGGAATGCAGATCTTGTATTGGTCTTAATCCAGATTCTTTTTGACAGGTAAATATAACACGGGAAAGAAAATTCAGAAAGAGTTCATCTCGAAACAAATGTACATTGCCATTTGAGTACAGCAGAGCAATCCTATTGATGTTAATGGCATTTTGCTGTATGAAGAAAAAAAATGGTTTGAGAATAAATTTTGATCTCCTTTCTGGTTTTGCAGTCAAATCTGTTCTTTAGCTATTGGTTTCTAGTTTTAATACACCATTTGCATGTGTTAAATTCCACCGATACTTTCAAGCCATGCCTTGGATACACACACAACAAACCTGCTGAACTGCATTGCGAGGGCTTTCCAAGCCCGACTCCAACACCTCACTCGCGGACCTTATTAAGCAGCATCGATTCAAAGAGAACTAACAAGCACACAGGCTTCGAGCTCCATTTACATGAGCAGCCCGAACTCAGCAGAGCCCCGCGGGGGCATCGCGGCGTGGGAAGGGAGCAGCGCCTGCGGGGCACCGGGGCCGGGCCGTGCCAGAGCCGGCCAAAGCCGCCTTCTGCGGCCAAAGGCCGGGAAAGGTGGCACCGCATCCCTGCCCGGGGACAGGGACCGCATCCCTGCCCGGGGACAGCCCGCTGAGGCTGGGGACCGCGGGGAGCGCCCACAGCGGTGTTTCCACAGGAGAAACGCGCGGGGGGAGCGGAGGGGCCGGGGCTGGACCCGTCCCACCCCCGGGGGAGCCCGGCCCGACCCTCAGAGCCTCCGGCGTCGGGCTCCGGCTTCGACGGCCGCTCATGCCGTGCGGGAGCAGCCCCCGAGGGGCCGGGCCGAGGCCGGGCCGTGTGCGCCGTACCTGTGGCGGGTCGCAGCCGTGCCCGCAGTCCAGCGGCGATGCGGCCCGGGAGGAGCAGGAGGTGCTGACCCGGCGGCAGCCCGGCCCGTAGGTGCGCACCCGGTCGTAGGCCACGGCGCCGTCCTGCTGCTGGTGCGGAGCGGGGTCCACGCAGGGCAGCGGCCGCGGCGGCTCCGGGCACGGCGGGGGCTCGGGGCAGGGCGGCGGCTCGGGGCAGGGCCGGCGGGCGGGCAGGGTGCTGTAGTGCTGCTGCCGCCGGTAGTAGTGCTGCTGCTGCTGGAGGTGCGGGGGCAGCGCGGGCGGCTGCAGCTGCTGCTGCGCCCCGAACATCGCGGCGGGACTGCGGCAGCGGCGGCGGGGCCGCTCCGGCTTTACCTGCGCGGGCCGCGCCTTGGGCGGGCCGCACCTGCGGGCGGGGAGCCCCGGGCCGACCCCGCCCCGGCACCGGCACCGGCCCGGAACGGGCTCCGCGCCGACCGCGCTCCCGGGACAGCAGCGTGGCGAAACATCACCCTGCGGGATGGGAGAAAAGCAAAGCCCCGCGCTGCTCAGTGAAGCCCTTTGCTGTTGTTCTCTTCACAGCGCGTGTCGGGGGAGTGTAAACCCACAGCTGCCTGCTGCTCAAATGAACTTTGGTATTCTTTCCAGGGAGGTTATGAACCCGGGTTATGAACCCTCCCCGCCTGCAGGAGGCTGTGCCTGGAGCAGCAGCACCAGGGCAAGGAGCAGGGTCTGACCCTGCATCCCCGCACCGCTGAGCACGGGCTGCCCTCAGCCAGCGGCTGTCTGAGCATCCCGGGATGGCCTGGGTTGAAAGGGACCTTAAAGCCCGTCCCGTGCCACCCTGTGATGTGCGCAGGGACATTCTCCGCTGTCCCAGGGTGCTCCAAGCCCCGTCCAGCCTGGCCTTGGACACTTGCAGGGATGGAAAAGCCATAGCGGGTCTGGGCAACCTGTGCCAGGGCCTCACCAGGCTCAAAGGGACGGATTTTCCTCAGTGTCCCATCTAATCCCAGCCTCTGACAGTTGGAAGCCATTCTCCTTTGTCCTGTCATTCCAGCTCGCATCATTATGTATGGAATACCACACAGCTCTTATCTGGAAAGGATGGAGTTTGTTACTTATTCAAATCTCACTCTGCAGAGAAGAATGTGAACTCAGTTTCTCAATCCAGCATATTTTGAGTTGGATTCCTTTGGCAGCATCAGGCAAGCCCTAACTGAGAACATAACTTTGTTCTGCAAGGTCATGTAGCAATAACATAATTGTAGAATCTTATGTAATGAATATTCTTCTTAATGATAAACCTGAAATTCTTAATTTTGTCATTTTGTTTCCCCTACATGCCTACAGTGCTGTAAGGCCACATAGTACACTCAGTCACACAAAATAAAAACTAATTTCTATAGTGCCATGTTAGGGCAAAACATCTCTGAGGGGATGGAGCAATACCTTCTGCCTTGTTCTACACTGGCCACTCACTGAAAGCTCTGTCTCTAAAATTAAAAAGTGTTCACCAAATCTGCTCAACAGGCTTTTGGACAGGTATGGATTTTAGGGTGAGTGCCTACAATGATCTGGTATTTTAACGCACTGTGACATTCATCACATACAAAAATTTCCCTTTTCCTCCAGGCATTAAACCCAAACAGACACCCTGCTTTACACAGGAGTGTTTATAAAAAGCATTTCAGGTAAATTCTATCCCACTGGTTACAAAGGAACTAAATGCAAAGAAAATCTTGTCATAAAACCTTATTCTTGTTTCACCAGCTTGGAAGAGCTGTTAGTGTCTTTTCACAAACAATTTTAAAAAGAGCATTTCTTGGAAAGCAGTAAAATATGATTACAACAACCTCTGTTTTACACAGACCATAAGAAAGTTTTTTTGTGCTTCAGTAGGAAGCTACAGAAACTGCAGTAATACTCCTCGGGGGAAAAAGGGTGCTGTAATATAAAATGTGGAAACACTGTTGGTTTGCCAGCTCAGGAATGTTACCTGCATGCAGCACGTTGCCCTTCTTAATAAAGAAATTTCTACCAGGGTCAGCAGAAAGCAGGCCCCAAGCCATCCTGTTGTAATGGAAATAGGAACAGCTTCCGGAAGGCTCTGTAGATGTGGTGAGGATTATTGGAGTCATAAATAACAACAGTGGGTAATACATGCATGGTGATCTGTACCAGCTAATGAAAAGAGCCTCGAACAAAGCTTCTGCATCTTAATGTGACCAAAATTCCATGTACATCCAAACCCTGGGATGGTGCTGCCCTGTGGTGTGCAGGGTGTTACCTGCTATGGAATTCTGGCCATGACAGCTGGGGCTACAAGGAACAAAACTGCTTTGATATAAAATAGAAAAATACTCCCTTGGGAACACCACGATCAGGAACAGTGTTTACAACATTTATACTTACATTATTTATGGGGTTGGGAAGCTCTCTGAAGGACTGAGGCACAGAGGGTTACGAAGCCTGGCAGGAAGCAGCACTCCATAAGCAACTTGATGAGGCAGATAAAAATCTGCTTTCAGCTGGAGGAAGGCTTCAGAGCTGGAAATGAAGTCAGAACCAGCTGGTGAGCAGAGGCTTTGTCTGTGTGATCCTCCCTTTGAAGGCAGAGCTGTCCTGCACCTGAGGTTTGGTGGAAGGTGCCAGTCTGCAGAGGGAGCCCAGTGCCCCACTTCATCCCAAATGACCCGATCCACATATCCCAGTGCCCCACTGTGCTCCTGTCAACCTCAGGGTCAGGCTGTGCTGATAGTGGGGCAGCACCTGGTGGAGGGAATCAGAGCAAGGTGTCCCTGTCCTCCTTCCACAGGCTGGGACAGCCTGGCTGCAGGGCTCTGCTCTTGGACCAGCTGAAGCACCAGGGATTGCCATGAAGAAGATGCGAGGCATGTTCAGAGAAGAGAGCAGATGTCTAGCAGATGTCTGGCTGTTCACATCACAAATACATCACTGGCTTCTGGAAACTGAGCTCTGTTCAGGAGTGTGTTCATAGCAAAAGTGACTCAGGACGGTCAGAGCCCACTTGATGCAGGTCAGGCTTTGTGGCCGTGCCTGGCACCAGCAGGTTCTGCTCTCTGGGGCCCACGCTGGGGCAGAGGGGATTTAGAGGAGCAGCAGGAGGTGAGTGGGGAGGAGAAACAACAGATGAGCACTGAGCAGAGGTCTGGCTGGGGAACACCTCAGGAGTGTTGGAGTGTTGGCTCTGCAGCACCTGCAGTCACATCTGCCTCCTCTCCCTGGCAGTTTTGGGGCAGAGAACGCTGAGAGGAAGGATGGCACCTTGGGTTTGGAGCTGCCTGACCCTTTGCCCTTGTGGTTCGTGGCTCTGCAATGACAACACGCTCTACTTCCCACAGAAAGGAAATAAAAAAGCACATGAGGTGAAATACCTTGAGTTGTTTAGGGCAGCACCCCAGTCCCACACTGGAGCAGCAGGGAGCTGCTCAGAGCCCATCATCCCCACTGGTCCATACAAGCATTCCTGTCTGCTCACCCACAATGACTTTTTATCTGCTGTATCATTTTATATTTCATTTAGAAATGTGCTTTAACAAGGTGCCTTGTGGTGCATAACTAGCAGGGTTGGATCTGAGATGCTTCTTGTGTGATTTCAGAATTATAATTCTCCCTTTATATTCAGTGGTAAGAAAATTCAGTGAGAAGAAAGGGTTGAACAGAGTTTAGGTTATGGTTTAAAGACTCATTTACTTTGCTGGCACTAGCTCATGGTCAGACCATAAAGAGTGGAGGAAAGCTCTCTTATCCCATTAATATGTTCCTTATAATAAATTGTGATATCAGCTGTAGTTTATAAACTTATAAATAAATGGAAATCCTTGGATTATAAAAAAAAATCTAGATTTTAAAATTGCATTTATTGATTAGTAGCTAAGATGATTTATAATCTAAAATTGTCAAGGAGCATGCAAATACACTTCTACTTTTGCTGTGCCACCAAAGAGGAAAAATCATCTTTGTATTAGAGTATAACAGCAGCACACAGAGTACCAAAACAGAATAAATTACTTTGTTTTATAAGGACACTGGGTTTGTGATGGCTCTCAGTATTTTCAGCTACTCAAAAGATTGTATTTCATTATGGAATGAAACAATACAGTGCTGCACTTACCCTGAAGCAGAAGTCACTCCTTTGTTTTAACCATTTTCCTGTTTGAGTTGTTGAGGTTATTTAACAGTGACTTTGTTTTGGATAATTAATACTATAGAGAAGATTGGTGATCAAGCAAAAAAAACCCTCAGTGAGCAACTTGACTCCCACCCATTAAAGACCTTTTTCAGCATGCTAAGGAGTAAGTGCCTAGGCTGAATGAAACACTGCCAGTTAATCATTTACCAACTATCAATTGCAAAAAAAACCCTTCAGAACATAACACTGCGTGATAAATATAACACTTAAGGCTTAGTAGAAAATAAAAAGTTGATGCTAAACTTTATCCTGACACTGCAAAAGTCCTGTGAGCCCCAGCAGTGATATCTGTGTTATGCTGCCAGCTGTAATTTCCAGTTCAGGGATGCTGGAAGGGAGCTGATAAAGGAAAGGCCTGCAGACATGTGGAACACAGGGAGCAGCTGATCTGGGAGTTAAACACTGCTCAGCTCCACGCCAGGGAAAGATATTACATTCATTATGACCAAAGAGCAGGAAACCTGTTCAATTCCAAAGCAACAATTTGCATTTCCCTCTCCTGGACAGACTGCCTGAGGAACAGTGCCCCTTATTAAAGGAGATAAAGAGCTGTGCTTGTGGCACACTAAAATAAATGTTGGTACCTTGGTGTTTTTGGGGAGAACAGTACAGGGATGTGGAGGGTTATCTTTGCTGTTACTTGTACATGACTAAAAATGTGTTTTAGAAACTGCTGGTCTGTCTTTAAAGAAAATGTGAAATCATTAAGCAAGTAGGAGAGAAAAGTGTTTGGAATATAAAACTATTAAAAGCAAAGGAGTAAGTTCTTAACATCCATAAATAAAATCTACTATAGATTCTAGAGACTGTTTTTCTACCCAAAAACCTCTCAAGATGAAAAAATGCCTTAAGATATACTTAATTTCTGATGCATCCTCATTTCCATTATTCAATTGCTAGGAAATTTCTATGGCTGAGGATGAAGGATGATGGGAATTTTAAATAACAAGTTTACTGAACAGTTCTTTGGTCAATGTGAATCACAGGCGTACAGAGAATAGAACAAAACACCTGAATATCCGAGGAATATAGGCATGGAAACTGGAATAGGGATATGTTAACTTGCTTCTACTTCTAGACCATTAGTAACTACTAGATTTTAGGTACACACTAGTACTGCTGCTGTTGTGGCAGCCAGAGGCTGACTGAAATGCCTTGTCCCGTGCTGGGACCTACAGAGCTTCTCTTCTACATCACATTATTTGGCTATATATAGTACATATTATAACATATATCTTCCTGTCAGGGAATCTGGGGTTTTTTTTCATAGTTTCTCTCTCTTGGTGTGACCTAAGGTTGGATAAATTCTTACAATTTACACCTGAAATTTCAATCTTCTGTGAGTACAGAGTTTATGCTGTTTGTCTTAATGCAACATGGAAGAGTTTCCAGGTTATGGTTGCATTTAGCAGACTTTTGGTTTTGCTGAGGTAAAACATTGTGCAGAATTTATTTTTGAAAAAATTATTCATTTTGAGCCCTTTTGACTTCTGAGAAAGCTTCCATTTCTGACTTGTCTATTACCAGGCAGGTAGAAAGCAAGAAACCAACTTGATAATTTTTTTTTTTTCCTATAAAAATGTATAAGATCTATAGTTGCTTCTCTGGGATTTCAGAACCAGAGCTCCTGACAATCCTCCCACATCTGTTTCATCAGCTGATTAAAATGCAGATCTCTGAGGAGGTAACACATTTTTGGATGCTGGGCGTTCCTCTACCCAACTCATTATTAAGAGAACAACTTTATGCACCATCAGCAACTTGGCAGTGTAAACATGAAACAGTTCTTTAAATGGGATTTGGTGTTTTGATTATGAGAACTTCCATTTTCTGGGAGGCTTTATGGCTTTTATCACCCATTTGAGCATAAAAGTTCTCATTATCTTATAAAACCTTTTAGCACAAGAAAGAATTCAGATAGGAGTCTCATGTAAAATGATGAATATCTGGTTTCCTGATTGTGTTTTATGATTTTTGGTGGTTTGGATTTTTTTTTTTTTAAGCCCACAAGCCACCTGACAAGTTCTAACTCATTCTTCCAAAAGTGAGATCCTTGTGCTGATAAGGACAGCGTGTGCTGTTGCACTTAATTTTATAACTACTCTTTATTTGTGTTTCAAGTTGGAAAAGAGTCAAAATCAAAACATTCCAGTCAAATGTGTATTTTGATTTTGTTTTTGATTTCACAATTAGAACAGTTGTAGTTTAAACCCACAACTGCTGGATTTTTTGAGGAAGGAATTTTTATTTTGACACAACTCCACTGTCTAGTCTCTGACTTGCTTTACTCTGCCAGCACAGCAACTGTTTTGCCCCCAAACTAGAATAAAAGAATTAATTGTATCCCAGTAAAGCTAACCCTGTAAAACACTACTGGCAAAACCAGTCACTGCCCCGAGCCAGCAAAATGCACCCAGTTTTAGGAAGCACAAAAGTTTTATTAGGAAGCAAGTTTTTTTCCTTCTGTATGTCACACTGATTAACACTTCAGGAATCATGTTGGTGCACAGGGGGGTAACACAGCTCAGCATTTTGGGGATTATTGCCACTGACTCAAAGCACTTCCCAGTTTTAACCACTCCATCAGATTACTCTTTTCTCAGCTGCTGTAAATTCCCTGCTGGATCAGAGAGCCACATGCAGTTGGGATGTAAATGATGTTTTAAAACACCCTATGGATATGGTGGGTTACTGGTTTATAATGAACACGGTTATTTACACTTTGCACCTTCCTCCCAGGTAGGTCTTTACACTCACACAGTCTGTATAAAGCTGCAGAGCAAGAACAAAGTCCGTGGAGCAGTGGGAGATTAAAGAGTCTCGGCTTTCGCTAATTGCCTCCCGTTTCCTCATTTACAGAGCTCAGCAAATGAGCAGACGAGTGGTTTCCAGTCATCCCTGGGCACTGGCTGCTCTGAGCAAGCAGCACTAGGAAGGGGATCCCTGTTGTAGTGATTTACCCAGGTGTGTGAGTCCACGTGTGCACAATACCAACACTCCATGTGCCATTGCAATCCACATCAGCTGCTGCTTTTATCTTTATATCACATTATTTATTTTTTCCTTAAACATTTTTCCATTTCACTAAGATGCCACCAGATTGTGTTTTCTACATTACCTCATGCACACACTGGTAATACTTCAGCTTTCCTGCTCTGCTTTCTGCTGTCTGGTTCACACATAATTTACTATTGTTACTATATTTACTACTCTTTTACTATTTTTATCTGTGAATTATATTTGTCAAGAAAAGATTTCACTTACATAATTCGACAGATATACAAAGGCTAAAAAGGCAGCTCACCACCACAGAGAATTAAACAAGCCTCTCTCTGCTGGATGTGCATTGGTTCAGTTCTAAAGAATCTGCTTTAACACTCAATTTCTTTTGTCCTGAAACAATGGAAAAACAAAAACCCTTCCTCCAAACTGCTCAGGCATCAGCACCTTCTGGAGCTTGTGAAGCATCAGCTCCATTCTGCCTGAAGCACACTTTGTGCTCAGAAAGACACATTTTCCATCTCAGTTTATCTTGAGATAAATTATTTTGTTATTAGCCAGGAGTTAAGCTGCTTCTCTTGAGATGTCAGACCCTTGTTCTCTCCATCCTGGTGTTTGGAGCAATGCTGAAAAGGTGAGGAGGTGTTCCCAGACCCGTGCATGGCCCTGGCTGAAGGCAGCGGGAATTTGGAGCAAGGTTTGCACCAGAACGGAATCACTTCAGTCCCTGACCCTCACAAACCACAGAAATACCTTGGAATATTCATCAACACCCACTTCGCTCCTCTGGGCTGCTGTTGGACCAGGGAACAAGTAGGATCTTCAGCCATAAACAGGTTCAGGCTTTAAGACAAATTAGAGAGGCTTAAAAACTTGCAGCTAAAGGAGGCTGTTTTAAGACTGCCCTGTTTGCATAGAATCCTTAAGGCAACATGAGATATTTGGGAATATCTGGAAGTGAGAATGGTCCTTACTTGAGACATGTTTGCTTCCTGTGCAAGGCAGGCATTGCTCTTCCATGCTTCCATACCATCTGAAAAACAGGATGTATTATTTTAAGATATGAATATTGGAGTTAGTTTTCTAAGATAAAATGAGATGGATAAATAAGAGGTGGCATGTTTCAGGCACTATGTCTGCCCTTGGGGATGGTCTGTGCCATACCTGCCTTTGTTCACTTATCAGCTCTTAAAGCTACTGGTAAAAATATTTAATAATAATAATAATAATAATAATAATAATAATGTAATTGTTAATGACATTGTAATATAATTGTAATGTAATTAATACTCTGCCATGTACAATAAATAATAAACCATATAAGTGTATCAGAAAGATGTTCCTCTGTTCCCTGCAGCCCAGTTTCTCTGTCTCTAAGGAACATTACCCACAAAGCAGGATGAAGGCATTTTACACCACAGAGCATGGGGCTAAAATAAACTCAGTGTGAAAGAGGCATGTGCTTTACAGACAGTGAGAGTGAAGAGAGAGAACTCTGCTCCTCACAAGCTACTAATTCACAAACTGCTAATTCTGTGGTCACTGCAATTTAGACTATCACTCCCGGGACACAATAATTACCTCATTATTTTAATTGCAAGTCAGCTGCCAACCCAAGTGATCAGTCAGAAAGACACAGGAGAACCTTCTACCTGTGGCCAAAGTCGAAGGTGACCCCAGGAGCCTTTCCCAAATGATCCAGGAGCCCCTCCATCCACCCACCCATCCACCCACCAGTGCTGTTCCACAGACAGGGCTGGGCTGTGAGTATCCAGCCTGTAGCTTTAGGAACTGGGAAGAGTTCTGGAAAATCATCAACTATCAATAATAAGTTTTTCTAATGACAGGAGCAGAAGAAGGAATATTCTTCAAGCAGGAGGACAGGTTCAAACCAGTTCTGCAGGAAGCGTCACGCACCAAAGATCAAGAAGAATGCTAATGTGCAATCACTGAACAGAATAGGAGCCAAAACTTGATATAAGGCATGTAATGAATAATGCTATACAATCAGCTTCTCTACACCCACAGCCTCTCTAAATTTATAAGCCATACATGCCATTGGATGGAATTGAAATGCATTTCCCATCATCGAAGGGTACCATCCAATCTGCTCTAACACAGGACCATATTGGGACTGAGCAGACCATTCTGTTTGTTAGAAACCCACCAGAATGTGCTGGTATTTATATCTCATAAAAGCTGTTCAGTAAACACTGTACAAAGACCTCTGATTTCACCGAATGCATCAACACGTGCGAAGAATTTCATTCTCAGATTCGAACACGAGAGAGCTCTCTGTCAAATGAGCTTAACCATCACTCCCCATCCCAGGGAATTAAACACCTTTCCACTTGGAAAAACTCTCCTGGCTTCACCAATTAGAATTTCTGTGTTGAAATGACAAACTCTGAATTTGCCTATGACAGTTATTTCAAAGGAAAATGCAGTATTAGAGAAAACAGTTTGGGGTTTTTTTCCACACCAGCATCCTGATATCTTCTCTGTCATTTTCTGTGTGGACTTTCATTTGCTGGTGTGTTTTTATGGACGTGACAGCTCAAGCCAACAGTTTGGGGTTTTTTTCCACCAGCATCCTGATGTCTTCTCTGTCCTTTAACATTTCTGTGTGGACTTTCATTTGCTGGTGTGTTTTTATGGACGTGACAGCTCAAGCCTGTAAGGATGACTGTTATAATTTCATTTTTATTGTAAAGATTCTATGTCAGTCTTGGGAAAAAGTGAAAGAGAAAGAACTACAAACACCACGACAATCTCTGCCATGTACAATTGCTAAACCTGCTTCTCTGAGCCTCACAAACTGAACTGTAATAAACCAATAAACCAAGAGAGCAAAAGCAAGTCAGGGTCATAACTCCTGCCTTGACAAGGAAAGGAATCTCTGAGGCTGAAAAGGAACAAGGCACTTTTCATTTCTGTTCCTGATTAATTCACAGTGCAAGGTGGAAGGATCTTGAGGGATCAGCTACACCTAAATGCATCTTCAAGTTTGTCAGTCCCTTTCTGGCAACAGCAGAACCTCTGTAGGCAATTCACACTCCATGGCTTAACTGTTGTCATCAGTTTCCTTGAGATTATCTTTAAATTTCCCTTGCTGCCTCTCAAGACCATTATTTCTAGAGCTGCCTGTGGTGAACAGAGGGGAAAATGCTATTTCCTTTCACAGGCTAAAGACTGTAAGATATCACATTTTATAATCTCAAAGACATTTCCACTGGAAAAAACTCAAAGCAAAAGAGACTCTCTGGAAATACCTGACAGAAGGAGAAATCAGCTCTCTTGGCAGGCTCTCCCTCTCTGGGCAAACCAAGCAAACACAGAATTAGTCAGGGGGTGCAAAACTACTCCAAAGAATCCCCAAATCTCTTCACTTAGCCTGGAAGGTGTTTGGGTTTGGCCAAGAAGTTACAAAGTGCCCTCAGGCCAGGCAGGGTGTTTGGGAGCTGATTGCAGGGCCAGGTGATCTGGTTCCCTGGATGTTCCCTTCCTGGAGGACAAGCCAGGAGCCAGCAGGAGCCTCATCACAGCTTTAAAGCAGAGACTTACTCAACTTCAGCCTGAAAATGGGAAGGAGCAGGACATTTCAGCTCAGATTTAGCATCCACAACCTTCACAGAATCCCAGGATGGTTTGGGCTGGGAGGGACCCTAAAGCCCATCCAGTGCCACCCCTGCCATGGCAGGGACACCTTCCACTGTCCCAGGCTGCTCCAAGCCCTGTCCAGCCTGGCATTGGACACTCCAGAGATCCAGGGGCAGCCACAGCTGCTCTGCAAACTAATGGTCATAATTACTTCGATAATTATTTCAGAAGGATTTTGTTGCAGGACACAGAGTTGAATACCTCGAATCTGTGAATGTAATAATCTTACTTTGTAACTCAGCATCATTGTAATGATGGCAGATTTTACTCTGTGTGGTATCTGTAGACAAACAATAAAATATAATTGAGAATCTTTAACTTTTTTCCCTAAATTTTCCCAGTCATTAATTATAATTTATGTCCTGTACCTTACTTCTCTCACTGAGATTGATTTTGTGTTATAATTGCTGGAAGTTGCCTGGTTCTGGGATTCTTAAAATATGGACAATATTTGAAAAGAAATCTTGGATTTGGAGTAGCTTTGTCACTACTCATTGAACCAATGAGTGAACAGAATACAAAGGGAAAGTGAGTGAGCTGACAGAAATTACCAGAAAGGTATTTATAGAGGAAAGCATAGAACATTTACAAAATAAAAGAATGTTTCTCATAAGTGGTCTGGCTATTTTTAATAGAATATATGCATGCAATTTAGCTTAATAATTCAAATATTTATAGTCTGGAAACACTAGAACAACACAATGGACCAAGCTGTGCAGCTTTCTTTCTAGACTAGAGCAGAGATGAATTTCAGAATCATCTTAGCCCAGTGCATTGGGGAAGATAAGTGACAAGGCAACTTCACAGTGGCTCAGACTCAGAAAAATTTGGTTTGTTACCTTGGTGTTGTTTTTAGTCAATGGCAACAAACTTCAGTCTTGTGCAAGCATTTAGAGAGAGAATGATGGGTATAATTCAGGAATAAGGTGCTTTGTAGGGTGGAGTTAAACTTCAAAGGTGGTGAAATAAAGGCCAGTCATCACTACACCTCACAGCTGTCCTTCTATTGCAATTAAATAGGACATTAATTGCCAAGTGTTATGACATTTAATCAGCTATATAAAAATAATAATAATAGTAATAAGAGAGATAAGCATCATCACTAAAGTTATTATGAGAACAAGCTGAGATCCCATGCCCAGTATCTCTAAAAGTTCTTACAGACAAATCATCCCAGAGTGTCAGTATTGTCCAAAATACTTTCTTGGAATGTATCCTGATAAATTTCATTCTTTAATGAGAATTTTTGCAAAGAATCCCACGGTTCCTACTCACCAAATGAAACAACAGCTATCCTCTGCCATTGTATTGGACCTGTTTATCCCTATAAGGATGTGAAATAAGTTTTTTCATTTCAGTCAGGCCACATTAATGAAAAATTGTCATTTTGCACCATATTACAGGGGGTAGGCCAGGTAAAGGGTTGGCAAATGATTGATCACAGGGCATGAATCATATTGCAGCTGCAGACTCCAAATAAGATTCTTGACTTTTATTCTCTGATTTTTACACCACTTTCCTTTCCCACAGAAGGAATTGGATTGGATCTATCCATTCCTTTCTTCTGTTGTACAGGAATACATGAACTGTCCTTCAATAAATGGGTTTTAAACCTTATCCTCCAGGCCTGAGAAAACATGGAAACAATGTAATATTATAGAAATGTCAAAAAATCAAAACCAAAAATACCACCAAAAAAACCCCAAACAAACAACAACAACAAACACCAAAAAATGAAACATGATAGAAATGTCAAAAAATCAAAACAAAAAATCCCACCAAAACAAACCCAAACAAAACAACAACAACAAACACCAAAAAATCAACCAAACAAAAAACGCACCAAAAGCCCAAAATAAAAAAGTGCATGTTTTGAAATATTTAGGGTGAAAAAAAAAAGGATGAGTCAATGGACTTCAGTTCCTCCTGCAGGTTTTGTACCTTTTCCTTGTGCATTCCCAGTTCTTGCAGCTCAGGCAATTCTTTCAGCTGGTTATTTGAAGCAAATTTCTTTTGTTGTGAGGTTTTGCCTGTTTGGTTTTGAGCGAGCCACTTCCAACAAGCACCAAAACCACCAGGGAGCTCCTTGTTGCTGGTTAGGAAAACCTTCCTGGGCTGTTCCAGAGCTCTTGGAAAAGGAAGGTGCCCGTTATGTCCCAGCCACATTTCACAAGCATAAAAACAGGAGTGGAGAAGGAGAATTAGGAGGAATCATTAGTTTTGAATGCAGGGATACAATGCCAGCCTGGATTCCTGAGCCTCCCTGCCAGGGAGAAAATTCCCTCTAGGATAAAGGGAAGGAATGCAGCCACGAGGAGCCACAGGTATCTCCCAGCCTGGTCCATGGAACCACCCAAAAATGCTCCTGCATGTTCTGCAAACATTCCATCCCTCCCCTGACACGTCCCCTCAGGAGCACTGCCTGGGAGCAAGGAGGTGCCTCCACACAAAAAAAAAGAGATGCTTTTTCAATTATTTTAAAGAACGGCCAATTAACCTCCCTTTATATCACATATTCATGCCAAACAGTGACAGAAAGGAGTTTTCTTGTGAACTTGGTCTTATCATCAAGACTACTAATTTGGCAAAACAATTACATCCAGCTGCTTCCTAACACTCCCCAATTAACTGATTTTTTTCTTGTGTTCTCATGTGCATGGCAGCCAACTGGGAGTCCTACCAGCAGGAGCATTCTTACTGGATGTTATGTGCCCATTCCCACACTTTGCACTGGTGCTATATTTGTTATTTAGAACAAGCCCAGATTGTTCCTGGAACTGTGCCTATAGAAACTCCTGCTGTAATGTGTTTATATGATCTATAATTACAGGCAAGCTGCAACCTGTCCAGAGCCACTGCATTATCAAACACATGAGCCAGTCCCTGGATTAACTATTCCAATCTGATAAATTCCCTTTCTTCAGCAGCTAAAGCCAGAGGAGCTAAAAGAACACAGGTTGCATTTTTGAGAGGGCCAATATATAATATTCCAATATATCACATTCCAAGCCAGTTAAAGGACATTCAAAACAACCAAATTCTCCCCAGAGCAACAGGGATGTCAAGGCAGCAGGCTGAAGATTAGGCCAAGATTAGCTCATGTCAGGTATTTGCATTGGAAAATACTTGTCAAAAACCACAAAGAAGATGTAGGAGCAGTCATGGTCCTCACCTGCCAACAGAGCCTCATGCAGCCGAGCCTGTGTACACAAATATAAACTGTAAAATCTGTTTATAACCCCAGCAAACAAGAGATTGTTACAGGTTTTGATCTAAATACTGTGTGAAGATAAATAATTAGGACAGTGTTACTACCTGTAGGGAGAAAAATCTTTGTAGAAATAACATTTTAGTTAAACAGAAGAGTGCAGCTGCAAGGTTTAATTATTTGAATTATTTTGCTGTACTTCACATACAGACCTTGATACCTTTTCATACCCAATATTTTATATTTTTCTGACACCAAGCATCTAAACAAGTATTTTCTCAATAAAAACTGTAAATACATGTCAGTAAATTTCTGTTCATTCATTCTGACTCAAGGCAGCAAGTTATCAAGAAGAATTTTTAAATTATCTTAATACTTCCAATCCCATCTACTAAATGCCTCTTTCATATGTGATGTCTGAGACAGATCTATAAAACCTTGCTTCAGTACTATCTAATCTTTAGCTTAATGCCATTGTCTAACCTGCTCTCTGCACAGCACCACAACTCAGACAGAGGGGTCCTGCTGGTATTTTTGGATATTCAGGGAGAAGATGACATGGAAATAAATCACTGCATGCAAAGTGCAGAGGAACAGGCAGGGCAGGGGCTCGTGGTGCTGTTTGCCATTTTATATTCTTTCTTTCTTTACAAATTTTATTTTGAGTGAAATCCAAGCCTAAAAGATGAATTTTGCAGTTATGAAATGGATGTGGCCAAAGGACCACCAGCACAGCTGGTCTCCCTGAAATGAGGTGCAGATGGCAGAAATCTTGCAGCAACAATCTTACAAAATTTGATGGGAAATTGCACAATCTGCCTTATCAGCTCACCAAGGGCATTCCTGCACATGTGGGGAAACAACCCCTGCTCCCTCATATCTGACAATTCCCAATTTGTAACTCCAGAAATCACTTTTTAAATGTGAATTAAATATTATTTTGTTGGTTTAGTGTTGCTCTATGCTTTTAATCAAGTGCAAGAAATTTGACATGGATTCCCATTGTGTTTGTGTTTCTGTTGCACCATGGTGTTATTAAAGATTATATAAGAAGTTACCACCTGCTGGTACCTCTGACACAGGGGAAGAAGGAGGAAGTAAAGAAGTGAAAACCTTCCTGAGGTCACTGGGACTGTCAGGGCATTACAGACATGTCTGACATTTAATCTCCCACGGGGAAATTCCCAAAGAATTGCACTTTAATACCCCAGTTCTGAGCTCTTACGGCTCCAGCTCTTCCTTCCCAACTCCCTGCAGGTACACAAAGCTACACAATGTTTTAGTCAGGAAAGCAACTCCACTGTAGACCTCATTGTTTTTTAAAATTAAGGTTTTCTACAGGTGCCTGGTGTTCCTTTGAAGGAAGTCTGTCTTGTATGTAATATTAATGACTTGTGAATCAATATAGGAACTATAATGCATGTCATTTCCACTAGAGAATGTTACTTAATTACAAATACACCCAATTATCTCTTAATGGCAAGAATTTCTGTTTACAAACATTTAATTCACCTGGGCTGCTTCTAAACATTATTAATATCTCAGTATATTAATTATTATAAGCCATTCCTACACCAAACCCCACTACCTGAGTGTGCCCATCATGGTAAGACAGTGAAGATTCTCAGCTGCCAGGAAAATGTGTTTATTTGAGGTCAGGCTTTTTTCCTCTCTGGTTCTGTTATGAATTTTAGGTTATCCAAGGTAAACCATCCCTACCTCCTGCCTGCACTGTGCTGCAGAATTCCAAGTCCTTGTAGTGAACAATCCCTTCTCACGTCAGAGGCTCCAGGCAAAGCTGATCCAGCTCATCCCAGCAGCTTCAGCTGGGGAACTTTTGATGTCCCTTTTGCTATGATGTGTAAATACCTAAATATAAATGTGTGGATGTGTGAATATGGATTTACAGAATATATTAGGCAAATCATTTTCTGCAATATTCCTTTCTCCCCCTTACAGCCTCCAGAGCATGATCCCCTCACAGCTGTTTTCTGGGAGCACCCAGATTTGGGGGGGCACGGGGTGACCTCCATCACAGGGCAGCAAATACAGAGTAACTGCCCTGGATTTAATTAATTACACCCCTCAGAAAAACAGGAGTGAAGAATTTTCCCCTTCTCCTTTACACTGGCAACTGAATTTCACGGATCCAGTGAAGACAGGGAAGTGTTTCTGATTAGATTTTATATTATATTTAATATATATATATAAATATATATATATAATTTATATAATAAATATATTAAATATATTTAATATAATATATTATATTTATAGAAATGCTGTGTCCTCCTGGTCCACCCTGAGTCACCAACACTAAACCAGAGCTGATAAAAGGGCTGCAAGAACCAAAGACAAATCCCACCTCCCACATTCCAGCAGCTCAGCAGTGCCAGAGCTCTCCTGACTTCTTGGAATAATTGTGGTGACGTGCTGGGAGGGCTCCCAGGGACAGGGACAGCGAGTGCTGCCCCTTTGTGTGAAGGCACATTTAGACAGAGACAAGGCCATTGAAGATAATTCTGCTTGTGAGCACGGCTGCTCCTTTGAGTCAATTTTTTAATTATGTGTTACTCTTCAGGTGGAATTTTGGGTGCTATTTTCTTTGATATCTTTATGACTCATGCTTCAGTTGAGCAAAGCAAGCTTCAATTTGCTAATGCAAGTGTGTACAAATTTGAAACTGGTTAGGTTGGGTGTGTCTGCCTATAGAAACACACATTTTCTTATAGTTTTCAATGAATGTTACTGGTGCAAAATTATCTGGCTACATCTTAGCTGAATTTAAGTAATTCATAGTTTGAATACCATTCTTTCAAAGTTAATTCAACCGGGTAATTGCTGAGGTTCAGAAGAGGAGAACTGCATTAATTGTGAAAAAAACCTGTGAATAAGAAGTTGTCTATCTTGATCAGCTCATGGGTTGTACAACCAGCTGGCATCACCTCACATCTGCTGTGCAGCCAGCTTCCCTCCCACAGCCTGTGGAAAGCAGGGCACAAATGAAATGGTTTTCATTGAGAAAATGAAGAAATCATTCTTCTTGCTTTCCTTCAGGCTGCTGCTTGCAAAGCCTGGAGGGAGCCTGCTCCCTCCTCACCCTTCTGCAAGGCCAGGGGGGCAGAGCCCAGAGCTCATTGCTGCCGTGATGGGAACAATTCCAGGGATCCCCATCCCTGCCATGGGGATCTCTTGGTACCAGCCAGGCAAACCCTCACTCGTGGCTCTGCTCTCCCACCTCTGCTCCTCTGGAGATGCTCCCACCCTGCCAGGGGTGACTGTGCAGTGCAGGAGGAGCTGCTCTGGTTCTGCTCCCGGCCAAACAAGGCTTCAGCAAACCCCCAAAGAAGGGAAGGGAAAAGCTGGTTTGATCCAAGCCCTCTCTGTAATCCTCCCACCCTTCCCTCCCAGCTGGGAGCACCTTTACCAGCTCTTGCTGCTGTGGTCAGCAGGAAAAAAAAAAAAAAAAAAGCATTATAAAAACAAATTCAAGGCTTCTTGAGGAATCTTACCAGCATGCTGGGACTTTTGGGGAAAACTGCAAAAATACAGTTTGCATTTGAATGTAGGTAACTCTCCCCAGTGCATGTCCTGGTAGTGTAGAAGTCCTGATTTATCACACACCTGCAGAGGGTTGTAGGAGAAAAACAAGGCTTACAAATCAGTGTTTCAACATACTAATTCACTGCTTTGCAATATAATTTGTTTGTTAGTTGTAAATGTACAAATATGCGAAAATTAATTGTACCATTTGCTTTCTCAAAATAAATATGTTTTTTCATCTACCAATCCAAATGTTTCCAAAGAACTGAGTGATTAATATCATCTCTAAAACTGTGATTATGTCAATAAACATAAAGCAAGATATTGGACTGAGTATGACTCCAACTGTGAGTGATTTATAGTGATAAAAATACACAGATGCCATCTGTACCAACAGAAGAACACTCGTCAAAAATTTGTCTTATGGTAACACTTCTCTCTCATTTATACTGAAACGAGCACTATTTCTTTTCCAATGGCACTGACAGTAAAATATGGCCACTTTTCAAGTGAGTAACCTACCAGCAGGAGAAATACACTGAGAACTATGAATTAAACTACTTCTTTGACTCACTCAAGGCCTCCAGGATGTATCATTGAATGCTCACCAAGTATTAAACCCAGTTTGCCAGCCCAGCTCTGCTAACTCAGTAACTGCTTCCACACTAAGAGGATTTTTGGAGGTAACACCCCCTTACCTTTTGCAGAGAAAATTAAAAAAACAAAACAAAACAAAAAAACAAAACCAAAACAAAACCAAAACCCAAGCAAACAAAAAACAAACAAACAAAAAACCAAAACAAAAACCAAAAACCAACTAAACAAAAAAATACCTCAACCAAAATGGCAAAAGCTTTAGGTTGAGCACCACCTAAGTCATTATTCTGATGCTTGCCAGCATTAAGCAAGAGGGCCATGGGGTATGCACTGGGGAAAGCAGGCAGGCAGTGAGCACTCTGTGATAAATATCTTCAAATGCTGACAGAGACATCAAAGAAAAGGAGAATTTAAATAGAATCTGCACACAGAGAGCTTCCAGTAGTTGCAGAAACAAAGACACGATAGCCAAAGTATTATTAATTTCTAACCATGCACCAGATCCTGAGAATTTGAGAGTGGTGAGGGGTTATGTCACTGTTATCATTTATTACCAGGTGTGATAAAGCCATGGCAAGAGCAGGGGAGGGTCTGGCTGGGTCCCCCTGAGGATGCACAGCCCAGCCTCACGTCCCCAGCCCTGCCCTGACTCTGTCCCTGGATGTCCAGGGGAAGGGAGATTACAAACACCCACAGCCTTTCAGAAATAGTTTTCACTAGCTGTGGTCTAAAGTGTGTCTGCTTTGGGCTCTAAAATATGGCAAGAATGTAAATTGAAGTGTAAAGTAAAGCTGTATTTATTTCTGGTTTTTGTTCTGTCACTGTGCTTCCACCCCCACTTCTGTCAGTGCTCCAACCCCACAAAATTTCCTTTGTATCAGAAAGCTGACAGATTTAGCTCCTGAACACTTCAATCTACTCTGCTTGCTGAAATTTAGGAAAACAGAACAGCTGTCATTCAAGCACACTTTGCAAGTAGCAAGCCTGTTCACTTTCTAATGTTTACTCCCTAAAAATCAACACTTAAATGGCATGTTCTACTGACATCATAAACCCCACAGTCAGCTCTGGCAGACGTGGGGAACAAACCTGAGCAGGGCCTGGGCTTCCAGAGTGCTCACATGCTGATGTTGGGGATTTGTGTAATCACTTTTTTTTCTTCGCTGTTTTGAACTGTGCAGGGTTTTTGGTGCAGTGCTCACCCTTGGTCAGGTTATGAATTTGGAGTGAGGACTTGAGGACAATTCCACCTGGAGCAATTCCCTGCACAGGCAGAGCCACAGGAATGGGTAAGGAGCAGCTGGCCACAAGCTGAGTGTCTGAAGCTGCTTATTGCATGGAGATTTTATGGTCCTGGTGTTCTTCAGGACCTTACCAGGGTGCTGCACACAAATCCCAGGTGGTTTTCTCCTTGAGAAGCTGTAAGATCAATCCTCCCCTGGGCAGTGAGCATTTGTTCATGAGCTCACTCCTCCATGATTTCACATCATGGTCCTCTCTAAATCTTCTAAAATGAAGTGCACTGAAAGTCACACATAATCCCATTTATCAGGGACTAGGGAAAGGCACAGTTAAATCTCAGTTCTTGATAGCTTTTCCTCTAAGAAACCAACCAATTTTTAGATTCCATAGAACTATCACAGAAATGAAAAACAAAATCACTGACTATACACCAGACAACCCCCAGCAGTTCAGTTTCCATCATTTAAGCCTTGCTACTCCTTCTAGGGGGTGGATTTTTAATGCCAACTTTGATGCTGCTCTGCTCATTAGCAGATTTTCCATACCAGCCAAATGCCACTTATGTGCCAGCAAGACATGCAAAAGTAGGTGATCTGAAATTATTTTCCCTAATGACATTTTCTTTAGGGATGCAAAGAAAATTGTGTCTGAACGTGTATCTGTATAATGCAATTACATGGCTTGACACAAACAGACACAGTAACTCCAATCCTAAATTAAATAACTGAACATGAAAATTCCATGAAAATATGCTTCTGGTATTTAATATCCCTTGTTCACCTGTCAGCAACCAGCATTATGGGCGTTTGTTTGCTGGTTTTTAAGATCAAATAATGCAAAGTTCATTCTAAAGCAGTAAAATTCACTCTTGGCATGACTCACTCTGGATTTTTACTAAAGTTAATGCAAAAGTCCCAGGAAGCAGTAGACATTTTTCTATTAACGTGTCTATAAATATGTACTACTAATTAAGTAAAAGTTGCATAATTTATTCTGTCCATGCTGCAGATACTTTAATTGAAACTTTTTTCCTTGAGAAAAGTGATGGAACATTGCTTCAGGTATCTGCACTAATCAATACCCCCATCCTGAGAACAACACAGCGTGAATAAATTAAAAATGTGACTGAAGACTGGGGAAAATGCTGACTTTACATTGTTATAAATCTACAGAGATAAACTGCATCCATATGCCAACAGTTTTCATACTTTTACACCTCCAAATTAATAGAAGAATATGTCCTAAATATCTTTGTGTCCCAGGCCAGGCTGGACAGGGCTTGGAGCAGCCTGGGACAGTGGAAGGTGTCCCTGCCATGGCAGGGGTGGCACTGGATGGGATTTAAGGTCCCTTCCAACCCAAACCATCCTGGGATTCTATGATTCCATACAGGAAAGAACAGACACATGAAAATAAATGTCACACTGGAATTTGGATATAAACCAATCAGAGCATAAAGGATAAGCAAGGTTAACAAAGAGTTTGTTTCTGTCTTCTGAGGAAGCAGAGCAAAGGTAATCATTTGATAATCCATAAAATCCCATTATGGCACTCATTGTGGGTACCTAATTCTGTGCCACTGACCAGTTTTTACTGCTGAGTCTCAAATTTGGTGCCCATTTTACATCACCTGGTAGCACTCACTCACCTCACAGCTCCCTCCACCTTTCATCCACCAGTGGGCACTTCTCACGCTTCTGTTGAACATCTGACAATTCCCAGTTAATTGAAAGAAAAAAGCCTGATCAAAGGCCTGGATTTCACAGGAGCCATGGGGACATGTGCCTGAGTGCCATCCAGAGACTGCAGGACAGCAGCCCCATCCAACACCTCCGGCAGGGCCAGGTGCTCCAGGAGGAGAGCCAAAAGCCCAAAGCTTCAAAGACCCAATTATTGAGCAAAACCACGCAAAGGCAGCAGGAATTGTCCCCCATTTTCCCAGTGAGGTTACTGGAAGCTGGATGAGAGCCCTTTAGGAGGTGGCTGGGAAGAGATCCCTGTGTTTGGTGTGACAGACCTGGCTTCCATCCTCTGGCTGACAAGGAATCCTCGTCCCAGCTGCAGCCTCCTGTGGATATTTGGCTTTTTACAAACTGCCAGGGGTTTTCTGTGAGCCTTTGGCTCAGGGGGCCTTGCCTCTGTGGTTTTGTGGGGACTGAGAGCACACCTGCCACCAAGGTGATGCTCCTTCCCTGGGGGGCAAGGAAAGCAAAGCTGCTCTTGGAAACATGGCAAGGGCAGGGCAGAGAGGAACAGGGAGCTGGATGTGGAAGTGGAGACGAGAGAAGATGGAAAATCTGGTGGGTGGGAAATGGCACAGAGCCCTGAAACAAGGAGGGTCCAAAAGGGAAAAGCCATGTGCAGGAAAACACAGAGAGACTGGAGAGAAAACAGAGTGTGAGCAAGGTGGAGGGAAAGGATGTGCTGGATTGCTGGGACAATGAAAGAAAAAGGAAGCAGAACAGGACAGTAACAAAGAGGACAAGGGACTGCAGGTCAGGACATCCTGATTTGCAGGAGTACGCAGAAACCAGCCCTAAGAAGCTGCAAGGATGTCAGAATTTGGAATTATGTTTTAAAAATTAACATGAACTTCCAAAGTAAATTTAAAAATCATAACAAGGATCACATTTTTCAAGACAAGCAAAATCCATAAAATATGCTAAAATTACTTTCATTAAAATATATGTTTTAAAGTCAGTCTTGGTGGGATTATTTGAGTTTACAGAAGCAGAATTTCTGCCCTTGAATGTATATAAAACCTCCAAATGTCTGAGTAGACTCGTTCAAATTCAGTCCTGGAGCTAATGCTGGATATCCTGGACATTTACAACACTCTGGTTTTCAGACACAAAACGTGCAAAGCTCTGCAGGAGCTGCTGGAGTCAGAAATTCATCAAATCCTGTGCAAAACCTGATTTCCAGGGGTGACGTCAGACTGGCCGCTGGTGGGAAAGTGAGAGAACAGCTCTCTCTGCTGGTGCTTTCCTGAAAAAATCCTCTGGAGTGGGAATAAATCCAGGATAACAAAGGACAGCCCCAGCTCCGAGATGTCCACTTGGTCCAGCCCCAGTTCTGCTGCTGCCCAGCGGCCACAAAAATGCAGAATTTGGTCAAATGCAGGTTTTAAATACTCTCAGCTGTAGCAGTGTGAGCAGCCTGGGATTTGCTGGCATAGGCACTCCCCAGAGCACTTCAAAAACGAAGCAAAAAGAAATAGGATTTGCTCTGTACCTTCCGGGAGGGAGATGACTCCTTTGGAGAAACTCCTCAGCAGAGATGGGGCGGCTCTGGCCGGGATTTTCTGCTCCGAATGAGCAAAAATCCATCTCTGGATGACTGGGAGGGTTCCTGCTTCATGCCATTTAAAAAGTGAATGACAACAGAAGGTCAGCAACTAAAATTTATCTGCATGCTGCAAGCAGTGTCTTTACAGAGTGAGAACATTTTAAATCCAGATGTGCTCCAGGAGGAGCCAAAATCCCAACCCCAGCCCTGCCTGTGGCTTTGGTTTCTCTGCTTTGCAAGTGCAGGAGAGAGAGCTGTTCACCATCCTAAAGGGAGCAAAGAGGCTCTGGCACGGGAATTCCCAGTGGTTTGGGGCTCATTTGTGGGCAGAGGGGCAGAGCAGGAGGGTTTGGCATTTCCCCATCCCTTGGGGCAGCCTGGGACAGGGAAAGGTCCCTGCCCACGGGGCAGCTGCTTCCCTTACCCAGCCTGGTCAGAACTCACCCCTGGGAGGAAGAAAAAGAACAGAAAAGATCAGGAAAAAGCAGATAAATAGGGCTCCCTTCTTACTTTTTTGATTTCCTTGTTATAAACAAGAATAAACCCCCATGATTTCAGTACCTTTGGGTGGTTATAAACCAAATAAACTTTTAACAAAGCCTTGGTTCATGCACATCACCAGATGCTGAATTATTACATCAAATGAAATTATGCCTTCACTGATTCCAGATTTTTTTCTATAGGGATTTCATGTTTATATGAACTAAATATATTGCTTAATACATTTTTTTATATAAAACCATGGCAATATTTTAACAATGTGCCCACACAAGGATTCCTACTATAGTATTATTTTTCTTTATATGTAGCATAGAAGAAGCAAAACTGTGCAATTTTGTGGCCCTACTTCTATGTAAAGGATAGAGTATTTATAGGATTTATTAAGTCTAATAATTATCAAAAAACAAAAAGAAAGTTAAATTTTCAACTGTCATTAATTTGTGGATTGTGAGCTCACATTGCCTACACGTAACAGACAGAAAAATGTTTATTTTGTGAAATCTGCAAAGAACTTGAAGTTATTTCTAAATGCTAACATTACACAAAATCTGCATTTCTACAAATGAATGTAGAAAATGTTTTTTGTGTCATATTACAATAAAAATCAAGACACACATTGTGAACAAGACTTTCAGACCAATTAGGCATACAATTACATGTGCAGGAGGCATGCACAATTGTGCAGCTAATTTGTGCATGAAATGACTTTGATTGCACATCCTAATTGGATAAATGTGTGTGCAAATGCCAGCAGTCATTGGTGCTGCAATTACCCAATGCACATCCATAGTCATGGCAACTGCCTGCAGAAATGAGCTGCAGCCTTGCATCCCTAACTGGCCTTGGGATTTCAGCTGAAATCCTTTTTGTCTTCTCCTACCAGGTCTCCTGGACAGGATATTTCTGGGAATTTCTGATTTATTTCCTATACAGATGAGGGAAAGTGATGGACATGGGCACTGCCAAGGAATCTGATTGTTTGGTGAGCAAGAAGAGGAAAAGCTGGGAGTTCTTGTCCAGAGGGGCAGCACCTTGATAGGGGAGAAGATGAAAAACCTCCAGCAGTGTAAAGCACAGCAGGAACAGGCAGGTTTGTTTCCCTGACTCTTACCTGAGTCAGCATTACAAAATGTATTACAGGTGTAATTGTGGTGGGACCCCTTGGCCTCAGCCCACAAAAAGTTCTGGACCATCACCACTGGCTCAGTTTGGGCTTTCTCTGGAGTTGTTTTCGTGAAGCTCCTTGGCAGTAATTTATATAATTAATAAGTATGGGAAATCTTCTGTCTTCTCCCAGAGGTCTTCAGTAATTCCTCCAGACACAAGAACCATACCTGTACAATTAACTTCAATGGTCACAGTATCCAATATTAAAATGAAAATAAATTCTTCCAGTTGAAAGCCGTGGAGTTAAAATACATATCCAGACTTGTAAGTAGGGGCCCAAATCCTGAATGGATCCTTAAAAGAAATAGTTGTTTCCGTTAGTTCTTTTGTGTTTAAAGAGTTCTCTAAACATCCAGAGATAGAGAAAAATGCTTTTCAATAAGAATGGGCTGTTCAAAGGAGTTGGGTGGGGTTTGAAATTGATGGGGCAAAGGTTCCATGAAGTCCTTTGCAGCCCTGGGAAATCCAAATCTAAACAGATGCCCAGCAGCTCTGAAAAAGCAGAAGGGTGAGGTTGAAGTTAATGCATACTCTGTTTCTCTTGTTATCAACCCACCAAGAGCACTAAATCAAGCACTTCCAAAGCACTCTCAGGAATTTTAAGGATTTTCCTCAGCCAGATGAGTTTATTTTGCTCACAGAAGTTATGTTGAGTCTATCTTAGAAATGAGTGAAACAGCTTTCTCCCTTAATTGTCTGTGATTCTGGTCACACTCTATGAAGAAAAAAAAAAAGTACAGAACAGGTCACAGCCTGCTGGTGGAGTTTTTTTTGCCCCCAGAATGGGGCATCAGCCCTGGTCGTGAGGTTCCCAAGCGAGCACCAGCTGTGCCAACAGCAGCACTACAGAAACCCCATCAAACCAGGAACCAGGACATGTATTAAACCCCAAAGTGCTGGAGGGAGGTGGCAGAGGAGAGATTTGGGGTTTGATAGCTTTTATATCATAATAAAGATGGAGGGCTAGCAGTTTTGGAACTTGTTGATATGCATGGAACTCCAGGAGCTCCTGTTCTCTCACTGCAGTGCATCTGTCACAGCTATTCTCTTCCAGGACATAGAAAAATGATTCAGCAGAAATTGAAGTTCCTCATTTCTATGCTGCAAGGGCTCGTATTCATTTCCAGGGCACTTGAGAAAGATAGTTATTGTTAGCATGCAGCATCCCTGGCCCCCAGCTGCCCTGCAGAGGACACTCCATCAAGGAAATCACAGCTCTGCTGCTCCTGTAAGTGATGCCTTGCTGTCCCCAAGCCTATTACACTGGCCCTGGGAAATGTGTCCCTTGTCACCTGAGGAATTTGGAATTTTCAGCAGCTTGCTGCCATCAGGTGTAACACAGCTCCCCTTTTTTCTGCAGATGGCAGTGTTCTCTGCTTGCAGGGGAGGAGGAGGAATCTGCAATGGGCTGTTACATCTCTGCTGGGAGAAAGAGCCTTTTAAAGTGTTCCAAATTCCTATAGCTTTACTCCAAAACCTGTGCATTACAGCTACTACCCACTTCTGGCAGCAGTAGGAACGAAAAATTAATTTCTCCAAAACTTTAGGGGTTTTTTTGTTGTTGTTGTTGTGGTTTTTTTTTGTTTTTTTTGTTTTTTTTTTTTTTTTTTTTTTTTTTTTTTTTTTTTTTTTTTTTTTTTTTTTTGTTAGTTTTAATAATTTTAAAAATATTCTTCCCATGGAAAGAATGTGAAAAAATAGATGAAGATGTCACAGTCAGATCTTGTGATTATCTAGAACTAGAGCTGCAGTAGTTGGTACTTTTTGTTGTTGTGGTTTTTTTTTTTTTTTTGCTTTGGGAGGTTTTTTTGTTTTTTTTTTTTTTTTGGCTTTGGTAGTTTTTTTGGTTTTGTTTTTTCAATTTTGAACTTTAAAAGGGCTTGTACAGAAAGGCCAAACTAAGCACCCGTGGTTGCAGCATTATTTTGTCAACCAAAAAGATCAAGACAATTTGAAAGGGAAAGTGACACAACAATAGACACTGGCCAATTGCAGCCTCTATTCCCCCACAGTTTCATATTCAGAGAACTTTGCATTTCTCTTGAAGTTTCAGCCCCGAACCATAATTTTTTATGTATCCACTTCAGGTCTGACAACATTTCAGCACTTGAATTTTTTCCCCTCTGGAAATATGTATTAAATGGTATAAAATTACAAAGTAGTCCTCAGAGCCAAAAGTCATTGTCAGCAGTAGATAAAAAACTGCTAAAAATCCAAATCCAATAAATGATCTAAATGCATATTTCTCCTACATTCCAGTTTCAGCAGAGCTTGCTCCTTTTGGTGGTCACAGAGAAGGACAAGGAGAGGAGAGGGCAGTGTTTCAGTCCAGCTGCACTTCAGTGACTCCTGGTTCTCATTTAACATCAAATCTCTCTCAGTGCTGCTCAGTTCCTTGCCCTCTTTTATGTCCATCAGCTCTTCCCAGCCTAAGTAAAACCAGTTTATAGGTTGTTGGGAGAGAGATTAAATCACCTCAGCAAACAGTTTGGGCAGTTTCCCTTCAACCCCTCCAATTTCTCCCAGGACTCTCTGGGGGCTCTTTCTTATTACTTGGCAGTAATTGAACCAATTAAAACAGGTCTCTAATCACAGCATTAATATCCAAAAATTACCACACATTTTGAATTTTAAGAGCAAAATATTTAAATGAGATACTCCGATTTCTATATTGTTGTCACACTGAAGCAGTTACTGCCTTGCCTGGACTCACCTTCTCTACCTCGAAATTCAAATTTTGAGGACTTTTTGAGAAAGAAAATCCTTCCCTGGGTGTTTTCCTCACAGTTTTCAATGCTGACATTGCTGGAGGTTCTGGTCCATGCTGTGCTTGCATTGGAGGGGTTTTAGCAAACAAACCTTGATCCAATGAAGTTATTTGTAGGCAAACAGTTTATCCTGTTAAGTTCTTTTTTAGATGCACAGGTGTTTCATTAGCCTGGCTTGCACTTGAAGCTCTTCTCCACATCCTCTAAGTTCTTCAGCACTGTTTACAATTTGAACACCAGAATTAATGAGAAAACACCGTGGAGTCAAAAATTAAACATCCCTGGCCCCAGCAGGGCACAACCCAATTTTTATATTATTATTGAATTTATCCCCCATTGCACAGCGTTTGCTGGGAGGTTCTGTTGAGTCATTTAGTGATTTTCCAAGTCCCTCCCTCCCTGGCCAGGGTGGCCATGCTGTGGCTGGGAGCTCTTTTCCCTGGGCTGCAGCAGCATTAACACATAGCTCATTATAATGGCTCAGCTCCCATTTCCAGCTGCATTACTGAGCATAATGGCCCTGTCCTTGTCAATGCTGATTAAGCCATAATCATCTTGTCAGTGGCAAATGTTCACAGTGGTATTGCAATATTTATGTTACATTATTGATAAGAATATTGAAGGCATTAGACTTTTCCACCCTGGCAGAAAAGCTGCTTTTCCAAGGGTATTTCCCACTGTTGGCTCCTGTGGGAGGGCTCAGATCCATTTTACATTTTGCTCTGCTCCTAATCCTCTGCTCATTTGTTGTGCACCTAGAATTACATCTGTGCAAATGGCTTTATGAACATGAATTTTGAAGAATGAGATAAAATTCATCTAATGATTCCTGTCATCCATAATGCAAAGCTGACTGGCAAAAAAATTCCTACAAACCTTTCCTTTTCTGTTCTTTGCCTGGGATTCCTGAAGTTAATCAGCCTATAAATAATTATCACAAACCCTACTATGAAATAAAAACTAGAAATTGAATCTGGTAAAAAAAAGCTAATGCATACTTGGAAAATCCTAATCCTAATCCTAATCCTCAACGATGAGACTGGTAAAAAATGGCAACATGGTCCTAATATTTATTTCTCTGTGTCTATTAAATTTTAAAAACAACCTGCAAAACTGAATGGATTCCACTAAAGCTGAATTCCATAGGCTGAGCTTTTATGGGAATAGCACTTAAGAAGCTAAGAATGCAATAAAATATTGTTAGAAATACTGCAGACAGGACAGGCTGTGGGAAATTAAGCAAGGACAATTTGGTAAAAAGTTGGAGGAAGATTTGAAAGCATTTTATGACTACAATGAGCTTGCTCCTGAAGAGTTGCACACATTTCAAGGAAAGCTCATTGGAAACAAAGTCACTGAGCTCGTGCTAAAACCAGAATTGTATGAAGATAAAATGGGCACTATAAATGGAACTACTACAGCACTGGTTTATCATATCTGAATGAATATTAACAAATTTTAAAAATTTAAAATAATTCATTTTATTTAATATGTACTTTTCTTCTTTGAGCAGCTTTCTGTTTTATATTAGTCCTGCTAAGTCCCTGCCCCTGGAAAGGCTGGGTGTGATGGAGCAAACCTGGTGCCTTGGCTGAGAGAAAACACTTTCAGCTCGATAAAACTCAGCAATGCATTTTAAAGGCTGAGAATTTTGTGGTGTTTTCCTGAAACGTCAAAGTTTTCTTTTTCATTACGTGAATACCTACAGAATTGCTGCTGCAAAGCAGAGTCACCCCAATCCTCCCTGGCTGCCACGAGGCATCCGTGTGTTTCCTCCTTGCCTTTGATGAGCCCCGAGCAGCCAACGCAGCCATCTGGTCAGGGAGAGAGGAATTGTGTAAAAATGAGATATGCGTGTGTAAATAAAAGATTGATGAATGAAGCCCTGAAAGCTGAGATGAAAGTGAAGCAGAACAGACAGGTAAATCATTTTGATACTTATGTTAGTGCTGAAATTATGTTCCTCTACTTTCTTTTTTTTTTTTTCTTTCTGCTGACAGCAGTGCAGGTGACAAAAAATACTTTCAATTTTGCTGCTGACACAAGTGCTGGAGGTTAGCAAACTGTTTGAGTTCTATTGCTAGGGAAGGATGCTTTAGTCAGGAGAAGTGAGAAAGTTTTGTGGCTTCATTTTTAATTACTTGGTTCTTTAGTTAAGAAGCTCCAGCTTCAACGTTACCTGCAGAGCAGCCTAGGCTGGCTTGCCAAAATTGATGCTGTGTTTAGAAAAAAAATATAAGTTCTGTACATCTCCTGGCAGAATTTTAAAGCTAGTGTCCTTCCCCCATAGGTCTCTGAATTTTAAATAAATAAAATGTTAATTTTAGCCAAAGTAAAATCTGAGCGATTCTTTACAGGCAAGCCTCACCTAGGAGCCCATTAGAGTGGAAATGCAATTAGGATGTGTTTTTTATATGAAAATTAAGTTGACATTTGAGCAATGAACAAAAAAAGATGGTGATATGCAAAAAACCCACTGCAACTAATTTTTCACATAAAAAATCACTGTGTGACATTACAGAAATCTTACTGAGTCCACCTACCACTCCAGCACTAAGGAGAAGCAACCAGTAACTCATCCATTATCTGAAACAGCTGAAATACCCACTGCTTATTTGTTGGTGCATTGGGCATTTTATAAGTTTAATGCCAGCAGCAGCTTCAGTTCACTCCTATTTTACGAAACATCCATGGAACAGATTAATTTTGTAGATGAGCAGGATCAGGCTTATTTCTGAGTTACCTTAGCTCCTTATTCAGTGCTTGGTATTTAATGTAAATTATAGGACCATGCAAAGCACCATGTTTACTTTTGATGGACATTTTTGTGTTCTGTGGCTGTTGGTTCCTTGAGAGTTTAGGAGATCCACCATGAGATATAAAAGACATTTGGGAGATCCACCATGAGATATAAAAGACATTTGGGAGATCCACCATGAGATATAAAAGACATTTGGGAGATCCACCATGAGATATAAAAGGGTTTCCCCACCAACTTTCTGCAGAAGAACATCTGCTACTGAGCAGCTCTGAGTCCACTAAAAAGCCAGGATTTAACTGGTGTTTATCACTTCATTTGACAGAATGGTTTTAGGGGTAATTTTCAAAGGCAGAAGCAGGAATTTGCACCAGCCTCTTCCCTAAATCACAGTTTAAGAGTTCATTCACATATTGAATAGGGAAAGAAATCCTGTCCTCACAAATAAATACAGGCAGTTATATTTAAACAAAACAAAAGCCAATCCAAGCCTTTTTACACTTGGGAATATTTGATTCCATTCTGGATTCCATCTAGGCATTAACATCCCTGGGAATGGAAAGTCCTTGAATAAAATATACTGCAGACTTCTTGACAGAGAAATGCTGGCAGTTCACCACACAAATTACTATAAAAATCAAAGGTATAGAGTAACTTATCTATAATTCGAGCTGGAAGGATAAAATGGGAACAATACTTTAATCAGTGCTCCATTGTTTATTCCACAGGGAAATCAATTAACTTCTTCAATTTGTTTTTGCAAGTTATAAAACAGAGATACGAAATATCAGTCATCATATCAAGCCAAAAATCAGAAGAGTGTTAAAGGTGGCAAAGAAGCATAATTATCATGAATCCCATGGAAAGAAAGGGGAATACTCTCCTGGCATGAAAAAGGTTATTTCCTTTGAGAAAAGGCCAGATTAAGGAGGGATAATGTGCAAGTCCTGGCACATTATTTAATATAATATTTATTGGACAATACTGAAACAGAAAGAGACACAGAAGACAATAAAAGAGCCTGAGAAGCTGTTCCAGCCAAACCTCAACACCTTCCTCTCCAGCCATGCTTGGGAACCCAAGGGTGTGGGTGGAAAAGAATTGATTTTGGTGAACAGAATTCTACTCCAGTTGTGTTAAATTCCAGACAAAGGCTGCATCTCCAATACACCAATTCTTAATTCAATCTTTGTTTCTCCTGAATGTCACAGTTTGAGACCTCTTCACACAAGAGAGGAAGTTTCCAAGGAGGATGCAGGCACAGGGCAAGGGAAGAGCCAGGTGAAGAAGGAATGGATGTAGAGTGAATCCCTTGGGCTGAGGAACACTGGAAATCCTGTGTCCAGACAAGGCTTGGGCAAAGCTGCTGGGATTTCTTAGGCCAGCCTGGTGCTGAGGGGAGGCAGAGCCTAAAGGCAGCACAGCTCAGCTCTCCCTGTTCTGTGCTCAAACTCACACTACCAGGAAAAATCAGTGAGGAATGAAGGTGTCCTCTTCCCTTACTGGGATTTCTCTCCCCTCTGAATCAAGGAAAATAAAAATCCCTGAACAGTGAGAACCACCACGCTGCAGACAAACTAAACACTGTCATCGGGTGCTACACAACAGCCTCAGATAAATCTGTTTTGATGATTTTGAGCAATTGCTTTCAAAACAGAACATGGTGTTGAAAAGGAAGCCATAGGAACATATTTTACATTGAAAGGCTTTGTGAAATTCTATAATCTGTAAAAAGTGAGAGATTTGGCCTCTGTTTGCTTTCCTTCCGTTCCTCATGGCTATTACTGCCTCATTATACAGTCGTTTGTACAATGTTTTGGCAGACATTCACTATTGCATAAATTAAAGTTGCTGAATCTAGTCATGCCTACAGGTCTTTATGAAAATACCAGCAACATTTTTATTTGAATGTCAAAGTTTGTCAACCATTAAACTGATTGATTTTTCATTATGCAATTCAATAGAAGAAGCAATCTCCAGTCTGTATGCAACATTACTCAGAAAAACATGCAGCTTGGAGAAATCCTTCCTGCTTAGTCTCTCCAAAGGCACTGTGCTTTAAGGCTGGCTTCAGACATTTCATTAATACAGCAGCAACAGATAAGATGCTGTAATTCAATTATGTGAGAGTGAACTAATCAAAAAATTCCAATAATTCAAAAATTCCAATAATCCTTTATAAACCTTTCCAAGTGGCTTTTTAAGTGCAGTGTCTGTTGGTGTCAGGAGGAAGAGGCTGAAGCTGTGCAGTGTGAAGCCACCAGAGCCCCCAGCAGGGAAGGAGCCTCCCTGGAGAGCCCAGCAGCAAGGACAGACAGCAAGGTCCTCACCTTTAGTGTTGGTCTTCCCTGCAAAATGCCCGAGGAGGAGAGGACAGAAGTGCCCAGCAGGAGCTCCAGACTCACCCCAGAACTGCTCAGAACTGTGCAGCTCCCACCACAGCTGCCTTCAGCTGTGCCAGGGGGGATGAGCTGGGCAGTGCCAACAGCCCCTGCCCCAGCAGTGCCCAGAGGGAACCATCACAACTGCAAAGCTTCCAGCAGGAACCTCTCAAATTCAGGAATTGCTTCAGCACCTCTCAGATTCAAGAACTGCTTCAGCACCTCTCAAATTCAGGAATTGTTTCAGCATCTCTCAAATTCAGGAATTGTTTCAGCACCTCTCAGATTCAGGAATTCCTTCAGCACCTCTCAAATTCAGGAATTGTTTCAGCACCTCTCAGATTCAAGAACTGCTTCAGCACCTCTCAAATTCAGGAATTGCTTCAGCACCTCTCAAATTCAGGAATTGCTTCAGCACCTCTCAAATTTGGCTCCCCCCACCCAGCACTCCCCGTGTGCACATGAAGGGGGCACCAGCAGGATTTACATTTCTCTTTGCTTTCTCTTTATTTCCCACTTATCACTCCAGTATTATTCTTGGCCTGGCACCATGAAACCTCCTTGACTCAAAGATTAAAGAGTGCAAAGCACACAATAAAAAGACCCTTTTAATTAAACTGGGACGTGTTACAAATTTTACAAAATGAGCCCTACAAATATACAGAATTCAAGCTGCAAAAAGGTGAATTAAAAGAAGAATGTGCTTGATCTGGTCACTGAATATAAACTGCATTTAGAAGTTAAGGATCTTGTGACAGGTATCCAACTCACTGCTTTTATTTGAACATCTCCCCAGAAAAAATAATTTATGCAAATAATATTTTACAAATGCTTAGGGAAATGCCATAAAGAAAGAAATGCATAGAATTCATTATCCCTGCTAAAGGGATTATGTGGAGTACAAAACCCAGCAGTTATTTTGCACTTTATAACCTCAAATAAAGCACACATCCATGTTTGTGGCAAGAAACTGAGAGGTGAAGTGGTGTCCAATTACTTGATTCAGAAGCAGTGAATAAAATTTGAGCAAGATTCCAGTTACTTAAATTCAGAGTTCCAAATCGAGCTGTCTTCAAGGACAATATTTCAAACTTCAGATCAGTTTTCTGAGATTCTTGCTTAGTTTGGTCTATTTATTTTTTTTTTTCCCCTCAAAGGAAAGGATGACTTAGACTCAACCAAAATTAAATATAATAATTAAAAAATCCCATGTTTACTGCATGCAGCAGCATTTTTCAGACTCACTGGACCAGGGACAATGGAAGTGAAAGCTAATGTCAGGTTAGAGTAAGTTTATTTTTAATTTAATAGCACAGTCAGAAGCACTTCACTACAAAAGTTATGACTTTCATTATGTCTATAAATAGGCAACCTACTGAATTATCAAATAGAATGCTAATGACATTAGCATTAAGTCCTAATTAAACAATGAAGCAATATGCCTTACAATCTGCCAGCAAAATATGCATAATCAAAAAAAGATTTAATAAAATAAGGATAATTTGGTTATTTTTATTAAGCAGTAAACAAAGAGTTTGTGCTGATTGGTGAAACCTCACTTGAGAAACATGGGAAATGTCAGGGATGGAGGAGGGACCTGAATACCAAAACATCTGCTATCCCAGGCAGTTACAGGAGTCACATGGATTTGTTCCTCAGATCATTTGCCCCTCTACTCAAACATTCCTGCTATCCATTTTCACAGTTATCATCACCACTGTTCATTTTCTTTCTCTAGTACATTTACTTTTATATTTCACTGACCTCCTAAAAGGCTTCAGGAAATACCTGTCACTATTTGACACCTTTTTACTACAGCATTAAAGGGAAATGACTCAACCACGTTCAGTGAGGAAAGCAGTGCCACAGCCAAAAAAAAACCTCATTTTTTTTAGAGTCCCAAGTGGATCCTTAATCCACTGGTGCTGTTATTCCCCACATGAGCCCTGCTCTGCCCCCCCTCATGACACTTGTGCACATTTCCAGACCTGTGTGTGCCAAGTGCTCCCTCAGCAGACAGGAAAATCCTCACAAGGCAACTGAGAGGGTGCTGGCTTTTACCATGCTCATATTTTCACTTTGGAATCAGACAGAGTCTGGCAAGGAATCAAATGTTTCCTGGCTTAAAACTTTCATGGAAAGAAAATACATCATCTACAAATGTCACCAAAATAAGAGGGTGGCTTTTTTATTTTATTTTACAGCAGCTTCCTTAAAATTAGGTTTTTAAAATATTTTTCATAAAGCCGTTTTTTCATTCTTAAAAATGTCTGATGTGATTTTTTTTAAATGGTGTATTCATTATTGTGTATTATTTCAGCATCCAAATATGGAGCAGGGAAACACCCCATGACTTAAGCTAATAAACTGCTGTAAGAATCCCATAGTGGATTCTCCCCGGATAATCTGCAATCTAAAAATGATTCACTCAGCTGGGGCTTACAGATTTTTGCACAAGAAAAAAAGGGTGAATTCACTGGGTAATTTATTCCCAACAAAGGAATCCACCATGACTTGCAGGGACTTTCATGCCAGGGAGAAGCTCCCAGAGCAGGGAGCTGTTTGGTGCACTGCTGACAGCTGGTCTCTCGTCATGATTAAATGGCTTTCCCTTGGGTGAGCTCCAGAAATATGCTGGGTTTGAGGCAGAATAGATGCAGAATTCCACATTAGCTTTTACTGAGTTTCTTATGCATACAGAGTCTAAAACAGCCCAGGAGGGTTTGGATCTGGGATTATAAAAATTTTGGTTTTTCAGAGAAGACTCTTGTATCCTTTCTCAGACTCAAATTTCCAGTGATTAAAAACTTATTTCTCACTGTAGACATCCAGCTCAGGTATAATTACCAGCTCAGGTACAATTACCCACACTGCTTTTGTGGTTTGTGACCTGGTTGTGAGGTGCTGGTCAGCTGCAGCCTGGCGCAGCATCACCCAGATGTTTTATTGCTGACCTCAGCTCCAGGATCCAGCCAACAACTGCTCCCCACAGAGCATTTCCCAGAGCAGCTTCAAGCTCACCCCAAAAAGAACTTATGAGAGCTTATGAGAGCAGCTTCCTGAAGCTGGAGCAGCACAAAAGCACCTCTCAAAGCCAAAGGTGCATTTGTTTGACACCAGCTGCTGTCACAGCAGCCTGTGCTGATTCAGGAGATCCACAGGCCTCACCTCCTGAGCCTTTAACCCCACAGAATGCAGGAACAGCACCAAGGCCTTCTCCAGAGGCCCAAACATACAATGAATTATGGGGTGGCACTTCAGAAGGAAGTATGAGATCCTGAAAGTCTCCATCTAAAACTGTGGGTGTTCTGAGACTCCCTGAATTGCTTAGTCAAATCCATCTGGGTCTGATATACACTCAGGTTGATACTTTCCATCTCTTTTGCCAGTGTATGCAAGTAGTGTAAAATAAATTGTCTGTTGAATTGTGACAGGAAGAGTATTTTCTATTAAAGTCCCCTCTGATCAGAACTCCCATGCAGTCAACAACTGCATCTTCCTGATACTTCGCTGTCAACTTTCTGAATCTCAGATGTCAGTGAGATTTACAACATTCCTGCTGGGCTCCCCAGCCAGATTTTGAAGAACCATTCACTCTTACAAACAGGAACTGGCAGCCTGTAAATAAACATAATGGTGGAATTGCTAATAAGCTCAATTTCCACCACGAGTTGTTTTGTTGCTGGAGATGAGGCTGACAACTTGAACTCCACATTCCTACCACTCACCTCTGCAGCTCAAAGAATCCTTCTATGGCAACTTCTGATCCCATTAAAGTTCTTGAAATCACACACCTAAGCTAAGATTTCCATCTGATCATTGCAGCAAGCTTACTATTAAATTGGGATGCAATAAATGAATGTTTTATATCAGTACCTGGAACTTCCAGTGTCACAACCACTTCTCCATCTTACCAAGGTACTTGGCATTATTGCTTACCCAAGGAATGCAGCAATGCTCTGCCACCACAACTCTCCCACATATTTTTGACAATTCTGGCAACACAGGCAATTCTAACTTTTGGATGTTCTATAGTAGTTATTTTCAGCAAAGGTGTAAGTGACAAACTTTCATGAATTAATAATTTTGTCATACAATACTCACATATATACACATTGGAGAAAAATTGTTAGGAATTGTAGACACACACACAGATCAACTGTGTCATGGTGTGATCTCAGCAAATTGCTCCCCTTGCTGGAAAACCAGCAACTGCATTAATGGCAGGCACAAAATCCTCAGAAATAATTAAAAAAGAACATGAACAGAAAACAACCCACCAGAACCTGCAGAGCTTATTGATAATTAATGGCTGAAGAGAGCACTCACTGAGGCAGAAAAGCCAGGAGGGATCTCTGGAGCAGTTTAGGGTAGGTGTAGTTCCACTCCAGACTTTCTACACCCAAGGGATGACTTGCTTCTAATATAAAATCACCAGATAAGTAAAACCCAAAAATGCACTGCAAAGATTATATAAAATATCTATATAAATAACTGTCTGAATGACACCACACACAATACAGCATGAATAAACTTATCCACAGATAAAATACATTCTCATTTGTACTGCCAAGGTATTGAAGCACAAATATGAGTGTTGAGGAAATTAATTTCATCCTTTCTCCAGAAGAGATTATGGATTGTAAGTGACCCAGTCTCTTATTGTGTGAAAACAGTACATTAATACTTCTGACTTGTCATTAATCAATACATCACTAGCAAATTATTCTTGAAATTAAGCTGTTGCAACTCACACTGCTGAAGCAAAAAGATTTAGAGGGGAGAGAGAGGGGGCTAAAATAAAATGAGATCCAATCCAAGGAGCTGTGTAACCTGCTCAGTATGGAATGGGCAATTGCATTTCCCAGCTACACAAAGACAATCACTGAGGCAACTCTGACAAGGTTCAGTCTATGGAAAATATAAAATACAATGTAAAAGAGAAAATCCTGAGAATTCCCCCAGAGCATTCCAGTGAAACAGCACATGCCCCAGAACATTTCCAGAGCTGGCAGTGCCTGGATGTTTCTGAATCAGCAAGTCTAACAGGCAGATATTTTGTTTCAGGGGTCAATTTTCCCATTGATGCAAGGAGGATTTACACATGCAAGTCCCATTAACATTAATAGGAGTTGCCCACATAAATTCCCCTGCAATGATGGGAGAAAAGACCCCATAGTCTGCAAGGATCCAAGTTCTAATGATTACCTGTCAAATGGCCCTAAGCATCATCATCAGCAGAAAAGCAGACGAAGCAGCTCCCTGGCTGAAAATGCCTCCAAAGGAGCAGTAACCACCTGCAGTCCTACAGCCCAGGCAATGCTACAGAAGGGAAAATGGCATAAAATGAGCTCTTTGAATATGAAGGGTTAATCCAATTAACCAACTTAAAAAGAAAGTACTCATTAAAAAAGGAATTCAAACATATCAAAGCACTCCTTAGGAAAAAAAAGGTGTGAATATTGTATGAGCTCCAAGGTGCTTGAAGGATAATACAGCTACTTGTTTAAAAATTCAATTAACCTTATCTTTCTTTAACTTGATTTATTAATAATCCTACAGATAAATTGCCAGTTTTTAAAAAGTCATGTTATCTTTTGAATACATCCTGTATGACAAGCCTTAAAAACGACTTCAAATAAGCCTAACTCTCACTTTGCATGCTTACATCATTTAAAGAAAGAACAAAATGCAGCTCAGAGCATGATTTCTGTAAAATACCAGCATCAACAGTCTGATCTACTTCTCCTGCAAGTGAGCTATTGGGTACTCAAGTACCATAGGAAAAACATTTAATGTTTCCATTCACCCTATGAAAGAGACATGAAAACAGTTTTTAAGCAATCAATGTAGTGTGAAGTCACAGCTCCAACGTGTACATCATTCCATCAGGTCTGAAATCAAATCTGAGCTATTTCCAAACGTGGCTTCACGTGGACACAGAGCACTCAGACATGAATTGATATAAACCTGACAACACAGTAACCCATACTGGCAATTACAGGTGTCCTCGTGCTGAAAGCATCCAAGAGAATTTCCAGGAAACTCCAGCTAAAAGTGAACTGTTTTTCTTTGAAAAAAAGTTGAAAGAAAACACAGGACCATGCACTTGCAAGCAAACCTTTAATTTTCATCAAGAGATTTCCTTGTAAACACAGATGAGAGATTCAACTATGATCCCTGTTTTTGAGACAGACAGGGATAGGTCCCTCCACTTAGCTCTTTAACAGATCTGCAGATGTTAAATGAAATCATACACTCATGCTTCCCAATACACAGAGAAATTACAGCTAAATGAAGAGGCAGCCTGCTTATTAATATAGATATTTATATATATAAATAACTGCTCAATCACAAGCATCCAGAGGTTACAGCTGTTGAACACTGGGAACATTCCAGCCACGTGTTTTTTGAGGACTCTGGATTATGCACACAGACACACACATACCAGTACCTACCCAACAAAGGGTGCAAACACTAACCCTGAAATGCAAACTGGACAGTGGGCACGATGCAGGACAAAGAGAACAGTATCAGTTATGCTGTAAAAAAATAAATAAATCCCCTTTCTGGCCTGGAGCCAGGCTCAGGGCAGGCACAGGCACCACGGGACTGTACAGAAACCTGGCTGTGGCACGGCCAGGCAGAGCTCAATGTTCAGGACTCAATGGCATTTTTTTATTTACTTACAGTATTTAAGCACTCCTGGAACTGGCTCTACCTTCATGAAGAAGTTTAAACCCCAGCTCATCAACTCTAGATATACTACTGATCTACTGGGTGTGCATTTTAAAGTAAATCTTTAAGTACATGAGAAATGCTTTTCATATCTGATTCAAGCATGGTTCAGAATAAGTGCAAGTTTAACATGGTCATTTACAACAGCTTTCTTATTTTGCAGTTCTTTTCATACAAACTAGGTTTATAAATAGTTCAATACATGTTATTGTATAAATGCTTCATGGTTTATCATTACAAAATGCATAGTTTATAGGTATCACACTAATTTGAATCTATTAACTGGGATTAATACAAACCTTTGGAATTATCAGTTGAACCTTCTCTCCACCACAACCCCCCCCCCAGCTGACAGCCATTTAAACTTCTCAGACCCTAAACTTCAAAAAGTAACTATTGGCTTACTAAAGGCCCAAACAGTGCAACAAATCTAGGGAGACTAATAACAGGAATGCTCCATTTATGACTGAATTTTGCTGGGAAATCTGGCATTAAGTTTAAATTCTGCCATTTTCCTAACTCCAGTAAATGAAGTCACTAGAGAAACGTGTCATCTGTTAGGTCTTACTAAAAAACCTGAATGTAAAATAGTTCCATGTGAGGAACATCTTCTGGATTGCATTTCCTACTTGATTATGGCATCAATTTCAAAACCATAGAATAAAGCCACTGCAGAACTGTCAATATTATTGCCTGCAAATTCCATTCATAAGAGCACTGTGAAGGACAGATGGTGAGCCTCACCTTCAGCTGTTTAATTAGCAGAGATCCAAGGATTTTTAGTAGAAATCATTTTCTGACTGGTAAACAAACTTGCACTTTTTTCTTTTGCTTAGTTTTGACTTCCTCTTTAAAAGATGGAGGATTCTTTCCAAGATGTAAAACAAAACCAAATCATCTCAATAAATCACGAATCCTATTTTAGCACTTTCAATTCAGATGCTTTATTCTGCAATTTTTTGTTTAGCTACAAACCCCACTGGATCTGGTGGGCCTATGACTGTTTAGAAGTGTCTCAGCTATCAATGAAAATGACTTTAAAAAGATGATCCAAGCTAAGGAAAGTAAGGCAATGGCAAATAACACATCTCTGGGGGTTTAAAACCTCTTTTTCTTACCCTTCCTCCCTTATGTCCTAGTTTGGGTCCACCTCCTCTTCTCCTAAGAGAACACTGTTCATTCATTCATTCATTCATTCATTCATTCATTCATTCATTCATTCATTCATTCTTCCTTTGCAACAGCAGCACCACCTTCACTACTGCTCTCCTCAGCTGAGGTTTCAGGCTTGGTCTCTGGTGAATTATTAAATCCAGACTCTTCTGGCTCAATCTCATCTTCATCATAAATAATATCTTCTGGATTCGGTGGTGGGGGGCAAAACTCCTCTGCTGGAAACATTTCTCGGAAAATAGTCTCAGCCTATTCAGGAAAAAGAAGAATAACATAAACTTTACCTTGAAATGTAACAGCCTGAGGCAATATTTTATAGATATTTAAGATTAACCTGAGTTCTTTCAAATCAATAGTGATTTAGTACTTTGACAGTATTGTAAACACATGGGAAATCCATTCCTTCTTGCAGACCTCGAAAGAGAAAAAGCCATTTATCTTTTTACATTGTTCTACTAAGAAGTCACAGCATGGGGCTTTGTAAAAAATGCTGGTCATTCTGTGCTGCATTGAGAACAAGAAAGAGGATTTTTCTGTAAGCAAACTGATCTTTTGCACTATAAAACTATTCCTAGCTGCAGTCCAAGGCAAAGCATGGGTAAGAATTTGGCTTCTTCCAGAAAGAGGGATCCATTTCATAAGGAAACCCAGGGAACTGTACAGATGTACAATCTGTATCATGACTAGATGGGTTTCCTTCTTAGAAAATTTTCTGCAATTTTTAAATCTATCTCTCCTTTTCTGAACAGCTTAAACATAGCCCAGCGGAGAACTACTCTTATCCAATGGAATACTAGCACTGAAAATACATCCCAAAACATTTGTGGTTTATTTAAAACTCCTATCTATAATTCCAAGGTATCACATGCACAGACCTGTGTGCACACAGACCTGTATGTGTGAAAAGAACTGTATTTTAGATAAAAAGGACAGATCTAGTTCAATGACTTAATTTACAATGGCACTTGCTCTTCATGCCATCAAGGTTTAGAAATTAAATAAGCACAAGTTTTTTGGCCACTACAATGGAGGATATTAAAAAGAAACAAGTTCTTGGAACACCAGTGTGGTTGTTATTACAACATGGACAATACAACTACAAAATCTGGGAGAGAAAAGAACCAAGGGAATACAACCTTAGGATTCCAGAGAACCAGACATTTTATGCAAAGGATGCCAAAGATCCTTTAAAATCCCACAAGAATGCAAGAAGCTCTATTAACTAGTGTTAAAAACTTTTACATGTACTTATACAAATAACCAATCTATAAGGTTATCATATAAATTCAAAATAAAAAAGCCTGAGATGATAGAATTTATCTACTGAACCCACATGCCCTCCACATTTCCATCAAGGCTTCCTTTTCCAAGCCCTTAAGCTGCCAACAAGCAGATCATGGGTGTGGGCTGGGGTTCTAAGAAGGCAGAGGAATATTCCCTTGGCACTTGTCTGCTCAGTGACCCATCCCAAAGGCAGCCTGTGCTGACAGCTCCCACACCAGGACTGCAGGAATGCATTTAACCCTGACCCTGCTCCAGGCCTGCCCTGCCAGGCTCACTTAGTGCCACCTGCAAAGGCACATTCCCCACGAGGGATCCTGGACAGGAGGGAATTGTCTGCAGATGGATCCAGCCCTGAGCTTGTACCCAAGAGCTCTCTGGATGAACTCCACTCCAGCAGCTCTGGGTTTCCATCAGCAGGACTCCAATATTAACTGCTTAAATGACCCTGTCTACTCAGTTCAATTTCATTTTTCATTCTCCTTCCTATATTATACTCCTCCATACTCACGCAGAACTGTTTCAAGTTTTTATGTTAATATAGGAAAAAATGGACAATTTTTTTCTCTACTTCAAAACCATTGTTTTGTCATTTGAAAGCCTTGCCTAGTAAGTCTGGGGAGCAAGGGGGTACAACATCCTAAAAAGCTGGGGTTTAATTTTTTGAAGGCAGAAGAAAAACTTTTAATTTCAATTTTGCATTTGTCCTTGCTACTCCAAAAATACATTTTAACTATTATTGTATTTAATAGAATACTGAGGGAAGATGTTGTATTTTGAATTAAACATATGACAAATGAGAGCAGACAAACATTTCCTATGCAGTTCTCAACCATTATTCAGTCCAATCAGTCAGCAAATATCCACTCCAAAAATAGTAAAACAATTACAAGGTCGAACATGGGAAGAAATTCTCATGGGAACAACATGGGAAGAATGTTATGTAGGACATCATGACACTGATTACAACTGAACAATTTAATGGTATTGAGCACTTTCAGGTCTCCCAAGTTTTTAAGTTAACCTTATCCAGCTGGAGAAATATAGAATAAACAATAATAATTTAACAACTCTTTCACTGTAACACTTTGATATTTAATTTAAGTAATTAAGGTAGACAATAGTTCCTTCAGTATTTCGTAGTATCAGCTGAGAAATGTGTGTCCAGTTGAACCCAGCATTAAGACACAGGCATGTAAAGCCCTTGCACAGCAACTCCAGTAAGTTGGAACTGAATAAAACTAAATTCTGTTCCTGTTTTACTGCATCCCAATTTGTGGATAAACTCTGTGGACTTTCACAGCAACTTTTACAGGGACCACGACCAAAGTACCAACACCTGATTAACTCTGAAGTCCTTCCAGATATAGGAAATAAACAGGTTAAAGGACAAATATTGGCCTGACAGTTTTAGTACATCCTCTCCTGACCCTGAAGATGCCTCAGAAGTCTGAAATATGTCAGGGAATATATTACTTTAGCTCCTAATAATTCATGTCAGGTTGCAGCAGTGAAAACAGAAAACTGGAAGCCAGATGCTTTACTAGATCCACACATAGGGAGTTTGAAAAGAACATAAATGGCATCTTCATTTCATTTAGCCTGTCCCCAGGGCAAGGAAATGCAACCATCAGCATTAACTCAGTATCACACCAGGAACTGAGCACCGAATTGCAATAAAACAAGAGGGCAGTAATTTGTAAATGAGGTGTAGATGGAGAGTTGTCTCTAAGAGCTGTAGTCCTGCCTTGCCAATAATGTATCAGCAGTGCAATCACACAGCATGACAAACAGCACTCAGTAATACTGATGGTAATGAAGAAATAAATCACAGCAAGTATCACTAAAACACTAATCCCAAAATGATTAGAGGAATCAGATATAATTTTCCAAGCTATCTTCAGGACTAATACACACACTGGGTTTTTTTAAGCTGTTCTGATCCATGAGTTTGCAAATATCTCCTGTCTGGAGATTCCCATCCCATTCCTGGGAGGCTGATTTGGGAGTGGAAGACACACCAACTTAGAGCTATTTCCCTCCTCCACTTCCCTGCAAGGTCCCTGCATGGTGTGACTCCTGCTTCACCTTCAGCCTACTCTTCACTTTGCTCTCATATACCACTTCAAATTATAAACATATTTACACTGAAATATTTTCCTCTTTAACTTTGTTTGTGACCATTTGTTTCAAAATTTAAGTCAGGCAAAAAAAAAAAAAAAAAAATGCAGCCTCTCCCTGTTTTTGTGTAAAAGGCAGTGATTTAAGTTCCTCCATCCTCTTGATGGTTCCTCCTCAGAGATCTGCTCAGCATCTCTCTCACTGATGGCCAACAGATTGAACATAAAGGCTGAACTACAGCACCAAGAATACTTAAACAGGGCCTGATCTATACCATCATTGTTCACTGATAAGAAAACCTCTTAAGGGAAGACAAACTTGAATGCTACAAATGTGAAAATTAGAAATAAGTTTTAAGTGTATTTAATCCATTTTTAACATGCCCCGTTTTAAACAACAGTTTAAGAAAATCAGATTTAGAAAGGAACTCATTTACAATTTAAAACTGCTACCATAATAATTGTCTTGCATTATTTTTTTGTCTTTACAGGTCTTTATCCCTCTGAGAGGCAAATTATTGCCTTGTAAAGCAAAATGAAGGATACTATTAGCCCTTAATGACACTGTTCTGACCCTGCAGTTCAGGCTATGTCAGCCTTTCCACTTCAAAACCTTATTTTTAAGAGGTTTATGACTTAGTGATAAAAAATCCTGCAACTGGCTAGAAGATGGCATGCACATTGTCTGAACATGGCTATTAAAAACACAGCTTTAAAAAAGCCTAGTGACACTTAATCCTCGCAAGCTGTGAAGTGTTCTCCTGTCTGACAGTGCCCCGACACCACAGGGGCTGCTGGGGCAGCTCTGCCCAGGAATTTGTACCTTCTTATCCAGGGGATCTCTGAAAGGAAAATCCTTTAACACAGTGGTACCAAGGCAAAAAGAAAACTGAGGCAGGAGGCTTGATCTACCACATTAGGAATTGTGCTGGGCTTTTCCCCAGTAAGTTCCTGGTTTGGGAATATGTCCTGCAAGCATTAAACTTCTTTGGTGATCCTTCCAACCTGAACTGTAGACAGGATTTTCTGGCTTTGATTTGTACTGTACCTCCTCCTTTACCTTCCAGGTGAAAGATTGTGACTATTTTCTGATATCTCCACCTGCCTAGTTTTATAATTTTGCAGAGTTATCATGTATATTTTTGTATAGCAGAATAACCCAGACTGTATTGGACTTATTTCTTTAGAATTAAAATTCTGCAACCAAAATCTGCTCTGCCCGACCTGTTTGACAGCACAGTCATTTCCTAAAGCAGAGTCTGGCCCAGAGCACACATAAACATTGGAGGGCAAGCCAGCATAGGAACTCTTCTCAACTCCTGAAGAATCTCTCATGTTGAAGTAGACTGCCCACAGGACTCTGGGTTTCTCCAGTTCTTCATTTTCAGTCTCTGAAAAGGAAAAGGAGTGTCTGCAGTAATCAGTGTTGTTGTGTGATAAGGTAAATATGTAATCTAGCACTCTGGAAATCACATTTTTACCATGGAATTACTGTAATAAAGTATTTTTGTTCTTCAAAAAGCCAACTATTTAACTTTCTGAGATTCTCCTTCATCTTTCTTCCCCTCTCTTTTCCAAGCACAGCTATGCAAGCTCTGCTCTCTGCACACCCTCCAGCACACCAGCAGCAGTTATCACTACCAGCACCCTACCAAGAAGCCTGGTTTAAATTTAACACCTCTCACATTATCTCCTGAGCACATGACAGACAGCAAGTCCTCCCTGGGCTCTGCCAGCTCACAGGCATTGCATTCCCTGTGCACAGATATTTCTGATGTGTCATTTCTTCCCCTCCTTTCATACTTTATCTTTGTACATAGAATCTCTAAGTGTGGCAGTGCTGCTAAATGAAAATAAATTATTAATTTGTATCTATCTCCACTTACTGAGGGTTGTACTGTGCTGCAATACTCATCAAGAACACAGAATTACCACAAACTCCACTTCCTTGCTCATACTCTGTCCCTCCCTGCTGTACTTTGCACATTCCTGTGATCCCTCTGCACACAAGCAGAAAAACCTCGGGAAAGCTGAAGGTCAATTTTTAACTGCACAGTGCAATGGAGGAACACACAACACAGAATCTGAGCTTAATAGATACTATTTGTTTGGAATATTTGCTGTCCATTTTTTTGTATTTTACCTCCTCTAAAGTAAATGAAGCTTGTAAAAGACCTTGTGAGATTTACTTCTTTCCAAGGAAGAAACTTCCTGATAACTATGGCATTCAAACAGTATTTTAAACCAGTTGAATTACAAAAAAAGAGATAAATCTATGCTATTCCTTCAGTATCTTTTTATAACTGTCAAATAGTTAAAAAAAAATAGGTGCTACCCATACTGAACAGTTTGAAATATAAATTAAATTCATCAGCCTGTGAAAGTCTGAGCCTTAATACAGGGCAAGATGCTCTTTAATATATTTAAAAGTTCACATTGCTCATAAAAGTTACTTCTTCCTCATTTAGGCAGGAAAATGAATGGAGTCCTCTTCTCCAGGTGACTTTGCCTCTTTGACCTGCCATGGCCCAGTGCTCACTTTATCTGGTGATTCATTTTCAATAACTCCAACAGTATTTGTTCTGACATTTTAATTAAAATACGACCACTACCTCATCCTGATGATAAAAAGGCCTATGTGTCAGGGAAAACTGGCTTCTCAGTGCCTCAGTGCACCTGAGGACCCCTATGATCACAGAGTTCCTACAGAGGAATTTCAGTCAGCTTCTAAACAATCTATCATTTCAAAACTGGATCACTTTAAACATGAAGATTAATGCTACCCCTCCCCAAATGATTAGAAGACACTAAGCTGATCTTCTCTTCACCAGGTCTTTGAAACACATGGCACTGTCTTGAAAATTGAAGATGGAAGTGAAATATTAAAAGGTGAAAATTAGCAGGCTTTAAGGTAACACAGATGGCAAATGAGAAATGTTTGCAACTCTCCAGTCTAATAAAGCTTTCTGTTTACAATTTCAAGTTGTTTTCTAAATATTACAAACAAACAAATTATGAGTATTATGAAGTACTCACACAATTAGTAACTTGCATTTATACCAACAAAACCCCTGTCACTGGGAGCTGAGCATTGTTTTCTCTCAGAAGAAGTGTGATTTATTGCCTTGCAGCACAGGCACGCTGTATTTAAACTGCTTTTGCCAGGGTTAGAACACAGCAGCATCTCCCACATGCACATCACCTACTCTGTGAGCATCTACCACAAATATGGTTCCAGTCAAGATCTCAGGATTCAATTTCAAAAACTTGTGTAGAATTAGCCCAGGTATTTCAGGAACAATTTCCTTCTGCTCCATCAGCAGCTGCTTTCCTCTGGGGTGTGGAATTGTCCATTTCAAGGCCAAAGTTCAAAAAAGTAGTCAAGATTTCCTTGAACTTAAGGCCAAGTAGTTCATTATTGGAAATCTGTTTTTGTGATAACAATACAGAACAACTTTATGATTCTTACAGCAGAATCCAGAAAACTTCAATTCAAATAGCAAACAAGGAAACACTTGAAGACAAGAGGCTGAGCAACAGCCTGTGAATAAGAGGCAAGAACAACCCAAGAAGCTGGGTTCTACAATTTCACAAATATTTCATTTCACTACAGCACCTTTCAAGGATGTGCTGAACAGCAAAGATGCTCCATGGAAAAAAGAAAGTGTGAAAAATACAAAGGTCCCAGACACTTATGGTCATGTCCTTGGATACTGAAGTTAAACCACGGCTGAAGAAGTCAGTTACAGCTACTTCCATAAATTGTATTTATGAAAGATAGTATCATGATACCTCATTTATTTATTTTTACCTTTTTCTGTAGTTAGATTGAATAACTTCTGTACAACAGGCTCTAAATCTTCCCTTGCAGTTTTAGTTGATGGACAGGTTAGATGGACTAAATCTGGGAAAAGAGAACACAAACTAATTCCAATCACCAACTCAGATAGATAAACAACATTTACAACTCTTAAAAGGCACAGCAGGCTTTTAGAAATCCCAATTCTTCATAAAATCACTTCCTTTAAGCCAGGGATGTACAGCACCCAGAGAAATTCTCTGGGAACACCTGAGAATTCTCTAAGTTACTCCCACAATGTACATTATGACTGTGAAATCCTTTGTACAACATTTTATTCATTCACTTCTTAGATGGGAGGAGCTATTGCTGAACAATCCTTTATTTGCTCTGTTTTGCAGACTCTGCAGTTGCTGCCTCCTTGGACAATCACCTGATGCAGCTCCTGACCCTTTTCTGTCCCACTGGCCTCTGCTCAGATACAGAACCAGCTGCTCCACCCCACCTGGTTTTCCAGCCATTCATTCATTTAAAAGCCTCACCTTAAAGCTTTTCATAAAACCACCTTACTGGACTCATTTGCTCCTGGAAACTTCTCACCAGAGAAGTGTCCATCAGAGAATCCTGAAGGAATTTAACACTGTACAAAGTTTAGACTGATCAGTTTTTTCTTCAGTACTGTAAATTTCTGATCCATTTAAAAGCAGTGCCCAGCTCTGGCGTTATTTTAAATCTAGATGTCATTTTTGTCTCTTGTCTCTGAAGCCTGGCTGTTATTTGTTGCCATTATTTTCCAGTACATCACTCAGATCCTGACCCTTGTCAGGAGCAGAAATTTAACCCTTCATGCTCCTCTGCTTTCAGGTTGCACACATACAGGTTCTATTCAAACAATAATTTTTTTTATTCAACCCAGACCAAACCTTCTGTCTGAAGGAATATGTACTAAAATAAGGAATTGGTGGTGATAATCAAAGTCTCCCCCTAACCTTAACTAGATACTTCCAATCCCAAACACTGTAATAAAATCTATTCTTTCCTCAAAAAACCCAGCTATAAATCACTAAAGTTCACATCATTTACTTTCTATAAAATCTTTTTTATTATCTTTAAGGTTATGGTTACGAGTCACAGTCATCAGTATATATTTTGATTATATTTGATTTACTCAGGTATAACTGCATTAGTTACAGTGGTTGCCAACATTTGTCTTCAAGTAATTCTCCCAGCAAGAAGAACGATGAGTTCAGTTCCTGATTTCATCATTACAGTCTCCATTTTTAGGGCAAGTGAAGGAGTTTGGTTCCACTCAAGTGGCAATACAGATGATGTGCCTGTCATTTGTGCACTGTGATCAAAGAGTAGATGTATTTGTATACTTATCTTAAATAATTGTTCCAAGGAGAAATCAGTCAGGTTAAAACCCATTTACAGATAATGATGTAAAAGTTTTTTTAAAAAAATTATGAAATATGTCCCATAACTGGAACTCAGCTATGCCTAATATAGAACTTTATTATTTCAATATATGAAGACAAATTTTATTAAGGTAGGCAGTACCTTCTCTTCTGAAATGAAAGGAATTTATGGAGAAAAGTAAATAACAGAAACCTTAATATTTCAGCACCATAAAAATCCTCCTGAAACTAATCCTTTAGATCTATGGAACATCAATCCTTCATTAGTTTCACTTCCTGCTGTTAATATGTTGTGAACCCTTAATAAAACCAAATCAGCTATTTAAATGATAAATATGGACAATATGCTTTATAGCACTAAGTTATTAATTAATTACAAGCCTTTTTTTTTACTATTATTTAGTAGGAAATATAACTTTGAATGACTTAATAATTTACTTTACTCTTCTTTCATATGTAAAGAACTTAGCTCAAGCCTATTTAACAGCAAAATCAAACTGGTTATTATTACAGTTACTTCTTTCTTCTTAAAAAGAATTAGGTAACTTCTAATTCTATTTTAATAAATACCCCAAATGAACATTTTATTGCTCAATTATTTCAAGATCACATAAAATACCAACAACAGAATCCTTTCAGAAGATAAAAAGCTCCCAAATACATTGTATTTCAGGTATTTCCATTTAATACTTCAGCTAAGGGAGCCCATTTTCAAAAAAAAAAAAAACAAATGACAGATTACCAGGAAGATTCATGTGCTTTGGATTATTATTTTTATCTCCTGAAGGAGAATTTCTTCCCATGTAAGTGAAAATGAGTCCATGCAGCTCCACAATGGCAGGAAGCCATGGCTCCCTGTGCTCTGTGCAGCAGAGGAACAACACCCAGAGGTTTTCAGTTGTGCTCCAGAGCTGCCAGAGGCAGAGGGAGAAGCTCCTGTACTTACAGGTGTCCTTCATGCACGTCATGGTGGAGGAGCACAGCTCGATGACACAGACTGCTGCCCTGCCCGGCTCCAGGGGAGGCACTGTCAGAAGGGACACCTGGGCACAGAAACAGAGCCTGAGGGACGGCACAGGGGCCTGGAGGATGTGGCAGCACCACCACCCTCACTACAGCTGGAGAGAGCTGCACTTACACAGTTTGGTTTTCTAGTTTACTACAACAGAACAAACACAACTCTGATTAATATGCTTTAAAATTAAGGACTGCAAAGACTGACAAAGCAGATCCAAAGAAGCACCTTAAAGAGTACAATGAGAACTTCATACAGCAAAAAGGAATGTTAAAAAAAAAGGAACTTTGAATGAAGTTTAGACAAGATAAATAATTAACAGAATAGTCAGGGTAACAGTTTATTAAAAAACAAGCTAAGTTAAAATTAAAGACAGCAGCTTAGAAACTCTATTAATTATAGTGTGAGCCAAACAGGAAAATCCCAGTCATGGAACTAAACTTAACTAAAATTTCTAATAGTTTTATAGACAATAAAACAAACTAAACAATTACCAGTACAGAGAGCTGACTAAAGATCTTGATTCAAGCAAAAACAAAACTGAATTAATGACTTAATTTTTACCAACAACTAAATATTAACACATGAGAACAAGTGATACAGAATTGGTGTGTACCTGCTGCTCTGAGTCTGTGTTCAATACAGACTGATCTGTAATGAGCACTGCCCTGGAGATCTGCCTACAATTCAAGAAAAGAATTATGTAAAAATAATTACATAATTAATTTAATTATGCAAAATGAAAACAAAGATGTAAAAATAGCAATGTAGAATCATAGTATTGGTAATACCAGGGCCATTTCACTATATAACCTTTATTACTATGATTCTCAGTGGGATATTTTGCCTGTTGCTGAAGCAGAAACACACCTGGAACACCAATGTAGTATTTTCAATGACCAAAACAGGTGATGAACAAATGAGTTAGTGCAGTTGTATCAAACAGCCTCCTTCTGCTGTTTAAGAAGTTCTTTTGCCTATTTGATCACATTAAGGCCTTGTGCTGTTCCAGAGAGCCCAGGAGCCTTGGGATGAAGGGGAACTGCAGCAGGGGGGAGCTCACTCCTCACCTGCAGTTTGTGCTCCTGCAGTGCCCAGGGTTATCCTGCTCTGCCCTCAGCAGCACAGCTCTGCTGATCCCTCCCCTGCCCTGCTCTGACACAGGCAGGACATGCCCAGGGCTTCTGGCAGCAGCAAGCAAATCACAGAAATCATGGAAGTTTAGTACTTGTCTAAAGCTGAACAAATTTAAAGCAAGGACAGCAACTGGCACCTTCACCTTTTAAACACCTTGTGGCAAATATGAAATTCCCAGCACATTTAGAGCTCTTGGATTTGTTATATGGAAAGGGGGAATCTGATTTCAATGACAACTGAAGAAAACCTGACTACAGAAAGTACACAGTACATCCTCCAGTTAATAGAGAAATACTTTACACAGAATTGAACTGTACTGCAAAAATAAAGCAGGGGACAAGAGGCTCCTCAGTTTAACTTGCAGGATACTTTACACACCATTATTTAAATAAATTGTGGGGGTTTTTTACCACATACCTGTAACACACATTTGTGCATGTGCTCTCTGAGAGGTAACTGTCTTCCACAATAAAATAGTTGGCACTTATTCTTTGTCCAAAATGATCCACAATAGCTTTGCACCTGTTTAAAAAAACAAACCACAGTAAGAAATTTTGAAGCAAGCTAACAAAAGCATGCATAAGTTGTTAAATTAAGTTATACAGCACAATATTTGTATCTTTCATTAAATTTAGCTGAGTATTTCTTGAACATGTGAACCCCTAAACCAATTCAACTGATCACCAAATTCTAGACTGACACATTCCACCTGGTGTATATGCAGTTTACACATGCAATGCCAACACAGATAATGACATCCCAACTTTAATAAACTGATCACTTTTTACAGAAAACATAAGCTTACAGCACTGGCATTTAGCTCTACATTTCCTACCTCATAATATATAAAAATAAAACTGTCAATTATTTTGGAGGTACCACCCTATTGCAGTAGGGTTTCTTTTTCAAAAAGACACCTTCACCAAAACCAAGTTTGTTTTGACAATAATATTTGACAAATTAAATAGTAAATTAACTTAGGAGATTTAGGAAAGCTCCCAGACAAATGAGTGCATCAGACTGTTCCAAGAGTGAGTTGCCCTGTTTATGTATTACATATTAAATATACCCTTTATCTCTAAGTGACACACAAAGGGATTAACTGAGTCCTGGTGTTTTAAGAACGATACAATGTTCTCCATAGAACAAGGACAGAAATAGAAGTGGGACAGAAATGCAAACCACAGAAATGAATCCATTCTGTGAGCTTAAATGAGAATACAAATTTCAGATTCTAAGAGGGAAAATTCTCTGTGAAAGAAGAAACTTCTCTTATGTATGACATATGAAGCTACATGATATATACGAGAAAAAGAAAAAGGAGGCTGACACAGTAAAGCCTCAGTAAAGCCACCTCTGCTGCTGATTCTATATCCATGATCTGTGTTCTCTTCTACACTACCAGAACACTTACTGCATAAATAAATAAAGCAAATTAGCTTTACTGGACTTCTTCTTGGGGCATGAAAATTGCCATTTTTTAATTTAAACTTTTCTGAATAAATTGTTGAAACACTGATAAAGTTAACACACAGGACTTAAAGGAGTGAATTTTCTCACACACACTTACGTGTACATGCACAGGGAAACATCTAAAGGAACACAATGCCTGAGCCAGAGATCATGTGCAGATTTACCTTTTTATCATAGCACAACTTTATCTGTGGAATATCTGACATGCAATTTATGCCTTAGGAATGAACAACATTCCTGTAACCTAAAGCTATTTGTAAGCTTCTGTGATTATAATGATCTACAAACCCAAATCTAAATAAGTAACAGCAATCAGCTCCACCAGCCCTGGTAAACCAGTTGATCCTATAACCTGAGAATTAAAAAAGGTGACACACAGTCCTCATCTGTAAATGTAAGAGGTTTATGACTGTTAAACATGTTTTTGTAACACTGACTTCTAACGCTGACCTCCCAGGCATCTGTCCCTACATATATTCCTATTTTCAAATTCAACAGGTACCTGACAACAGTACAAGCACTGTTTGACATTCAACATTCTTCAGTTTCAAATCCTATCCCATGTGTATTTCACTTGCAACTTTAACAAGTTTTTCCTAACTGTTAATCCCAGTGATTTCATCCCTGAGCCCTCATTTGAATACTGAAAATAAACAAGGAAGTCGAGCTGCTGCAGCTCATTTCTAATTATAACCTTTCTTATTGTTTATGAAACAATTTCCCCACCACCCCCCAAACATTATGGAAGGGGAAAGGTTGATTAAATGTCATGTTGCATCACTCAAAGCCAGCGAAAGCAACGACACATTTTATTTTCCTGCTAAGTGTTGTTTCCTCTCCTTTGTTCAGGAATAGCAGCAGGTCATACGTGTGATAAGATTTTAAACTGAAAGAGAGAGAGAGAGCTTTTAATTTCAGTCCCACTTTACTTCAAGGGGCGATGCTGAGAAAATTTCTTTCAAGTAGTGCTTCCACATGCAGCAAACACTCCTGCACTGACATTATCAGGTCTCTGTCATCTGATCTGTGTTGCGACAATGAATCACAGCCAACCCTCCATTGACCTTCTTTCAATGTGTCTGGATAAAAGGATGAAAATTAGAATCCATCTCCTTGCAGTGCCACGAGTTATAAATGTACTTTATAGGGCTCATTATCCAAACTAATGGACTAAGGGCGACATCCTTGAAATGGACTCAGCAGCACTGACAAAGCCAGTCTGCAGTATTTCAGCAGATATGTAAATTACTGGCTGTTTGCTCTGTCTTTTTATCACAGATGTATAAATGGCCATTTATCACATCTCTTCCATTTTGAGACAGAATTATGCAATTGGAAACATATGTGAAGTGTGATCAATATAAAATGCCCACCATTATGATGAAATTTTACACGTACCCAAAAAAGTGACACACAATAAACACGGAGAAACACAACATTATCATACATTAAATGTGGCTTTTTTCCTCAGCCTCAGAAATATGATGCAGTTTTTATTTTCTAACAGAGCATCACAGCTCTACCAAGCACTCCGGATGTTCTACAAACTTATTAAAACAGCAGATCTGGTACCATCATAAAAACCAGATTATTTTCAAGCGCATTACTAAAACCTTAAAATAGGGATGTCTAAAATTTCTGTTCTTTCACCCTGTCTTGCCTGAATCTTATTTTCAAAAATTATAAAAAGACCTACAGAAAAAGGTTAAAAATAATTGTAGAGCTGGGTATGAAATCTACTGTTCTCTGTATATACAGGCATGGGTAGGAAAACGTGAAAAAGCAATGTTAGCCATGTCTAGAAAAATGCTGGAATAAACTTTGGTGATATTCTGAGACTTTTAATTAAACTCTAACAAAAAAATTTAGTAGAAAATCAAGGCTGTAGCTAGAAGCATGTATTTTCCTTATGTGTACTAAACCAGGAATATTAAAAATAGAGGAAAAAAATCCCTGCCTTAAGGCATGGGAAGCCTGGAGGGCTGTGAAAGGAGCTATAAACTGGTAATGACCACTGCACAACGCATTTCTGCAGTGCTGAGTGAGCCATCTGTAACCTGGGGAAGCTGCCTCTGCAAGCACAGCCAGCTGCACTGACAACCAGATATGAATTTGCCTCTTACCAATTACTATTAATGGTCTGTTGACTCAAAAGCTCAGTAACTCATAAATAGCCTCATTAACAACTTGATAGCTGATTTTTATTAGGCAAAACACTGAAGCCCAAAGTCAAGAGGAAATACAAGCTGGTGCTGAGAGGGAATACACAGGGAGGAAGGAGATAACAGCAAGAACCAAACAGAAGATAAAGGAAATGGATATCTTGGCTGTGTTGTGCTTCTTCATATTCACTATCAGATAATGGCATTATTAAAAGCTCAATGTTTTTGGAACAATGAAAGTGTGGTAAAATCTTTAGAAGTATTTCAATAATCCTGCTCCTCAAAAATCTATCATTCTAAAATGGCACAAGTGAACCCCAAAAGCAGCCTAAAAATAGACACTTGTGCTGCTTTTTTTTAAACTATATTCAAAACATAAAGGCAGGTTAAGGGAAAAGCAGCACTCCAACTCTTCTGGAACACACATAACCTTATAAAGAAAACATGGATTTCAAAGGCTTCAGGATGTGCAGACAAAACTGGAAACGGGGGCAAGCAGGACCACTGGCCAGTTAAGACCTGCACAGAGTGGGGTTTGGAAGTTGCTAACAACTAAAAGCTTTGTCCCCCTGCAAGAGCAATTTAAGTATTTAAACATTGTTGGAATATAAAGCTTCCTACACCAACAGTTCAAACAGCAGTGTTAAAATAAATGACAGTTCCTGAAAAGGGCACAGTTTAATTTGCATATGAACTGTGCATTTGGAACAACACACCTGATGAAGCACATTTACATCTCAAAGTCTACAACTGTGCAGTGAACTCCAGAATCTTCAGGAACTGACAGAAAGGTAAAATCTGGAGTTTATTCAATTTCAGGGAAAACAGGCACTACTTGACCATGTTGTGGCAAATGCAGCTACAAGGACTGAGCTCAAGGAATTGCAGAGCAACTGGGAAGTAAACTCACACCCCCTCATTTAAATACTCATTCTCCTAATACCTTGGTACTACACCATTTCTAAATTAATTCTCTAAGTTTTCTACAGAACACCTTGAACTTTTCAATTATAGACACTAAGCTGCAAACAGAGTCTCTAAGACAGTCAAAGTCTGCAGTTAGACTAATATCTGATAAAATGTGTATAACAGAAATATAACAATTTAGAGAGGTGTGAAAAATGCCACTACGGAAAAAACTATGTGTTGATTTTTCTTAGTTCAACTTTAAACCTGCCTACAGGCCTGATATTGTTGTAAAAGAATTTATTCTGGAATAAGAGGGCAGCATAGTTTATGACAACAATCTACCTAAAAACTCATTAAAGTCTTTTCTCTTGGAGTGACATGCATTATCAGCAAAGATTAATCTGATGAGTCTTTAGGTGAGCTCCATTTTTAAAAATGCAATAACAGAGGGCTTTGTTGTCATCTGATGAAAATCAATTAGAGTAGGTAAGGCCACAAGGAAAACTAACATCACTCATCACCAGCCCCCCGGCAGCTGAAATGATTTGTCTTCCAAGCTTGGGTGATCAGGAGCTGCAGTAATATCACGGGGAAATTAATTTAGTTTCTATATTCTAGACCCACTTTCCTTGTTCTGGAGGACCTATACACAAATTACTTTTAATCAAGGTTGATGTGTTATTAATACCAAGGAGGATCTCAGAAGAATCATTTTTTTTTCAATTGACTTGAGACATTTTTCACCTGTGTTTTGTGTATGAACAGAAGGTTCCTGGTGGCACCTTACCGTCCCGAGGCTCTGTCCAGCACCAGGCAGCGCACGGCGTGACGGAGGCAGTAGATCCCCCCAAACACAGCACACAGCCTGCAACAGGGAAACAAAGGTTATTAGTGCAGCTCTGCTAATTGCAGTCAGTGTGAGTGGTCAGCAAGGCAAAGCTCTGAGGTGTTTGTAACGCTGAGTTACTGAGAGAAGCAAGATGGGGAGCTGGTGGAGTCCAGAGGAGGTCACTGAGTTATCCCAGGGTTGGAGCCAGGCTGGCAGAGCTGGGGGTGCTCACCTGGAGAGGAGAAGGCTCCAGGCAGAGCTCAGAGCTCCTGCCAGGGCCTAAAGGGGCTCCAGGAGAGTAGGAGAGGGACTGGGGACAAGGGGAACAGCCTTAAACTGAAGGAGTGTAGGTTTAGAGTGGATATATGGAAGATATCCTTCCCTGTGAGGGTGGGCAGGCCCTGGCACAGGCTGTCCAGAGAAGCTGTGCCTGCCCCTGGATCCCTGGATGTGTCCAAGGGCAGGATGGACAGGGCTTGGAACACCCTGGGATAGTGGAAGGTGTCCTTGCCCATGGACACTGGATGAGCTTTAAGGCCTCTTCCAATCCAAACCAGTCTCTGATTCTGTGATTTTGAAATGAAAGCATTTTTATAGCTCTTCACAGATGACAAACTTGAAAACTTTCACTTTGCAAACCTTACTTCCAAAAATAGCATTATTTTGTCATTCTAATGTCAGATGAGGCAGCTCAAAGACAGCCAGTCCCACAACCCCTTGTGACCTGCAGGACTGGGGCAGCCCAAGGAGCAGTCAGCACCACCAAGTACCATGGGACACCTGGAATAACCAGCTCCCTAAAAACACCCCTGCTCCCGACGGAAAACCAGAGATACATCCCAAAAATCCCAGCCTTGGCTGTTTGGAGGTTGTTGAAGATGCCATAAAGGTTAAACATCCACTGAACAACTGACAGAACCCAGAGCTATGGGTTTATCTCTAACGCTGCAATCCAGAGCATCCTGCCTGACACAGCAATCAGCATCTTTCAAATCAACTCAGAGGAGTTGATTTCATATCTTGCATATAAGAATAGCACTATTAACTTAACTAGAACTGGATTCCTTAGTTAAAAACATTAATTACAGATTTCCTTCAACCACAGCCAGAGGTTTTGATATATGCACTTTATTTTTCCAGCGTGCTTTGAAAGAACTTTGCTGCTTGGCTGCACAAAAATGTGAATTATTTCTTTCCAAGAGTAACCTGCTATCCAGGGGATGAGGGCATGACCAGTTTTCATAGGCCAGCAGAAAACTTCTCTTTGAAAATGAAAATGGAAAGGAATTTTGATTGTGTTGCTAAACAATCACAAACAGCCCAAACACCCATTAGAACAGCCTAGCATGAAAAATGACACAGTTAGGAAGGACTCGCCAAAATTATTTAAATACAGAAACTGAAATATTAAACTAAATGGCACCCCAATAATTTATGACAAAATGAAATCATGGTGCTGGCATTACTTTCATACAATGGGCTATTCAAGATGATTTGACTGCACTTGAAGTACAAGGCAACTCTTTGATACCATTAACCCTAAATGACAGACATTTAAACTGATATTACTCTAATTAACTGGCGACTGCCTCCACCAATAATTCAAGTTTTGCTGAAAGATAGCAACAACACTGTACTCGGCTTCAACTTTGCCCCGCTGACATCAAATCATATTACAGCTGAATTAACAGTTGTGAAAATTTTTGGCCTGGTAGCCCTCCATCATACACAGCCTTTAAATGCCATTTCAGTCCCCATCAAGGCAGAAATCAGCAGTTGCAATTTTTAATACAGCTGTGAAACAATAGGACATATTAAAAGCTGCATTTTTGACAGCGTATTCGCAGTGATTTATGAGTTTGTATATAATTTGATTATTCTATTAATTTTACTGATTACTGATTCAGCTAATACAGTGAAGGTCACTTACAAAATAAATCTTCATTACATTTCACAGAAAGTAACTGCCTCCAACTAGTTGTTTTCTTTAATTAAACACTAATGTAACAAGAGAGAAAATAGGCTTCAGGGTTGCTGCATCTGTTGATACAAGAGGAGTTTACTGCTTTGATGTAATGCTCTGTGATATTAATTGAACAAAAATAGAATGTCTCTCCATTTGCCATCTCGATTTCCTGCACTGAGATACCACAAAAACACTCACGTTACAGACTTAGCCTTAGTTCACTCTGAAAGAATTTTTAAAACTGTAATAAATAATTTTACACCAAAATCTAGTTTTTATTTCTAGCATGCAATTTGTCTTCTGCTTTCTAAAATGCATGTCGTGATTAATTAAAAAACTGACTATTTTTTAACTGTGCAACTTTTCTATAGTAAAAACTACTTGCTTCTCTCCTTAAAGCTGAATACTCCATGTACAGCACTGCAAGCTTTGGAGAAAGATCAAAGCAAAACATGGCAAGTGCTGAGATAATGAATCGTCCTCTTTCAGTTTATTTTTATGCACAGAGCAAGCTGTGACCTGGTTCTTATGTTAAATTCTGTTTCCTGAAAGGCTCCCAGAACATCAGCCTTTCCTCCAATGTTGCTGGGTTCCAAAAACATTAACAAGTAGAGACGAGACAAATCAAATAAATAAAATAGCTACAGCTACAAAAAATTATGGTTAACTTTCCCAACCAAGGATTTTCATACCAAAGTCAAAACTTGGTGTGTGCATCCACCTGGCTAACACCAAAAACCCACCCCCACCTTCCCTCCCAACAAAAAAAAGCACCAAAAAACTAATAAAGAAAACAATCAATGTCATCCTGAACTGTCCTGGCATTTGGAGAGCTATGGAAAGGAAAATATGTGACAGAAATGCTTAAGGAAGCAGACGAAGAGTCAAATATTTTGACTTTTCCCTGCAGGCAGTGTTCATTATTCCTGTGAAATTTAAAAAGGTCCTGTAAGATTAGAGAAGCAGCCTATGCTCTAAATCCATCAGCAACATGACAATTCTAAACCAATCACAAAGTTCCTGCACTTACCCACCAGCACTCAGCTCACTCACAAAAAGAACTTTGAGCTTGTAGCCCATGGTAAGATGATTTCCTCCAACAATCTCCTTTCCTTCTGGAAAACAAGACTGTGGCTGGGAAATGCTGCAGGAAGAGGAGCTGGAATGGCAGTGCTGGGGTACCAAATTTAACTTTAAAACTAAGAACTTGCTCCTTTTGGTTGTACGGAATTTGGACTGCATATACAGAAATATCCATTCACATCCTGTGAAACGTTCTAGTGGTAAATACAGTACCTGCCAGTAAAACAGACAATACAAAAACTGGTGTGCTTGGTTTGGTTTAGAGCACAAAGCTCTAGCCACTTATCATGACCCTAAACAGACCCTCTGTGCACTTCTCTCCGTAATTACAAAATAGGGGTAATTTAAGTCTATTTCATCAGAGTCTGGCAAGGGTTGGTATTTATTGTTCATGGATTCTGAATGACCACACTGCACTGAAGTACAACTATTTCAGGAGTTTTAACATTTGAGTTCCTATTATGTGATGTACAAGTTTTGGGGTTTGGGAAGTCACTGCTGCCTTTCACAGGCCCAAGATTCCAATTCCATTTCCCAAATTTAAATATTACAAGATAATGCAATAATAACCTTAATTCATCATATATTTCTATGCTTCTATACTCTGGCCTTGCTTTGTGCCAGTGTAGATTTCTTAGGGTGTTTCTAAACCTGAGGAAATTCTTTCGACAAAAATAAGAACATGTTTCATCTGTCTTTTCATTTAAACTAGTAATTTAAATAAGCGCAATACCAACAGCTTATTGCTGATAAAAGTGCCATGTTACTGATAACCCTTGTCACAATATAAAATTGCTGTTTCTTAAAATTAACCACATTATCAACCTAAATTTTTCAAGGATATTGCAAGTAACACTACTTCTTAGTGAATCAAGGTTAAGAGTCATTCTCTGGGATTCTAAACTCAAGAAACAGATGATTTCTATGAAGATGAGGTGAGAAACCATCAGGCAATGTGTTTAAGTGGCCTAGAAATTATGGTTAAAGCACTGTGACAACTGTAAGAAATTGCCACAGAGCTGGAGAGGGAAAAAAGAAAAAGGAAATAGAAGGGTCCAGCTGTTTCTGTGCTGTGTGAGGGCAGGGAAGTGCAGAGGCACTCAAGGCTCCTCTCTGGGGAGGTGGAAGGACCTGGCTCTAAACCCCATGGACCTTGCTGGAGAAGCAGCTGCTCCTCACCCAAGGTCATTCAGCTGCAATTACACAACAGCTCTGCCCTCCCACAGAAGCTGGGGAGAGCAGGACTGCAGGGCAAGGCACAAAACCCAGGCACTACAAGCAGTCACTAAACATTAGCTCATCTATGAAACCCATTTCTGTGTTCTCTGCCTCCAGAAAAGACACAAAAATTCCAGTTCTCTTAACCCTCAATGAAATTCAAAGGCTATTTTACTAATTCTGTCGTGTTTAGGAAGCTACCTTTTTCTGTCTCCTGGTGTAATGAAAAAGGACTCTGCTAAATGCAATTTGCCTCCTCATCTCAGATTTGCTCCAGTGATAAACAATCCTGTCATTTCCACAGCTCTCCTGATAATGCTGCAAATACTCACATGTCTGAGTGAGAATTCTCAGGAAGACCCTGTAAGGCACAATCTGCACATCCCCACACATCCAGGGAGGAATTTCCTTGCCAAGGGACTGGTAAGAGGTAATACCAAACAATACATTGAGATATATTTCCCTCCTATTAGCACCATTACCCCAATTATTAAACCCTGAAAAAGCATCTCACAATAGCATTTGTATTTTGTGCTTTTAGGTTCCAAACACGTTTTTAAAATGAACCAAGATGATCAAGAATGAGAGTAGGACAATGTAAGTCTGACCCCTCAATACCATTTCTTGACTGAAAACTTTTTCATGCCTAGTTAGGGATGGGAAATCAATACACTCTGACAGCACCCACATGATTCAGAGCATGCCATGTGATAGATTCTAATGGCTGAAGGCCTTCACCAGGTACAAACCCCTGCAGAACACAATTTCTAGTCAGAAGTAACAAGGAGCAGAACAGCTCTCAAGTTTGCAAGTGATTTTTTAAACAAAGAATTGACAAACAGAAGATAAAATCTAAAATGGGAAGGTATTCTCCAAGTTTTAGCCATTTAATGCATTTTACAACAAAGGTTATTTCCAAATTAAAAGTCTTTTCCTGTCAAATTCTGAGAAATACTGTGGGCAAGGACACAAAAGCATTCCACAGCTGTATTAACGACAAGGCTCACTGATCTGTGAATAACCTGAAAAAAATGAAGATTATTGAGTTACTTTACCAATCTATCCATCCATCACTAGTGAACAGGTCTCAGAATGATGGATTATCTCGCTTCCCTCATGTTTATCCCAAGAAAGAGTTTCTCCTTAGAGGGAAAAACAAACAACTGATCCTACAAACAATCCTGCTAACTCTACTTGCCCATTTTGCATTCATCTGCCAACAAAGTGAGAAGAAATATATCAAGTTTGTCTTTAAAGGCTAAACTACATTTGAAGTTTTATTATTTCCCTGCAATTCAAGTGAAAACAATTAAGAGAAAAGCAGCACTGCAACTACTTGTACTATTCAGTATTTTAGTACAACCCAAGGAATAAGTTGTCAGTAATTCCAATTACATTTTCTGGTCCAAAGAAACTGAATAATTAAAAGTGATGAGAGATAGAGAAATATGAAAATTAGGTATTTTGAAATGAAGGACTGAACTCATATCCCACTATGTTTTTTACATCACCTGTGATTGTTTCACAAGTGCTGACACTCAAATCTGTCACACCTGATTGTCACCAGGAATTAACATTGTTTGAATGTCTCATTAATATGCTAAATCATACAATTTACACACAGAAAGTTCTGCATGTTGCTAACATGCAGAGACATGATACTCATGTATAGATTTAGCTGAAAAACATGGTGTGCCCAATTTTTAATAAACTATTGCAGTCAGGTTTCCTGAAGTCCAGTCTTGATTTCAGATCACTAAAACCTTTCTAGATTGTAACAGGGACATAATTGGGAATTTTAAAGGACCTGAGACTTCCCCAAAGCTCTGACATCTGTAGCAGATAATAGTGCACATGTAAAGGTAAAACTGATTATTCATTTTTAAATATATACAGGAACCCTCGGAATCAATCACACTATCCATCTTATCTCTGGCCTCTTAATCTTCCTGTAAATATGGGCACTGAAAGAGATGGAGCTGTCTTAATCAGATCTTTCCTCCATCACTAAATTACTGCTGTCACTGTCACGGAGACAGAAATTACAATTTCAGCCAGAATCTGTAGGAACTGCTACAAAGGGTGACACTGCCCACCAAATGCACAATGGGAAAGCTCAAAGTCTGTTTATGGGAAATGCACATCGTTAACCAACTACCCATAACAGTGGGACTCACCAACTCCTCTGGCAAAGCAGCCAAGGATATTCCAGCACCTATTGCCATCTGTCAGTTTTTGGATAACTCTTAACAAAGACTCACAAGACACAACGTGTCTCTGTAGAACCTTTGTGGCATGACACAGTGACAGTCACCAATTCTCTTTAAAAGTTCACGTGGGAAAAAACTACTGCTTCTCAGAAAGTCAATTCCATCTGCACGTTCATATTTGCATGAGTCCAGAGGAAAGAATCTGAAGCCAAACTGAAGGGAAACTTTTGCCTGCTCTGCCCCAAATTCACTGTGCTCACAAAGCAAACACAGTAGCAGATGTAAAGGCTTGCTTGGGTTTTCCTCAGGAATGAGATATTATTATATTCACTTGTACTTAACATCAGACTATTGCTACATCGTTAGGAAGGAAGAGTCAGAAGAGTTTTGTAACAAGAAGGAAGCAAAGGAAGCAGTTAAGGGCCAGTAAAGTTTTGCTGCTTGTCAGCTCAGGAGAGCAGGAGGCTCCCAATGACCTTCCTTGTTCCACGACTCCAATTTATGGAGACAGAAACCTCCCATCTGTACCTCACCATATTGGGATGTACATTACAGTGATATAAAAGTTTAATTTTCTCTCCTAAACCATCCCTGCTTAAACCAATAAAGAAGGAAGAGCGCTTCTGCTCACTCGAGTGTCGTCAGCAGTTCCAAAAGGTTGTGGTGTTTATGCAGGATTCATTTGGGATGCAAGGATGTGACTTACAAATGCCTTTGACTCATTCCCATCAATATGCATGTGTGCCATTTATAACAGTAGCCTTGATGAGAACACACAGTGTAACTGGCTGCAAGAAACGCTTAAGAGGTTTACATTAAAGCAGAATATAGAACAGTGGTTAGAAATCACAGGCCAGGTGACACCTTCCTCTGATAAGCTGGTGATAAAAGCTGTAGGCTGTGATCTATAGGCTCTGGCGTTGCCTCTTTACTCCACAGCCCCAGCAGCATTCTTCAGATATGGCTCACTTTGAGTAAGACACAATCCTCAGGGCAGAACACCTTTAAAAAATTAATCTCAAAAAATATTATTGTTGCCTCCTAAATTGGTCACTTGAAAAGAATTTTAAAAAAGGTTTTGTATTAGAATGTTTGCAATACAAACCTTTTAGAAGTATAATACTTTCTGGTTTAACAGATTAATTTGCTTCATCTATTAAAATAACCTCTTTGTTGTAGAACTTATACATTTTAGCAAAAAACCCTCTAAAATGCAGCAACCAGTGATCTGAAATAGAAAGTTCAGGCCATCTGAAGAGCTCCTGTCATCACAGAATGATTTTCTGATAAGAATATTTATAATACTTCTAGACACCTCTACTGCTAACTCTTGAAATAAACTGCTGTTACAGATCAGAAAACTGCATGTGCTGGTTATTAAATAAAAAAAAAATTAAGGCAAAGGGATTTTGAGAATGCAAGAAAAACTACATGGATAAGAATCTACAGAGGAAAAAAAGCAAACAAAATTTTAATTTTAATTATTGAATTTACTTTTTTCCCCCAGGTATTTGAAGCCAAGGAATGTTGAACTGCCAAAATTGTACTACTTCAATGGCTCTGATAACATTCTGATTTATTAACCTGCTGGTCACATACAGATACCTGGCCCCACATGAAATCCTATAAAGACACAAAGACATCCACAAAATCCAGAAACACAAGTTCTGTTGCATGACTGTAGGCAGAGTAGTTACCCAACCCCAATTCTTGTTCACAAATTATCTGTCCAATCACCTAATTACGTAGGTGTGCACTGTAAATCACCATACAAATACAGCTCAAGGAGCAGATGAAAGGCTACTGACAAAAGATGGTAGCAAATAACAATTCTATTCAATGGAGCACAATTATTCCAGAATGTTTCTATCAACATATAACTGCATCCATCCCATACACAGCCCAGGAGGATCAAGCTGCTAAGGCCATTCTTCTGGCAATAATTTAAGGACTGTTCTGGAGAAGAGAAATGGAATCTATCACAGAGACAAACAGGAATACCCAACAACCTGCTCTAAACCAGAATTTCATAGTAGCACACATGTAAAAAGCAGAACTTGTCCAGCACCAAATAAAGCAGGTAAAACCCTGCACTGCTATTTAAGGGACTGATGTACAAATATATCACTCAGACAAACTGGCCTCACCAAGCAAAGCTGTTTTTTTTAAACAGAGCTAGTGTTTACTTCAGACCTACAGGTTACCACATTAAACCCACAGTGAGCAGATGGAAAGGCTGCTTGCCAGCAAAAGCAAAGATGAAAAAAAACCCTCAGCCTTTTAAAAGGCAGTTGAACTGTTGGAAACAACTGAAATGAAAACCACCCACCCCCTGCACACAGGTCCTTGATGGTCCCCAAAAGCACCAGCTCCATGCCAGAACCACGGGCCAGGGACACCTCAGGAGCCAGGGCAAGGACTGCACTGCCCCTGCCACACTGAAGTGGATCTTGGTTTATTCCTGGAATCAACTGGGCTTTTTTTTTAATTGCTTTCTAAGGCTGAAGGAGTGGAGAACATATGGCTGCTGTTTGGGATGTCAGAATGTAGCAGTGGCTCAGTGAAACAGAGCTGCATGGGAGCTCCTCTGCTGCTCAGTTCATAGGAGCTGGAACCTTGCAGTCTAGAGAGAGCTACAAAACAATGCCATGATTTCACACCAATTGCCCTGTTTGTATAGAAGTCTGTGACACAGAAAAGTTTGTTTTAAATGTGATTGTAAACTGGACACATGACATCATTTTCCTCTTTCAGAACAATCCAGTTCATTATTAAATATCTGTGAATGGCAGATGTGCTCTCAGCAAATTAGCAACACAAAATCACAGCTTCAGGGAAGACCCACATATAAATTTTTTCAACCTATCCAAATGCACAAATGTCCCTTTTGGACAGATATCCCTGAGTCTCCTCTGTCAGATTTAAAAAGGAACAGCTACATAGGGGTTAAATTATAGCTTTTTCATTTCCTAGCACTTATTAACTTACAGCAGCCACCACAGCCAGCAGCTACTACAAGCTGCATTTGTAATACAATGAAAATTGTTGCAAAGCATTATCCTAGTGAATGATAACTCTTACATGACAAGGGTTTCCTTTCTGGGATGTGTCTGGGTAAGTGAGGCTTACCTGCAGAAGCACTGTGGGATCTCTCCTTGCCCATACAGAGGGAACAAAAACGGGGTGTTGCCATAGCGGCCAAGGCACTGCAGGAATTTTTTTGTTGCCTGAAGACCTTCCAGAGTGCTGCTCTCAGTCTCTGACACCATTGCAATGGAGTGAAGGATGAAGTGCTGCAAGCTGGGGGTCAGCTTCCGTGTCTGGAGGAACTGAGCAAACGTGCTGTTCTCGTGGTCTGAGGGAAAAGCACACGAGGCACTGAGCACACTCTCACATCTGCATTGTCTCCTGGGCTTCAGCTCAAACAAGTGCTTTTGGATTGCAGTTAACAAAAGCAAGTGAGTTTTTCAACAAACACCTTATTGAAAACGGATCATCCATGTCAATGGAAGTTAGAGAACTACTCCCAGAAAGTGAGTTATCTCAGAAGACAGAAATAGCACTCCATAAAAATATTTCAAAATATCACAAACCCACTTTAAGGGTCTCCAATGGCATCACCTATTCATTCTGTTACACTTGATCTAACTCCATTTCCCAATCCTGAGAAAAAAGTGAGAAACTGTGGGCAAAAATCCATTGAAGTGCCTTGGGATAGTGTTTCCTGTAAATTATCCAAAATATTACCCCAGATTACACCCACTCCAGAACAGGGCTCCTGTATCCACACTGCCAGTGCTAGACTGGATATTTATGCTCAGAGAGGCCCCTCTGAGCCACACAGTGCCACAACCCAGAGATGAGAAGGTGCAATATTTATTTCAATTGGATGACTTGCTGGCAACAAACAAATGTGGATGAGACAGAGAGCAGAAAGGGATCAAGGACTCCATCTTCCCTTTAAAATAATATTATTGCTGGCACATTTTGAAATTCAAAGAAACACAAATCTTCTGGGAGAAGTTTAAAGCATGCTGGCATTGATACATCTCTGAAAAGCTTTAGTCATCTTCATAACGGAAAGATTTTTTTGCCAGGAAAAGATTGTATTTAAGCAATAGCATACTTCCATACTATTCAGAGATCTGCTCTTATTTCAGTCCTGGATAAATTCTTAACTAGTTCAGAAACACTTCCATCAATGCAGAGCCCAGTACTATCAAGCTATATATTCTGTTCAAGATTCAACCACTGCTTTACTACAAATGTATCTTACTGCTTTTTGTACAGCCATGCACAAAGACATAAAATGACAGGTTTTTTTTGTTTTATCATTCTAAAAAAAAATCTCAAGTTTTCCTCACTTCAAACTTCTTATATAATTCCATATTTTACAGAAAAAAAGCTTTAAAAAATTCTTCACGCTCATGAACTCTTCCTATTAAAAGTCTGCCTTCCCACGAATGCAATGATCTCATCAAGAGCAATTTTTAATTTCTGAAGTTTTTACATTAGCCTAATCGGACTCAAAATATTCTCAATTACTTCTCAGGCTATTTTAAAAGGTAGGAACAAAATCTGTTTAACTGTCTCTGGAAGTAAAATAAATCTAATGTTATTTAGGTACATGAATCAATGGATTCATTTAAAATTGATGTGGCATCTCCTTTTTTTACTTAATAAATTTTCTAAATACCACCAATATCCTCACTCTGAGCACCTCCATTTCTTCCAGCAGCAGCAAACTGAGATCACCTGTAATCAATAAACCACTTCAGCCTAATGAGTTTTTCCCCCTTCAGGATTTTCTGGAGTTCATTACAGACTCTCCTTTCCTTAATCTTACCAGATCTTGATACTGACTGTTTTTCTCTTGCATATATTTAATAATTTTCTCTTACGTTTGCGCTCCTCTTTCCTCACTATTTCTTTCTGACAGATTTTTTTCTCTTTTTCTTAGCTGACTTTTAGACTCAAAGCACTGAGGACACCACTTCATTCTTTGTACCCTGAGGAGCACAAACCCAAAGCACCTTCCTCCTGTTGAGCTGATTTCCCTCTTTGACCCGACGCTCGTTATTCTTCACACATTATAGCTCAAATCTATTCTGATTTCCTCTCATCTAAATAAGCCAACACTTGATAAAAGCACTTTGAACTTGCCCTTTACAACTAAAGAGCATTAAATTACATTTACTTTCATAGTTTAAAAAATTCCATTTTCTCCATTTCTGATTTGTTGTAATGCATTGTAAAGATTTATGCAGTAATCAAAAAAAACCAGACAGAAAATTCAGATACATCACATTACTTTAAAAAAATACCTGGGGGAAGGGAGGAAAACACTTAAAAATGACAAAAAGCATTCTGCAACCTTGCTGTAATATATAATTTTGCTGTTAAAGAAAAATGTAAATAATAAATGATGTGGGAACTAGAAGAGCAAGTGCTTAAGTAGAAGAATTTAACACTGAAGTGAAAAGGTCACAAAAAGGTCAAAGGCATACTTTAAAAATGAATCTGTAAAAATAAACCACGTGAAAACACAGGAGAGCTCTCAGAATTGTGCCTCCCTTGAGGAACTCCTTGGAAAGGAGTGTGCCTTGCTCAGTGAGACACTACCTTGGTATTCCTCAGGGTGCTGTTCATAGTCCAAACAAAATGTCAGAAATTTCATAAGCATTCTCTTCTCCACCATGGTGAGCTGTCTGCTGTTGAAGACATCTGCTCTAGAACAAGGCACCTGCAAAGTATTTTTTTAATAATTTCAGATTCTTTCCACACTCTGAATATAAAAGCATCAAGCAACAGCACACTGATTAAATAACAAATACTTCAAATTATTGTTTCCAATTAGTTACTTTCTTCTATATTTATTTCCCCTATTTTCTACTGTAACCAAAGTTACACATTTTCCACAATAAGATTATGCAAAAATCATTTATTTCCCTTCAATTTCACCTGCATCTCTAACTGCAGAGATAATCACAAGACTTTGTATAACTGTGCCAATATCTCCTGTTGCCATTATCACACTGACTTCTCTCATATGTAACATAAAGACAAATCAAGTCTATGTCAGAATCTTAAAACCTAAAATCTTTGAATCTTTAAGAATTAACTGCCAGTCAGTCATGGCCTAAACATTTAGCCTGAGGTAAAGATTTATGTCAGTATGCTGGACAACCTTATTTTAGTTTGGGTCGATTTTATTTTCATATTTCTATATAACACAAACATCTTTTCTTCCAAAAATTAACTTAAAATCATAATCAAGGAAAAAACAACAGCTTCTTCTCACAAAATTCTCAAAAAACCAAATTCTTGACTTTCAGAAGAGGAGATGAAACACGTGCAGCACATTATTTTCTGGTACCTGTTCTACTTTCCCTTCGCGGAAGGCGAGAACTCGCGTGGCGTTTTTGAACTCAGCGTATCTGCTCACGTTGGACTTAATGAGGAGGTCAATTAACAGCCCCCGGGAGTAAAGCAACTGCATGGGGAGGAGAAAGGAAGTGGGGGGTGAAGAGGATCAGTGAAGCACCCAACAAAATCCTCACCAGCTGCTCCCTAAATCACCTGAACCAAGAGGCACCTTTTCCACAGTAAATTCCATGACTCCCAAGCTAAGGTTTTGTCATATATAATTTAATCATCTTTCTAGAAGCTACAAATACATGATGAAATGCATATGAAAGGCCAGAAATGTAACAATGAACTGAAAATGTTTGTCTGTATTGAAAAGTCTCATGGTCCTGAGGAACAGACTTTGCAAGATCACACAGGAACTTTCTGGATAAAGGATTCCTGGGACACCAACGAGGACACTACAAGGAAACCCCAGCACAAATTCCTGGCCTTGCCCTGGACCACTCTTGTGTCAGAATTTCTGGGATTTACTGCAATTAACACCATGTCCACAGTGGGTCAGCCAGAGTATAAAAAGAATACAAAATGGCATTATCTGCTTAACCACCACCCACTGACTGCTGTTCAGGATGTCACTGCAAGGATGCTTGGACATGGGATCCACATTTGGAACTCCAAGTTTGCCATAATGATTTTGCAGTATCTTCACAAAGAATTGAATGAATTACTGAAGAGATTTTCTTTTTCAGTTTCCAGAGGTTTGAAAAATCTTTTTAGGCACGATACATAAAGTGAAGCTATCACCTTTGAAAAACTTCCCTGTGCTGCAAAGCACATTTTTTATCTTTTTAAAAAGATAAAAAATCTGCCTGCAGATTGTTCTTTTTTGTTTAAAAATGCAAGTTTTTAATGGTACTATTTAAAAAGAGAAATTTTGCTGGTACTACCTAAGTGCTGTATTTCATGACATTTATTTCAAGGCAATATTTCTGAGCTGTGTTTTTGATCTCTTTGGTTATAAAACACTTAAGGTCACATATTAAATAACTAATGTTTGTTTTAGTGGTAGCAATTCTTACTTCTCAAGAGTGGCTATTTTGCCTCAAAGGCGCTGTCTCAACGTGAAAGGTTTGAAAACAAATGTCAGCATTTTAAGCAAAATAAATGTACTTAAACAAAAAAAGTCATTCCGTTCCTACCTTAGAAACTAAATCAATATTAAACCTTCTGCCTTCTCTAACAATTTGAGAATAGGTGACTTTCTTTGGTTCTTGGGCAGCATTTTCAGAGGGTGCCGTTTCCACCTCGGCCGGCTGCGGAGCAGAGTCGCCTGCAGCCGTGCTGGGAGCAGCTCCGCTGCCAGGGGCCGCTCCCGCCCCAGCCCCGGCAGCTGCCCTGGCTGCCTCAGAGCTCGGGGCCTGCTCTGCCTCTGGGCTCTGTGGCTCCTCTCCGGGGCTCTCCACTGCTGGATTCTCTTTCTGCAACCCTGGGGAATCTCCCTCTGCTGCTGGACTCTCCTGTGATCCCAGAGGAATCCCCTCTGCTGCTGGATTCTCCTTCTCCGGCGCTGGAGACTCCCCCTGGGCAGCAGGGGCTCCAAACACAGGCAGCTTTGGCAGTGCACCAGCTTCTTCAACACCTTCAGCTGAATCCTGACTGATTAAAAACACAGAGGGGAAAAAGAGGGGGGAGAAGTCTTTCTGAAGAGTCTTAAAAACTTGTCTGAAGTTTTGAGTCAGTGCCAGAGCAGAAACCTCAAGCATTTCTAGGAAAAGCATTAGAATTTCTTTATCCTGGCCCATTCAGGTGTTCCACCCACCAACAAACTCTGGTTCTTTGGCTGCAAAGCTATAATTCAAGAGACTATTTTTATTGAGGAGAAAAAACACCAACAAAAATTTGAGTTTTTACTTTACACATACTCAAAAGATAGAAGGATCTCAAAATGAAAATCAAGGCCTTCATGGTGAAACAATACACAGCTACATAAACAACAGAAATTGACTATTTTGAAATAAAAACAGTAACTTGATCAGGTGTTCCCTACGGACTAAAACCCATGAAATTGAAAAGCAAATATGCATTAAGGTCATTAAGCTGAGATACCATCCTGAAGAAAACAGACAAGCTTTACACAACCAATCTGCTCTGCAGCCATGATCCCAGCAGGGCCACTGAGAACCAGACCACTTGGACCCAAAGCTTCAGCAAAACTTTCAAATTCCTGTTTCAACTCTGCCCTTGCATTCTAATCAGTTGTTCAAGCAGCAATGCTGTTACACAAGCGCTCCAAATCCGTGCACAGGGGATGAAGGCAGCCAGTCACAGGAGGGACATTCCCACCTAACATTTGCTCTGCACAGTTCATTTCCTTTCCACAACATTTCTTTAAAATTCCCCTTATAAAGCAGCCTTCCACTTTTAATCTCATCTCCTTGTTTTATGTTGAACTTCAGTGACACCTCCCTTAGAAAGCAGGACTTTTGAACTAGGGTTTAGTTTATACTACCACTGAGATGAATCAAATCAGTGTCATTGTAAGTGAAAGGAGTTCAGCAATAATTCCAAACTATCTTCTTATCTTTATACCACAAGCCATTAATGCACTGAATAAACAATTTAATCTTGCCTGAAAACTAATGAACTATGATTTTAAAGGTGACCTGCAAACACAGAGTATTAACAGGATGGTTAAAATTCCCAGAACAGCAAGGAATTACTCAGCATCAACACCAAAATTCTCCCTCACACACCTGCAGCCTTGCAGATGGAAGGAGGAGCAGGATTTCTCTTCAAAAAGGAACAAAAACCTGGTATCCTTTAAAAATTGTTCCTCATTTATGAACTCATGGAGCTCAGGAAAAGTTTGGAAGTGATCTCCCAGCTTGGGCACAGTCACCAGGAAGCACTTAACTCATGACTGGGGTAAAATATTGCCCTGGGAAATACAGGAACTGCTACAAGGAAGCACTAATGAGAGAAGGCTGTTTCTGTACATTAATTATGTTTTTCTGCTTCAGATTGCCAGCATTAAGTAACTATAAAATATCAAAGAGAGATAAGCACTTTGTCAAACGTTGTTCAAAAAAGTAATCTCTGCTACAAATAAAAATGAAAGTCAATTAAATTTTGGGGTTCTATTTAGATTTTGGGGTTTTTTTAGGATTTTGGAATGCAGTGCTTGTGAAAACTGCAAAAGCTCTTGCCAGTAATTCAGTAACTAAGAATGAAGCTTTTATTTAACTCATCCTAAACCTTTATAACACAACATTTCAGAATAAGGTTCTTTCTAACTTCTCCCAATCTCAATGAACAGTTCATCTCATTTTAAACATACTTATTACTTTTTAAAATCAAAATAAACTTGGATTCATAATACACTGTATTTTTCTATATCACTCTGAAAAGCAGTAACAGAAATATTTACATATTTTAAATCTACATTCATTTCCCATTTAAGAATAGGTAAATCTCCATGATTTACAGCTCCACACTTTTCATAATGAGAGCCTAAAAACTGTATATAATCTAAATTCATGACATCCTTCCTATAGGACCAAATACCCCTGAACAATGTAAGAACTGTCTATAAAAATGACTCAAATTGAACTTCTGTACAGACAATTCTTCTCCTAATTCAGAAAAAAATAATACAGCTGCAGACAAATTGTTGTGTAAATTTAGAATATTATCTTCCACCATTCATCAATTAATGGTACTAACAAAGGAATATCTTAAAATGAATGTGTCTTATTAATGCCTTGTAACAGCAACCCCTTCAGATAGGTCAAATGAAAAATTGCCAACCAGCTGGTTAATTTATTCAGCACAGGTGTTCACTATTTATTTTTCAGCCATTTGCCTTTTTTCAATCCAGCTTGTTGTAGACACAGTATTCTTTCCCTTTGATGGATGCACTTTGTTCTAAGGCCATTCATTTCAGATTTGCACTGTGTATATTATACTGCTACCCAGCTGTTTATTCTTTCAAAATAAATGTTTAATGGTTACTTCATAGGAGTTACAAAAGTTAAGCAAAAACAACAGAATCTAGGCAGAACATATAAATTGTCAGAAACACAGTAACTGACTCTCAGAAAGTTTGAGGTTCTTTTGGAGAACTTTTTCTTTGCCAGGTTTATTAATCTTATCCTTGGGGGAAATGTTTTTTTTTTTTTTGGTGATGACCAAGACAGACACTGTACTGAGCTAAGATGAATGCTTAAAAGCTTAGTTTCACCCAAGTAAAATCTCACTTCTAAGTGTGAAATCTCAGTGCCAGGGGACTCATTTCGGAGCCAGCTATCAGTCAAAAATTATACACAAAGTTAAAAGACTACGAAACCTTTCCATCTGACTTAATCCTGGTCCTGAGCATTATTTATTATGACAACAAGATGACAATTACAATATCCAAGTGCTATTGCTTTAAAATAAGCATTACATTTTATCTGCAATCCAGTCAAGCACTGTTACTGTGCAGCACTGAACCTTGGAAGAGACTCAGTCTGTGACCTTCAGACTGTATTTATGTAATTGACACCTTTTTTCCCCTACTTATGATGTTTACAGAAAGAAATCTGTATTTCTCTATGAGTACATGTCAGCATTTCATTTAGCTACCTATGGTATTTTCTAAGGGATTGAAGGTTAAATTTACAGAACTATCTCAAATAATTTTCTCTCAGGAATTCTGGAGAATGTTCAGCTCAGTACAAAATCCAGAAGATAAAAAATAATAAATAAATAAATACACAGCTTTCAGTTAGTTAAATTTATATTCTGGACTTAACTTCAGGAAGTTAAATTCATTGCATATAAAAAAGACAAAGGGCAAATATTACTTTATCATTTCACCACAAGAAAGTATTTCATAGTTACAGTACCATTGTCCATTTTTGTTGCTGTTCTTTTGTATGTGGATCATTTTACATGTATTTGGGGGTTTAACTTTTGACTATGAGAACAGCAGCTTTTAGGCAAATTAAGAATGGAAAAATTTAAGTGATGGCAGTGCACAACTGCCTACTACTACCAATATCTAAAGACTTCTGTTTTCTGCTCAGAAGTAAATCACAAACTAGCAAAGCTGGCCAACAAATTACACTGCACCCAGAGAGGTCATTTAGGAAAGATCAGGTTGTTTCAGTGAATTGATTTCAACAAAGCACAAGGACATGAGAACATTTCAGAGGCCGGGGTAGCTTTTTGAGACAATGTGTAAAATGGCAGCATGGTGCAACCCTTAAAACCAAAAGCCAACGTGATAATCTACCCCGGGCATAGAAAATTGCTCATGAATTTCTACTTTTCTACTTACTCTCCAAAACAGAAATCTTCTACATGTTGAATAGTTTTATCCTTGCTGCTAAGAGGAATTGCTTCTTCATCCTCAAGGATCAGTTTTCTCCAGTCCTCACATTCATCACTGAGATCTGTCTTTTGCTTAAAAGAACAAGTATAAAATTACATATTGTACTGTGCAAGCTGTTCTTGAACTATAAATCTCTCTAGACACAAATAATATGTACCATCTAATAATACAAGGAAAAAAAAAACCCTGTTAACTGTCCTAATGTTTTTTTCTATTTATGTTTTTTGAGTCAAAACAGTTAGAGCTGGTTACTTTATTACACCATGCCAACATTTGTACTACAGTACTTGCTCTATTAATCTGAAATACTGTGTTAAAAGAAATAAAGGCTTTAGTAGAGAGTTGAATGTAACTTGGACTACAATCTCCTAAAAGACAGGTTTGCCACCAGTCAGGGTAGTTCCAGATTCTGTGACAAAATTCTTTGAATGGAGAAACCTTGTGACAGGGGGGATTGTATTCATCTGTGCACACAGGAATCTCTAAATCACACAACAGAACGTATAGAATATGAAGCTCTGGCACTGAACAAGTGCCCTGATTATGCCAGGAGGCAGCACAGTGTAAAGAGCAGGCCTGAGACTGAGCTGAGGAACTTCCATCTTCTACGGCCCACCAGGCTCCGGGCATTTCCGTAAATAACGGAGCAGCCATTTGCTAATTCAGCTCCAGTGCTCCATCTCCTGAATAAATATCCTCCCTGGAAAACTAGTGGACTGCCATGAATCAGATAAACTTTGGTCATTGAAAAATACACTAGCAGCATTCATCTTTTTGTCCTGGTTACAGGACATTTCAGTGGAAGGATCCAGCACCCACTTCTCTGCCTCTAAGGAAGAATCAGCTGAATACAAATGAGACAAAAGGGTTGAAACATCAGAGAGTGGAAAATAATCAAAGAAGAAATGGAACAGACCAGATTATCACAAAGCAATGAAACAATGGTGTAGTTGCTTCTCTTTAAGCTGAAGAAGCCAGAAGTGTGGCTGAGCACCGGGCTGGTCTCAATCAGACTGACAAGGCAGGCACATCAGAGCCTCAGCCTGCCAGGCCAGATGGGTGAGGCTCAACCAGCAAAGCTGGGAACTACAAACCTCTTTGATCTGTCAAATTAGCAAAGAGCAAAAGCAGGGAGGTGATTTGTCTTGAAATAAATCATGCAAACAACAAGGATTCAATGGTAAGGCAGCCTAAAAGAAACAATTTGGGAAATTTTTACCTGATTGTCTTTAATCCAGGACAATAATCCTGAAAAACTAAAGCTGGCCCAGTTTCCACCATAGTAATTTCTCCTGTAAAGAAAAAAACAAAAGGAAAACCTGTTGGACAGGTAAAACAACTTTCCCAGATTTAAAGAAAAAAAAACCAACCAAGTCTGATACATTCAAAACATTTTACATGGCAAGATTTTTCAGATGCAGAATAGATAAAAATTACTATTTTGCAACTCTTAATGAAGTGCAAAATTTCTAATTACCTCCTTGCATGCATCTCTGATCAAACACACTATAGTCCAAAATCAAATTATTTGCAGGGTAAATGGATAATGCTGAGAACAACACATGGGATGGTGTGAAGAAAAGGAAAATAGAGGTAATACAGCTTTTTGGCCAAGACTGGCTCTCTTATCCATTATGTCAAATACATAAAAGTGCAGTTTATTGTTTATCTACTGCTTACACAACACATTTTGCCTATTACAGACTGTGAAGATGCTCTGGCAAAACACTTATGGAACTGCATGTACTGCAGGTGGAGCCAAAGGAACTGATTTGTACAAAGTGAACATCCCTCCCTGAGCACTTCCCAATTTCTATTTACCACCTTCTTGCTTGAAAAAGATTATTTACTGCTTTCATATCACAGAAAATTAATAGTTCTGCTGTTGATCAAAGAAAGTCTCTGCTCTCTCTTTAAAATTTCTCTACCAATATTTCTCTAAACACCTGTTGGATTAGTTGGCTTTTGTTGTCATGCATAGCACATCTTAAATACTTATCAACTCTGAGAAGAAAAATAATAGAGCAATTACACTTTAAAAAGTCACCAGTTCTTGCAAAATTAAAGTTATTTCAGGATTTTACTCTGTTTTCTGGCAATGTGTACTGGCACTTCAGAAGCCTCAAAGATACCAAAAATACCCTCCTGAACAGATAGCTATAGGGAGGAAGATAGGGTTTGCATTTTAAAGAATAATGTGAAGGCTGTTAAATCAATCTTATCATAACCTCCTCCACTTTTAAATTGTAGAGATCAGTGTGATACCAGTGAAAAGCTAAATTCAGGTTAGATTCTCCTGACTAGATTTACATGGGCTGCTTTTGACAGGGCTTATCTGCACTGACAAAGACTTGAGGAATGTCAGCCCTGCTCAGCACCAGGGGCTGCTGCTCTGGACCTGGCTGCTTACTTAGCATATGAAGGACAGATGTCTGCTGAGCACTGCCTAATTGCTCCTGACTACAAACTGACCTAAAAAAGTCTTTCAGCTCCTGCAAGGCAATAGTGAAGAACATAAATAGGACATCTTCTGCAAAGACAACAGAATCCAGCATTCAGTGAATAAAGGTGGCTGCAGCAAGGGATGGTGGTGTTGCAGGCCCTGAACTGCAGTGTGGGCAGCACGGAGCAGCACAGCTCCTTCTGCAGATGGCTTCCAGGCAGGAACTCCAATCCTCTGGAACAGGAGCTCATCCTTACTCTGTGTGACTGACATGGTGAGCTCCAGAGCTACTGCTGTTTGGCATCATGCAGAACACAAAGCAATGGGGATTAAATCTATGAAATGCCCCATTCTGTGAGATTTCTATCTGTAAAAGACACTGACAGTTGCATGTGATGGTAACTTCCAGTTTTGTTTAAGCTATCAATGGTGCAGGGTAATTTTTCCATGTTTCTTCAGATTCTGCAGAATAAAAAACTCAATATCCATGTATTATCTGGCATTTCTGGGATTTCCAGAAACCATAGCCATGAAGATTTATTTTTAAGGGAATGAGCTGCTCTCATTGCAAGTTTCTTGAATATGGAATACAATATACAGCTGTTGGAACAAGCAATGCCATGATCACAGAAATCCCAGAAAAAAACCTGCCTAAAATTAGGGTTTCTTGATTCTCCATCTGTATTAAGTTCATGCACATTTAGGCAATTTCAGTTAGAACTTTCAGTACGAGAAATTAACACTGTTTTCACAGAAAGTTACAAAAGTTTGTTTGTGAGCTGCCGGACGTCTTTCATGTGAACATTGCTCTGTTCATCAGCTTGGTTTTCCTTTGAAATTATTTGTTTTACCCAGTGTGGAGGCAACCCAGTGTGTTGAACAAAGCACTGCACGAGCCTGCTGTGGAGCTCCATCCATTCTGAGGAGCTGGCACAGCCCTCTCCAAAGGAAAATGAACCACAGCTGTCCCTCCTTTCCTCTGTGTCTGAGCACCCTTCCCAAGCTGTGTAATGCCACCTCAAATATTCATCTCCTCAAGTAGCAAATTCCAGATTTTTTTTATCCTGGAATTTTAATTAGTTCCCCTGCACTACATGATGAATCAGGATTGCTTAATTTTCTCATCTGAAAACACTACAGAAGGAAGACAGAGCAGACATGATTACTGACATAATGAGCAAAGTTTGCAGCAAGTCTTGAAGAGGAATTCTGAGAAGAGCTGACTAATAGTTTTACAATTAGGACTCCTTTGTAACCAAATATTTCTGTTAGAATTGCCCTGAAGATGAACTGAGGAATTCCTTTAAGTAATGGTCAAGATCAAAGCCTAATTAAAGCTAAAATATTGTCCCAAAATCTCCAGGCCAAAGCTCCCCTCTTCTCTTGCTATATTAGCAAACTACAAAGATAGAGATTCTCTCCCTTTTTTAGGGTTATAGTCCAACTATTCCCTAACTAAGAACAGGAATCATTTTGAAGGTGCAACAGCACAGGTGGAAAATACTTTTTCTACCAAGTTAGAGCACAGATGTTTTCCTTCCCCACCATACATTAGTTCCTAAACTGTATTTGTTCAACTCCTCTCGTGTTACCTGGATTTCACCTGAATTACAACACTGCTCCTTTTCCTTTGCAATTTTCAAATCTCTAATCTGCAATTCAGAGCTAACAGCAGAAAAAAATTTTTGCAAACTTTTGGAAATGTAGCTAAAGTACAATTTTACCTCTGCAAACACCTTGTCTCTTCTCCTATGATACCTTTTCACTTTTACCTTCAGTTACTTAAGACTGAAATAATTGGCAAATTCCAATCAGGAACACTGAAATTACAAATTGTTTCTGACTGATCACCAATCTCAGTCTGAACCAAGAAAATATAGAATGTGGCCTTCTGCAGAGAGACTGCAATTTGAGAAAGCAGGAGATTCTCAATCAAAACCTGCAGAAGCATTTGCTGCCTGTTGGGGAGCTGGCCCTGGCCAGGCCATGGCACAGCCCCCATGGTGACACCCAGAGCTGCTGCTGCCTGCACAGAAGCTGCTGATGCCTCAGGATTTCCCCCAAGAGCTGCCTCAATGTGACTGTCCTGAATCTGATCTTCAGAAAGAAGTCCTGACCCATCAGAGCAGCTGTCTTTTGCACAGGAAGTTACTGCCACATCGATTTTAAGGATCTGAACACAAAATGATTTATGTTTCAAACCCATAAAGTTTTCTGTGCCACCTATTAGTACACAGGCAGATGTATCAAAGATTCCCAGTCTGGCCCAGTGATGGCGTTTAGGAGCTGCCTGCCTTTCTAGAGGAGGGGTTTAACCCAACAGCTCCTGAGATCCTTCAGCCCAACAAAAGGGTGGGTGATGGTGGCAGTCACTTGTGCTACATCACATTATATCCTGGGAGATGAACATGACCAAAGGGAATTACCATGCCCAGCTGAGACCATGTTTTACTCTCTAACACCTTTGCTGTGACATTGTATCCTAAGCCAAAATAAACAGAAAAAAGACAATTTCAAAAAAAACTCAAAATATTCCAGAATTAACAATTTTTTGCCTAGTTTTCCTTACTGAAATTAAATAATTTCCTTATTTTTCTTGCAAGAAGTTGACCTGCTTAGAGAAGCACCTGCTTTGCTCTCTGGCTGCTGTACTCCCACAGCTCCCTCACTTCACAGCAGTTAAAGATCCAGAAGAGGGCTGTATGAAGACACTGGGTCTATTACAACATATATTTCACAAGTTCTGAAAAATAAGTGAGACAAATTGTCCAGCAGGAAGTGGAACAAACTACAAACAGGGATCTTGGACTGGGGAGGTACAAGAATAAGGCCCAGCACACTTCTGGATCTTCAAATAAAAGAATTTTGGACATAAGGAACACTCAAGTGCTCTACTGGCAAAGTATAGCCAAAAAATAAGAACGGTAACAGGTGTCAAGAGTCAGAACATGCCCAGTTTGCTCTGCTTCTCACAGAAGTGAGAATTCTGCATCTTGACCCTCCTTTGCCTTTGAATTGAATTCTATGTGGAAAGATAAATAAGCCAACGAGGAAGAATGCAGATAATAAAACTGCAGCCTACAAATGCTGTATTCCAGATGCTGAATATCAAATACAAAATGTAGCTAAACATGCCTCACCCCTAACTGCCCCATCCTCAGTAACCAAACTGGTGCATAACTACAGATACAGAATTAGAAGAGGCAAATAAACAAAGGACCAAAAGCAGAAACTTGAGCAAGTGGTTAGAAGAAAATCTTTTGCATGTGCACAATTAGTACAGGAAGCATATTCACTTCAAGGAATCCACTTTTAGTCTTCATCTACCTTTCTCCAGCAGCTTCAAATTTAAACTAAGTGCCAATCTCCACGTTTTAAATTGCAAATTACTTTTCTAAATCATTTAACAAATATCCTTGAAATTTCACATGTCAACAGCTCATTAATATCTACAGTAAATGTAGCTCTCTGAGAAGAACCACAGATTTTATGTTTATTGAGACAGATAGCTGGCACAGAGAAATAGAGCTCCTTCAATTACTAGTTGGCAGAAGCTAACTTCAGTTTAAAATCAGTCTACAGCAATTTATGGCAACACTGCAGTGAAGTGACTATTTTGAATAAGATTAGCTACTGCTGATGGCAATGCTTGGACAGTGTTTATAAATCAAACTCAGAACTCAGTGTTTTATAATAGGCCACTTCAAAACTATCTCCCATAATCACCTATGCAGTATATTATGATAAATGCAAACATGGCTGGAGATTAAAAGTAATAAAACAAGGTACACAAGGTAATGAGAGCAAGTAAACTATAAACAAAGACTTCATGCATACATGTGTGCAATATCTGGTGCCTGACTTAACTCAGGCCTTTGTTCCCTGCAAAGATTAACCAAAGTAGCACATCTAACACAGCTATTTCAGTAACCCCAAATCTCATTTCTTTATACACTGAGAAAAATTTTAATTAATAATTCTGATCATTAATGAATGGAACAACTTACTTTGGTAAAAGGTAATATTCATCATAGCTAAAAACAGGCATGGATAACAGAAATCAAAGTTCCAGTGGCCAACAGTATTACAGACTTTGACAGCCAATGAAAACAAAAAACTGAAATAACACAAGTTATTCTCACCAAGAGAATGGGGTAATTACTGTCAGGAATGAGAACCAAGGGCACTAAACCTGTAGCCATTCCTGCCTGTAGCAAAGAAGGAGCCATCACAGCATCCTTCAGCACAGCACTCATGTTCCAAATCCCTGAGCTAGCTTCCAAAAACTGCCTGCTCTATTGATGGAAATAACACCCCCAAAATAAGGCAGAGACAGAAACATAACATTGCTTGGTGCCAGATGAAGAGACAGGAGTCCTGCAGCCCACACTGACAGAGACACAGAAACCCTTCCAGTCAGTTTAGCTCTCACAAAGGGAAATTACTGGAGCAACTTACGAATCCACATGAAGAACTCTCTGGCCACTTCTGGCACACGCTGCTGCAATAATGGACTCAGGCAAACCTGGAATGACATGTGCAGTTTTTAGAACTTAGCATGTAATGATATATTAAAAATTGCAATAATGGTAGAACTTAGTCAGAAGCAGGCAACTCAAACAAAAGAAATTTCACAACGTGAGTCACTGAAATTTTTAACAGTCTCATGCTGCTAAAGTAATGAACACTATTTTGTGCTCTTTAACATTTTGCTGACCCTCCTAAAGGCAACATTGCTTTTACTTTTTTAATAAATGTATGGAACATACATACCACATGCAAACACTCCTGAGCTACAGCTTGGCACCAGCATCTTCTCTCCACAGCCTGCTCTCATAACCAGATTGAGTAACTGCCAGCACAACGATGCCCAAAGCTGAGTGGGGTGCTCTGTAACCACATCCTTGGTAATGCAGACAGGTATTACCTGAGGGCATTTTTGCTCACTTCGAAGTGAACAAAAGGACTGTGATTGTCCTTAGAGTGGTATCCCTACCAAAATCTCCCACGTTATGCAATTACACTCTACCAAATCAGTACGTTTTCACTATATTTAATTAAAAAATGTAGCAAAAAAGCACACCAAAAGGCTGTGATAGCTCTACCAGCAATATGTGCTTGAAATGGCCTAGGATCCCACTGGAGTACAATAAATAAATGGGGCTGTTCTGTAATGTCTGCTCCCACCCACCAGATTTCACATGCCCAGTTAAATGCCTTGGGTTCTGGAGCAGCTTCAGAAAAGCAGGACAGCTCACCAGCTAAGCTCTGTGGCAGCAACTTCCCTCAGATCTCTTTTTCAATGATCTGTTGGCTGTTTAAGCAAGTAATTCAGGATCAGCAATTAAAATTCTAGGGACTGGTATTAGAAGACACTTAGGCCATGTATTCAATTAAGGGATGAGATTAAAGGAAGTGAAAGGAGTGTTTGGCTGATCTGATTCCCAGCAGCACCAGAAGCAGCTGCACTGGTGCAAGTGCAGAGACAGAACTGGAAGGGGAAAATGCAGCTGTGGAAGGGCACAGTCTACTCTGGCTCACTCCACGACAAACATCATCTCCAGCAGAATTCCAGGCCTGTGCTGTCTGTTCCTTAGACAGAACAGTGCCTTCACCAACAAATAAACCCTGCAGTCTAGGAAACATCCCCAGGGAGCTGGGTACACCGGGCCAGTTTCACCAATTCTTCAAACCACCAAACGCCAACACATCATCAAAATAAAGAGGTGCAGCCTCTGCCCTTATCATCTGCCCCTCCTGACCTCCTTTTAAATCAAATCAATGGTCAGTTTTGGGGAGAGCAGTGCCGTGGTGTTGTCCAAAATTAACAATGTTTGTATCAATACAAAGAAAGAAGTGTAAGACAGGCATGACAAATTTTCCAGGAAAATAGCTACAACTTCCCTGCAAATTTTCTGGGTTTAATTATTACTTTTTTGATGGATTTAAAAAAAATTCCTTTTTTTGAATTGATAAAGCAGAAAAAGTGACAATAGTTTTGCGTTGTTAGCCTTTCACAGGAAGTGAAGGCTTAACACAGAATTAACCTCCAGGGGCAGAAGGAGGGATGAACAGTTGCAGCAGCTCCTGGGATGTTTGTTTCACAGAATGGAAAGGCCAAAAGTCTTCAGAGTTGAATTTTTGAAACAAGAGCTCATAACACAGACCATTGTGACCAAGGAGACAATACAGAAGTGCAGCACACGCTTCAGGACTGCCGTAAGACCCTGGCTGCACAGTCATTGTGTGAGAGCTCCACACTCAGCTGTCCCCCCATGTTTATATATATGGTTCATTTTGCTCCCTCTATAAACTATCTGGAATAGAATCTACAACTACTCTCTGTTTGGAGTTCCCAAAAAAGCTTTTCTTTCCCTCATTGGGGCACAGAGAGTATTACTCTAGAAATGGAATTGAGAAACTTGTTTCTCCTTCCTTATTGATAAAAGCCACTGAGAAAGTGTTGTAAAACATCACCAGTGCTGCCTGGCTGACCTGGGCCGAGTTATAGCTACCAGGGCATAACTGATTGCTTTAAGCTTGATCCAATTGATACTGTGTTGGAGGTCTGTTCTTCCATTAACCTTGGATGAAATTGTTCCCTGAATTAGCTTCCTCGCTCTTGAAAGCTGGCATCAATTTTCTTCACCAACCCTGTGCTTCTAAGGCACCGTGGCCCCCCACATACCCAGTGGTAAGAGTGGGAGCGCGGCCGGCACATCCCAGCTTTTGGAGAAGCTCCCAACAACCTGCTGGAACAGGACACCCTTTGCTCTTGGGTGACAACACCTCAGGAAATCCAAGAAATAAATAAGACTGTCACATGGTAACAGTTTCTGAATTCTCTTCTCTAACATAAACAGGGGCACAGGGAAGAGGCAGCTTTGTCAAATGGAAGTTACTCCTACGCGTGACCCGTATTGCACGGTGGTTACTGAACAAAAGCCTTTTCCAAGAAAGAGGATCGTGGCCAATTACAATGTAGTTACACATTGTCCTTCTCTTGCTAGGAAAAAACCAAACTTGGAAAAGTGTGATTAGACAAATGGCAATGTATGAAATCACAGCATGGAAAGCTGAACTGCCTCCGACAGGATGATCAGAGAGCTGTGCAAAATAGATCCCCTTTACACACATAATCCAGTAAAACAAAAATATTTTTAGAAACTGTTCTTACTTGGAAACAGCCTCCTGATCTGAACTTTGATTTCTCAAAATGTATTACATACAGATTTTGAAATGTGTTTGGATCCTCACTACAAGGCACGTTTATACTCCTGCATTTGGCTCCCCACTGGAAAGAAACAAAGTGGCAAGCAGACTGAATTGTAACAATAATTAGCTGTAATTAAACTAACGAACACGGTGGCATGGCCACTTCAGTAGGCAGAGGAAAGGGAGGTTTGTACCAATGTTTCTGCCCAACACCCCGGGAAGTGCTGGGAGCCTCCAGGGCTGCCCTGGAAGCAGCTGCAGGCAGGAGCAGAGCGGCACCGGGCTCAGCTCGGCCCGTGCTGAGCAGGAAGGTTCCTCTGCACAGCCCCCCCCAGCATCACCCTCACTCACTGCCTCCATCCCAGCCCTCTGAGACACAACAGGCAGATAGATGCACCTCAGTACATCTCAGAGAGGAGCCTGCTGCAAGCTCACCTTGAAGTCTGCATCTGGTTGTTCCCAGTAACCTCTGACCAAGATAATCCCCATTACATGAATTTTTGGAGATTCCCTGTGAAACAAAATCTGCCATTCTCTCATTTTCAAGAATAGTGTTTTAGAAGTAAAGAAGAAACAGAGGAAGTTGCTACACATTATTTAGTTATCCAAAAACCAATTCTACTTTTAGTTCCAATACAACAAAATTAAAGTTTGAGATAAGTGTAAGGTGGAAAACTTTTTAAAATTCAGTTTTAAAAGCCAATTAATTTCTGAAGTCTTACAAAATAATGAAAACTTATAATTCACCTTTCTGTGATCAAAAATTAATTTTAGGCTCCTGCTTAGCAGATGAACTTGCTGCTCCAGTGCTGCACTGCCTCTTGCAGTGCCCTGAAAAGGATGCAGTCACTGCCCCAAGCAATTTCTGAACTAAACAGCTTCACATCTCTGGGAGCATCCTGGTTCCTGAGCTGTTCACTGCAAACTGCTTTGCAGTCATCCAGATGATAAGTTTTTACTGAATTACACAAGATCCATCTTGAAAAGGCTTAAATGTTTAATTTGCTTCACTCTGTCTACTAAATAAATCACAAGTGGCTTTTTCATAATATAAAATGTTGAAGGGAAATACATAAGAATGTTGGAACACAGACAATTTCAAAACAATCTTCTGGAGTTAGAGAGTTGACCAGCTGCAATACATTTTGTTTGCATCTGAACTTCTAAATAGAGAACAGCAGCTGATTCTTGAGGAGCTCACTACAAAATATCCATGGTGTGTTTTTAGTATATGTGAAATGTTAAAAGCATTTCCTAATTTAATTGGAAATTAAAATACTTCTTGTATGTAATATTTTAAGATGAAGATGATTAAAATTTATTAATTTTAATATCTGCTTGTATTGCAGAACAGTATCAGAAAATACTTCTGCATTACAGAGTATGGCATAGAAATGCCAACCCACTCAGTAAGAACATGTTACTGGTCAAGAAAGAAGTCACAAGGAAAAAGTTTCTTACCCTACCCTGGAACTGCATACAGTTATCTTTGTCTCATCAGAGGAACTTGGCAGTGAAAATCATTCAATCTCACAGCTGGTGTAAACGAACATTTAGGAAAGGAATACAGGCACCTAGGCTTGAAATAAAAATTTAACTTCTTACTAAAAACTATACTCACACCAAGCAATGCTCTCCAGCACAAACTACAGCTCTGAGTCTAATCTTTGATTTAAAGCAAGAGCAGCAGACAAAGCAAAGCACTTGAATTAAAAGATCTGTACAGCAAGACACATACTGAGTTTTATTTTCACTTGACTCTTCTAATACTTTCACTGCCTTTTCTGCTTCCCCATGGGAAAAGAGCTCGCTGTCCTTGCTCCTTACACATTTGTAAACATTTCATGAAAGGATATTGAGGAGGTTTCTCCTCCTGCAGCAGCAGCTCCAGGCAGCTCCTGGGGAGCAGCAGGGGCTCTCTCCCAGGGTGCTCTGGCACAGCCCCAGCGAGCAGCTCCTGCAGGGGACTGGAGCCACTGCCGTCCTCCAGGCAGTGGAACCACATTTCCCGCTGGGATACACAGACCTGGAGTTCCACTGTTCCTCATTCAGACTGAAATCTCAAAGTACCTTACTAAGCCTTTTTTTAAAGGAGTTTTTCACCTTGGTGTGCAGGTGACCTACTCTGTATTTTTCACAGTAGAGTCACAGGAGTCCTACGGGCTCTGATTCTGTAAGATCAGCACTATGATCTGGAAAAGCTGCAGAACACAAACAGGCTGATAAGGACAACAAAGGGCTCGGAGAACAATGAGTTCCCCACAAGAGCAGCCAGGGACATTGCAAGTATCTGGGAAAGAAACCTGCCTGAGGTACCAGAGGGAGCCTAAGCCTCCCAGGCAGCACCTCTGCTACAGCCCAAAATCCAGACTGGAAGCCAGGCCAGAACACAACCCCTCCATTCTAGTCAGGTTAAAAAAATCAGTGAAGAAGATAAAGGTACACTTACATGTGGAGAGTACTGAAAAAAATGAAAGGGGGACACACCCAGAGAGGACATGGGACAAGACTGTGAGTCAGTGTTCATTCTGTTTGACATTTAAATGGACAGGCAATGACTTATCCACAAACAAACCATTATAAAACGTGGGTCTATTTCCTCCTTCCAGACATCAACATTACAACTCAGTGCCACTGTGTTGTTAGCCCACAGTGACCACTGACGTCAAAAAATATCCATCTTCAGCTGGTTTGCCATTGAGCTTTCATCAACTCTAGATAGCTGCTGATATAAACTGGAGACTGTGTAGTTACATAAGACAACACAACCAAAATATCAGCCCAAATGATGTATTACAAAATATTTTTGTCACATTCTAAAAATATCCTGCAACAATAAAGCCATTAGGGTTTTTTTAAACCAGTCTTCAGCGTTTACTTTAAAAATTGTATCTGTAATTGGGTTAGTTTACTTATAAGGTATATTTTAAAAATTGTGTTAGTATCTGGAAGTGATTTTTCCTAACACACTACACTTACATAAGATAAACATCAAGTACTTACACCACTCCCAGCATACTGAACAATAAATAATAGATTCTCCTGACAGGACTTTGATGACCTGGCAAAGCCCGAGTGCTTTCAGCCAAAATCATATGAAACCATAAATCACTCCTTATTTTATAGAATATTTCAAAATGGATTCCTGCTTTCTACCTTGAAAGTCATTTCATGTGTTATTTATAACCACTGAAAACCAGAATGGAAAGAAAATTGCATACAACTAGAATATTTACTGTGACTGCTTTTATAAAGAATAACTCTTTTTTAGAAAAAATTAGAATTACTGGCAGACAAACTTGTGAATACAACACCTTTCAAAGAGCCATATCCTTTACAACTTTCCCAGCAGTTAACACAGGTCTTGGGGAGTGTCACAGACAAGAAGTCCAGACTGAATACAACCCAATTCACTGAAGAAATTCCAAGGTAAACATGACCCTGCACCTGTATCCACCACTCTGCACAGCCACAAAGTTGCAAATCTTGGCACTTACAGGGGTTTCTGCCCTAAACTCAGCACTGCTGAATGTTTTGCCTATGAATTTTCCTATTTGACAACTGCCTGAAAACAAAAGGTCTGCCACTGACCCCCAGTTCTGCTTCTAGACAAATAAAAAATCCATTTTTCCTTAGAACTATGGATATCAATTCCATTATAGTAGTGAAACTAGCTGCTGTACCCACCAGGAGGAGTATTTTTGTACCCACATGCACCTTGCTCTAAACTTGCTCATGCAAGAAAATACCTGAGTTAAGGAAAAGGAATTTCTTATAAAAGAAAACTTCCATTTCCCATGCAATATTGATGAATTAATTGAACCTAGACATTAACTGAAGCACTGATGACTAAAATTATTTGAGGTTCCATTTGCACTAAGCTCACTACAGGGAAATAGTTAAATGAGCCTGAAATAAAAACAAATTCAAATCTTATGTTACCATTCCATCTAATTACTAAATTTAATAGATTTATAAAAGTTATAATACAAGGAAAAGGCCACACATGCAGAAATTAATACAATTACTACTATGCATTAAAAATACCATTAAACACAAACATTCTAATTATTATGGTATGACAATTGCATATTCATAGGTACACTCAGCACTGGTGACAGCAATAGAAACCAGAGTTGAAGACTAGGCCAAAATATTCCCTCAGGAGTCACTTCCCAAAGAGAAGATGAAAGTTCTACTCTGAACAATCTTCCACACTGAGAAATTTAATACAGATTAAAAACCCTCAGTGCTAATCACCACTTATGTGTGTTCTTAGTAAAAAGGAATGCAAAGACAAAACAACTCCTGAAGTGCAGAACTCTGAGAGTCTTGGAATTAGTATGAGCAGTACTCTCTGCAGGTGGGCAAAAAGGCATCCTTGAATATAAATCAACACCCCCAAATACAGCAATATTTCAGAGAACCTCCCTCCTGCAACATCAAATACCACACCTCACTCCAAAGCAGGGAAGATTGGGTTTGATGGCTGCACATGACCTGCTCTCTCTGGCACAGCCAGTCCTTGTTCCCTTCGTGGCTAGAATAGTGAATAGCTTAACATTAATATCATTTTCATAAAGCTCTGAGTTTCTGCATATTTACCTCATGGCAGTAAAGAATGGATCATCCCCAAAAATCACATAAGTTACACCATGTTTAATATTTCACCCTTACAGTTTGATAATTCTGCTTCTCATTATTAATCAAGCTTCTCACACACTCAAAATGTTCTCAAATCTCAGCACATATAAAAAATGTCAGATTCATTACTGCATGTCACTCCACAGAACAGGGTTAAGACACAGAAAGGATCTCCTAATTTGCTCAAGAACTTAAATTTTGCATTTTTAGCACAGTTTTGGTCAAAACAATGGGGGCAGTATGGTTTTATAATTACTCAAAAACTCCAGATATAAATCACAAATCTTTTAAGCAATTATACATGCACTGTATGGGAATTGCTCTTTTCTGCTGAACACTGTAATCAGCAATGTCTTTAAGAAACTCATTCATTCTATTTCCAAGTGCTAGGAATCTTAGCTCCCATGGACATAATTTCACAGATCAGCAAACTTCAAAACCAGAGTTACTAATTTCACATGGAAAACAGTAACATTTAGAAGTGCCTTCCCATTTGTGCTCCAAACAACACCCTGAGCCCTTTACAAAGGCAAACAAAATCTGACTGTACATTTGGGACCTCTAAATAGTGATGCATTTTAAGACTAGAGCTCCATGCTGAATTTAAGGCTTATCAAGACCAATCTGAATCAGGTCACTCCCACTGGGTTCTACAAACAGAAGCCTATTCCAGTAATTCAAGATTATTTTGCTACACAAGCACCAAGAATCTTAGTTCTGGAGGAGTATTTAAAAATTTCTCTTGTAGTTACATTGTGGGAAGTTCCAGTGAGACACTCCAAGTCTCCATCATTATTCACCTGAACAGGATGAAGTTGTATAGGGCACAGAAAGAGCAGAAAGATGAGAATTCAGTGTCTGTTATACGCAATCATTCATAGACAGAGAAACGTGCTTTTAATGAGAAACACTCAAAGAGTTTCATGTTATTTATAAAGCAGGCATAGAGATTAGAAAAACTACTTTGAAGTCTTAAAACTACTTATATTGCAGGATATGATAAAAATATATTACCAGCCTATAACACACATACTGCAGCAATACAGAAGTTCAGCTCTTCAGAGCTATTTTCCTTGCCCAAAAGCAAACGTGACCAGCAGGATGGTATTTCGGGAACAGGGGCTGGCAGGGGAGGCACAGTCAGCCAGACAAAGCTTTCCGAGGCACCAAAGGAGCCCCGATCTCAGGCGTGGGGGCAGGAGGTTTGTGCCCAGTCACAGGGCCGGGGGTCCTGACAAATCCCTCTCAGGGCCCTCCGTGACAACTCCATTTCTAAGCCAACCTGGCCACGGAAGTGCGAGCAGCAGCCCCACAGCGGGCTGCGATGCCCGGCGCGCTGGGGACAATGTCCCCGCCGCTGCCACGGAGACGTCCCCGCGGGTACCTCAGCAGACACTCGTTCACCCCGCCCGCCCTCCCCAGACGCCGCTGCCGCCCCTCAGCCGGGGACCCGCGTCCCCCCGCCGTCCCTTCGAGCTTTGGCCCCCGCCAGGGCCGGCGCTGCCCCCGTGCCCGTCCCGCCCCGTACCGGTGCCCACCACCACCACATCGAACTCTGTGGGCAGGTTGTCCGCCATCTTGGGAGGCGCCGTCACGCGCGCGCCGCCGGCGGAAAGGGCGGGAGCGGCTGCGGGGGTTCCGGCGGCCGCGGGAGGGAGCGGCGGCCCCGCCTGAGGGAGCGGAGCGCTCGGGAGGGAGCCATGGCCCTGCCTGAGGGAGGGGAGCGCTCGGGAGGGAGCGACGGCCCCGCCTGAGTTAGGGAAGCGCTCCGGAAGGGAGCGGCGGCCCCGCCTGAGGGAGCGATGGCCGCACCTGAGCGATGGCACAACCTCCTCAGGGAGGGAGGGTTGGCTCCGTCTGAGGGAGGGAGCGCCCGGGCGTATCGCGGGTCCCGCCCGTTGTAACCCACCTGTCCCTCCCCGCTCTGCTGTCCTGCTCATGCACAGAACCCGCCCTCACCTGCCATGCAGCAATGCTGCGGGCTGCAGTAGAGAATATATATACGTACACAAGCACCTATATCCATCAATAAGCTTCTTAACTACAGTCACATGGCGGCATTCCACCTACTGAGCCAAACGCGAATCGCTTCAATGCACGCACGCAGGTTTTTGTGTCGATTTGAGTCGATTTGAGGGAGAAATTATTAAATTGTTCCCTGAGGGTGGGTGTTCCCTGGCGCAGGTGCCCAGAGCAGCTGTGGCCGTTCCTGGATCCCTGGCAGTGCCCAGGGCCAGGCTGGACAGGGCTTGGAGCAGCCTGGGACAGTGGAAGGTGTCCCTGCCACGGCAGGGGTGGCACTGGATGGGCTTTAAGGTCCCTTCCAACCCAAACCATCTTATAAACACCACTGAAGTTTCTTGGATGACCATTTCCTCAGCAACAACAAACTTCACTTTATTATTTCCTCTACATATTTACTGTTCCCAAAATAATTGGTGCTGTTTCTTCAGTCTTGTTGCTCAGTGCTCCTTATTAATATATCCAAGAAAATATTTGCATCATTATTTTTTAAAAGTTCCCTTACTCCCAATTGCAATATTTTTTCCTTTAGCCAGCAAGTTTGAATACAGATTTAGAAAGTTATTTAGTTAGAAAGTTTATCAGTCATTTATTTCATGTCCTTTCTTGTTAATTAACAGATAGATGTTTGACTGTACTACATTGCATGCAAAAACCTTTCTTTTTTTCTCAACTCATCCATTAACTCTTTCTTACCCTCTAAAGCCCAAAGCCACACTTTAGTCTTGTTCAGCTTCTTCTTTCACCTTACAATGAATAGAAGGTGGACTCAGGAATAAAATCCAGAATCTCCTGCTTTAGAGTTGCCCCTTCCATAACATCATTTTGAGTGTAAGAACAGCAGGACTAAAACCACAGATTTGAAAAAGCCAGATACAGCAACGCACGCAAAATAACCCAGCACAGAACACCTGTGCCAGAATATGCTGGAAATTTCTGGAAAGTTTTTATGATACATTTAATGGCTTATATAGCTTTAAACTAATCTCTTAATATTATTAATTGTGTATGATTATATTAAAGTCTTAGCACCTTAAATCAATAATAACAATAAACCAGCTAGCAGCCTGTTAACACCTTATTACAAGCTCCTTGTTCACATAGCAGAAGAATAGTGAAAATAGTAAAAAGTGACTAATGGAAACCAGAGGCCACGTTACCCCTGTGGTACTGCCAGACGTGCTGGAGCACAGCACAGCACAGAAAACAGTCTAGCAGGGAACATCCAACCATGCAAGAACAAAAAAATAGGGATTTAAACAGCAGCACTAGCTTACTGTGCTGATAAATATGTGGCAGAGAAAATTAGGAGTTATGAATTCAGATAGAAAAGGAGTAAGATCAAGTCTTATGTTCCTTGTATTTATGTTTCCAACTGTCCCAGAGAGATTTTGATTAAAACTTCCATTATTTTATTGTTTGATTTTGATTAAAACTTCCAGCTCCCATGCAATTCCATGGATGGAGCTGTCATTTCTACTTTTTAACATGTAAAAGAAATAAAGCTGCAGAGTTCTCACAATGCTGGATCATCCCTGACCTAAATGCCTTGTGCTGAGGAACAAAGCATCACTATGTTGGTTAGATGAGATAAAACAAACTCCCCTTGCACACCCTTTTCCTACTGAGGGAAGGCACACTCAGGAAAGTCTAACAGCATCACGAAACCCTTTTGTTACTGTTTAATGTAATTCTAGGACTGCACTGGAGCAGAGCTATTTCACTGTCAATGTCTTACTGTTTCTCAAGTGCTTAAGCATTTATCCCACCACAAAATGCTGTTGTTTGGTGCTGTGAGTTCCTGTTAGCTTCATTCATAAGATGCAATCAGTGCAATCCTATTTCGTGATGACAGTCATTATCCACTGGACCAGAAATCCTCCTTAGTACTTTTTATTTGACAAAAATGATTATTCAGGATCTTTAACTGAAGGTTTGTCAGTCCCACACAACACCAAAATATTTCTCTGTAGTTTGCAGTTTTAGTATCAGCAAATGTAGAAGTGAAATATGTAAGTATGAATAATTTTTATGAGAATTTCATGGACCTTGAGAAAATGTCTTGCCATGTTTTTCTCTTTAGCTATTTAATTGCAATGTCATATTAACAGAAAGCAGCATACCCAATTCTGCATGGATGAATAAGCACATTCAATAAAGAAGATTTAACAGAGTAAATCAAACACTGGATTAAACATTTTCTGCATAACAGACCACAAAATGGGCATTCATTTTACCAATAGATCCTCTACATTAGAAACAAATAGAAATGCACACCAACGTAATTAAACTGCACATCCTGTGCCCTGATTACTGAATTTCCCTATATTTTGTTAAACTAGGTCTCATCAATTTGTATTGCCAAAATGCATTCCAAAATGCATACTGAAAAACTGTATGTAATTTTTAAAAACATTTGGATTAAATAAATTTTCCCCTATGTTTTATAAAATAATCCCTACGTATGTAGTCCTACATATTGCAGAGGATTTATACAGATTTTTTAGCAATAGCAGTTCAGAAAGGCACACAAAGATCATTTTAAGATCCCACTTTTAGCAGTTCTAACTTTTTCTCTGAGCAACTTTTCCAGCTTTGATCTCAGCCAAAACATCTCTCATAAAAACACGTTTTACTTCATGGCTTTTGTTTGGGATTTTCACATGTCCATAGAACTACCCTTGGTACTTTAAAGTTTGTGTAGTTAATACCTAACTCTGTCAAAATGCTTTTCAGAAGTCCAGTAATCTGAGCAAAATCTCATAAGGTCTGGAAGTGTTTTTTATTTTCCCAGGTAGGGAAGCCTGAAAGAAAATTAGGAAGAATCAGCATTAGAATTATGGAGTTTCTAGTTATCTCAAGGTCTGGTCTCCCACCACTTGATCAAATGCTTCTTCCTCCAAAAACAAACAGCAAATTTTAAGTTTCTTGAGTTATGTAGTCTCTTTATCCTACAGTGATTTCACGTGTAAAATCTCATTATTCATTCTATTGTTCCCTCAATGGATACAGAATTTAATTCTCCCTGAGTACCAGTTTGAATAAGGATCAGCAGCAGGATCGGGCCCATTAGCTGCTTGAAACATCCAGTGAATAATCTGATTTATCCCAGCGAAATGGCTCATTAGCTCAGGCAGCAAGGCAGTGTTTGTGTGGTTGGTGCTGCAGTTGTGTGTGGTTTTCCTCTGGAGTTCTGCAGTTCCACAACTGGCACCCACTCAGGCGTGCAGCGCCCTGATTGTTCATTAACCACAGGAACAGCCTCGCCACAGTCAGGCGTGTTTGGGAAAAAATTATTGGTTTCCAAATTTATTCCAAACTCTCAGACAACCTTGATTGCAACTTCCTCTTTTTTTACCATTATCTCAGTTTGTTTTCCTGTCACAGCTTGCCGTGGTCAGCCTAAGTCATGCCCATATAACTTGTGTGATATTAGTGACATTCGACCCTGTACTGCAAATGCTCAGTGGGATGCAACACTCACTTCCAATGGATGGTATGAATATTGTTGTGATACAGGCCTTGGTAGATCAGTGACCTGAATATATTTTAAAAACTCTGAATAATTAAACCCACATTCTCCACCTAAGGAGCACTGAAACTCATTTTGAAGTTGCCCTTTTGATTACGAAGATGTGTGTACATTATGGGATTGCTTACAGAGACTGGAAAGAGAATTATATGTCACTTGACTTCTGTAACCATGCAAGGCAAAGAGTTTGCTTTTTCAATCCTGAATTAATGACAATCTGCAAAAAAATCTGTAGGTCTCTCGTGGCAGTCAGAATTATCTTGTACAAAATGAACACCGAGGAGAAAAAACCCAGGATCACAGTTTTGACAATGCTGCTCTCCCAGTGTAACTGGCAGAGTATGGAAAGAAAGTTCCACTATAGCTACATTAACGATTACCTATAAGTTTCATGTGTTTCCCAAAACTACAGGTATCCAGGAAGAAGGAGAAAGTCTTTGCAGCAGCCCCAAGATTCAGGTTGGCTCAAAGTCCAGGATGCCACAAAGCAGAGTTGAATGCTTTCTGTCCTGGCAGTTCCACTATTTGGCCATTCCAGCATCTTGGTCAATCAGGATGCTTTAGAAAGTGTCACTCAGAAAAAAGAAATGGATTGGAAATATAAGACTGCTGTATAGTTGTGTAAGTAAATGAAGATTCATGAGGATTATGATTTATTAAGATTTAAGGAGGATAAAGTAAAGATGGACAAGTGTGTCTAATGACATTCAGTTACTGCCTTACTGCCTATTTGCAATATTACTTGAAGCAATTTTGTTGCATAGTGAGGTTTTCAGACTTGTGTTCTCTGAGTTTAGGAAAACTGTACCTTTTCCAGCACATCTGGAGACTGTAACTTAGGTAAGAAATTAATCTCTTTTCTCTGGAAATATTCATGTTCTTTTATATATTGCATTTCTTTTATTCATCTCTTTTGACTTGTTGCCAGTTTATGAATACAGATCCTTCAGCCATCAGTGCATATTCCTACTTCATTACAGTCAGCACAAGTTTTACCATGCAAAGTTCAGCCTCACCCTCGTGGTCTTTTCTGTTTGATTAACAAAACATAATTACACCTGAAGGTGAACTGTATATTGCCTTAAAGAGGAGACAGGAGTTTTATTTTCATTATTTTATTTCATTTAATTTATATATATGTATTTAAAAATGTGCCCATACAAATACTGAAAAAGCCAGGAATTAGTCTGGGAGATGGATGATACAGAAAATGAAACAACATCAGCCAGCCACAGGTTGGAAGTTTTGCATTTCCTATTTGAGGAGAATGACAAGTGCAAGATCATTGAGTAATTTTTAAACAGCAGCATTCTCCAGTCCTGAAAATCATAACTGGGACCTGGCTGAAATGAAAAAAAGCAGATGAAGCAAGACTTTAAGTTCTGAAACTGATAAAGGTCCCTTAGGAAACTCCCCATAAATATTATCATATAATTAAAAGGGTTTAAAGTAGTCCATAAAGTAAAGGAATTGATGTGTCTCATATGCAGTATTTTTGCCCAGACTTCACCAGAGAAACCATAAACAAAACACTATAAAGGCCTCAGCTGAAATGAATTCTTGCCAGCTGGGATTCTTGTGAAGACACACGTGTCACCAAGGACTCCAACACCAAACTGTAGCCAAGAGACAGCTGAAAGTTAGGAGTGAGTAACAGCCAGGGACTGACTGTCAGGTAAATCAGGCTATTGGTGATAACTGCTAAAAATTAATACAACTGCATTTGAAATTACAGAAGCAAGTGACTAAAAATGATAAAGCAGACACTGTTCCTGCTTTGATAAAATCTCTGTTGGAGGCTGATTTGCCTCAGTTCCAAGGCTGGGTCTATCAGGCCTCCACTTGGAGCTCTGTGTAAGAGCAGAGATTTAGTTTGGGCTTTGTTGCTGCAGTGGGGGAAATTTGACATTATCTGAGGGTACACACAGCCAGGGAGGGGCTGCCAGACCCTCTTCCTCTGTTTCCTCTGAAAGGGCATGTATGAAAATATCTCAGCTGCACCAGGGTGATTTGGGGACAAATTGAATTGTGAAGGGCTGTGGCTAAAAAAGTTACCAGCTTATAAACAGGAGTATGTGTAATCACCTCTTTGATAAGTAAATTTACTAAACTCATGTACAGCAAAGACCTCATTATTGAGCATTTCCTTCCCAACATTACAGGTCAAGCAAGTTTTGTGTTTAAAATACTCTCTTTAGGATTTTAAAGCCAGAGAGTAGCAGTAGTGGTGCACTGAAATCTTTAAGGCATTTGAAATGAGATTATACTCAGCTTGCTCACAGAAATGAGAAAAGCTCTTGTTTTTCTTTCAGAAGCTGTGAACTGGTGCCAGACTGTATGTATGTGAGATGTTTTTGAGAATTCAGGATGGACACTCAGGATTTAACATCCATTTTTCATTAATCCAAACATAGTACACTCCATTTAAATGCTGCCTTTTCTTCTGCAGAAAAGAAGACATCCACGTTGCATTTATTAAACTTTAATCAAACTATATGTCTAGGAAAAGAAGGCTCCTACTGTAAACAGTATGTGGGCCAGCTATATTGAAGTATTTAATGTTTTCATAAGATGTTTGCATTTTAATCTGTTTTCAGTGGGCAATATCTGCAACCTGAATTTCAACCCCATTGCCTTGATAACAGGGTTTTCTGCAGTCTCTGTGTTCTTAGAGTGATATATAAAATAATAAAAGGTCAAATCTTGTATACTGAATGAGATTTTTAGGTTTGAATGTAAGAAATCATAATGCCCAGTACTCATTAGAAAGTTGTTTCTTTGTTTGTTTAGTGTCAGCATCATCTTTTTCAGGGTAAGATGATCAGCAGATCCCAGGTCCATGCAGCACTCCCAGGACAGCTCTTCCATAAGGTAACTTCTCCAGGAGCACAGCAGTTATTCCTGGAACTCCCACCACCTCTCTCAGGCATTCTGCAGCACAGAATCTCTGAGGGAGCAAGGAGACTTTGAGCTGTTGTCTTTACTGCAGCTCAGTGCCTGAAATGGCTCAGAACCCAGAGAGCAGAACTGATGGGAGCGCCACTGCCCTCCCCTTGTACCTCCTTAGCACCTAAGGAGCAGCACTTCCTCCTCTGTTTGATGGAGTAAATAAGGAATAGGCTGTAGCTTCTCACACTGGGAATATTAATTCTATATAAAGCCCCTCATTTTGGCCCTTCCATTAAGCCAGAAGAGACAGAATTTCCCCCCCAGTTCAGAAGAATGCTGTGCTGTTGTCAATGTTGAGGCAGATTATTAGGAAGATTTGCAAGAATAACGACTTAAAATGGTCACATTCATTTTAAAGAAAAGAAATATAATTGGTATTTGCATAGAAGAAAATGGATGAATTTAAATTTTAGTTGATTATAATTATTGTCATCATAATCATCATCATTATCTTTGTATGTCTAAATGACTGATTCAAAGAAGAATTTTTAACACATTTCACATGTCAGTGCAATTCTTTTCTGTTTTGTGCTTTAGTGCTTGGGGTTTTTCATTTGCTTTTTTCAGTCTGAACTTTTCATGGAAGCTATTGTAATTTTCTTTAAAGGTGGAAAAATGTTTCAAAAGAAGTCAGATCTAGAAGTACTACATACATCCTTCTTTTTATAAAAAAAAGATAATCAAATTGTACAGAAAAACAGGTATATAAATACTGTGGGATGGCACTTTGAACTGCTCCTAAGAAAGGAATTTTAAATAGTGAGGTGCTACCTAAATCTGCCTTTTTGAGCCAGACAAGGGATGTTAAACAGGGATATATCACACAAATTAGTAGGTGAACTAATTGAAGTGGTAGTGCAGCCAGATGAGAGTATCATTCAAAAAGTCCATTAATGAACTGGGACTGTATGTAGTCACTGAGCTCCTAAAGATTTTCAAAGTTCCTAATAATTGTTTGTATTTCAGCACTATGGATACTGATCCAGCTGGGATTTAATTCTGTGTTCCCTGGTAATGTTGCTACATAAACTCTGTGTATTCAACTAGTAAATCTATATTGTGTGAGTTTATCAGTATTGGCAATTATGAACAGTTCAGATCCACAATATTTGTTGGTGAAAGCAGTTTCCTTTTTCCTGAGTTTATATCACATCAAACCAGAGATGAGCAATCAAGACTACAAAGGCTGTATACTGTGCATAGCAAAATAAAAGTTTCATAATTCCAATTTCCCTGATGACTTTGAAATGACTGTGAAAAGCATTTTGCAACAGAGGGATCATCAGAGCTGGTGTGATAGCTGCAATTCCTGATACCTGGCGTCTGTGAAAAACAGGGCTTGATCTTCCAGAACTTAACCTCTCGTGTTGCTTCATTTTCTTTTGTCCCTTTACTCTTCCATCAGGGCCAGTGAGCCAAGTGCTAAAATCCTGTTTCTGACCAGGGTTACTGCACTTGTGGAAACAATTGCTCCCTGCAGCCTTGCAGATGGCAGTTTCCTGACAGCCTCTTTTCAGATGGCTTCCTGCACGGCCAGGAATTCCCTAAATAGGAATTTGGAAGATGGATTCTAAGGGAAGCCTGTTCAATTAACTTATGGTGTCTTTCCTATTTTCTTGGAACGAACAGAAGCATGTTCATGCCACTACACAGAAAGATACCTTAAAAAACACACTTGGAGCTGCAAAAACTCACAGGTGAGCTGCCTCTGCCCAAGGGATGGACTGAGGAGAGCCTGTGGGAAGGATTTTCCTGAGTGGTTGCTCTTAGGCAGTGGAATTGTCAGAGTTCACCCTGACAAGTGATGAGCTGCAGCACAGCCATGGAAAACCTCTGGCCAAAAGACAGACTTTAAAGTCTCCTCACTATGCCCAGGAATTGGAATTGTTAACATGTATTTTGTATGGAAAAGGATTGCACTGAGAGATGCTGGATTCAAGTAAGTTTCAATTAATAGAAAATATCAACAAACCCAGGATTCCTGGCTAATTTCATGCACTGAAGTGACCACAGTGTGTTCAATCAACATTCATTATTAAAATAGCAAAGAAAATTGGTGTCTGAAGTCCTATCACTCTAAGCAAAATGATTTTTTTAAAATGTTCAGTTTTCTTTGATTCTAATAATGTAAAATAGACCACTATCTAAAATAAAACACTCAGTTCAATTTTAAAAATTTAAACTATATCGTACATTTACATTTTAGGGAAAAGTATTTACATTGCAAAGTAGCTATTCAAATAGAACACTCAGTTAAATTTTTTAAAATGTAAACTGTATTGTATATTTACATTTTAGGAAAAAAAATATTTACATTGCAAAGTATCTATTAAACCTTGCTTTATTCTATATTCATAGACCTTGTGGGAAAAATAGGGAAGATCTTGTCATGTTTAAAATCATAATGGAATCAAATTGTAAGACATCCCTTTAGAAAAAAATCTGAAGAAATACTTTCAGTTTAGAGAGCTCCTCAATGAAAAATACTCTAAAATTCATAATACTAATGTAAGATATCAGTGATGGTTTCCCAGGGTACTAGCTAGTTTTAATATTATAAATATGGGCAAGGAGAATTTTTAAAAACTCAAACTACAGGATGGTTATGCATTAAATAATTATGATCACAGGTGTTCCAACCTGTACTTTCAATTCATGGCCTGATCATCCTTATGCCTCCACAAGTCACTGGTAATTCCATCAGAAAGTCAATGAAGTTACAGAATATAAAACCAGGTTTATGTAAGATTACGTATTTTTTCTGTGTTATCAATGTTTGTCACATCAACCTCGATGTGAAAGAAAGAGGAAAAAAGGGTAGATAAAGCAATAATGTCTGCTGAAGATGAAGAAAGACACTTCTTTCATATGGCTTTATCCAAAAGCTCAGAGAGCATACTGAGACACAGAGATTGGTCAAGGTAAAAACAAAAGCTGCTCTTAAATATTTGATTCTGATCTCTGAGTTGCTTTGACTGAGATTCAGACAGACTCAATTCTACTGTGGATTCAGCCTCAGCAGCTCAGGCTTTGTAACAGGGCTAAAATAGCAGAGTCCCCAGTGAGACCTTTCCCTCCACTTCCAATGAAGAACTATGGACTATTCTGGAGCTAATTTCATTAAATACTTTTATTTACAAAAAAGAAAAAAAATTAGGTTCATTATATTTTCTTCAACCTCCATCAGAGCTGTGAAAAGGGTGATCCAAGAGTCGGCAGAGTGGCAGGAAGGCCTCAGGACCAGGCTCACTCCTCAGGGAGTTGAAAAATAGATGAGAATTCTGAAGGAGAGGCTTTGGAAAGTTCTGTGTGCACTCAGGATGTTGTGTAGATCTGGCCTGAACTTCCCTACACCTGTCTTCTGTTCTCTCCAGACTTTCCTAATTCCCTGTACATCCCAGACCTCTTCTTTAGGTGGGATTTTTATTTCTCTAAGGGAGTCCAAGTAGAACATCCTGGACTTCATCAGCTGCAAGCAGCGTCCCAAATGAAAGTATTTACCAATTTTTTAATTTGCATTCTAAGTGAAATTCAACTTCCCAGGCACATGGTTCAGGGATCAAAGGGTCAAAATGACATTTACTACCTCAACCAGTTTGGACCAGTTCCATTGATTTTTACTCAGAACTCCAGACTGATTTCAGTAGGAACTGGCAGCACAGATTGATATTACTTTATGGATTTCAGAAGAAATGTAGTGTTTGAAAAGACAGTATCATAAAATTGATGTTCAATGCAAAATACCCATTGATCCCCATTTGTGTCAATAAGATTTCTATAATTTGAAGATAGTAAGAACTGAAATGTCTAGTAGTATCCAAGGTAAAAATACCACTCACTTCCATGGAAACAGAAGCAGGCCCACATTATGAATACTAAAATATTATCTGTGTAATGAAGTATTTAAATCTTTATTATTTCATTACTGGTTTAGATAGCAAAAAAAAATCAAAGTATCTATAGAATTTTGAAATTTGGTAATTTGTTAATATTTACTCTTAGGCTTATAAAAGATCTGGACTCCTGAATGATGTAAATCAATTATCCCTGTGTGTGTGAAATGCTGTAACAAGATCAATGAGACCTGAACACAAGGAGGCATCTTAGGATAACAGCTGCAGATGCACACATTGTGTGGTAAAACCCAGCCAAAGGAGCTCACACTGCTCACCCTGATGGTTCTCCCTCCCCCACAGAAAATCCCTGCCATTACCCTGCCCAACTGTAAATGCATGAAAGGAAAACCAAATAAGAGCAGGTAGCAGCCAGGAGATCAGCACAGGCAAAGTAGAATAAATGGTCACTCTTAGAGGTAAAAGGAATGCTTTGCATTCAGCTTGGGAATTTATTTTAGATGGGACTTAATGGTCAGACTCTGCTTACAACCAAAAGCTGCACAGTTAATGGCTCTGTGGAAAACTGCAAGGACGGATTTTTACTCCCTAAAATACATATTGGTTTTACAGATGAGCTCAAGATGATTACTTCACAATATTAATAATTCTGCCAATTGGATTTCCACAAAGTAGATTCAATAAAATACTGGAAATATTTAGTCAATAAATCAATTACACTTCCACTCAGTCTGGATAGCTATAAATTGTTTTCTCATTGATAAAATTCTGTTTATGAAAACTGATTTTTAAGGAAACGACTCCTAAGGTTTTTATTGGAAAATGCTTTGCAGTTAAAACAGAAATGAGAATTAATGGAAGGGCCACATGACCCTTATATGTATAAATAAAAAAAAATCCCAGAAACTTTTTTTTGCTACTTGAAGTAGAATGCAATGTCCATGTTTAAAAATACCAAAAGAATGTAAAGAAATTTAAATACCTTCTTATCCCACTAGATGGTGGTGCCTTCAGATTAGGGCTGAGATGCTCAGACAGACAGTGCAGGAAAACTTTTCTTTTACTGACCTGCAAATACGGAGAGATGAGGTTAATCTTGTTCCTCTGGGAATAGTAACAAGCATCTGGGTCTGATGACTTACTGAATATATTGAAGTGCATGAATTGTGTCCACAGAGCTTTGCTATGAAGTGTGTTTAAACTTCAATACACATCTAATAATATTAAGTTTTCTTCCTGCAGAAGAAAAGGTGCAAACAATGTTGAATCTTAAGAATGATTGTATCTTGTGTAAAATAGCCTTGTTCCACTGAGGTCCTGGTCCTTTTGCTGCCCTCTCTCCCCAGTCAAAATCCAAATTAATGTGGGGGATCATTAGCAATAACTGCATCTTGTATTCATGGATTTCATTGGAACAAGCTTAAAAGTACCACTCACATTTTTGTATGACAAATGTGCTGCTGGCTTTCAGAAAATGTATTTACACATCTGTTAGACAGAAAGTGATAGTGCCAAACGTGGCAGGTCACATCTCTCCAGTGATAACACAAGTGACATTTTGATGAATAGGAAAAGTGGATGGGACGTTGTTTGAGAGTGTGTTTGTGCTTTAGTTATCTCAGGCTCTGTAGTGAATGGTCACATCCTTCATGCCTCACGTGCAGCTGGGAGCTCGGGGCAGGTTCTGTGAACTGCAGAACTTCTCTCAAGGCCTGTGTCTGTCGGGGCTGGCCCAAGAGGAGGCCCCAAGTCACGCTCAGTGCATGGAGAGAGCCCTGAGGTGCTGTCTCACCTGGGCTGGAGCAAGGCTGGAGCTCACAGGGTATGAAATGTGCAACCCTGCCAGTTGCAGCCACCAGTCCTGCCCACACAGGCTCTCCCAAACCAGACAGAGCTCCCTGGGCCCAGGGCAAGCCATGGGGACAAACTGAGTGCACACGGTTGGTCCAGAGACCAGCCACCTAAATCTGTGCAAATAGTCAGTGATCAGTCAGAAGCAACATGTGAGACTTGCACTGGCAAGAATAAAGTAAGTCTGAACTGTTTTCATTTTGCTTAAATATCATCATGCCCATTGTCAGCATGAAAATTTTAAGATTAAAATTAGAAACTGCTTTGTGGATGAAGAACTCTAGTCAGGTAAGCTCTAATGTTATGTTTTCCAATATTCTTTTTAAAGATGGTGTAAGGTACAGGAAAGTTAAGGATGACTGTGTGTGACTTGGAAAAGACAGCATTAAACAAGAACCTCAGACTTCTTTTGTCATCTGCAACTGTTGTTGTGGGTTTTACTGTCACTCAAGTGGTCACCCCATTTGTAACACTGGAGTCATTTAGAAACCAGCTCTCCTTCTGGCACAGTTTGCTTCATGCTTATTTGCTGTATATCCCATTTATGCTGTTTCTTCTATTCTACTCCTTCACTTTTTGATTCTTGTGTTTGCAACATCTCAATTTCCTATTACTGTTGCAGGTAACACAGTGAACAGCAGCACAAAGCTAAGCTATGTCACATTAGTGTGACTTCCAGGAAAGATTACAGACCCCTAGTCCAGACACTGCCATGTAAGAACATGACAGCCAAAAAAGGCTTAATTTGAGACTTTTTAATGAGCACTTAGCAGGGAATTCCTTTGTATATATGGAGGACTGAGGCAGAAAAATGGATACAGAAATGGATGTGGATGCCTGGTTCTTCTGTAGAGCTTGAATTGTTTTGCATGTTAGAATCTTCCCAGCTGTATTAGGGAGAGAGGATCTGCTCTTACTTTCTCTAGAAAGGCAGGCAGGATTTTGTGAAATCCTAAAAAAGCAAAATTCACTCCAATCACTGTTACTTGCTGCCATTAAGGCTTGAAATGCAGCATTTGCCAAGAGTGCAAGTTCCTTCATTTGATCCCTTTGACTGTACCAGTATAACTGCCAATCACAGGAAATACCTCTAATAACTCTTCCTTTTACTTAATAAGGAATACCACATCTTTAAAACATTAGAAACAGATGTCACTGCATTACTTCACTGCTGATGTATGTAATAGAAATGACACACTAATTAATTTAATGCAGTATAAATGTACTGATTATTTATCATGGCTGACAATAAAATTATGAAAACATTCAATTACAATCAGTGGTAATTCATTATTTATTGATTCTGCGTTATGCACACATTAATACAATACATTTAATCACCTAAGAGAAGGGATCATTTTTCTATTGATACTTAGACATTTAGATTCATCAGTTTTATGTAAAACCCTTGATGTTGAGGTGGGAAGTTTTAATCCACAATTCCATAAAAACCTCAGCTGAAATGTCAGAACTAAATTGAATACAAGTGTCAAGTACGAGTCTAGAAAAATGTGGGCACAAAGAATGACACACTAATTTCAGTCTCTTCTTTCTCTCACGTCAGTGGCCTACATTTGTTAATATAATTGTGGGTACTCTTTCTCAAGGAATCCAAGGCATTAAACACTAACCCAGCAGAAAGCGAATACTGTTTTTTCTTCCTTTTCAAGCTGTTTCTCAGAAGTAGCAGCATCAGGGCTTTGCATGCTCAGGATGTAAGCTCAGAGCTCACTAGGGCAGGTTACCAGCTTTCCACTGGGCCCTGAGAAATTTCATTGTTTAGAACGAGGAGAAGGGTTTGTCACTTGGACTCCAGCTGGCTTGGAATTCAGAAAAAAGAGGTGTTTCATTTCATTATGATTAGGGTGCATTGCAAATGCATCTTCTGGTTATCTTTTATCTTTCATTTTGGACCCACAGTTACCTCTGACCCTTGTAAGTCTATGTTCACATTTATTCCCTCCCACTTGCTTTAGGGACAATCCAAGGTCTTTACTAAAAAGTAGAATTCTTTTCCTGTAATCTTCTCACACTGGACATACCTCTACGAAGTCCATAGAAAAAAAAATTATATTAAAAAAATCACATTGTGATATCTATGGAGTTCCTATTTTTATTGTCCTCCCTCATGTTTGACTACAGGAAGCTGAGATGAAGCACAATAGCCCTATTCAGCTTTCCAGTCTTCTCTAAACCAAATTATTATTTTTAGTTCATACCCTACTGCTAATCACTTAGCTGTGATTAGTTTCTCTCAGTGTCCCCCCCTCATGAGGTGTGTCACCCATCACTTTCTCCCTGGATCCCACGAAGAGCAGGAGCTGTGTTGCTGCCAGCTGGCAGAAAGAGATTTCCAGAATGCTCTTGACTGGGGCTTTCCTCTCTCCTCCTGCGTCAGGGAAGACTCTTTCCTATTTCACTCCAGTGGGGCATATGCAAGGATGACAAAAACAAAAACAAACAAATGGAACCTTTGCTTGACATCTTGCCATACAAACACAGCCAATTTTTGTATAGGATTAATACACAATAGACCAGCATTTCTGTGGCTGCCAGTGTAAGAAAACAGAGTGCTTTGCACACCAGTCAGAAAGGAGGAAAAATAATGAAACCTTACTTTTAAAGTAATATTCTGAAATACTTATTTCAGCTATAGGGAAGCTTAGTAGTTTGTACACATTCAGATTACGTACTGCTGGACTCCATTCAAATAAACCATCTGGATACTTTAGAACTGACAAGATATTACTGGATGATTGTTAGGCTTTAGTAACTTTGCCTTGTCTTTAACAAAATTACAGAGAAATAATAATATTCATGGATATACTTGATTTGTATATGCTTAGTTGAACTGGACAGCTGCCTGGCATTAATTCTCAAACCTTGAGCATTTTCTAAGTTTCAGAGCAGTTCTTCTCTCCATGGACAGTCACCTCTCAAGGGTACTGCTTTTACTACAGCCTTTATGATTTTATATTGCTTCATGCCACTCCAGCTCGCTGGGTGTTGATGTGCAAGGCTTCCTCTGGCCTTGTGAAAATTCAGTCTTATTTAGAAATATGTTTAGCTTATGGAAGGCATTAAAGTCAAAAAGGAAAAAGAATTCTCACGGTAAATTTCGATTGTCGCATTAATCTTAAAGGGGAAAAAAAGCCTTTAAAAGGGCAGTGTTTGAATCTGATTTATTAAATCTTTTAATGGCAATCACGTTCAGAAAATTAACACCCAAAAGTTTCTGTCTGGAGTCAGTTATTTGCTATTTCTATAACTTCCAGTATATAAATATCTCAGATGAGTTCAGGGCTTGATTGTACTTTGCCAAAGTAAGAAGCCCCTGCCCCACAGATCTTCCAGTCTAAGGTTTGAGCCTAAAAAGATGCATGAACTAGTTCAGAAAATATGAGAATTCTTATTGAAAGGTATTAATTTAAACTAAGTAATGTGAAAAGCCTGCCTTGGTTTTAGGCAGTGAGGTTAGAGACCTAAAACTAGTGGCCAGGCTTCTTACAACACATAAAATCAATGGGGAGAAGGGGAGGTTCCTCCAGAGTGTAATTTAAGATCAGTTATGTTCACAAATATAGCAATTTAGTTAGCATACAGTCATCTTCTCTCATCTAAAATGGGATTACTCATAATGCAAAAAACATTAAACTTTGCAGAGAAGGTGCCTAAATAAGCAAGCCTAACAAAAGGAAAGAGAAGATGGCCCACACATGGAATCATGGAAATAGCTGAAAAGCTGTTGGTATTGCTTGCTTGGCATCAGCTTGGAAAGTTTTGTTTATTCTTTTCTGCTTGCTTTGTTCATTGAATAGCTTAGGAGAAAGCTAAAAACAAAACAAAAACAACAACAAAAAAGGAGGGAACTGAAAAAGTTAAAGGACTAGGAAAGAAGGAAAGATAAAGAACGAAAACCAGTGGCAACAAACAGGAAAGAAGGATGTTGAAACACAGGAAAAACGGGAAGAGGGTTGGAAAAGAGGTGTGATGTAACACTGGGAGAGGGTGAGAAGCAAATAACCAATGTAGCTGGATATCTGATCATCCTTCGGCTCCTCTTGTTCAGGGAGAAGGGACACAGGAGCCTCGGCAGCTCTTGTGTCACCCGCCCGGGATGGGGGGAGGAGGCGCACGATGTGCCGCGATGTTCGCAGGCCGAGGCACCTCGTGGTGCTTTTGGGGGCTGCGTGGGGAGCGGGCCGAGCCCGGTGAAGCTAAACCACAACTGATGCCCCATCAGACTGGCAATTTCAAACAACTGCGTGCCAGTCCTCCCGCGAACGGGCTTTGAGTGTGAGCGGCCGCAAACTTGCACATCTCTTACACCTCCCTCCGTCCTGCCTGTGCCCCTCTCTGGAGGGTCTCGGCTTGCTCTAGGCCTGGCTCAGTGGCCGTGGACCCGCGCCCTGTGCTGGGCCGGCGCCACCGCGGTCGGTGCGCTCCCGCTCCGTGTTTGTCTCGGGTACCAGAGGGAGCCTCGCACCGCCACCCCGCTCCCCATGCCTCCCGCTCCGGCGGGGCACAGGTGTTTAACACTTACAAACGTGCCAGGGAGCAGCGACCGCTCCAACTCCCTGGGGAACGGATGGGGACGGCCCCAGGGCTGCCTCCCCTCCGCTCCCTTCCCTCTGAGCGCGGGGGAGCGCCCGCGGGACCCTCTCCCGCTCCGGGAACCGAGACCCCCTCACAGCCCGGGCAGCCCCGCGGGATGCGGTCACAGCGCGGGGAACGGGGCGCTCTCCCAGCCCGTGGAGCGGGAGCCCCTCGCGGCCCCAGGATCCCCCCCGAAACTTTGCCCCGAGTTGCGGGCGCTGGGGCGCGCTGCCCTCACGCCCCCCGCCCCAGGTGCGCGGCCGGCGCTGCCCCGCCCCGCCCGCGCCCGCAGCCACTCGCGGCGGCGGCGCTGGCGGCGGGGGGGGCGCATTGGCTGGAGGGCGCCGTCACTCTCCCCCGGCGGCGCTGGGGAGGGGTCTGGGCGCTGCGTGCGGGCGGCGGGAGCGCGGCGGTCCGGCGGCACCGCACGGAGCGCAGCGCGGGGCTGAGGCAGCCGCGGGGAGCCGCGCCGGCCATGGCGGTGTCCGCGCCGCCCGTCATCGCCGCAACTTCCAGCGGCGGCGGCGCGGGGGGCTCGGCGGGTTTGTTCCGGGCGGACCCGCTGTACTCCAGCCCCGCGGAGTCCCCGCGCCTCACCAACAGCCTCGTCAACACTTTCCTCTCGGCCGGCGGCGGCGGGGCCGGCGCGGGCGGCGGCGGCGGCGGCAACGAGTGTAAGATGGTCGACCTGCACGGGGTGAAGGTGGCCTCGTTCCTCGTGGAGGGGCAGGAGCTGATCTGCCTGCCGCAGGTCTTTGATCTCTTCCTCAAGCACCTGGTGGGAGGGCTGCACACGGTCTACACCAAGCTGAAGCGGCTGGATATATCGCCCGTGGTGTGCACGGTGGAGCAGGTCCGCATCCTGCGCGGGCTGGGGGCCATCCAGCCCGGCGTGAACCGCTGCAAGCTCATCACCAGGAAGGACTTCGAAACTTTGTACAACGACTGCACCAACGCGAGGTGAGCGCAGGCTCCGCTCTCGCCCCCGGCCGGCCCGCGGGGAGCGCAACCGGGGGCGGGGGCGCGGGTCCCAGGGGAGGGGGGCGTGGGGGGCACCGAGGGGCTGAGCGGGGCTGGGGTGCGGCGGTGCCCACACGGAAAACTTTCCCTGCTTCCATGAGCCCCCGCCATGGCCCGGACCGCCGGGCAGCGGAGCGGCTCCGCGCGCCGGTCTCCAAACTTTTCTCCAAGCAGGGAAAGCCGATAGTTCCCGAAAACACTCCTTAAAAAAACCCCAAAACAATCCGAATCTCCAAAAGTTTTCTCCGTTACATTTGTCCCGGTGGAACCCGCGGCTGTGCTGCGGCGCTCCCGCGGGCGGTGCCAGCCCGGTGTGCCCGGGCCGGGGCTGCGGGTCCCGGTGCCCCCGGAGCGGCTCCGCTCCCGCGGCTCCTGCCCTGCCCGGCTTCGGTCAGCGAGCCCCCGGATCCCTGCTGGGTCCTGCATACTCGGGGTTGTAATCCTGGTTTGTGACCTCATGGCTGCTGCCTTTAGAAATGATAATGATCTAAATAAACACAAAACCCTCTGGGGGCTCGGCAGGAACGCTGGTGCCGTGGGGCAGGGTGAGAGATGCCGTTCCCCGCCTCAGCAGTTGGTGAGGGACGTCTCCAGAAGCATTTCCATGTCGGAGCGTGCTGCTGCTTTCTGTGGCACCAAACTTTCTTTACAGCTTCAGCGAGCTTTGGGTGCGATATCCGACCTGCGGCGTGCCCGCGTTCAGTGACTGAGGGCTTTGTGTCACTGGTCCGACCTGCTTGGCGCTGACCGGGGGTTTTATCTTTAATAACTTAATTTCGTGCCGTGCGGGGCCTCATCCTGCACTCGCTGCTGAAGCAGGAGCAGACCGGGCGTTATTCTTGAATGCAATGTTTGCTTTGTTTCGAATCACTTTATATTACAGGTGGCACTTTAGAGATGCACTTTATTCCTAGATCTGTTAGTAGGAACTGCGTGGTTTTTTTTCCTGCTCTCGTTTTTTTTCTGTAACCCCTTCTCCCGCTGCCTGTTTCTGTGTCAGGCACCTCGATGACATCACACCCACTGCTTTATTTAAGTGATGGGTTTGGAAGTACGGTCTGAGGCTTACATTAATTTTATTCCAATACATTAGATTACCGAGGGGCACATTTAACATGTAAATGCTTCTGTGAAATGTTTCTGTGACTCGACTAGCATGAAAGTTGATGGTTAAAGAAAAAACATCTCGTCAATTTCTCTGACCGTGCCAAAGTTTTTCATTAAGGAAATACAGGAGCTGATATGATGCAGCCTGTAGATGCAGTCTGATGATTTCTGCTCTTGTACTACCAGTGTTTTAAAATCTTAAAATGCTGCGGAGTTAAATGTTTAAAACTTGTGTTTCCCAACTTTATTTTCCCCCCCTTCTCTTTGACAAAGAGAAATGGGCGTGATAGGACGAGGGAATGGGAAATGCAGGGAGCAGTGGGGAGGGAGCCGCAGGTGAGGAGCCAAGTGATGCTCCAGGAGGGGCTGAAAGGAGCAGAGAGTGGAACGGAGCCCTGGCAAAGGCTGGGGATCAGGCAGAGCTCTCAGCTCACTCACACGTGTTGAATGTGCTTAAACTCTCCCCACCCTGCTATGAAAAAGTAAATAGCAAACCCTTTTACGTGTCGCTTCTTTGTGCCTCATGAAGATGCCACTGGTTGGAAGAAGCTGCTCACATCAGGTGTTTTGCATTCAGGTTTCAGGTGTAACACATGAGGAGTGTTATCAGCACACCTGAAACTTTGTTCAAGGATTGTAACTAATGTTAATTGTATTCTGTCCTGCTAATTAAATGCTTAATGCCTCATTTTGTTTACAGATTATTATTTTCCTTGAGCGGTGCATACTTACTGGAGAGATTGTTGGGTAAAAATAGTTAAATACATGAGTAATCTTAATTATTTTTGTTTGCTGTAAAGTGACCCGGGAAGCACTGCAGTGCACGTTATCAAACAAATCAAATGCAGTAGAACTGGTAAAAGACATGCTCACAGTTTTTAGTTCTGTACCTGGAAATTAAAGGCTTGAAAAATATGTAATCTTTTGGAAGTAATGCTCTCAACTCGGAATACTGTGCATTGCTTTTCTAGTTAATATTTAAAACAATTTGGTAGCTATTTTTATATTTATTTGAATACTGTAGAAATGCTGCGGTAAACTCAAGAGCTGCCAGTAAAAGTAAGAAATGCTGGGTATCATTATTTTCACTGGTAATTGACTTGTAAAAGTCAGCATCTCTTATGCTAGTGTGCACTTTTTATTTTTTTTTTAATTGCGATGCAAACCATTGATTGTATATAACTGAAAAGAAGATAAATTCTATTTCTCCTGCTTACTCTATTGCGTTTTTCTAGTTGAGTTTGTCTACGGAGCTGGTAAGAGCTTCAGAGAAACACACCCGTGGGTGAAAGTTTTTTGGTGTGTGTGTTCTGTAGCAGGAGTTACTCTGTCCAGCAGCTCTGATCTGTGTATTTCTGTGGTACTTTCACATGCACTGTTGAAATTGTCATTCACATATTTACACAATCTTCCTAATGTTTGTTTTTAGCCAGCACCGTGCACTGTAATTTGCAAGCAAGGTTTGTGAAATGAAACTAACTGCTCATTTCATTGCAGGTCCCACCCTCCAGTGAGTACAACATACTGACAAAATCTTGCTCCTGATGGGCAATACTTTAGAATATTGCTTACATGATTTTAATTGCTTAGATTTAATAGTAAAGCATAACATTTACTTAAAAAACAACAAAAAAAAAAAACCAAAAAAAAAACCCCACCCAAACTACTATGAGGATGTATTTTTAAAAGGAAATTTAAATCTGTAGTAAGAACATGTTTATGATAGTACATATGTCAGTCCTGAAAAATAGGATTGTATGACTGTGATCACAACCTCTTCCACACAGTTCTGTATTGGATGGATGCTACTGGCCACTGAAAAAGCATAGTATTGGTCTGGATTATTCAGTGAGTGGTCAGAATACTTTCCAGAAAAGAGTATTTCAGTGTGTGGCATATTTTTTTATGATTTAAAGTAACCATTTAAGCTAATATTTTGCATTACTTTGGCTATTCACAAACAATAAAAGGCTTTAGAGATGAATTTAAGCAGTAAATGTAGACATTTAATTTTATGAGATAATGAGGGTCTAGTCATGTTGACTATTAAAAGCTACCCTATAGTCAGCAGTACTCTTGTCTTTTATTAGGAGACTGATGTCAAGATTGTAATTAAAGCAATCCAGCCATGTAGCTCTGCACACAGCTTCCTGTATATTGATAGGAAATGTGGGCATCTGATTGTCCATAAACTTCTTTCTCTAAGTGAATGTTTAGCCTGCATTCAGACTTGGCCAAATCTATGAATTTTGGAGCTGTTAGCATTTTTAAATAAAGATCAGTTTTTCAGTTTCCCTCTCTTCCTTGGAGAGGAGGCTCACTTCAGACACTCTGGAGAGAGATCACTGGCAAAGTGGGTTCTGCTTGAGATGGAGAAAGGAATTCTCCCACTTTCTGAGCGGTGCAGTTATGCTTTTGGAAAAATCCCTCTTTCTTTTTGGCTATCTTGAAAGTCTGTGCCTGTTCAAAACTCCTAAAATACTTGAATATTTTCATCAGATGCATATCTAATCTGGAGAACCCTTGATTAAAATTCCCTTCTTTCTTCATAGCACTAGAGCTCCCCATTTGAAGGATAGCATGCTTTTCCTCCAAAATGGAGTATTTGTATGATTCCTGCATGTGTATATGCATAATACATATGTAATTTTCTACTGAGACTTATACAACTGAAAAATACTGTGTTTTTGTAGCAAAGACAAAAAAGCTAAACAATTAGGTATTAATGATATTCTTGTTGCATATTCAAAAGGTCTTTGCAAGCATTTCTTCTCCTTTTTTTCTTTTCACCATTTCAACCTGCAGAACTCTTCACTGTCACTTCAAATCACACAATTCTACAAAGATAAAACAACATTTAAACTCATTTGCTTTAGGAGGAAAATTGAGCATTTGCACCCAATAAGCCTGATTGTGGAACTGCATGCAAATTGTGTTTTGATTTATCTCTTTTGCACTTTTTTCCATTTGAATTGATCTTGCATTAATTTCGCCAAGCGGCTCTGTGAGGCTGCAGATGTTGCCCTGTGTTTAATAAATCAATGAGACAGATCTGAATGAATCACTTCAGATGGATTCTCTGCTCGGTTTGATGTCTAGATGTTATTCTTAGCTTGTTATCATGACAGATGCATTAATGTTCCCATACACTGCCAGCAATGTCAAAGAGATTGAAGCTTTTAAAGTGGCGGTATCCCCTTTTCCCCCTTCTGTTGGAATAACTAAATTGCCTTTAGGAATAGGTCAAAATATAAATTTAATCTTGGCATTATTGTGGGGGAAGATGCTAAACTTCTGATCGTATTATAACGCAGGCAAATGCAGATTCTTACAGAATGATTAATTATTCCAAATAGTGGAGATCAATATTAAAATCTAAACATAGGATAGCTCCTTAATAGAGTAACCACTTTCTCAGCATTAATATTTCATTGTAATAGGAATGATACGAATAAATAATATAAGACTAGAACATGTTAAAAGTATTGCTATAAATAGGATATCATCGTGTCCAAATTGATTACAGGCTGAAGTAAGGCTTTTCTTTTTTCCTTTTTTTACCTCATTAAGAATTTTCTTTTAAAGTTAAGTATGTCTGGATTCAACATCTGTTAGATTTAAAATACTTGTTTGTTATATTTCTCCTACTACTCCCCATGTAGGGCCAGATATGTTGGAGAAGTTGTTGTTGATCACCGTTAATTTTGGGTCAGTTTAGTCTGGTATCCATTATCTTGGACAGAACCTGTGGAACACAAACCATAAAAGGCTGGAACGTGTCTTTGTGGAAAGGTTTTAAATTCTGAGAAAAAGATAGCACAAAGTGTAAAGTACTCTACCATGAATAATGAAGATCTCTTTCCCACGTAGGCTATGCACAGCTTTTCTTCCTTAGTGTTTGCTAAACCACTCGTGGTCATCTTTGTTTTTCCTTAGAGGATAAAATAGTATTTTGTTCAGTCATTTTGTTAAACCTGATTTCTCTCTGTGACACTTTTATTTTCATTTTTAAAATTATCAGGAACGTTCCTTTTCCTAATCTTTCCTTGACACAGAAGAAGTCTGACTTTTTGTCTTTAAGGCTTCTGAGAATAAATTGGAGAAACTGGCTGTAACGGATCTAGATTTATGTTGGCATTCTTGGTATTCTTGCTCCAGTAGTTCCAATTTGATAAAGGAAACAATATATGTAATAGAAATTCACAGTTTATTCAAATGAGTTTAAGCTTTAGCATTGTTATATTTGCCTTTCTCTCACCAATATATCAATGTGTGGCAATAGCATTATACTCAGAATGCCTCCAGAAGGGACCAGCTCTGTAGATGGGGAATTATTCTCACGCTGGGGCTGTGGCTGCACACGCAGCCTCTGTTTGTGCACTGCTTTGAAAGGCAGGGAAAACCAACTTTGGTAGGACTGAGGAGCACAGAAAAAACCACTGAATTGAAGAATTATTTTTTATTGTATGGCAGTGGCCTTAGAGTGAGAAAATAGTCTCTACCTACCTTAGTAATTTTGCAGTAAATATTTCAAATGAGCCTCATGAGATCTTTTAAAGAATTATCTCGTGTATTTCACTGCTTTCAGACTGGAATTGGTGTTTTGTAAGGGCTGTTTGTCGGCATTAGTATTAAAAAGGTGTTGAAATCTGGGCTGTCAAGTCTCTGTTTTGACTTTGCTGAGGTGAACCTCCCTTTCATGCCAGGAGCCGTTTTCCAGAACAAGGGCAAAGAACTTAAAATATTTCTAGGATCTGAGCCCCTCTCATCAAAGGTGGGACATGCTTACTGAATCCTGCTTTTGGAAGAATAATGTGTTCCTATGTTTTTGGGTCTGATGTTACAATTGCTTAATGTAGGATCTTGGATCTCTTTTGTGCTTTTCCAGAGGTGATAATTATGAGATTTCTGAAGTTACACACAAAGTTATCCAAATCCTTACTTTAAAATACACAGCAAGTTCCCAGCTGGCTGCTTTTGTAAGTTCTTTGTGTGATTATCAGTTTCATAAAACCTGTAGGTGTATGGAAATGCATAACTTTAATGATTATTTACATGCACGGTACTAATATCAAACCCAAACATAATGAGGCTACTTCAGAGTTCCTGCTGTCTGGGATGTGTTCCTTTGGTGTAAGCCAAAGCAAGGTTTTTATATGTTGTGATTAAACCTGCATTCCCAAGCACAAGTATGCTAGTTAGTCATGATTCTTAGTGATTTAGATTTATCCTGGTTGATATTAGAACTGTCCCTCGGGGCTACAAGCTTTTGATCTTTGTTCCCTCTTGGTAAAACAGGGTTATCCAAAGTGTCTCGGTAATGGGGTTTCCCCTCTCCCTCTATTCTACAACCTGTAAGAAACACTGATACCTATTAACTAATGTACTTTGATACCTGCCCCAGAAGGTTCCAATATCCAAATCCTGTAAAGCAGAAATTTCTTTGCTTGCCTTTAATTTTTGGTAGTGCAGCCATGGTCTTGTTTTGCGTGTGTGTGTAAAGTTTATTGTCACTAGCAGACGTGGGGAGATTATATTCCCTTGTCAGTACATCCTGACCCGCTGAGCCCGTTTTGCTCATTAAAATAGATTATGTCAGAGCCTTTCTTGACTCACTCACAAATACCACTTCTCCAGAAAGTAAGAACCAAACCCAATTAATGTGCTCCCTTTATTACTGTGCAGTGCTTTAAAGTGTGATGTTTAGCAGTGTATATTGTTCTTATGATAAGGTATAAAATGTTCGATTGCAATTGTGCCTGATGTTATCAAGTTTCTGGAAATTGATATCTGGTACTGGCATTTAACCTACATCCACTCTGTCTGCTATCTATGGGATGGGTTAAAAAGAAAAAGTACTATTGATCTGTAGCTGGATTAAAGTTTGAAATCGGCAACAGCATGAGCACAAAAGGCTTTTTTATGATTTCTCAGCTTGCCATTGATCTACCAGTTTTATTGCATTCATTATTTATTAAAAGAATTTGCAAGCTAAACATAACGTTAAGCTAGTTTGCACACAGGGACTGCACTTAGGAAATTGAATGGAAATTGCATTAGAGATGAACATCTGTGCTATTTTTCCACTCGTGTGTTTATGGGTTTGTATAAAAGGTGTATTGGATTAACAGTTATAACCATTATAGCTTGCAGCAATATGTTAGAACCCCAAGCATTTAGTAGTTATTTAAGAAGGAGACTCTTTTTTCTTACGCTAAAAAGTATGGTAATGCCATGACAAACAGAGCTTTTATTGGATTATTCCTTATTAATGGGCTTTTTACAACTAATGTGTAAAACTTGAGGTATCTTGCTATGTTATGCATGTGCACTATTATCTATGCTACATAAAGCTCCATTAATATTGTCATTAATTGAAGGTTTCCAGTGACAGTATTAGTTAAGGATTTGGCATGCAGTCACTGAAGTATTGAAATGTATTTTATAGGAATGTAAGTATTGAAAAGATCTTTAATATATGTTCCTTCAGATCTTTCCCAGCAAGTCAACTAGTTTACTCTCCTCCTTGAGCTGGGTACCTTCTGTGATGTATCGTGTCAGTGAAGAAGGTGAAGTCTTAAGTATTTTGAAATATTTTTCAATTTCAGTCAAAAGGTTCAGTTGCCCTTAACACTGGCTGTAGTTGTGTGTGACATACAAAGTGTAGGGTAGATCTTGACTTTTGAGGTCATCTCCTGTAATGATTTCAGAGTTTCTTTCTTGATTGTGCTCCTTCTGTAAAACAGAGGAAAAATTACTGCAGGGGCTGTGAAAAGTATGTTTGTATAATCAAGATGTTACCTGTTTGTTTGGTCTAAAAGTAAGTCCAGTCTGTTCATGACTAAAATGTACTGAAATATGTCACGTTGTGCACCACCAGTGCGCTTGCAGTTATTCTGCTCAAGGCTCCGCCTGAGACATCTCACAGCTTGTAAGGCTTGAGGCTTTCCTGTGCTCAGACGCAGAAATGAGCTCCATGCCAGGAGGTTGTGCTGCCTGCTTGGAGTGCCACCCCCTCATCCTTTCTGTCTCTGGTAGGATGACAGTATTTTGAGCAGAGTTAGCTCTGATTTGTCTTTGAAAGAATCTCAGGGCTGTTTTTCCAGCAGCATTTTGCATTTACAGTTCTTAGTCTTCCTCGCTCTTCCTCACTCCTGTGGTCAGAGTTTTCATATTCTATCAGAATATGATAGAATATGAAAGCTGCGTTTCAGCTTCCCTGTAAGTTAAAGCAGGAGTTATATTTAATACAGCATTTAGGCAATTAAATACACACATACTCATTGATAAAATGTTTCCATACACATAAATTTATGTATGATGTGATTTAAACTAAACTTCTGGATTTTTCCAAACGGGGTCAGCTGGAGTTGATTGTCCTGAGCTGTCTCTGGTTAGATTTTGAATATTTGCAGGGATTGAGACTCAGCCTTTCTGGGCAACTTATTTGCAGAGTAGAAATAACTGTGCTGTGGAAGAAGGATTTTATTGGGATGGCTGGGTTCCGTGGGAGTTGGGAGTAGATGCCACAGACAGCCACTGCTGGGGTCACTGCCCTGCTGAGGAGTCACTCAGGTCAGTACACACTCTCTGCTGGTGTGTTTGTCCTTCCTGGGAGTCAGCCATGTCATCTTGTGCCACCTCTGACTCACAAACAATTTCCTGAAATCCTGTGTGTGTGCTGAGGAGCTGACTTTCCCTATTCCACACTGCCCCTGGAGAAGAATATTTGTATATTTGCAATTAAAAAATAAAGGTGGCTGTAAAGAAAGCTCCTGGCACAGAGGTTGTGCCAGTAGGGGGATTTAGTTACTTGTATGTTACAGTAACTTTAGATTTGCTAATTAAGAAGGTAAAGCTAGTTGAAAGAAAAAAATATTTTGAGCTTCATTTAGAACCTCTAATCAGCATGTTTAAAATATTATGCATTATGGTTTTTCTAACATGTGCAGCGGTTGTTTTTGCCTACTGCAAGTTTTACATGCTAGCTAATAGACTGTTTTGATAACAGTTAATCAGAGAATGTCCTGTGTCTGTGAAATGTTATCCCTGTTGTTTTCTGTGTGGCTGATGAAGGCATCTCTCTTTCAGGGCTGCAGGTGTCTGCAGCTGCCTCCTCTCCTCCCCGTACTTTTAAATGTTGTTGTGTGCTGAAGGAGGGCAATTTTCTAAAGAGCTGCTGAGATAATACTGAAAAATAGAAGCAGGAAAAATGTCAAGTCTTTCCAGTGAGACTTAAAATACATGTCTAAACAAGAAAAACTGAAACCCCTCCCCCAAACACACAAAACCTCCCAAAACCAACATTAAAAAAACCAGAGCAGAGCAAGGTGGTAAAAAGCTGGCAGTTAGACAAGAGCAGAATATGGATACTGAAACAGGAGCCAGGGTAATGAACTCGGTGTTCTGTTCCCTCTGTTGGATGAGCTTGTTGCTGAAAGATCTATTTGTAGGTTTGGGGTGTCTTTCGGCTTGTAAGGCTTTATTTGTTGGGTTATTTATATGGCAGTTCATGCATCTGATAGGTGACTTATCAGAATACCTTGAGTTGAGCGCCCTGCCATTACAAAATCATTTTTATATTCTGCCAGGCTGTTGGCAGAGAGCTCAGCACAGGCTGGGTGCACCTTTTGCTGCCCTGCTACATTCCAGGTGTGTGCCCTGCCTGTGTGCCCAGGCTGATGTGCTGCTCTCAGCGGCCACGCTGCCTCTTGCAGGAGCCCTCAGCAAGGGTTTGGCCAGAGCTGTGGCTGTAACACACTGCAAACCCCACTTGTGCCCGTGGTCAGCACTGCTGAAGAGCATTAATTGATCCTGCTGCTCTGTGAACTAAGATTTCTTGTTTCAGAACCAGAATTGCTGTCACTTTGTTCTGCTCTGGTTTTATGAATTGCCTTGCTTGCTACACAACTTGACTTTCAGTTCAAGCAAATCTCTTCTTGCTGGAACTTAAGAACATTTCTGTCTTGCAGTTTCAGGAATGACTTTTGTCTTGCCTCTTAAGGTCATGGGTTTCTGGTCATTCTCTTACCTTGCCCTATTTAAATATGCTTTCTTCAGAATTTTGGTTTGCATGATGTGCACCCCACAACCACAGCCCTCTAGTAAACTGCTCCATTTTAGTTTTTGTCCTTAAAGGAGGGACTCTATTCTTGTTGGTGTGGGTGCAAAACAAAAAATACTGGTGAGACGTTTATTGTAGTCATCTCTCCTGAGTAATGCAGGGAGTGCAATGGAGTAGTTCAGATTCTGGCATTAGACTTTTAAAGCTATTTTTAAGAACTTGTGTTCAATGAGTGAACGTCACTTGAGTGACTGTGGTTCTTAACACTGGTGTATTCTCATCTGGATAGAAATGACAGAAACTCTTTAGTGAGAATTTTTTTGTTCATTCAAGTATTGTTTCTGATAGTATAAATAAGTAAAAGTATAAATTTTTGGTGCTTTTTTTTTGAAACCTAGCTATTAACAAGTTAAATGCCTGGCAGGGATGAGCATCACTGCTGCTCAGTCTCACATGTAAGCCGGCTGCATGAGGGTCTTGCTCTAGCAGGGCTGCATTTCATTTTAGTAGTGTGTTGTATTAGGGTCTCAATGTGCTGTTCTGTGATGATGATTTTCCCCCATCCTTGGCTGTCACAGAATTTCTCTTTGACATCTTCAGGTTCTTGTGGCCACACAGCTTCGTCTTTCCACATCTAGATTGACCTGTCATTCACAAAAACAACACAATAACTCAATACACAAACAGCAGACACCACTCACAGGTTTCATTTGCTGTCCTGGTCACTGAGTTGTCTTTAAAACTTTAAAAGTGTCTATTACCCTCAGAGGTTAAGCTTTTTTTGACCATATTTTGATACTGGTGTTTGTTTGCAGGGGTTTTTGATGGTGCTGTTTACTCTTCTGCTTTTTAGTTAGCTCTTTTTAGCATCTTATGCACATGAAGTAGTTTATCTGATGATGTCAGATTGTTTCCAGAATAATCCCGTCGTGTCTAGCACTAGGAGAATCTGAGTGAAAGTAAACAAGTGTACAGACAGTAGGTGGGCAAAGAATGGTTTTGTTTACGTGTTTAGGTTGATTGCTTAGTTAGCTTGTATGACTGTGGGTAAAATTTGAAAGTTCCTTTTTTTGCTGTTGGTTTTTCGTAATGTCCTGACCCAACCAGTGTAATACTGCAGAGGAGACTGAATGAACACAAAGGCTTTGGATCTCTAATGGAGGAGGAGATTGCTTTGCTTTGTCTTTTTGACTCCTAGCAGGTGAAATTCCACAATGGAACCAGAGTCTTCCAGCTGATTTCAGTGATTTTTGGATTGCCAGCATAGAAAGCATCCAAACCTCAGTGCATGGCAGTGAATTAATCTGTAAGTTACTTAGGGCACATCAGGAAACATTTCATGCAAATTTTGAAGTGGAATAGTGAAACAGTCCTTGGGACAGCAGTTGTATCCCCTCTGTATTTAGAGAAGCTCATATTTGGATAGATTTTTATTAAGTCCATATATTCAGGATATATAGAGAAAGTGCATAGTGGAACCCCAAACCTTTCCAGTAAAGATCTGTATTTTTGTGATGAAAGACACGACATGGGCTAGGAGTAGTCAATAGATGTTCATTTGCATTGCCTGGTAAACACTTGTCAAGAATCAGGCATTACAGGGTGAGTAGGAATATTCACTTTTCCCATTGGGAGAAGTGTTTACCACTGGTGATAAATACAAATTATTTTAGTATAGGGAATACTATAGACTTGTTGCTGTGCATACATTGTACACTGCTCATATTCAGAAATCCTTACTTGGAGCAGAATAATATTTCATGTATTTGAGACTCTCTTGATTGTTTTTAATCAGGGAGTGAATTTTAATATTCTAAGTGGAGGTGACTGCAGGTAAAGAATAATGAAAAATAATTTTATGTACCTTAGTTTAAAAAGTAGTAAACTGATAATTATGTATTTAATTAGCACATACATTTCATAAAGGTTATGGCATCATAGGTAGCATCCTGGCTATTTAGCCAAATCTTGATCTACTTTTGCAGAATTCAGAAAAGGCTGAAAACACGATGAAGGGCAAAGCGCCAAGCCCCTGTGTTTGTGTGAACACTACAAACCCAAATGGTGGTTGGTGATCGATACTTCACACATGCACCTGGCTTTTCTGGGAAATCCTTTGCACTCTCTGAAGGGGAATGGCCATTGGTGGGCTATTTCTGACTCTGCTTTTGGTGGAAAATTTGGCCTTGTGTGTCATTTAGACTTTGTGACACGTGTAGCCTCCCAGGGCCTAATGACTTGTCTGCAGATGGGCTGTTATTTATTACAGTCATGTAGAATAAAATTGATTGTCTTCTAAAATTAATTTTTCATTTGCCTCCAGCTCTGCTTTAATAGAGGACACACAGTTGCCTGTTTGCAGAAATACTGTTTAATCACATTAATATCTCAGCCCCCCAGGCTGGTGAAGATAATTGTACAAACGAACAGCAAAATCTGTATCTTTAACTTCTTTTTATGATTAAATTATGCAAATGACTTATCTCCTGCCCTTCCAAGCACTAATCATCTAATTAGGAATGATGTGTTAAAGGGATGGTTTTGAATCAGGAGAAGGGGAGAACGGAGGAAGCAGAAAATGGGACCTGACAATGAAACTGCTGAAAGTACTATAGCAGTACAAGATAAATTTGTGTATGTGTTCAAAAAGCAATAATAAAGGCTTGCTGTGCTATTTCTAGTCCTGTTTTAGTGCTGTTTTTCATAAGAGGATTATTCTTCTGTCTGATCTTCACCCATAATTTTCCATATTAACTTTAAATTCTGTATTATTGTTGTGCTTATTAACTTAGTACTTTCTCTTCCAGTTCTCATGAGCAATGAGTGCCAGTGTCTCTGCATTTGGCTTTAGTAATAGAATGCTTTGAAAGACAGAATACCTTTATTTTGTTATTTGTGTTTCATCAAAGTGCTTGCCGTTGTACTGGAAGATGTCCTGAACCTGTTAAATACTTCACGTATCTCAGTCTCTTTTTTGAATACTTAACTGGTGGTTAAAGAAACTCCCAGCTTTGTGTTTTAATGTGAAAATGCAAGTGTCCAAGTAAAGAGGGTGCTCATCTCTTCAGTGTCCCGTGCCTAGTTTGTGGAGTTTCCCTTAGGGTGAAAACCTTTAAATTTAGATATTTAGGCAATCCTAAATTTGTAGTTTAAGCATATTTATATGAACTAATCATGCCTGGACCTCTCCAAGAGCTTACAGCCCAGTTTGCCGTTTTTTTTGCCTTTTTTTTTTTTTTTTTTTTTCCCCAATTCCATAAAGCAAATTCTGTTTTTTGCAAGTCAGGCCTTTATAAGCAGACCCTCCTGCTTAAGGCACATTCCCACATTGGGCCCAAACTGTCAGTGTGTTAAAGGTGCACCAAACCAACTCATACCAGGTGATAGCCCTGACAAATTGGTAATGTATTTGTTCTTGTTTTTCCTTGACTCAGTTATTGCTGTACTTTCTATTCATGACTAAAGTGCAGTTAACCAATAAAATAAGGATGTTCTAGAGACTAACTGAAATTTCAGGTATTCCTCTATGAGACTGTATTGATTCCTTTAATTCCTTTATAAACGTGTGAAAGTATTAATGCATGAGAGTATATGGATTCATAGGATGCTGTCAGACACAGGTTTGCTGATACAATCTGAGGAGCTTAACTTGCCCAGGAAGGTGTGAAACACTTTTACAAAGGTAGGTATCCCCCAAAAGAAGCCAAAAGCAACGATGTCAAAATAATCTTTTTGTTAGTGCTTAGGTGTATGTCACAGGGATTTAAGAAGGATGAAAAACCTCACACAAATGAGTTTTAAAAAATTAAAATGCTGACTGGGGCAGATAATCTGGCTTTTCTGTGTTGTTTTTGGATGGTTTAGCATAAAGGATGCAAGTTCTGACACCGCTTCCATTTGTCTGACACAGATGTAAATTGCTGGTGGAATGTTTTCATAAACACTTCATGGATGGAGAGGCTGCATTTCTTTCTGTACCTTCCAGCAACAGGATTGAATTAAAGCAGTTCACATCTATCTTTGTGTGTATTTTCATTATTATCCCCTCAAAGTCTTCTCAGAAGGAAAGTTGAGACCACCTTGTTGAAGAGTCTTTGTGCTAGAATATTTGTGTAAGTGATTTCTGTACACAAGGTCTAAAAATATTTTAGCAGAATTATAGGAGACTCAAAAAGAACATGGGATTTCTTATTGTATTAAAAGGTTCTGGGATCCATCAGGGATTTAAATTGCTGTGAGGGCTTTGAGCAGAGCTGTTCTTCTTTGGGTAGGAGTTCTATGATAATTAAGGAGCAAACAATCCTAGACTAATTTCTTCTGTTTCTTTTAGATTGGCTGGATCCAGATACCACAAGAAGAGCTAAAAATAGAGGCTTTGTGCTTGGGCTGGTAGTGTGTGATAAGTCAATGGAGAGCATGCTGGACAGCCTCCAGCTGCCATTCTTTGTGTGGCTGAATTTCTGAAGCCTGATGGCTTTTGGCTGAGGTGTTTTAAGTCTGTAGGACAGTGGCACTGAGGTCAGGGTTCCTGAGATGGGCACCTGCTGCGAGACCATTTGTAGCATCAACAAGGAATCTAAAAACTCTTGTAATCTGTAGCCTGCATTTCCCAACTCTTAGGCAAAGGCAGATTGGAAGAAGGTAATCTGCAGTAAGGACTTGGATATCTTTTTCTTTTCTGTGTCTGCACAGGCTCAGGGCTTTATCTTACCCAGCTGCTCATTCAGATGTTTTTCTTATCTCTCCACTGGGCAGTTTGCACTGAGTAATGATATGTGACAACAGATGGTAGATAGTGAATTGTTTTTATGAATTAAGTTGGTCTTGCAAGAGGTTGAGCAGGAAAGAATTCTTCTAAGATTTCCCAATTAATAGGTACAGTGGTGGAGCCATCTCATTATTTTTCTTGGTGTTGAGAAAGTTGTCATTTAACTTTACTCCCATGAGTTTTTCCTCTTGGTGGTTGGAGTGCTGGGCTTACCTGGAGTGACCAATTCTCTGTGCTGACATAATTGATGATTGCTAAAATATCCAGCAACCTTTCATTACACAGTCAAATTGTGAAGTCTTTTAAATGTGAGTGAATTCAAGCCAATCTTGACCTCTCTGATTACTGCCCATGCAGGGCATGGTGAGAGAAGTGGAGATGAGTGTTTCAATTAGTCTCATACCTTACTGGTCTTGTACTTTGTGAAGGAAAGGGTTATACCCAAGAAAACAGCAGGAGAGTTAATACCTAGTTTTTTCCTTCTTTTTCTTTTGATTTGTCTTTGCCTTATAATCATTAAAGGCAAAGGCTATTTCAATATTAATCAAGTTACATATTAAATTAAAATAATTATTGCACAGAACACTGAACAGTTATGCCCTTCCTCTAGCATGATCTTAGAGCAAATCCTGTATCAGTGGTAAGGTGCAGGCCAGCTGTGACATTTAAGAGCAGTGAGAGTTCTTACAGAGGAGTGGTTGTAGTTATTGATTTGTCTGCTAATTTCAACTTAATTTAGTCTAGAAATCCAAATGAATTCCTTTCTGTGGTCTTATTGTGGGCTGGGGTAATTGAATATTTTTGAAGAAACACAAAATCCTGTCGTTGTGCTGAGGTTTTGCCAAACATTGAGAAATGGTAGAGCGTTTAAATATTCAAGGATCCAGATGTCAATGTGCATTATAAGATGCAGTTTCTGGACTTGTGGGTAATACAGAATGAAGCAGTGTTGGTCAAGTTTCCTTGACTTCCCAAGAATAATGTGAAGATCTTTCTTCAGCCATGTGATTGAAATATATCCAGTTTGATAAACAGAAAACAATAGGCTCTGCTTGCAATGGCAGGAGGGTGCCCAGTGCTTCATCTCTTTTTCAGAGACTGATAGTTCATGAGCAGGAAGGGACAGCCTGAGCATATTTGTGTGGTCAGTTTAATATATTCCCACAGCTCTGCTGGTTCTTAAAAGTTACAGTCTTTGATCTTGGTTTTCCAGAAATTGCTGAACTTGTACATTTGATGACTCACAAATGTTAGAGAGGTCAACTTTCTTCATGGAGCTGAGATTAGCTGTCCATGACTCAGTGTTGTTCAGGCTGGAATATGCAATGGTTTTCAAATTGCAGCTGTGTGAAAGTGTTGTGGGAAAGTGTGGAAAAAACACTGGAAATACTGGGAGGATGCAGATCCCCCTTTAAACTGTGGGGGCTGTGCATAGGTCACCCTTGGACTGTACCTTCTCCATAGTAACCTCTCGTGATCATATTCTGTGTATTTTCAGTGTCAGGAGGAATAAGCAGTCATTAAAATAATTAGTGATGCATAAGAAGATGGAGTTGGGATTTCAAGACTGTGCAGACACATGGGTTAATAGCTCTATAGGAATTGTTCTGGTTTCTGCAGCCTCAGGTGTTGACAAATCCTCATTGTCGGCCACCTATCACAGAAAGCAGTACTGGGGAAGGGTTAATCTTGTATTTTTCAAGTGCATTCTTTGGCCAGTTTTGCAGTTGTTATGCTTCTGTATGTGCAGGAGATGTTCAGTATTGTTATTAATATCCCAGGAGGTTAATGTCTGGTTTTGGCAATGGACAGAGCAATAGTTTGAGGGTACTGAGGGTGCCTAACCTGTACTATGTCTTCTCTTTACTTGACTGCTAAGCTTCAACACTGCCAGCAAATAGGGGCACATCAATTCTGGATCCATTCAAATATAAACGGATTGCCTGAGGGCTCTTTGTGTAGTTACTTGTGCTCAGGAAATACTGGGATGTATCACAACTGGATCTTGTCTCTTCACATTTGAGATCAGACTCGTGTCTGTGTGTCTCTAAACCTGTACAGGCAGCCTGCTTGTAAAATCGTGTGTCTGAGCAGTTAGCAAGGAGCAGCATGATTCCTGACATTCAAGGCATTGCTGGGAATGGTTTGGCAAAGTCTGTGGGGCAGACAGAAAACAGTGATAGGGGACTGAAGATTCAAGGGGCACTTTCATCTTGGAAACTGTCAGGGAAAAGTGAAGGAATGAGAGCAAAGGTATCCAGGAACCATGGATAAAATCACAATGTGTTTTTTTTTTTTTTTTTTTTTTAACCTCCCAACCCTGAAAAAAATTCTCGTTTAATGGCATAATATATGCACCTTGGGTAAGCAATTAAAGTTAATTAAAAAAGCCAAACCAAACAGTCATTCAGTGTGTGAACGCATAATATGAAATACACATGTAATAATCTAGAAAAGTAAGGTATGTATGCCATAGTGCCCTTATTTTGGGCTGGAAGGTTGCTCACATCCCACTTTAGATGGTAAAATGAATTTTACGAATGGAATAAGTTTTTTTTATATGGCAAAATAAAAACTTTAAAGGGAAGAACCTTTGCCTATAGCATGTTTTTTAATAGCTTTCTTGTAACTTATTTTCCTGAACACAGTTGGAGAGAAAAAGTAATGAGTATAAGAAATAGGAAAAAATACATTGTAAAACTGCTTTGAGTTCAGCAGCTGCCCCAGAAGACTCTGGGAATCATTTCTGTAGACTGAGCAGCCTTGGGTTGTTCCACAGCTGGGCAGGAAGGAGCTGGTTCTATTCCTGGTACTGGTCTGTGCCTGGCAGGAGGAATTGGATTGGTTTTCCCTGAATTCATCTCGCTTGATGCTGTGGATTTGCAGAAGTGAGGTTACATTTGATTGTGGAAATCAAAGCATTTTTTGACAGGTTAAAAATTCCCAGAAATGTATTATGCCTGGACAAAATGATGTGGTATCGATTGTTGCATGAGAAATTACTAATTTTTTATTTTATTTTTTTGTGCATGTACTCTATTTATACTGTGTATATATAACTCAAACTAAATTTTAAAAAAGAATGTTCGTTAATCATAACTAAGTTGTATTTGCATTTCCATGGCTCTCAGGAATTCCCCAAGGTGTTAATTCTCCCTGGGCACTGGATGTTAAACTGCTCCAGTAGTTTATGAATCTCAGATCTTGATTTTCAGGTAATTGACAAAAAGCATGAAGAGCAGCTGTATCCCCAGGGCTCCCTGAAATTCCCTTGTTTCTGTGGCAAGATGAGTATTTCAGTGGCTGGTTTGGAAAACTTCAGCCAGTCACTCAAGGTCAAAGGAAAGTTGGACACGTCAGAGAAAATCTAGAGAGGCAACTCCTCCCCATACCCTGAAAATACAGCGGTGTAGAAGGTGCAGCTTTACAGAACTCTGTAATAGTAACTCTTCTATTATGGGATGAAGGTGAAAAATACTTCCCAGTTTTTCCCCTTTATGCTTTCATCATAACAGCAACCTTAAATTTTGCTGTAGGAAAAAAATTGAGGTTTTTTATCTCTTTATTCTCCTAGTACCAGTAGTCTAGAGCTGAGGGTTGCGTCTTTTTCAACCCTTGCTACACTTAAGAATCAAAGTGTGAAGTATAACAGATTGATAAATTCAGACTCTGGATCTTTGTCCTAAATTAATTTATCTTTTCAAACATTTATATGCAAACTCAGTTGGAATTAAGATTAAAAAATCCAAACGAATTGAGCTTGTCACATCTGTGGTTACATAAAAATAGGGCTTCACTGGGGTATTAAAGCAACAAATTACTGGTTTATTCCTAGAACAGGCAGATCATCTTTCTCAGTATAGCCTGATTTTATCATTTATAGTTCTGTGAATATCCCATATAATTTGCACTTCGCAGATAATGTAGACTTCTGAAGATCTTCACCATGGAATTTGTACTTTGTTTTTGTGGTAAGCAGCAGAGAAATAAGGAACAACCCTCTCATCATTTATGTATCATGACCTAGCATCTCGGAGCCTTGGGCTATTATTTCAAAATCCAATATATTCAAACTTTGGCCTCAGAGAGCAGTAGGATCAGTACACAAGAACAATAGAGTTATAAATATAGATTTTTCATTAAGGAAAAGACTATATCCTGTCATTTTTGAATCAGTGTTGGAAGGAGGATCTGAGGATTCATGGCCTCCTATAGGCTCGGATGTTGTTTTTGTTCAAAAAAACGGGCTTTTCCCTTTTCCCTGCCTTTTCACATTGCTGTGAGCGCGGCACCGCTGCCACGCAGAAATAAAATTTTAATATATGCTAAAGGAGGGATCCACTAACAGTGTGACAGTAATTTAATGCAAGTCAGTTTGGAGCTGAGCATAATGAGCGGGGAGACGTGGAGCCCCGCTCGCTCCCTGGGCTAGGGCTGGATCCAGGTGCATGGCTCGGGCTGAGCTGGGCCGCCTCTCCTCCCTGCACCACAAATTTGCTATTTCAATCAGATTACCCACAGGATCGTTCCTTGGAGCACAGAAAGCCGGGGTTTCTAGGATGAGGTGGGCTCCTGGATGGATGGCATATGCTTTTAAGCATCTCCTGGATGAGTGTCCATATGTACGTGGAAGCACACCATCCCCACGGAGAGGGGGACCTGCTCAAGTTCTGCAAACTGCTGAACTCCTCAGAGCTGTTAGCACTTGATACATTCTGGGAGAATTTCTGATTCTAGGAGTGCTTTTTCTTTTCCTTTAAATGGATTTTCACTCTGTTTCCTTAAATACAGCAGCTGTGATAGTGTACAAACAATCAGAATTTATGCTGAAAAGTAATTCTTGTGCTGTTTGTTTCATTCTCAAGGAAACAATTTATGTTCTTGTTTTGAACCCGACAGTCTGATGCTTGTTACTGGAGAATGCACCAAACAGCGAAAGGCTTTGGTTTGTGCAGTAAATTTAAGAAATCTGTGATTTTTTGCTGGTCTCAGATGCCACAAAAGCATGTTTGACCTCATCTGTCAATATGTGTGTACCTATTTAACCACACTTACTTCAGATTTGAATGTAAACAGCAGTGCTGGGGAGGGCTTGGGGTGGACTTTGTACGTATGTAGTGATTATATATTGCTGTTGTACCTTTTGGAAGTTTACAGAGGAGACCTGTGTTTGATTTGGTAGGAGGGAGGGTGGAGGTGGAATGATAAATTATGGCCTTGCTTTCCAAGTCCTGACAGGGAGATGCTTTATTCTGTATTGTTATCAATGAGAAAATAAAATTACAAAAATAATATTATTTCACAAGTTTTCTGCTTGCTTTTAGCTGACAGGTCTCAAAGTGGATATAGCTTTTTCCACCTGCAATCAAATGTAATAAACCATCTTCACTGCAGAAGTCAAATTCCTGGAAAAAAAGAAGTTGGAAGCTCACACTTACACCATAAAACCTTGTTTATTGCACCCATCAGTCTTGGAAGATATGCCCCACAATGGGGTTTGGTAAAGCCATTACAAGGTGCCGTATGAGTTCCATTTGCCTACAGTAAATAGAATGTCAGAAGTGTCAGGGGGAAATAAATATCGGGCTGGTTAAAAGGGAGCAGAGATGGCTCAAAGCATCATTGAGAGGATTGATTTATCTGGCATGCTGTAATGACTGCAGATGTGGATCTGTTATTCTAGATGAGCAATGAATTTGATGAGCTGATAACACAGGGCCAGAGAGGCCTGGTTTTAATTACTGATGAGGAATTTATTTGTGAAGCACTGTGATTTACTGAGGGTTTGTTCTGTTATTGACAGGTGACCTTGGGGCTTTTCTCTTTTGATGAATAAAAAAAGCGGCATTTTTTAAAGGAAAACTGTTTTATCAGTGCTGTGAATACAGTGAGGTCATTTTAGATAGAGTATTGTCTTTCAAACCATCTTTATATATAATTATTTTTTGCAGCAGTTGTTAATTGCCTCTCTCATTGAGACTGTTGTGTATGTTACACTTGCTACTTGAGAGACACTAATTCTGGTGCAGATTGTTGCTAACTAGAATATGTTGAGCAGAACTTTGTGGTACAGATCTTAAAGCAAATAACAAAAAGTAGATTAACCAAGAGTTTATTACTGGGTTGTTCAGCTTTTCAGCTGCATGTTTTATCCTGCACGTATTAATTTTACTGTTCTGATTTTCCTTACAGACCACCAAGGAGAAAAAAATACAGTGAATTAGAAGGCTCTTTGTTTATCTGTCTGCTTGGGTTTGTTTTTTTTTTCATAAACATATTGTTTAAATTATTTTAAGTAGCAGTTTTTCGGTGTTGTGTCCATCAAGATACAGCCTTGTTGGGCAGAAAGTTACTGACATAGCTGTTATTTTTATACATTTATTTTGCTTCATTTTCTCCTGCATAATATAGTTTTCTTTTTGACCTCTACATACAATGAGAATTTTAGTTTTGACTTCTGTGCTTATGCTCCTAGTTCTGTGCTGCACTTGCAAATTACCGTCAGAATAAATCAAAGTGATTTTTGTCTGAACTGTGTGCATGTGCTGTAGGTATTTTCCAGTTTGTAGATACTGTTTGCTCTTAAATAAGTTCTACCATCAGAATAAATCAAAGTAATTTTTGTCTGAACTGTGTGCATGTACTGTAGGTATTTTCCAGTTTGTAGATATTGTTTGCTCTTAAATTAAGTTTTTTTTTTTTTTAACAAAGTAGGAACTGTTTGCTCTTAAATAAGTTGTGGTGGTTTTTTTTTTTTTTTTTTTTTTTTTTTTAACAAAGTAGGAATTCATTTGGACTCAGCGTTTTGTAGATGATGTGTTGATAAAGGTACCTATGATTTTGGACATGGAGGAAGGGTGAGAAGAATTAGCAAGAAGTTAATTCATTTTTTACATGAAGGCATAACTTCTGGAGATACTAGAGAAAAGAAAGGAAGAAAGATCAGTTGATTAAATGCAGAATGGCAAAACCCAAACCAAGCCCACCAAAACCCCCTTTGAAGCAAACACCTCCCCTTTCCCCCCACCCTGTAGTGCAGTTTTGTTCCCTTGTTTTCCCTTGCTTTTTCTGTGGGATTTTCCATGCAAAGGGAGCAGTTAGCTAATCATGAATAACATGTACCTTATTATAAACACTCGGTGTTTAGCTCTAGGGATGGTATTTCAATTAAATGCATCTGACAATTTTAGATCTGCTCATGACTTAAATATTGCAATTAAGCAAACTGCAGTTAATAAGAGTATATAAAAATGTTCTGTTTTACAGATTTACTGATTTTAGGTTTGTGTTTCTGGTTTTTTTTTTTTTTTTGGTAAAACCGATGTGTTTTTAAAGCAAATTAAATATACTTCACCCATAAAGATGAATATTTTAAGTAACAACAACAAAAATCTGCCTCCACCTTTTCCGTGGGACTCAGTTCAGAATAGTATGTGGGACTTCCCTGATATTAATAAAGTGAAGAGAGTTCTATTGCATGAGTGTTCAGCAAGGGTTTTGGTATTTCTCTGCAGTAATTTCCAGCCCAGATTTTGGTCTGGTGAGTGACCTGCAGCTGCTGAGGTCGCTTGATTTTTGTCATTGATTACAGCAGGAGATGGCTGCAGGCCACAATTCAAAGCAATTGCATTGCTATTTTTAAAGTTTGGGTTTTTTAAAATCACTTCTTACGTAGCATCTTAACATGCACAATGAATATAAAAGAATTAACAGACTTGGAAGTTTTTATAGCTTCTGTGGGGCTGGGCTGAACTTGGAAACAATGCTCCAGAAGACACATTCCTTATTGCTGCTTTCCCCAGTGCCAATCTGTGTTTTGTGACACTGTAAGTAGCAAAGATGGAAGGGACAAATAAGCTGTTGTATAGGAACTCTGCTTGTTTAGAACAGGGTTTACTTTTTTCCTCCCTCATGGATAATTAATGTGGTTCTTATTTTAAGGTTGCAGTCTGCTGCTGAATTGCTTCTTGCTCTTGTGGGAAGGTTCTGTGAGAGTTGCGTGCCTGAAAATAATTTCTTGTACAAAGTTTGCATTATAAATTAGCTGTGATTTTTTTCCCAATTTCATGCCCTTCTGTGAAGGCCATTTTACTCTGTGTATCCTGTGATTCCAAGCTGTTGGTGTGAGGGAGTTGGTGCCTTCACTCCCCTTTCATCCCTGCGTGGCCACTTTGTGATTAGTGTTTAATGCCTCCAGCTTCATTGTCTGGATTTACTGATGCTGCCAGGAAGAGTGAAACTTGTGAATTCCAGCCCACTCCAGGGAGCTGTGTTTGCAAGAGGAAAGTGCAGCCTTGGGTGTGACCTGGAGTGGCTGTTTGAGGAGTGCTGTGTTTGAATTCCCGTCTCTGCTGCTGTGATGCCGAGGTGACCCCACGCTGCTGCTCGTCACTAAAATCCCGTGGCAGCCCTGAGCTGCTCTGGGCTCGGGAAAGAGACTCTGTCCCTGTGTGTGTGGAGCTGTAGGGATAGAGAGGTACCTGCCTAGCGAGTGCTGTTCTTCTGGGATGTGCAGCAGTACCCAAATTTACCTGCTGGAATTGCCTCTGCTGGCACTGCATGGCGACATGCAGCAGATGCAGCAGAGGGCCTGTGAGGCAGATGATCAAAGTTATTTGGAATATGAATGTCTCTGTAGCAGTACCTTACTTCAGGACAGTCTCTAAATAGACATCAAGGCTCTATTATGAATTACAGTACTTTTTTTTTCCAAAATGTTTTGTTTGCTGTTTGATTTGAGCATGTATAACATTGTATTTTGTTAGATGATTTTTCTGATGTTTTTATGCAATCACATATATGTGTATATACCTATAAATTCCTCCTAAAAGCAGTCTAGAGATGTGAAAGGTTTTGCACTTTTTGAATGTTTAGCTCACAAACACAGAGGTTTTGCCTGGAGCAAGGTGGATCATGGAGCTGTGTGTGTGCCTCAGCACTTGCATGCATCCAGTGCAGTGAGTTACTGCATCTGTCCTCATGACTGCAGAAGCCTCAGAACAGGAATTAGGATGTGTCAGGTGTGTTGAAGCTGGAGATGGTAAAAGGTGTGGAACTGCTGCTGCCTGGCAGGTTGCACAGTGCTGCTGAAATATAAACAGCCAGTGTGTTCCAGGGCGAGTTATTCCTGGCCATCCCTTCATCCTGTGGGACAGAGCACTATTTCAATTTAACAGTTCTCAGTAGTTGTATGAAAACTGTGAAGCTGGAAATAAATGATGCTTTCTCCTGTTGAGAATGGTGAGAGTTAAGCTGGAATGAAAAGTACTGATGCAGCTTAATTGAGATAGCAAATGATGTCCTACAGAGCAGGGTGGCACGAAGGTGAAAAGTCCACATCTAAATAAATGTCAAAGAGAGGATTAAGTGTTCATTTGAAGATGTGTACAGCAGTACCTTCTTTAAAGAGTCGTAATTAATCTTGCAGTGTGAACTTTTTGACCATATGACAGTGTAATAAGGCACAAACATTCTAATTCAGCATGGTGCCACGTGCTCCAGAATGAGGAGCTGAACTGTTCTGTCATGTAAAGCTGGTTCTGGACTGGCTCTGAGGTTACTGGGGTCTTATCAAATCCACAGCTGAGTAGAACAGAGCAAGCATTTGCTCATGTCTGTGCAGTTTTAGTCATTCAGGAAAACTCATCTCTTCTGTTTCTGTCAAGATTTTTGGTGATTTTTGTGAGTGGTGTAATTGGAAAAGGGTGCAGGAATGCTGTTGGCTTTCCAGCAGCACCTGGTATCCTGCTGTGTTCTGTTGCTCTGCAGGTAGCTGTTTTGTAGAAATTCCCAGATATTTTTATTTGCACCATTAATAAAATTAGATACATTCTGCACTCAGGCTGGAGCTCCTTTAGTGTTCCTGTTGAAGGTGTTTTCTTGACTTCAAGTTTTCCTTGCATGGCACCTCTGTTTTTAAATGTTATGGAGCCCTGTGCCTTCCACAGAGGTGCAGACCTGCAGCTGGTGATTTTTCTTGGTATTATTTGTATTGATAATTAGTGCTGTGCGAAGCTATGTGAGATCACTTACTGCTTCCAGTGCCTCTGTTTAAAACAAAGAGAAAAGCTGTGCTTTGGTGGCAGTAACTTAGTGCCCAGGGGATATAAATGAACATTCTAGAAGGTGCTGGGTGCCTGTGTGTTTGCCATTCTGCTCTGGTGTTTCTCCCTGTGAAGTTTGTATTCATAGATTTCTATAAATCTGTCAGGTGAAAATGAATTATAATTGTATTAGGATTTATTTATCAGGCTGTTTTACCAAGTGTACCTCCAACAAGGTATAGTATAAAGTGATGTTCATTTACATAATTTGGAAGTGAGTAGTAAAACATGCAGCTTTGCAGAGTTCATCTTCAAACTCAGATTATTGGCATCACCAATAACAGCTCAGATGGGATAAAGCAGCTCTGTTTATAGACACTCTCACACTCAACATAATCTCATGTTCCAAGTTTTTTGTCACTATGTAAAAAGTAATTTTTGGCTTCTGTCATTACATTGAATTACTTTTAAGTATTTTTTTCCTGTGGTGTAATAAAAGAAATACCAATTGATTAGTTAGTCTTTGTGTTTTCTTAGGAGAAGGAAAAAATACCGAAATTTCTGGAGCAGTTTTGATACCTTGCTGGAAAAGAAACCACAGAAATCCATTCCTTTGCTTTCCAAGCTCACAGTGTTAATGTTTGAGCAGATACTGGATATTTGTGGAAATATCTGTAAGTCTTGAAGGTTTCACAACTTCCATCACCAAACCGTGTTACTATGGAAAAGTGGCGTTCACTCTTTTGACAAGTGTGACACTTAACGAGGAATAAAAATAATACAAACCACAGAATATACAAACTGAGGAGGGAGTTGTCTGCTCAGACAGTTTGTTGACACTTTGTTGGAAAAGATCTCTCTGCTCTGTTTGTTGGGAAGGATCAAAAATACATGGGAATTGGACAGGGTTGTGAACGTTTTGTGGGGATGTTGCTACATATACATACGTTCTAAATTGGGGCAGAGCTGTTACGGGCTGGGGGCCTTCATGTTGAACAGAGAGACTGTCCAGGGCTGGGGAAATGCCACCAGCTTGGTAGAAAAAAAAAAGCAGAATGCAGCACTTGAGCGCTATTTCAGAATGAAGATCTTTCTTCACAGCTTTCCATGAAGATGCTCAACGTAAGGTGTGCAGCTCTTTACAAACTGGAAAAAATAGAATGTGTCTTTATATTTTTTTTTTTGTTAAGACTGTTTTCCAAACATGGATGCAGTGAGACAAAAATGTGCAGCTTTTTCTTGGCGTAGGCTGTCAGAAATGACACTCATGAAGGTTTATTTCTGCAAAATACAAAAATGTGCTCATGTAATTGGTGCCTTTTTTTTTTTTAAAACCACATTTAGAGTTGGCCGTAGTGTAGTTGAGCGTTTGGTGCTTCCCCCCAGCCTTTGCTAAAGGTTTGGGGGCAGAGCATCCGTGTTTGTGTGTGGTGTGGGGTGGACTCTGGTGCACCTCGTGGGCAGGGAGATCCATCCTTTGTTGTCCCTTCCCTGCTCACAGTCCTGGCCCAGGGCTCCGAGCCAGCCCGGCTCACTGTGGATGTTGTTCTGGAGTCTTTTGAATGTGGATGTGAAGCAGTTTGTCTGTCCTTTGCTTCGCAAGAATTCTCTTTTTAAAAAACAAAGCTGTGGCTATGAAGTAGCCTATTTGTCCTAAAACTTATGAAAAGGAGGGGGAGGGAGTGCTGGGACCCATCTTTATAACAACAATCAGCCTTTGTAAGGTTTCATTCCAGGCTAATGGCTGGTGAAATTGTTCTGGGTAGTTAAAATGAAATGAAATGAATTAAAGAACATGAAGGAGAGCAAGCAGAATGGTTTATTGCTTTTCTTTGAAGGCACAATAGCTATACTCTGTCTCTTTTTGTTACTCATATCTGTGTGGCGGATATTTAAAGTCAGGGGTTTGAATAGCATGATGGCTAAATGAGGGCTATAAATCGAGGGCTATGGTGCAAAATTCTAGTGCCAGCAAGTACTAAAACACAAGACCAAAGAGGCTGGGGTCTAAAATTGTTTTAGACTGATGAATATGCAGGCATAAAAACAACAGAATACAGATATTCCCTACCAAAAACCTCCAGAAAAAACTAATGATCAATTATTTTAAACAGGAAAACAAATGTTTTAAATGCATTAATGCTTTCAGTTTATCCTGGAATGTTACTGGTATTTCCTTAAAATCCTGCCAATCCATGCTTAATTTTAATTGAGAACGTGAAAAACATGAAGTAGTCAAATATTTTTGTTATTGGCAAGATGTGAAAATGTCAAGAAGCTGGTGTACAGTATTTAATTCATAAGCCTACAAATACAGGCCAAAAGAATTTTTTTTGAATGTGTTACCTTACTGATAGCAACACAAAAGTTTACCAAAATGGGATAATGCAGCTTAGAAAGCACCTGGTTTAAGACTGTTGTTACACAGCTGAAAAAATAAAGTGTCATATCAGGTTGGGGTCACGTTTGTCTAAGAAAAACTAACAGGAGGATTTCTATTGTCAACACAGGAGATGAGCAGTGCGATAACAGCAAATTATACTCTCTGATCCACCCCCTGTTATAGAAGTGACTTGAGATTAAAGCCTCAGCCAGGAATTTCATTACTCTTATACATTTTTCACAAAGGCAGTATTTGCAAAACCAGTGGTAAAGAAGGGTCAGTTTTCATGAAAACATGAGATGATTTTTGACCATGTGTACGTGGGCATACATCTGTATGTGTGTGCACTAGTATAAGCATGTTTAAAACCCCAAAAGATGCTTAATACAAAGTAATGTAAATGTAAAGTTAACATGCTTAGGCCTTAGGCTCAGAATGAGAGCGTGGATGTTGGCTTGTATTTAGTTCATGTCGTGTTAAAGGTCTGAGGAATTTTTGTTTGGTTTTCATTTTTTTGGTTTTAAAACTTCAGCATAAGAATATAAACTGAAGTTGAAGATAATTTAGAATATTATGAGTTAATAAAAAGTAAAATGGTTTTCAGGAGGTGAAGAGTACAGAACTTTGCTGCTTGCCAAACAAAAAAAAAAATCCGTAACAGTTCTGGTTTTATTGTCATTCAGTTGAGTAAAGCCCAGAGTCAGTTTTCAGGTTTTTAGTGAACAGTGGCTACTCCAGGGTTTTGTAGTTGAGTCTTTGTGAGCATCTGCAGGGCCCAGCCTGGTGCTGTCCCTCAGTGTCTCTGTCATTTTCCCCACTTTTCTTCTTGCACTAAAATTCCAGGCTTCTTTCGTCCCCTGAGCGAGGGCACAGGAGTGCAGGGGACAGATCTCCAGCTGATGGGTGTTGGCACTGGGGAGCAGGTTCCTTGTGGGGTTTTGCTGTCCAGATCTGCCAGCAGTGCTGGCTGAGTTGTCCCCTGGCACTGTGCTGTGATGGGTGGCACCAGAGAGGGATTTTTCAGCTCCAGACTGTGCCAGTACATCACTGCTGGGGGGAGAGCCAGCCAGCCCCAAACCCATGGTGTGTCTTTTGCTGAAGGAGGATCAAACTCCTGAGCCAACTGGGGGCACAGAAGTAGAGCAGATGTGGAACACGGGGCCAGATGAGAGGTGAGGTGTGTTCCTGGGTGTCCCTCAGCTGCTGTTTAACCGGCTTCAGCTGCTCACTTAGAGGCAAGGGCTGCTCAAGGATGACCCAGCCAGGTCCATCAGCAGCAGGTACAGCAAGCCTCGGAGCTTCATCAGAAGAGGAATTTGGGGTGCATGAGGAGGAATCTGACTTGTAACCTGAGCATTTCACAAGTGTGAAGCTGCTGCACAACTGCTAGAAAGAAGCGCTTACATTTTTATCATGTGTTAGGGAAGTTCATCCATCAGATTAGGAGATGGATCAGCTCCAGCCCTGTGGCTTGCTGTGGAATTGCTATTTGGCATTGCCCATCTATTGTTGCAGAGCACTTAGTGCTGCGTGTGGCTTTGTTTGTAGTTGCTCCCTTTTTAAATAAGTCAGTGTGAAAGGCATTTCTTTGCAGATCCATAGGTATTCCTTTGCCTTCCATAGGGAGGATCAGAGTGGGACTCCATAACAAGGGCTGGGCTTTGTGCTCAGCTGAGAGGGAGCCTGCACACGTGCTCCCTACCTTACTACCTCATTCTTCTTTCCTGTTGGAATGCTTTTTAAATGTCTGAAATGTGGTAGGTGACTGACACCTGCTTAGGCAGACACCAGGAAAAGCTTCTTACTAGTTATACATTTAAAACTTTGAAAGAACAGTAGATAGGTGTCCATGAAAATATTTATTACATCCATATGAAATGGGCCATTTTTTAGCAGCTGCTGGTGTATTTCCATAACGAGCTTGCTCCACTGGGATTGTGTTTACTTTAATAAAATTTTTCACTGCTTCGCTCTGATCGTATCTGTTCTTGGATAAGAATAGTTTGCAGGGCAAAATGAATGAGTGGCTTTATGCATAATACAGGAGTATCAAATTAATCAAAATGTAAGGTGCTTTCTGCTTTTTAATACTGACTAAATGTTTTTCTTGCAGAAGTTAGTTGAGTTGGCTGCAAAAGAGATTGTTATATTAAAATGTCTTCTTTTTTTTTTTCCAAGACCTTTATCAATATTAGATTTTTTCCTTTATAAAAAAGTCCTTTTCCCACAACACATGAGAAGTACTCTAAGAGGTGGCAATTGGAAGAAGGAAGTAATAGAGTTTATGTTTAAGAGGCTTAACTGTGGCTTTGGGAAGCTGTGGCAAATACTGAGGGGCCCTGAAAGTCAGAACAGTACAGTAGCTCATGAGTTGGGTTTCTTGGGTTTCCAGCCTGATTTTTCCTAAGTGAAAGATGTTTTACCCATTGAGCCAGATTGTTGTCTTCCAGTTTTTATTGCCATGGCTGATATTCTGAGCAGCTCATGGTGGAAGACTGGATCCATTTCATACCTGGGTGCTTTTAAAAAAAGAAATTAAAATGGATAAAAGGTTCCTGAGGATGTACCAGGCCCCTGGCATGGCTGCTCACCCCAGTCAGTGGTACCAGGTGGTGTGGCACTCTACAACTGGCACTTTGATTTTGAGTAAGTAAAATGCCTGGGGGGAAAAGGCAGATAGTGCAGGGATTAGGGCCTCCACCTTTCTCCCTTTCCCCCCATATACTTTGGATCCTTGTACAATTGTTCTTTGTTCAGAAGCCGCCTGGGATGCTGCTGTCCCTGCTTCCCTGAAGCTGCTCAGTGCCTCTGGTACAGCTGTTGTCTGCTCATAACCAGCAGCTTTGAGGTGAGAGATTGAGCTCCATTCTCACTGCCCTTTTCAGCTGTTTTGGTGTGGAATTTTGCAGAACAGTTTTGCCAAAATAATTTTGATGTGTTTTTACTGTTGTTCTGCACATTTTCCAGGAGTCTGATAGTTGCCAAGTAAGGGATGTGCTGTTTAGCATTAACATTTTTGGGCTATGGTTAATACCACTGATATGAATTCTGTAAAAATATAGGAAATTCACAGTAATTTAACATGGAATAGGAAACTAATAATATTGATCTTTCTGGGGTATTAGATTTGCTTTTAAAGGTAGTTGAAGCATTAACACCTGAGACTGCAGCATTGATCATGGCAGTATCACTGTAAAAGCCTGACTACTGTCACTTTACTTCAGAGACAATACAAAGAGCAGCCCACCTTTAAATCAGGTGATTAACTTCCTTCTCCATGCCGAGGCTGGAAGAAAGAGTTTGTCCACTGAATTTCAACAAAGGGCAGATTCACAAATTCTGTTTTGCCCAGACAATGGGAGTTTGCAGTGATGGTGCTGGGAGTTTTCCAGTTGCTGAGCATTCCCCATGGAGTGCTCTGGCATTTTCTTAGCTGTTGTGTAGGAAAACAACTTTCAGAATGTAGCTTTGAGGTATGTAGAACTAGAGATATTTCCAGATATTTTTGAAATACTTGTGGTGTTTTGTCTTTGGAAAATAACCCTGAAAGTGTGACATGTGTTGCCATGAATCCCTCTGGTTAAGGAAGAGAACAGTTGATGTTTATTTTTGTGGTATCCAGTTGGATATCCCTAGGGTGCAAAGTGCTGAGAAGAGATCTTTGAGAAGTTACAAAGACTGTTTTCAGTGTTGCAAGTTTATTTTAATTAAAAAAAAAATCTTTGTTTTCAGGTGGAAACCTTTTAGCTTAATTGTGTTTCTAATTCTGCAATGACTATTTCAGTTGTGTTAGCCTCAGTACTCTGTTCAGTACTACTTTGAGAAGTTTTATTAATTAATTTTACAAGAGCCGCTTGCATGTGGCGTTTTTCAATTCCTGTACTTTAGATAAAATACAAGAATTTCTGAAAGCCTTTCACAGCAGTTTGAGATTTAAATTTAAAAGTAATAGAAAACAGTTTTTAAATGGTTTTGTCAGAAGAAGTAAATATTAAATGTGTTTAGTGTCTGTTCAGGAATGCAAAGGGGCTGTATTAGTGTATGACTCTCTAAGGCATCTCCCACTCTCTTCTGCAATTTTTTTTTCCCTCCATGCATTATGTTTGCCTTTTTTGATAAGTAAATACATAATGAATTTAGGGAGTGTTGGGAGACAGAAGAAAGGAGTAGTCATTTAATGATGGTAATAATATGTGTTTTAGGCATCGAACCTTGAATTAAGATGCAAAAACTAAAGTAGATCACTGGAAGAAGTTTGTATGATACAGGATTTAAACTTGCTAATGAGTAAATGCTGCTGAGGATTCAGGATTTCTTCTTTCTTTTTCCTGTTCCTTCAGATCCCAGAGGGTATCTGACAGCCTTTAATATTGGGTTTTGATTTTTGAATGTAACAACATAGAAAAGTCTAATAAAAGTAAAACAGGTTGCATGGTTTCAATTTCTAGGGGTGGGGTAGGTTTTGTTTTTTGCTTTTTGGGGTTTTTTTGCTTTTAAGCAGTTTAGCAGAAAGCAATTAAGCGTGCTCATTCTAGTGGCTAATCAAAATCATAAACCAAAACACAAAATAAAGGCAAAGTATAAATTAGTGCTACTGAAAAGATGTTCCCAAACCAGCTGTGCTTACATACATCAAGTTTACATTATTAACTGCACCATTTCTCCACCAGTATGTTGTCAGCACAGTGGAATGAAGCCTTCATCTTTACCCATTATTTCCTTTCATAAAAGCTAAAATAACTTCATCATAAAATAAGGCGGAAAATAAAGTCACATAAGCCGCCGAGTTGGAAATGTGCCTTTTCATCCAAACGTTTTGTTTAAAAAAAAAAAAAAAATAGAGGCGGTGAAGCTGCACGTGAAGAGTTGAAGAGGAGCTGCAGAGATAAAGATGACAGATGGGTGAGGGGGCTGGCGGGACCCGGAGCCCCCCTGTTGGGGCTGACAGATCCGTCCTGCAGCGGCACCGGGGCAGGGAGGCATCAGCTCCAGTAATGGAGAGATGTCTGCTGGAAAGATTGCTCTATCACCGTGATGGGCTCCCTGCACCTCATAAATCTGAGATTGTTCTGGGCTCTGCGGAAATGAGCAGCTCCTTCTCCCTCCCTGAATGAAATGTCGGGCAGGGAAAGGGACAGCAATGAAAAGCAAAAGTGAGGAAAGTTATCTTTTTAACGTAAATCTCTTGTGGAAACAATATCAGACCCATTAGTGGTTTGAAAAACAGCGCTGTGGCAGTCTGGGCTCTCTGCAGGGCAGAAAGAAGCTGCTTTATGGCCTCTCCTCCCTCCCCTCCCAGTGCCTTTAATCTGCGTGCTGGGGTGATGGGCTGCTTTAAATTTCTGTGTGGGAAGTGGGGTCTGAGGTGGTGACAGCTCATGGAGTCCCCATCCCTGGAGGTGGCACTCAGTGCTCTGGGCTGGATGACAAGGGTGGGCATCGCTCACAGGTTGGACCTGATGATTTCAGAGGGCTTCTCCAGCCTAATTGGTTCTGTGACTCCTCCACTGCCTTTGGACTGTGGTACAGAGGGAGGATGGTGTGGAGATCCAGGCCCTCCTGCCCAGAAGGGAAGCCGAGGATCAGCAGTTTCCAAAAAGCTCTGAAGTGCAGTAGGAAATGATCGTGGCCACGTGCCTGCCTGTGACATGCCTGTCTGAGAACTCTGAGGATCAGCCCTGTGGCAGTCATAGTTTCTGGAAAAACCCCTTTGCCCAGGATTCTTCTCCTGGGAAGCTGAGAAACCTCAGAGAAAAAGGAAAACAATATTATCTCATTTGCTTCTCCTGTGTTTTGCTGCTTTGGAATGTGGTTGGAGATTGTTATTCCAACAGGTGATTGTTTCATTGGTTTCATGTGAATTGTTTTGACTTAATGGCTAATTACGGTCAAGCTGTGTCGGGGCTCTAGAAAGCTTCATGAGTTTTCATTAGTACCTTTTAGCCTTCTGTAAGTATTCTTTCTGTATTCTTTAGTGTAGTTTAGTATAGCTTTAGTATAGCATTCCTTAATATAATGCAGCATCATAAAATAATAAATTACCCTTCTGAGAACATGGAGTCAGATTCATCATTTCTTCCTTCCTTGTCTGGAAACCCCACAAATACAAGACAGCCCCTAGCACACAGGAACTGCTTGTGGAAGCACACCATGGATGCAGGTGTGCTCCCCCTGCCCTTGCTGCCATTTATTTCTGCATCCTGTGTGCAACTTAGGTTCATCTTGTGTCTGGTGTGAAGAAGCTCTGCTTCAGGGTTTACTTTAAATCCTTCTGCCGTTCTTCAAAATGCTTTGGGAGTCCTGAGCTGCTGCAGGGTTTGGTTGCCCTGGTCAGCAAATACTGTGGATCCTTTTTATGCCCTAGTAAGGACAGGTATGTGAACATAACTTATCTTGGCAAGTTTATATGAGCTTTTATTAAATTTAGGTAGCTTATCAATATAGATTTCATAATAGGAAACATGGAAAATGTAGAGGTAATAATTTATCTAATTTGCAAAGGGGAACTTGAAACACACTTTGTTATTGAATATAATTCAAACCAGAATTATGTGGAAAATTAGACACAATGTCCTGTGATTTTCTGTGGGTAGATTGTGCAAAGCTGACTCAATAGCTGTGTTTGCTATGATTACTGATTTTTCTAGAAATAGGAAAGGCTGCCATTGCTGTCTGGACTTCTGTAGAGCATGTAGTTAAGGAATTTCCTTAACAGGTTGGCAAAAAGTCGGGAAAGCTGCTTAAGCATGTTCAATATAATTTGAAATTATCAGACTTAAAAAAGGTTACTTGATTGAGTTATCAAGGATTTTTTGGTGTCTGATCTTACTTAATATTTTCAATCAACATCCAGACACAGAATGGATGTGTGGTAATACAGTTTGCTGATGACAAATGTAAGAAGGCATTGTCAATATATAGAAGAATAAAGATGACAGTTTGGTAATGTGAGGGACTTGAGTAATTGAAATGGAATGGAAATTTGTAAATTATAGGCCATTAATTCACTTAAGACGACTGCTAAATCTCAAACACTCGGCCAGACAAAATAATGGAGTTGATTAAAAGAGACTCTAGAAGACGCCGAGAAGGAATGGTGTAGACAAGTGAGGGAAAGCTCTGGCTGGTTCCTTCTAGAACTCAGATCATTAAAGCTGCTCCAGGAAGGGCCTTGCCTGTCCTGTAGGTATCAATTCCTGAGTCTTTGCAAGAAGCTCCACTCCTGACTAGGTAATTCCTGTTCCCTGGAATTAGATGTGGCTCTTTATGCTCTGCAGTTGGTGACTCGCTGCCAGTGCAGCTGGGAACAGAGAGGCTGCTCCTCCAGGAAGGCTCTGCTGCCATGGTCATACCTTCACCTTTACTACATCTGCTAAATGTTTGCAGACATGTGTTCTTTTTGTTTTTTTCTCCACTATTTAAGAGGTTTTCTGCCCTCCAAGCCCTGTCTGTGCCATCTCTTCTGCTTCAGTGTCTTCAGCAACTGCCGTTTGTCTCACCAGAGACCTCACATTCCCATAACCATCCCATTTGCTCCTCCCTGGATGCTTCCTTACTTCTGTTTGTTGTTGTACATACTTTACGTTGTACCTTGCCTTTTTGTTTGTCTAATCTGTATGTTCTGACTCTGATGTGAGTAATCATTTGAATCCCTCCTGTGCCCAGTGGGATGTTGAGTTCTTTGTTGCACATACGCAGTCTGCTGCTTCCACACTGAACCTCACAGTCCGCAGTGACCTCTGGTTTGTGAGGTTGTTTTTTCAGGAGGGGAGGGGGGAAATTTTCTTTTTTCTTCTCATTAGAAGATGACAGCAAGCTGAGCTTAATGGACATTAGAGTGTTAGCATTCTGTTGTTTATCTTTCCTGCTCCTTTCTACCTGCACGAGAGAGGAAACAGCATCCACGTTATAGTGAAATAAAGGACAACTTCATTCAAATCAGGCAGCATCCAGCATTTCTGCCTTCAGCAAGAAAGAGTCATTTTAAAGGGATCCAGGCACTTGCAGTTTATGGAGGGTGAACTGTAAAAGTTTGGTTAAAGCCACCCAGCAGGTGAGGGGAATGGGAAAAAGAGTCACAGAAAGGATGATGCTGCAAAGGACTTCTGGAATTCATCCTGTCCAAACTCTGGCTCAAGCAGGATGCCCAGAACCATTTCCAGACATCTTTTGGAGAGATTCATTATGATATATCAATTTATTATTGCCTAATTTCCTGTATTTATTTTTTGACAGTATAGTTCAAACACTTAAACGTGGGAGAACAGCCCATGAAGAGAATAACCCTTCTTTCTTGATTTTTTTTTTCATGTATTCAAGGAATAGATACACTGAAATATGTATTTTGCATTTTGCAATGGATGTTGTAAAGATTTGTGCAGTTTTTTTCTCAGAAAATTGTCAAAACCCTCTCTAGGAATGATTTGCAGTTTGGTGACTGGGCTATGTTGTTTTCCTGCAGCTCTTTGTATTCTGTTTTGTGCATGAAATTATCTACTGTGAAAAGAAATGAACGTTATATTTACTGTATTTTAAAACTTTGGAAACTTGTACATGATTTCAGCAATTTATTTATAATTCAGAAAAAATCTCATAGCTTGTTCAAACTCTGCTTCTAAGCTGTCTGTGTAATGGGAACTCTTCCTTTTAGCCATAGGACATGGAGCACAAGCTGTTATTTCTCTTCTCTGTGTCCCTGAAACTCCTAAAAATATAAAAAAATAGATGGGTAACTGGATAAGAAATAGCAAGTAGTAAACAGCAGTTTCCCTGTTTTATCTTTGTAGACAGGTGCTTTCCTGTGTAGTTTCTGAGATTTTCTCAGCAGCTTTGGGAGTTTTTCCTGCTCTTCCTCCCAAGTTCTCAGGTCTGTAATGAAGTGTTGTCCTCCCATAAAAATGTCATAATCCTGGAGTGATTTAGAGTGCTTCTGGAGCTGAGATTGATGACACAAGGAATAGTTTGCTGTAATACACTTAAAGGCATCATGGTCCAGTTGCCAGAACCAGGAGTTGAGGAACTTAGGTCTCATTGCTGGCCCTGGAAATGGTTTGTGTGGTGACCTTGGACAAATCACCTCGTGTCTTTGTGGCTGTGCTGTGCAGGCTGTGAGATGGGAATCCTCGTGCTCGTGTAGCCCCATCAGGCACAGTGTGAGGAATGCTGTGGGCAGGATGGATCTGCCATGAGGGGACAGCTCAAGTCCATAAATTCCATATGAAGTAAAATTTATCTGCTTTATCTGAGTTTATCTTTACTAAAAGCCTGGAACCAAGTGTATAAAATTCTGCCTGAGATTTCTCATCAGTATTGGTTATTTGAGGATTTCACCCTTTTTGCTGGAATCAGACACTTATTTTCCTAGCAGGGTGTATTTTCCATTTGAATCCACTGGAATTTACTTGGGATATTTTTCAAATTTATAGTGCCTGTTAAGAAAGGAGGTTTGCCCAGTGGGCCAGTTGCTGTGTTTTAAAGTACATATTTATTATATAATCGATTTCACTCTGCTGTTCTAATATTCAGCAAGGATTCATTTTTCCACGGTTATGAACCTGCCTTGTGCTCACATCCTGCTTGGGAATTGCACTTGTAGTGTACCTGTATTGACCTGTTGAAGGTAAAAAAAGCCAAGAAGGGAGGTGACATAGGGCCAGTCTGATTTCATAGATGTGTATAATTTCTTCTATTTTCTGGCGATTCTTACTACGTTTGCCTAGTTTCGGCAGCTGAAGATTTTAAGAAAGAAAGGTTAATATAAGGAATTCCATGATGAAGTTTGTGTTTGGCAGCAGGGTACTTCTGATGAGCATTGCTTACCTTGTGCCATGGGATCAGTTTTGGGTGCTGAAGGGAGAGCATCTCCCCTCCCTTTTGGTGTGTCAGTGACTCTTGGGGAGCTACAAAGACATTTGTGCAGGTGCTTTCATGTATAATCTGTTTTGATATTATATGTCTTAAATATATTGCAATTCTAGAACAAAATCAGACTTAGGAAGGATCTTTGTGTTGCTGCATTCAGCTGGGAACCTTCCAGGATCATCCAAGTGGAGGTGCCTTTTGTTCATCAGAAAGCACAGGAAAGATGTAGAGATGAAATTAGAGATGGCGTATTAAGGCTTGTGTTCAGTTCTTTATATATCAAAGAAATAAATAACAGAATTTAACCTAATATAAAATAATTTTTCTCATCTTTTGGCGGCATTTTGTCTACACTGTAGGAAGACTTTATTACCATTTAACCTTACTGTTTTCTTCTTCACGTTTTCTTTTAAAAGACATTAAAAGGAACATACCAGACTGAGAATGGACATGACATTCAGGTTTAAAAACGGAGTGTTTAATGGAATCATGAATAAATGGAAACAGATTTGTCTGTCAAAAATTAAATAGGAGTATTCTTTGATTAATATCAAAATCTAATCTAAAATAGTTTTAGCCATTTCATACAGGTGACATCTGTGCTTAAATATAATTTCCTCTCCCTGTTCTGGCATGACTGTTAATTACTTACTCAATGTAGTTCAACATTTAGTTAATAAATATGTCAAGCTTTTACCATGGTGTTCTTTTTGCAGAGTTGTGAATTTGCAATTAGTTTTAGATTTACTACATGGTGACAGACAGTGCTGTATAAATAGAGGTTAAACACACAATTTACATATTAATTTCATGATTCATTTATTCAATGATTTATGTGGATATAGATTGTATTTAATCTCCGTGCTGTAGTTGTTTCAGGCATGACGAACAGAATCACTACACTGGTGGAGAAGTAATGATGTCTGTATTGAGCCACAGCAGCACAGAGGAACAATGAGAGATTTGGAAACCCAATTATTCATTAATCTCAATACTTTTTGAGAGGCTGGTGAAAAGCAGTAATAGGTTTGTAAAGCATGTATTTACAGATGTACACGTGTACACATGCACATACACGCTGGGGAATTGGATACTCCATCTTGTCTCTGTAATAACTCACATTATCATTAGATTGTGCTCTGTGCCCAGTTCTGTTAACCCTGCAGGCCAGATTAGTCACCACCCTCCCATTCTGGTCCTGCATGTGTCATGGCATTGTTTTCTGGACTTAATGTGCATGTGTGCTTCATTTAAGTGCATGCTGGTTATTGTATTCCAGAAGTCTCCATCTCTACTTCTGGTCAGATCATTTGCAGCCATTCTCTCTTTATTTATTACAATTTTTAAAAATAGCTTAACAAGTATTATTTTATCTGTAAAAAACACTTTCTCTAATTTTTTTTAATCCTTAACTTTTTTTTTGTTTTTGTTTTATTGAGGGGAAGAGCAAAATATTCGTAGGTGAGATGAGAACTTGAGAAAATATATGCTCTGATTTATACATGCCTATTATACATATGTGGGTATAAATGTAGTTAGAGGAAGTATTTTATAAATACAGTTAGGGTTATAACTAAAGCTCATGCACATGTATTTGGTATGATGAATGTACTGACTCAAAGCATATTTTTGGTTTAGTACGATTTTCCTTCCTGCCAGTTGTGAGTATAAAGGTCTCTGAAGTGCAGATAGATCTCTGACCTAATTTAGCAGATTATGGCCTTTCAAAGGACTTGATACACTTCAGACAGTGTTGAATTACAGTATATCTCTGATTTTGCTGGGTTCCTGTTCCCTTGCAGTACTGTGTGTGTGAATCCTGCATATTTCTTGTTCCAAGTCTCTTGTGAGGAAAGGGGAAGGCTCCACCTTCAGTGTGTTCACTGCATCCCTCCAAACAAACACTGAGTTAGCACAAAAAACCCCAACACATAACTGAAGCAAATAAACCAGGGTAGTTGAAAACAGATTAAGAAACTGAAACAAAAGACATGATTACAATAATCTTTAATTCATTAAGATAAGTGGCTCATGGCTGCTTGCTTTTTGGAAAGACAGGGAGGGGCCTTTTCTCAGGGAATGGTCTGGGGACATCCCTGGCTGTGCTGTGCCCTCCTCTCGGCACCTTCACGGATGTTTAACATGTGGAGCTTGTGTACGTTTCAGGAGAGAATTTTTGGAAGAATGCTCTGATTTTTAGAGGACTGAAAGAGCCACTGATAAGGTGAAAATATTGTATGAATGATCCTTTTGAGATAAAGTGCTCTGGACTGACGGTGGTCATTGCTCTGTCACCAGGTTAGCTCCACAGCTGGGAGAGGGGGAAATCCCTTTTTGCTGTAAGGAATTGCAGCAGTGTGAGTTGAGTTCAGTTGCTGAACATGGCCAGGTTTTGGTAGCAGGAGCTGGTGAGGCAGCTGTGCCCCTGGAGGAGGCTGTGAGCCCATGGGAACCCACACTGGAGCAGGGTCCTGCAGGACTTGTGATCCTGCAGGGGACCCTGCTGGAGCAGCCTGGTTCTGAAGGACTGCACCCCATGGAAAGGGATCGGTGCTGGAGCAGCCTGTGGGAAGGATTCATGCTGGAGAAATTCATGGAAGAGTGTGTCCCGTGGAGGATCCCCCACTGGAGCAGGGGCAGGAGCAGCAGAGCCAATGTGTGATGAGCTGAGCACAGCCAGCAACCCACCACAGCCATCTGGAGGGTATCCACAGGGGAACATCACAGAACTCTAGGGATAACTTCTCTCCTAGACATGAAAAGAGGAAAAGTAATCAAAAATTTTTTTTTGGATTTAATGTCACAGAAGCTGCACAGGGATGAGTTGAAAACTTCAGCCTCTTCCTTAGATGCCCCTCTGCTCACACGTTTGCTCTGTGGTTTTTCTGGCTCCCTGAGCAGAGGTGTTTGCAGCCCATGTGTTCTGGTGGTGTTTGCCTTTATTTGCCTGGGAAGAATTACCAAGTGCATCTTGAAGCTGCCATTTCTACTTCTTAAATCAAGTCCCTGAAATATGTTAGTAGATCTGGAACCTCACTCCAAACCCCTTGAAAGTGCTCTGTGCTGAGTAGCTGACTGCAGGGAGCAGGTGTCAAACAATATTTAAATGACATTCTCAACAAAATAAATATTGAGCTGCCCTGTCACTTTGGTGGGAGAATAATCTGCTCAAAAAAAAAATCCCATTCATTGTAAACTGCCTCTGACATTTGTTCTTCAGGAATTATTTGCAGTTTATCTTCTGAGCTAGAGCCTTTATCAGCACAGCAGTTGAACTGCAGTGCAAAAAAAAATGGTAATTGAGTATTTTATCAAACGCTTCCAACAAAACGGACTTTGCAAGTCGTAAATGAAGATTAAAACCATTGTTGGCAGGGATGAACAAATTGGAATGATTTATTATCTGAAACATCAATATGTCACTGCTCAGAAATAAAATAAAAAGAAACAAACAACTGCCCCCCTCTCTGCAAAATGTGCACTTAGTCTCAGCCGAGAGATGGAAGGTAAATACATGTTTTAATTATTTGTGCTAGAGAGGCTGTTTAAAAAAAGAGAAAGAGAGAAGAGAAAGCATCATCATAATGGCACAGCTGCTGTGGGACATTATGTGAGGAAAAGAGACAGTAATAAGAGAACTGTGTCAAAGGAAAGCAACTCTGAATGTGTACTTCAGCTCTCCTGATTACAGAAGGAAGATTAAATATTATAAATGGGGCAATTTGACAGAGTGGATTTACTGCTTGTGTTTAACACCTAAAGAGCCAGGGTTTTTAAAAGGAACCTTATCTCACTTGTGAAATATCTTCAAAAACAATTTGAGAGGAAAACACACTGCAGTATTACAGTATATAAAAAATGGAGTGGTCAGGAATGAAAGAAGTTAATCTGTTATGAGCTCTGTATCAGTTCCAGATTAGAAAACAGAAGGCATGAGAAGTCTTACAAGAACTGTGGAATTTATAAATTCTATTTTCTGTATTTGTTCATAAACCAGGAAGCCTTACAGGCCTGATGTAGGGACTTGTTGACCCTGGTTCAGCAGAAATCACTGCCTGTGATCAGAGTCACAGAAATCATTGTGATTTCCCTGTGACAGTGCAGTCGCTCTCCCTACTGTAAGAGCCCAGAAGGCAGCAGCAGTTTTCAGGGACAACAGCAAAGCCACTTTGCTGCTATTTCTCTTTAGAACTTCTTTGTGTAGACACAGACGTTGGAAGAGACTTCCAAGATCATCAAGCCCAACCTCTGTCATCCTGTCAAGTGCCACATCCATGTTTCTTGAGCACTTCAGGGATGGTGCCTCCACCACTTCCCTGGGCAGTCTGTTGCACTGCATGACCTCTCTTCCAGTGGAGAATTTCTGCCTAATGCCCACCCTGAGCCTCCCCTGGCACAGCCCAGGGCCATTCCCCTTGTCCTGTTGCCAGCTGCCCGGGAGCAGCAGGTACAGACACACTGCGGTGTTCCCAACCATCCCGTCCCAGGTTTTTACATCAGGCAGGATCAAAGGGTTCTGCTTGGATCCTTTGTTTATAAAAAGATCAGAAGGACTGGGGGAAACTTTCCTGGTAGCTCCCAGCTGCTGTTCCCATTTCTGAGGTAAGGTAATCACTGAGCTGAGACTTTTCTGGAAGTCAGAGGATGCAAAGCCACACTTTTAGCATCTCCACATATTTTGAATTTCTTGCTCCTCTTTCTCAGTAAGGTGCTTTTATCTTGAACACCAGGTGGAGGAAGGAAGCAAAAGGTTCTTTTCTGAGACCAGATTTGCCCATTGCTGCTTTATTTGTAGCATTTAAGCAAGAGAGAAAGACTTGTGTGTTAATGCTCTACATGTTGCAATTTTTTTCCCCATTGAATAAAGGAGGTAATTTAACAACAAAACAAAGCCAAAACAAAAAAGCAGGGACAGAAGACCAGACCAGGAGGTTAAAACCTTCTCTCATCCTGGAGAGCCAGCTCCAGCAAAATCATTCTTGGTGTTGTCAGCTTTTGTGCTTTGGTAATATTTTCAAGAAATGACTGAGTAGTAGAGAATTAGCTGAAAGAAATACTTGTCTAAGCTTTTGGCAGATAAAATAAAACCCAAGAGTGACCAGTGAAACCTTTCTGTTCTTCTTTCTTGCAGTACAAATGTTGCTGTTCTTCTGTTATCAAAGTTTGTGTTTTTCTCTGGTGTGTTCAAGAAGCAGCTTTGTGTCTCTTCACCATGACTGTTCACCCTCTTTCGGTTATTTTCAAAGTATTTTGTAATTGAAACAGCTATGGAAATTGATGGAAGATACAGAGCTTGTTTCTGCTCCAAAAATTGGGATTCCCTAGAGTTTGGTACAGTATTAATATATCTGCTGCTCATTGTATTCACTGAAAAACTGAGGAGATCTGTTAGAAATCTCCTGCTGTTCCTGTACATTGCTGGGGATATGGTAAGAAAATAATTTTTTTAAATGAAGAAAAAGACTTTTTTGTTTCACATGGGAGCTTACAGCTTGTTACTGGCTTGAGTATTGTACATCCTCACCATTAATTTTGCATAACAGCTGTGAGTTGTGATATCTTTTGTATTGTTGCTTCTGAGTAAAGCTCCAGCATCCTACAGAGTTCCAGGCACCTTTCAGTGAAGGTGATGCCTGGGATTTCTGTGCTGAACAACTCCTCAGTATACTGTGCATCATTTTTATTTGTTGTAATAAAGGGGGAGAGGCTTTGTGCCATCTGCACAGTGTTGGTTGGAAGTTTGTTTAAAACATTATGTTCCAAAGCAATTCGGAGTTCAACAGAGATAATATTCCATCTTCTCCAATTAAAAAAAATGAGCTTCAGTAACATAATATTGAGGTTGGAAAGTAAAGCTCTTAGTAATTGGGCAGATGTCAGATGTGGGAAATAGGACCCTTTCCATACACTGGTTACATAACTGCTTGATCCTTTTTTTAATGAAGCTGCTCTTCCATGGATTTCTGACTTTTCCCTGGATTTACATGTGGTGTTTTCAGGGAAACCATGCATGTTGAGCTAGTGCTGCAGGAGAGCTGACTTCAGGGTGTGTCCTGTACAGCCTGGGAGGGAGGGAGCCCAGGGATGGGGCCGGGCTGGGAGTCACCAGCTCCATCCACAGTCACTCCCAGGCCCCATCAGAACTCACAAACCCCTCAGCAACCATCCTGAAAGTAATTCTTGTGCTGTAAATCTTAATGAGGTCTGTGCTGGCTCAGGTTCTGTCCTGCTTCGTTGTTTGGTTAAAGAAACATCTCTGAATGCTGGTGAGGACTTGCTGAGTAAGGAACACTCTGTGTCTGAGCCAGTAAATTTCACATATTGTAGCCGTTTTTGCATAATAAATTCACGTGGTGGAGTTGGAGGAGTTTGACAGGCCTGTGTGTGCTGATTAATCTTCAGCATCACCTTTGTTCATAAATTCAGTGTAACATAGTACATAGGTTGGCAGGGCTTTAATTGTTATCCTCGAGAAATTAAAGTGGTGTAATTTCTACCCCACCTATTTCAGTTTGTTGTACCACTGCCTTAAAATACATAGGGAGAATAACATTACCAAATTAATAAAGCTAGGGGTATTCTGTGAATACTATTCAAATGTTATGCTGAAAATAAGGAACTTTTTGGTTATATTTAGCTCTTCCGAGTCAACATTTTGCATCAGGTTTTAATATAATATGTAACAGAGGAAGTGCAGTTAAAGTGAATTGTTTATGTACTTGTTTTTTCCAGTCAGCAGGTTTTTGTCTTGGCCCCTAATGTGCCAGAGTCCTTGAATTTTGAACAATTATGTAATAGTACCCATTAAACTTTATTACCTTCTGCTGCTCCCCAAGCTGAAACAGTCCTGGACAAAACTGAGATACTCTGCAGGCTAAATGAAATAAGTTCACAGTTTTTAAGAGACCTTCCTTATGTGTAAAATTTACAATAATTGGACCGCACTTGGAAAAAAAATAGTATTTGTGTCCTGGCTTAATCAACACTGATCTTTTGAGACTGTGCTGGGTGATTTGGAGAAGGTTAATTTGATATTTTTGAGAAAGAAATTGTAAGAATTGTCAAGAAATTATATCTGTCTCTTCAGAGAAGATCTCTACTCATGAATTCTCTGCACGTTCTGGGCAGCAGTGATTCCTCACCTGGAAGAAAAAGCGCTCTCCAGGAGCATTATCCCTCTCTGCAGCACTGCTTGCATTGCACGGGCCTTGCTCTGCATTTCAGGGCTGAGTGGTCTCCTGGAGGCAGAGGTTATGATGATGCTGTTGGGCAGAAGGTGTCCAAATCTCTTGGACTTTGTTTTACCAAGCAGTGCTCAGACAGGAGTGCCTCATGTACTGACAGCTTTGATACTCAGCTGCTTACCAAGAGATGAAGTTCTTGTATCCCCAGCTGAGCCTCATTTTTCCAAACCCAGCAGATTTCTTTATAAAAAAAATGCACTTCTGCTGCAGCCTTAATCCAGTGGACATCGTGGGAAGAGAGTTAATGTAACAGTAAATTTTATTATGCAGTATATGGATGAGATAAAACTCCATGTACCACGTTGAACTGCATTGTATATGTGCAGGTTTTAGCTTTTCCTGCTCTTTTAAGGTAGCCCTTTATTGGCTGCAGTAGGAAAAGCAGTACGTGCTTGAAGGATCAGGTTTTTGTGCAAACTCCTGTTCCCAATGGGAAATGCCTAAATAAATCTGAGACACAATAGCATCTGGGGTAACACCATGCAAAGTAAGATGGTACTGGCTCTCCTGAGCCCAAATAAAATGCACTGAACAGAAAAGCTCTTGTGGAATTGCCATTAGATGCTCTCTGTAATGGTGGTGTCTGTGTCCATGCTGCCTCAGTGTTCAAATGGGGTTTTGGTGGGTGAACAGCTCGCTGCTTGTGCTGCATGTTTTATTTAACTCAACCAAAAATATTTTTCACAAGTCAGATGTAGCTACAAAAAGACTCTACTGCTATTTTACAGCCCTTCTTTAACCCACTTTGCATCCTGGCAGCTGCAAGTGGTGGGAGCATATTTAAAAAATACCCCAGGTTCTGAATTGGAGGAGTTGGAGCATGAGTTTCCTTCTCCCTCTCCAACAAGAGCTTATCAGGTCAGTTAGAAAGCAGAATGCTGATTCTGTTGATTCAGGCTTTTAGAAAATAGAAAGTTCCAGACAGCCAGAAAGCTGACAGTTACGAAATCTGTGGTGAGGTTGGAAAATAATTTGTATGATGTGGACATGTTTATTTTATGCATTTGGTAGCTGACTCAGGTCACATTTGCACTTGCATTTGTTGCTCCTTGTTAACAAAGTGTGCAAGGAAGATGGTTTTCTTCAAGTAGTTATTGGCTCTTCTGAAGTGAGGAACAATCCAAAGGGAAGAAGAAAATTAGCAATTCCTTGGTACCAGTGTTTTTGGGTGTTCTTGTGCACTGGTGTCTCTGATGCCATTGGTAAGTGTTGTGGTGATGCTCTGGGCTCTACAGAAAAGAGAGTGGAGAAGTCTGGGTGATGAGTAATTGATAAATTTAAATAAAATAAAACCTAAAAGACTGCCCTTACTGTGTGTTTTTAAATGGTAATTCTTCCAGTTAAAGCCTGTAAGTAGCTCAGGTGGGATTGTTGATGGACTGGGTGTAGCTGCAGTTTGAATTGGAAAGATTTTTGGGTTGGTTTTGGAATGTCCTGAAGAGAAGTCAAACAGCAATCTTAAAGACTTTGGGTATGGTTTTGTTTTGGGGTTTTTTAATATAATTTTTCATATGGAATATGGTGGTTTTAAGGCTGGACTTGAAACAATCTCAGTATGTTCTGTGCTTAAAGCCTCCTTCTGGTGATTGTCGTCTTTACTGCAGCCATCTTCAGAGAGAGTTTTGGTTTTTTCAGAGAAATCATCTCCAAAAATTTGCTTGAAAAGGCTTTCCAACTGCCCCTGTCAAGGGTTAGGTATTGGAAGAAGAGAGGCCCCAGGAGGGTTCATTTTTTGGTACTTGTAATACCATAATATTTTTTGATTTATGTAATGTAATTGATCCTGGCTGCTGTTTGAATCTCAAATTTGACAAAAAAAATTGCATGAAATGTGAGGGAACAAATAACTGGGGCATCACATGAAACTGACCATTTTATTTGTAATTTTCTGTCTGCAGCAAAGTTGGAAAAGCCCAAGGCCCAGGGTTAAGACTTTGTACTCTTGCTGTTCTGCAGAGTAGGCTGAAGATGGAGATGATTTCGATTTATGAGGCTGTCAGTCAGACATTTAATTAATTACAAATAGGCAAAGATTTCACAATGAAACAAACAAGGTCTTTGACATAAATTATATCCTATCATTAAAATATTTAGAAATGTGTAATTATGGTATTTAGCAATGTTATTCAAATTATAATTAATAGGAGCCTTAATAATATTACCACATCTTAAGTGACTTCACATTTTGAAATGCTTCCTTTTATCTTTATGTGCATTTTGGATTTAGATATCCTATTTAGGTATTTTTATACTCTTCCTTCAGGGATCATTATTCTGGTGCATTGTGTGCAGAAGTTTCAAGGTCAGCATTACTTGAACAGTTGTAATAGTCCCAACAGAAAGATAAATATATATTGACTGAGGCTGGAGCTTCAATTCTTTCAGTTGCTGAAGGTCAACAGCCCCTCTGAGGTGCTCTCCAACCTTCAAATGCCTATAGGTTAAATCACTGATGAATTACTGCACTGTCTTAAATGCAGGAAACATATTCTAGACAGAGGCTGCTCATGGTGTTGTGCCTCTTGACTGTTCCCAGACTTGTGGAAATGTGTAAAAACCCAAATGTGTGAATTTGGTGTGTCAGAGCTGGAGTGGGGAACAGAACTCCCACTCTTTTCTCTATGGAAATCCTGCCCCTGGCACACCCCTCCATTGAAACACAGTTATAAAATAATTTTCACTAACTTTGAACCAGTTGGTAGCAGTGGCTGCAAGCAGCAGTGAGGGTGTCTGTGAGGCTGCTGTGACAGAATTCCAAAGAGAATTTCCCTGGCAGACTGTTCCTCTGAGATTCCTCTGAGCCGTGCCTCGCTGTAAGCAGTGCTGAATCTTCTCCTTCCCAAAAAACGTTGCAGGCTGGAAGGAAATCCTCTTAGAGCACTTCCAGCCTGCTCAGGAGGGTGGGGGGAGACTAGCTGATATTTGGCTGTGCAGGTGTTCCTGCAGAATTCCAGAGAATATGGTCTGCAGAGGTCAGCTCCAGATCTCCAGAGAGGCAGAATAAAGCACCTTGGGTTCTAGCTCTGTATTTTACATCTTAGCCTTCTAAATGAGCAAGCACTGCAACACCCACTGCAAGTTTAAGGGGCTTCAAAATATATCTTCATTTAATGTTGCCTTAAAATGTCTTTTGCAAAATCAAATGCTCTTAAAAAGATCGTTTTAGTGTGTCTTTTAAGGCTTATTATCCTAGATATTGTCAATATTTTTCGTTTCAGTTTGATCTGTGGAATGTGGGTACAGTGAAGCATTCTTACATAAAATGTAAATTAAAACATTGCCTTTCAGAAGATCTGTTTTACAGTGACTTCTGCAGTTTGCATAGTCCACACAGGTTGTCTGCTATTTTGATCAGGAGGTTTAGATAAAAGTTTTTGACCTGTAGCTGGTCTAGAATAAATAGTTTTATTTTTTATATATAGCTGTATTCATGTATGTGTGTGTATGTTATATTTTTTAATATACAAAAAACCCTTTATATGGGAAAAGTTTTTTAGTATAATTTTGATAGCAAACTTCATTGTTTCTTTCTAGAAATGAAAAAGCTGATCTATTTATCAGCAGTGTAAATGTATGACCAAGTACAGACTGCCTCAGCTAAGTCTCGTGGCCAAAATTAGGGAGAACATTAAGCAGGATAATTTCTGTGGTACTGTGCAGTCCCTTAATTTGTTTGTGTCTGATTTTTGTAGGAAATAGTAATTAATAGCAAAAAATTTGCAGCTGCCATGCTCAATAAGTAGCAGTTTCCCTTGTGTAAAACGTAGCTATTTAATGTAATTTCTGTAAGCACAGGTATTTGTAAAGAAAATCACTTGAAATACAAATTTAAAGTATGAAATACATTTCAGGAAATCCAGTTGTCCTGACAGCAGCTGAATAGCTGCCATGCTCAATAAGTAGCAGGTTCCCTTGTGTAAAACTTAGCTATTTAATGTAATTTCTGCAAGCACAGGTATTTGTAAAGTAAATCACTTGAAATATAAATTTAAAAGTATGAAATACATTTCAGGAAATCCAGTTGTCCTGACAGCAGCTGAAATTCAACCCAAAATACAGTTAAGTGTAGCTGTTGTCATCATCTTGAACAGTTCAAAGAAATGACAAGCACAGTATTAAACCTCAGCAGTTTATTCCACATAAATGACTGTAACATGCTGGGCAACGTTTTTGTCATTTCAGATTTTCATCCCAACTTTTCTTTGTGCTGTTTATTAAATGCCCTCAATATCTGAATAAAGCTCTTGGGGTCCAACAGTCTGCAGGAAGATGTGTTGCTAAAATGAGGAAATGTGAGAGAAAGGAAGGTGAAAAAAAATTGGGTATCAGCAAATAAATTAACACAGTTTTAAAAAACGCATAATTTTCGTAAAAATTAAGATTTTATTTGCTTTCAGCCTTCTGCTTTTTTCTTTTTCTTCGAATGAAAGCTGGTTCCCCATACATGTACGTGACTCTTAGAGCTGAGAACTCTTAGAGACCATTGCAGAGTGTGAAATCTATGAAAAAACTGAACATTGGTAACGTAAGTCCTCGATAAGATTTGGATTTCAACAGTGCAGCCGTGGGGGAAATGGGGAAATACCGAAAGCAGAGAGTGCCTCAGCAGATAAGGGCAGCCTTCTCCTTGTGCTTGTGGCCGTGTGTTGTTGTGTCAACTTGTGACTCACTGGATTCTTCCTGGAAGGTTAAACCACAGGCCTGGCAGTTTAAGTGACAGTGACGTGCGAGTAATTGCTGCTGTGTCCCAGGAAATTAATTTGATATTAATTGCAGCACAAATGGGAGAGGAATTTTGTCACTCCCGGCTGTGTTGGAGACGTGCCTCAGGTGTACCAAACCTGTGTGACCTTTATGTTGCTGTGGAAAGCCCTTGCTTTATTTTATTATCATCAGAATTCACTGTTGGTACAGTTTCCTGCATTTCAAAGCACTTCAGGTTTTATTGAGATTGTATTTGATGTAGGATGTGTTTGATGTCAAGATGTGTTTCGGAAGGACAGCCTTCATCCTTTGTTCATGTTGAACTTAGACTGGTTGGGGATGGGATCCCATTCAAAGGGAGGAGAAATTGATCTGGGCACCTCCAGTCCTCACTTTGTTCTTTGTCCTCTGAGCTCCAGCACATGCTGCCGGGGCAGAGAAGGACCAGCTTGGATGCACAGTTCCACGGAGCGCAGGGCTGGCGGTGACAGCGGTGCCAGGGATGTTCCCCACAAGGTCCAAGGGCATCCTTCCATGGGGATTGTCAGTCGGAGGTGGTTCCACCCTCCCTCCTTCAGAAAAGGAAATCCTTCTCTTTGGAGAGGGAGCAGGGGTGCTGCTCTGTCGTGTCTCACTTCTCATCTTGGCATCTTTCTGACACTGATGCTCCTCCAGCCTCAGTTCCACTGGTTCTGCTGTGGCAGAAAGTCCTGTTGGAGAGGATGGATGATCTGATAGAGGATAATTTATGTTGCTTGTTCTTTTAAACCCATTATGAGCTGAGTTTCTGTTTGAGTTCTTCTGAATGGTCCAAATCATCAGAAATCAAACTTTATGAGCATCTCCTAATACATTCTTACTAATGGGATCTCCTCGTAGGCATCAGTATTGACTCTGAGCATTGGTACTGTCTTAAAAATGTGTGTGAAAGGGGAGAAAATGTAAAATCTAAACAATTTACTTCTTTAAAGACCTAAATGCTAATAAAGAAAAGCATAAACTCCTTTAATCAATCAAAGTTGTCACTGAAATGCCGTAGCTTGGGCAGAGGATAATGCAATTTGGTGGAATTTTCACTGTCTTATAAGTACCAAATATAGATTAATATATAGTTCAAAACACTTTAATTTTTAAACTCTTGTCTTTCTTCTTCACTGCTGAAAAATTATTCTTGAAAAATAAAGAAACTGCCCTGTGGTCAAAGATAGTCTTAACTACCTGTCAATCAAAAGGAGAAGTTTGTTGAGACATTTAATTACAAGATAATGTAGTCATCAAAATCTCGTTGTGGTAACTGACAGCTCATTTTGGACTGAAAGCGTACAGCTACCTCCCCTGAGGTCAGAGATGTTCCGAGGTTAACGTAGTAATGACAAGTCCTTTATTATCACATTATGACATTGAAAAAAATTGCAATTATACTAATAAATTAATAACAGTAATAAAATGACAGTCATAATTGCATAATATACATGTTGTCAACGGCATTTTTGTTACATGGCTGGAATTCATATTTTATCTGCATATCTTACACGGTATTAAATTTTCCCAATTCAGTCCAGGCATGCAGTGGCTCCTGAAATTTCTGAAAGCCTGGGCAGTTACTGCTGGAAATGAGACTTGGAGGCATCAGTTGTTTTTTACATTTAAGGATTAAAAATATAAAGAGTGAAGTTGAAGAATTTCACACTCAACTGTAATTAAATATTCAGATTTGGTTTTTAGCCATATCCCTTAAGAAAACAAAATATCTGTTATTGGATATAATAATGGATAAAAACCTGAATTAGAGAGGAACTCTGAAACTGTCCAACAGACAAAGAATGTTAATTTTCCTGTGTAGACAGGGAGTTTCATGGTGGGGTTTTTTTTATGATTTTCTTCCCAGCTTTGCCTTAGAGTGAGGTAAGTTTTTGTGTGGATGAGAGCAGGGGAAGAAGATGGGCTCAAGGCATCTCTGCTCTTATTTTGTTGCTGAATTGCCATGACACTGAAGGAAATCAGAAGTCTTCCATTCTGGTATCCACCCATACAGTTAGTTTACATAAACCTCCACTAGGTACAAAATCAGGGGTCAGCACAGAGTTTCACCCATTTATCCGTCAACACTAGGTTTCCTTCTGGTGCTCAGGCAGCTTTTTTCTGCCTTGGTTCTGACAGTTCTGTCAGTTTAAAATGAATAAATGCCCTGTACCTGTGCCGTGGGGACAAGTGCATTTGTCCCTCTGTTCCCCTGGCCTTGGGAAGGGTCCAGGCTCACCTGAGCTCTGGGCTTCCTTGGGGCTTTACCCATTTTCCAGCCTGACTCCAGGAGCAGCTGGCAGGGATGTGCAGGGTAAATCCTCTCATCCCCTCCCAGGTACCGCCCTGAGCGTTCTCCTGACGTGCCATATTCCATTTGAAGTGTACAGAGTTCCAGATTATGCTTTTTTGTGTGGACTGAACTCTGTGGAACTTTTATCTCCAGACTCTTTCCTTGTTTCGTTTTCATTTTCCAGCAGAGTGTGAAAACACCACCAATTTTTATGACCTATTCTTTGAGTTAATTCTTGCTTCAGTTCCACCCTCCTTTCTTGCTTCTGCTTCTTGTCCAGGTTTGATTTCTTCCCCAACATAGCATCATCAGTTCTATTAGGGAGCCATAATTAAAATCTTAGGGAACAGTCACAGTGAGGCACAGTTATCCTAAGAAAAATCTTAAATACTTTTTTTGTCCTATTGTTTTCCTTTGGACCTCGGTGGAAGGAAGTGATGCTACTGCTGGCATTGTCTGCTGCTGCACTCCAGCCTGGTTTGTCTACAGGACTCCCTCAAAAAAACCTGCAATTTGGGTTGGGTTTTTAAATTTTATTTAAAATTCTGTAACCTAACAAGGAAAATGCAAAAGATTTTCTATCACATAGAAAATTTTGATAATTTAGATACTGCATAATCAACATTTACTACATCAAATTTACTCAGAACTTTCAAGAATTTGCTTATGATGAGGAGAAGCGGACATATTTTCATGGCTGCAGAATGAGTTTCCTGGAGGAGTCCAACCCTCCAGTACTTCAGGGTGTGGAGGTGCTGAAGTTTTGCAAGAAAAGACTGGTATTTTATTAATAAAGGAGCAGCAGCCTGTTTTTCTGTGTTTCCATCACATACTTAAGATGGAAGCAGATGCCAGATGTGGAGAACTTCAGTTTAAATCATTAATAATTTGCAGGAATGCAAAATACTGACTTTAATATTACTGTTGCTGCAAAAGCAGTTGAGAACAGGGTTGTAATAACATCATTATCAAATCTATGTTACACCAACGCTGCTCTTGGGCAAGAAGTGCTAACAGAGCTGTGCAATGCATGTGTAGCCTGTGTGGAAACAAATTCTGCTCTTGACACAAAATTTTAGTTTCTCCCCTTTTTTTTTAAAATACTATCGAAGGCAATTCTGGAATTAGATAACATCAAGAAACAAAATAATTTAATGTTGAATACTTACATGAGTTGTAGGTACTATTCCAGCAGAAAAATTCCATAATATTTAGCGCAACAAATTACAGCATGTAAAGGAAAAAAAGTCACAGGTAATACTTCATTAATTTAATAATCTGCATGAGTAATATATTTCAACAATTCAGGCAGAGTTTGCTCAGTGCAATTATTTTACTGTTCATGTGCATGTCAGTTATCCTCTGGAGATAGTGATGAATATCAAATAATTAATACAGCTGAGAATGTTTCTCTGTAGCAGTGGGTAATTTGTGAGATTAAGGGGAAAGGATTTTTTTTAATTTTTAATTATGCCGTATTCCTAAATTTAATCTCTATCAGTGACGATTTCCTATTCCCACAAAAGTTAAATGTGGAAGGTCCTTTTCTTGAAAGGAGATTTGGGTTCAAAAGAAACGGAACAATGCAGTCATATTTACAAATGTGTACGTAGAAGTTTCAGTAGAGTTTTGCAAGTAAAGAAGTGTGGTGGATCTGCTGAGATTTATTTCTGTCTGAAGGGACAGTTTTGGTAAAACCTGGCTGTTTCTGTCACGTGCTGTGTGCAGGAGTCAGCTTGAGATGAGGCAGAATTTCAGTTTTTGTTATATATCCAGTGATTTACTTCTGCCTGATTTCATCCTTGTTACTTCCATTCCTTTCCAACTAATCCTGACCTTCCAGGACCCCCTTTCATTTTGCTTTCTTCTTTCTCCCTGTCCCGTTTGATCCAGGTAGCCCTTTATTTACTGGACAAGTTTTGATGAGAGTGTGAAAATCTGGTCCTTGGAGCACACTGAGGATGTAGAACTCCTCAGCAGGATGCTCTGCACATCATGTCACCATCTTTCTCATAATTCTAGCAGCTAATGTGAATATTTTCATTCTGAAAGGAAGAAGACACTCAGAAAAAAATAAACCAGAATGTAAAATAAATCCTTTTGTTCTCCCAAATCCACACTGCTCCCCCCCTTCCCTTTCCCCCCCAGACATCTGCTTTTGTGGTTGTAATTCTGTCTCCAGTCAGTTTCCCTTTGAGTTTGGAGAGGAGGGTATTAGATGCTTTCAAGTCATTCACCTCTAATTTCTGAACTGCAATTAGAAATAAACTTTTTTCTTGCCCCTACTTTTTGCATCCTAGGGTAGCAATTAAGAGGAGCGGGGTGAATAGGTTACCATTTTATCCAACTCTATTACTCTGACTGATGGAGCTATTAGATAAAGGCAAACTGTAATTCTTTATTACCTGCCTGGCTCATTTCTGCACTTTGCCCTGGAGAAGAGCTGCATAAAAGATCAGAGTGTTATTGAAAACTCCTGAGCAAATATTGAGCAACTTGCTGGGGCACTCAGGTAATGACAGAATTCCAGGGAAATGCACATGTGAGTGTTTGGGTAAAGATGTGGTGAGAAACTGCTGGATGGCAGAGCTGGAGTAGGATGGCTTTGGGAAAGAAGAGCTGGGAACACTTTGTATATGATAAATACGCTTATAATTAGTGAGATCATTAGCATGGACACCATGTACTTAAGTATTCACAAAGAAGTCTTTAAGCTAAGCAGTTAGCTTCACAATGAAGGAAAGAGACAAAATGAATTATATACAGCTGAATAAGCTTTTCAGAATCTCCAAGGAGGTGACTTGTCTGTTGATGGCCAGTGGGGGTCGAAGAGTGAAATAATTACTTAACAGCATGTAAACAATGTGAGATGTGAAGTGTGCATTTTTTTCCTTTTCTTTTTCTTTTCCTTTTTTTTTTTTTTTCATTGAGAGAGTTTCTTGTTGCGATGGCTCCACTGGGACAAGCAGCAGAGAAATTTGATTAAATGGATGCCTGGGGTCACGACCCTGTCTAAACATGCTGCAGCTCTCAGCATTAATCAAAGAATGTTAAAAAAAAAATTTCTGACCTTGCTGCATATGAGTATTGGTGAGCTGTGAATGCAGGCGTGGATGGATGGAGGCTGTGTGAGCGCCCTGCTCACAAAGGGGATGGAGGAGGAGGAGGCAGCTTTCAAGGACAATGGGAACCCATCGTGGTGTTTCAGTTCTTGTTCCGGGACTTTCATGTGCTGATAGCCCAGCAGCAGCTCTGGAGTTGGGAAGATCCCATTAGGATGCAGTTGAGAATGCAGCTTTTTGTGTTGGGCTGCTGCTGCTTGAACCCTGAGCGTGGAAAATATTTATAGCTCGGTGCTACATGGGAGATCCGTGGGTTCAGAGGGATTCTTGGCTGCCTCCCTCAGTTTAATGGATCTGGAAGTGCAGAGGAAGCAGCTCTCCTCTGTAGGAGTAGCCAGGATTAGTATCACACTTATTGTTTAAGTTTGTATTCTCAGAGTTCTGGTAGGAGCAGGGTGAAAGGTCTTGAGTTTTACTGAGCGAATTACCTTGTAATAGAGCTTACAATAAATCAGAAAGTGAGATGTAGCCAGAAGTTCACAAGTGCTTTTTTTAATATTTGCAGTAGTCTGGATTGCTCCCTGAAACTCCCCTGCCCTATTTGATTTATCCCTCAGTACCAACAATTCTCATTGCAGGCAAGAATATTTTGGGTAGACAGAATTTTTTTATCAGGGGAATCAAGTGTCGTTGCTGTCCAATTTTGAAAACAGTCCAGGACAAAGATTGATCTTTCATCTATTTTTATATTATTTAACTGGGAATTGAAGCAGTGTAAATACAATGAGGTCTTACCTGTATTTTTGAAGAAGGTGAGAGAAAAGGGAGATGGTCTATGCCATATTAGAGGAATTACTTTGGTCTTTCTGTCTGTTGTTCTCCCTAAAGAGTCACTATTACAAAAGATTCCTATCTCATTAATGGAAGCAGCTCCATACATTTACGCGTTGGATTCTAGTCAACAGATTAACAAATTAGAAATTATTAAACTGTAAACAAATATAAATAGGGAAAATACAGACGTAGAGAATCTGTCTGAAGGAGATATCCCAAAGTTTGGAAACACCTGAAATAGCTGGATAGGGAAGAGAGGTAGTGGAGATCTCCGTGCTTCAGCATGGACAACACACCCAGACTGTAAGCTGTAGAAACCTTTAGGCAGAATTTTAAGTGCATTTCCAAGTGTACTGGTTCATCATGGACCTGCAGTCACTGCTTTGGGAGTCAGAACTTCGCATGAGCAGCCCAACAAGCCAGTTCTCAGTAGAGCTGTACTCTGCATGTCCTTGTGATAGAAAACCTTGAAAAGCAAGCCAAAGATTCCAGTATTCTGAACTAATAATATAAGAAAATCAGTTTAAAAGGTCTTGGATGAAACCTTAGGCAGATTTCCTCTTGTGAGAGCTGCAGGAGCCCTCAGTTTTAGAAAGGTTTGGAGTTACAGGGTGTATCACTGATGGTAAAACCCAAACCTGGGGTACCTGTTCCTGGCTCGTGCATGGCCATGTCCAAGGGGGTCAGTAACACAGGGCTGATTGTTACCAGCATTTCTGTTACTCTTCTTGGTTTTCTTCCTGGTTTTCCCTCCTGCTTTCTATGAAATTCCTTCCCAAAGAACAAAATAACATTATCTTAGCTCTGCATCTTCTCTCAGCTTTTGGAAATTCACTGATTGAAAGAAATGTAATCTTTAAAAACAACCATCAGTGATAGTGAGTTGTTTTTTTTGAAGAGGAACTTAAAGAAGCAGAGATGCAATTTTTGACTGTGATCTTTGCTTGTTGATGCAGAATTGAGTCAGAAATGACCCCAGAGAGCCTTGGATTTTCTAAAGAAAAACCCATTGAAACCAGAGACAGTATGTATGTGACATTGTTCAGTCTTGTCTTTATAAAGAAAAGAGTTAATCCAACAGCAGGTGCTTTTCAAAAACCTACCTCAGTTTCCGACCTCCTGAGCTTCTGAGCTTTTTTTAAACTCCTTGAAGAGATTTGGCCAAGTTAGGAAGATAAAGGCAAGCTTCTGGGTGTGCCATGATGGGCTCCAGTACTTATTCTGACAGAGAATAATTAAGTTTTAAAAGTTTATTTTAGAATTTAAATCCTAAAGTCCATTGTATCTGCCAAATGCACAATTGCCTACAATGTCCTGAGGGTCCCAAGGTGTGAGCCCTTCAGGTGGGGACAGGGTTAAGGCTGTTCAGGTACTTTAACTACACTTTAATGTGCTGATTTAGGTGCAGATAACCCCTGAATTTTGTAAATGGCAGAGCTTCTAGGATAAATATTTCATAATTGTAGCTTTTGAAAAGTTTTAGGTTTTTTGATGAAACATTCCTGATTTTTTAGCTTTATTTAGTGCTGGTTCCTGTCTGGATTTTGGCTGGGACTCACCATGTATTTCTGTAATTGCCTGCATTTATCTTTGAGAAGTGACGCAGAGGGTGGCTGCTGTTTGGACTGAAGGTGATCCAGGTCATTGTGCTCATGCCAGGCTGTTTGTATTTTTATAATTACAGTGCAGAAGAGTTGTTTTGTTCATATCAGAGCAAGTTATTAATATATTGATGATTTTCTGTGAATGTTTCTGAAACAGAATTTAAAAAATCACCATCAGTGTCCTTCTGCCATCACTCCATGACAATTGTAAAACATCATGCCATAACCAACCCTTACTGGCTTTTCCACTAAGGATGTTTATATTCTAGTAAGACTTACATAATTAAAAAAAAATCATTTGAAACCCCATTTTCATTCACTTTGGAAGCAGCATTTCATGCTGTAAAATCTAAATGGTCAATGACTTTTAAATACCTTTATTCAGCTGTGCTGAACATAAATTGTGGCGTTGAAGTTGAAGGCTCCTTTGTCTTAACACAAAATTTTTTGCACAAACACAGAAGTGATTATTTTTGTGTAGTAAAAAACAGGAGAGTAGAAGATGACCAGGTCTCAATTTAGGCATATGCTTTAGGATTAATTTAATGTGGGGTTTTTTTAGCAAAATGAGCAGCTTGGTTAAAAAGAATATATTTATGGAAGTGTTTATTGCAGGTCAAGAAGAAATACAATAGTGATTGATAAAATGCTGTAGGTAATAGAATGTTTCAGAGCTGGACTTCTGTATTTAGTGTTCCACTGGGCTTTGAAGCTTTATTGTAAACTTGGATTTTCTGTAAAAGTGGTTGTGGAAGTGGAGTTGTCACATCTGTAGTCTGCAATTCCCAGCTTCTCCAAGACACCCCTTAATACCTGTGTTTATCCATGCTCCAGACACACACGAGCCATTCCAGGAATGTTTTTTTCCCTTCTGCTTTTGCCTGATCTCTGGTGGGTTTGCCAAGCTCTGCTGGCCATGGCTGCAAACCACTGGGGGGTTGCTCTGTCCGCTCTGGGCTGGACTGACAGCCTCTGGTGGTTTTTCACTGCACCACAAAACTCTTTCACATGGTACATTTTAATGTTATACTTACACAGTTGACACTGACTGCAATGGTCTCGTGTTTTTTGCGGTTGTTTTTATCATAGTCTTCCTCCCCTTTTGCATATCCCCTGCTATTTCCCTCGATCTTCCAGTAAATAATCTGAGTGTCAGATGGGAAATTTTTTTTGGATATACAAGTAAAGAAGATAGAGCTCAACTATCTCTTTTTTTTTCATGGAGGTTTTTTTCATGTATCAGGGCTGGTGCATGTAGTTGAGCTCATCAAAGGCAAGACATTGTGTAAGTGTCATTAGAAGAGGGTGGGGACTTACAGATTGCAGAATTTGATTAGAATAAAGTAAAATTCAGAGTTTTATGTTACAGACCAGACTCACATCTGTGTGTCATTGTAATCTCTGTGCACATGTACAAATACAGAGCCTGGAAGCCATGATTCTTTACAAGTGATGTGTTTATTCAGATATTAAAAGGAACTCCATGAAAAGCATACTTTTAACAAAATATTTTGTTAAAAAGAGTTAAATTTATTCATCATTCTCACTAAAAACAATTCTACAGTAAATATTTTAAGTAAGTTTCTTAGGGAACACAATGGGCCATCTAGACTCAAGTCACACTGACAGCACTAAAAGGCATTGCTCGATTTATGAGAGCTCTCTGTTTACCCAAGAATGTAGAAATTTCCCTTTCTAAATGGGACAGCCTTATCTTTATTATTCCAGTGCCTTTTAGTTTACAGTTCTGCTGTAAGCAATGTTTCAGGAGTCTACTTCAAGATTCCTAAATAAATGAATAGACAAAATTAATGCTCACTGCTAGCAATCTACATTTCATATTTTGTGTGATTGAAAGTAAGCCTTGCTCAACAGCAGAAAAGAAAAATGATAGTGGCACTTTATTGATACTGAATTTATGTGATAACAGAAGGTAAATTGAACTTCTGAAAATAAACCTTGTATACAAATCCTGGGGGTTTTTTGCAAAACAGAAGCAGTCCATGATGGCAGTGAAAATCCAGGCACATCCAAGAAGCCATCTCCCTACTTTTCATCAAATAAGCGTCAGAATGGATATAATTGTGCATCTTATTTGCTCACTGCATGCAGACCAGCACCAGCACCCTGCACACAGCGTGGCTGGCTTGTGGCTGTCACGGGAGTGGAAATAAAGCCAGATTTTAATTAGCAAAAAGCAGATTCCAGTGCATAAAGCAGTGCTAATTGCGTGGTCCCTATCCGGATGTCCCCAGGAAATGTCACTTCCATGCATTAATACGGACTTGGGGCTTTGTGTGCACAAGAAAAGTTTTCAATATGTCCTTCCCAGAGTAACTACAAAACCAGCTGATGGAGTTCCAGCTCAGAGCTCTGTTTTCTCCCCAAGATAAAATCCTACCCAGTGTAGCAGCTGATGGGAGCTGAAGGGATGTGTGCTGTTCCCATCTTCAGATAAAAATCTGATAAAGAAAACAGCTGATGTAAGTTAAAACACAGTGTACTATTTATATGCTAAAAATAACATTTGGAATGCTTTTGTGTTGAGTTATCGTGGCTGTCTTGAGCAGCAATTAATAATTTATTCTGCCTATCTTAATCTGCTTTTCTGTCTGTTTATCAATGGACCTTCACTGGAGAAACCACAGTGACAAGTCAGTGAGATCTGGGATTTGATAGGCTTCTGTCTTTAACTGTGAGGTGGCTCTGTTTTTTAAGCACACTGCTGCTGCAGCTGAAATTTTACTTCATGTGCTTTTCTCAGTTCTGTTTTGTTTACTCTTGCATGTGACTGCTTCCCTTGCCCACCCCCTTGTTCATCAAATAATCCATCATTCTCCAGGATGAACATCAAAAAAAACCACTACAGCCCCTCCTACCTCTCCAAACAAAACCCCTAATGCTTGCTGAACAAAACTGGTGCTTTCTGTTAATTTAAGGGAAGATTTTGCCTATGGAATAAATTATTAACCCAGTAGATAATCTGCCAGAAAAGCTATCTGTTGTTTTTTATGTACAGGGTAGACAGATCCCTGTGGTAAGTTTTTGTTTGTTAAAATTATTTAAATGAAATGAAATTGCTTTGTAAAATTGATTTTATTTTTACCTCCTTAGTAGTGTTTATTTTTCCTCTGCATTTTTGCTTGAAGTCTTGTCATGTTATTGTAGAAATTTAATATTGCTTTAAGGTTGATGAGAGGCCTATGGTTTAAAAAACTCTAATCTGAGCATAGTTTTGAGAGCAAAAAGCAGTGATAACCAGGTTTCTACTCTTGGGAGGCTGAGACTTAACATTAATTTATATCCTTACCACACTTGATAGCGATCAAATACAGAAAACCATTCACGTAACATTTTAATTCTGTAATTTTGCGCATTTTCATTAATTTTTAGGCTTTACACCAACTGCAGAAAATCAGTGAACATTCTGTATGTTTAAGTTGCCTTTGGTGCTGGTGCTGCATTTTGGCTTTTCCAAAAAGGAACCTGGGGGCCCTGGAGCTGGCGGGGTGCGTGCGTTTGGGCCGGCCCTGCCTCCGTGCATCCCGCACGGGCTCCCTCCTTCCAGCCCGCTTCAGATGTTTGTCTTTCCCTAATTAGATCCACGTAATCCATTCAGCCGGGCTGTGACGTCCCCGCTCCCTTGTCCTGGCTGGCTTGGGCCAGACAATGAGCACAAAGATACAGTCGGACTCGTTTTCTCATTATTGATTTCACGCACCAGCTGGCAGCTGTTGGAGCTTGTTCGTTTTTATAACCCTCTGGGCAACTTTTTAAAAGTACTTTTCTTTGACCATCTGCTAAATGCAATTGGTTTAATAATTAAAGACTTGCCATCCCTTTTTGGAGAAGCACAAATGCTGTTTCTGCAGCTGAGAGTTGGCTGGTTTTGTTTTAAGCATAGGTGGGATGATTCCTGTCTGCGACGCAGCCGCGGCTCCTGCCAGGGTCCCATGGCTCATGTTAATAAGGGGATGAGAAAAGGGAACTTTGCTGTGGGTTTGTTCCACACCAGCTGAGTGCAGCGTGTGGGGAGGGGACCTTGTGTCCAATTCCCAGTCCTTGTGTTCGCAGGAGATCAGGGAAAAGCTTTTAGCTGGGTTGCATGCAGCGTTTTCCAGCCTGAATTGTGCATTGGGGAGGGAGGATGAGAAGATTTGGGGGTGTTTTCAGTGCTGGCTTTGGGAGCACCATCTGTCTGTGCCCTGCCTTGGGGTCAGGGTGGCACAGCACTCTCGGCACAAACTGGAAATCAAACTCCTGGAAACCATAAAAACTTCTCTTATGTCCTGTTACTTTCAGCTTCTTTCTTTCTGCCTTCCCTTTGCAGTGAGACACCAGGGTCTGTCTTACTGGGACTAATTTGAGACACAAAATTATAAGTAGCATATACAAGTTCTTCCTAAGACCAAAGTGCTTGCTAAAAATAAAAGCAGAGACAGTAGGTCACTGGTATGAATGGGTCCCTTGGAGCCCCTGGATTTTCCATGCAGTGTGCTTCATAGGCAGGATGTGTAAAAAAGATCCAACCTTAGTTTGAACCCATCTTTATGCTGTGATTAGGTCTAAACTTTCCCATGATTCCTTCAAAAAGGGCTGCTGAAAAATCCTTCTGTTTACCAAACAGTTTACCATTTGTTTCAGATGTACCTCAAAGCTGACCTGGAGGATTACTCTCATGAGAGGTGAAAAAGGGTAATTCATTTTTTATGTTCCTTTAATCTTGGAATTCTTTCAGGAACTTGCTGTGCAGGAATCAGTGCATTTTATTTTGCTATGGCATCATTTATTCCCCAAAAATTCTTTGCTGCACAGTGTATGCTTACAGAATTGGTTAGAAATTTGTGTGGAAGAGGAAAGTCCGTCAGAATTTATCACGGTTTTTTAGTACAATTGAAAAGACTCTTTTGTAAATAATGAAAAAGGAAATAGTCATGTGTTTTCTTAATAAGATGAAAGATATCTGTGTTTGCTTTGAGATTTTTATGTTTGTTTGTTTTAAAAGTATTCCCATCTTTAATATTTTTGTACTTTGCAAACATAATCTTGTTCCAGACAGCTGTGATCTCTGGTCCCCTCTAATTCCTAAAGTAGACAAGAGCAAGTCAAATTTTCCAGAGTATTTGGCTAAATATCCCCTGAAATATAATTGAACTGAAAGTGAATGCTTACAGTAAAAGTTCAGATTAGAGTGCAAAGTTTGCATGAGAAATTCCTTTCTTGAACTTAATCCTGTGGTGGTTTTCATATGGGGCATTCTCATCATAGATTTCATGGTTGTAGTATTTTTTTAGATTGCAACAAGTCTGCCCTAAGCTGTGTAAGCCTTGTGCTTTGCATAGGTATTTCTCTTTCAAACAAACCTCCTCAAACCTCCTCACTTCTCTTCAGTTTTTGCTGCTTAATTTCAGGAGCTGGCTCTTTCTGAGGCTGTTAATTACGAGCCTGTCGAGCTCTGTGTGAATGGGAAAGCAGAGGAGATAAATACAATTTCTTGTATTTGTGGAGCTCGCAGAGTTGACAAAACCGGTGACAGCTGCACAAAGCTCGTTTGGGTCAGTGACGTTTCTCTCTAGGAGGTTGGAATGATTCTTCCCTGGATGCCCTAAACCTCTCGGAGTGTTTCACAATACTCTGTAGAGCTGCTTTGAAGTGTCCTTTTCCTGTGCTAAGTTTAGTTCTAAATGAACTGCAGACAGATGAATGGCCCATAGGCCACGGCAGGGAATTTAGCTCGGGATGAGGCACAGGGAATTCAGCTTGGGATCAGGGAATTCAGTTTGGGATCAGGGAATTCAGCTCAGGTTCAGGGAATTCAGATTGGGATCAGGGAATTCAGCTCAGAATTGGGATCAGGGAATTCAGCTTGGGATCAGGGAATTCAGCTCAGGATCAGACCCAGGGAATTCAGCTCAGGATCAGGGAATTCAGCTCAGGATCAGGGCAGGAGTTGCAGTGCAGGCTCTCGTGGGCACAGCCCTGCTGTGGGTAGAAATCCAGTCAAATCCTCGATTGCAGGAACCACCGTGTTTGATTTTATTGAAAATACAGCAAATGCTCCTTGATTTGCTCCTGGGTAGTGCCAGCTTCACTTGGGTGTGTGGGAGAAACTCCTCATCCTCATCCTCTCAGCCCTGCTCTGTGCAGACAGCCCAGTGCTTCCTCGTTCCTGGAATCCTTGTGGAGGGGTTAGGAATGAGAACTCCTAAAAACATCTCTCTCCTTACCCTGCTGACCTTTCCTTTGTTTGAGAGGAGGGCAGAAACCCGGGAGAGGTTTGGGATACAGCACTGACCATCATGAACAAGTGGCTTTATTGGGTTATGTGCTAGCATTTTACACCCAACTTGTTGCCCTGTACAGAAGACAAATTCTTCACCAGGAATAATAGAGGCCAGAAATAAGCTCAGGGTCTATAAAAGGCAGTCATCATAAAATGCATTCATGTGTTTGCAATCCCCAGGATAAATATTTTTGTTTGTGCTAAGTAATGGTCTGCCATTGGTACAAATTGTGAAAAAAAGAAATGGTATTTCAGAAGTTATTCTTTCTTGGGCTTTGTTTTTCCTTTTTCCTTCTGACAAAACTTTACCCAGATTTTTTCCTCTGCAGTGGCTTTTGTGGTCGCTGGGCTGGGGGTGTGTGACAGCAGATTTCTCTGGGATGTGGCTGCAGACAGCTGTCTCCTCTTGGAAATGGACTTCTGGCTTCGAGGGGGGGTTTGAAATGGATGCTGACATGTGGGAATTAATCCAGTTTGTCACATACATTGGAGTGTGGCAGAGACTGGGTTTCCCCCCCCCCTTCAGGCTGTCCCCTTGCAGTGAAAATACAGGCAGAGTTTTTCTTGTGCCACATCTACAGTCCTCATGTCATTCCTTAAGTGACCCCCTCTGGAGACGCCTCACGTTCTGCTGCAAGGCTTTCCACTGAGGTTCCAAAGAAAAAGGTGAAAGGATTCAATTCTCCCCTAAAATGTGAGGGTTTTGTCCCCTGCCATCGATTGCTTTCAGATGGTGACCGGAGACGATTTGTGTCTCACCACACATCTCTGTAAAGGCTGTCAGTGAAAATGGGCTCTGCCTGCAAAATTTCGAGTCCTGAGTAATTCCTGGGCTGTGAGAACTGCAGTACAGACTTTCAGTGGAGAGAACCAGGTAGCACTGAAGGCAAATACACTAAAAATCTGGTGTATGTAGTGTTTTGTCTGTAACCTAATAACAACAGCAGTGCTTGGAATTTAATTTATTTATGAATTTCTTTGGGGTTTAATTTATAGTATCAAAGGAATTTCACTCATTGAGTGATGGTCTGAAAGAAGTCTGATTTTGCCAGCTTTGGTCCTTTCTCCATGAGAGAGTAGGACAGTGTGTGTCCTGTATAGAATGACTGATTCCCTCACCTGTATATAAAACAGTCCAATATTTTTTGCAGATCTAATGAGCTGGATTTTCCAAATCTCACCTCCTGCTTGTAGCATTTGTACAAACAATTTGTGCTGGTCTCTCTGAGGTTTAATTGTGCAAATAATTCCCGTAGGAGAGAAAGGCAAAATAAATACTTTGAACAGAACAGCAGAAAACAAAGGTGGTGGTCAGTGCTTCTGTTCTACTATCTTTAATTACAGATAATATACAATAAATATTGAGGAGTTTTCTAGGGAATGTTAACACTGTATTTTCATATTATTTTTTACTGTTTGCTGTGTAAAATGTTACCTGCAGTTAAAGGTGTTTGCAAAGGGGGGGATTCAAGTCAAGCTAAGAACCTGTTGCTCAAAGTTGTTGCATGGAAAGATTTTATGGTACTTACATCAAAACATGAAAGGTGCTTTTTTTCTGAACATTGTAAATTTTGATGTATTATTTCAAACAGTTTTATGCAGGATCAGTTCAACTAATATGTACTAAGTTCAGAAGACCCTTTGGAAAAAACGAATGAGCACAAACACTGCTGAGAAAAAATACAGATAAACATTCCATAATCTTTTGGACTAGAGTGAACAGCTTATTTGTAGATCCATCATCCAAGTTCTCTAAAACTAAGAGACAAAACAAGAACTGTAAAACAATTCTAAGTAATTTATTGGTATTGTTGATGCTTCCAAGTGAGTGAAGTGCATAATAATGATGTCTAGATAGTCATTATTTGTCTTTTTTTACTTACTTTTTAATTGAGCAAAATAGTTTCCTGAAGATTGTTTGTATTTTTTTGTAAGTTCTGTCAAATCCAGCAAGATGTATAGGTGCCATTAAAAATCCATATTGATTTCCCACAGTCAGCTGGGAGTTTACTTAAAAAGTCAATCATTAGTTGAATGAGTGTCTAAAGCATGTTCCAATGTCTACTGGTAGCTTAAGTGTTTAAGCAAAAATGACTATTTTCAAAAGAAATGTTGTAGTTTCTGGGGTGTGGTATGGAAGATTTGTGTTTTTCACTGTGCTGGGCTGTTCTGCCCTGAGTTTGCACCTCTGCTCCTTCACATTTTAATTTATTTGGATTCAGCCTTCAGCTGCTCCTTGGGCACTCACCGTGTCCTGGAGCTGAGCAGGAATTTGGCTTTTCCCCCTCTTTCCTTCCTGTTTCTTGTCTCCTTATGCTCCAGAGGAGAGAGTTTTGAGAGGGGAGGTAGCAGCACCTCCACAGGGCGAGTGGAATGGTTATAATTAATGGATGATAATTCTCTTTACACTTACTTTTCATGGACAGCTTATGGGATCTCTGTGCTAATGGATTGATCCTATTTAATGTATATTAGTAATTAAAGAAAATACATTTTTAAGAGGCAAGGATATATTTAATTTTAATAACTATCTTTCCCTGAATCAAGGAGTCTTTGCACAGAACTCTAATGGGTAACATTAGTCAAATGTGTGATAGATCAAATTGTTAAGTATGAAGGGTGTTGTTAATGTAACACAGAAGAGAAATCCTGTGAGGTAACTCTGAATAACACCCAGGAAGAGTGCATTCATCATGGTATGCTGACAAAACATCTGAGTAATGATGGCCATTAAATCTTTTGTCATGGCTAAGATATGAAAAAAGAAAACAAGCTAAAGTGTGAGCCGTTTAGGAAAATTGCCATTTGACATGTAAACCTCTCTGCCTCTCCGTGTTCATTTTTATATTGTGGAATGAATTTGCATTTTAGGAGGAAATTTGATTTGCCTAGCAATTAGGAGGGGGAAATGGTGAATTTCAATCTCTAGTTAGTCAAACATTTAAATGGAAAGAGCAGAGTTGCTTTCCTTTCCTTTTTTTTTCTCCCTTGGAAAGGGAAAATCCCAAAATTGCACCAAAACAACCAGCTCACGAGATTCAAAAAGGTTTGATTTGTTGATATATTTATTTTTAGAGAAGGTGTCTGACCATGTGTATTGTCTTTGCATGACCCTGTGTGTGAGTAGATGTTAACTGGGCTGTGCCAAACCCGGGACGAGGGAGCAATTCCCGAACACCCAGCACTGCTCATTTCCCTGGGCAGTGAATTTGCCGAGTTCTGTGTGGTCAAACATGGCAATAAAGCCAAGGATTTACACGGTGAGGTCACTGGATTGCAGCTTGTAGGAGAGTTTTGGAATTGATGTCACAGAGAGGAGAGACGCTGGAGAGGGGCAGTAAATGAAGCAGAACTTGGAGAGTCCCTGGTTTTTCTGTTGTGGCTGAAAAGCCAACTGCGAGTTTCTTGAAAGGAATAAACTCAGAAAAAAAACTGGTTATGAGTTTCAGGACTTTGACAGAATTGGCATTTTTTAGCAGCTGGTTCTAGTATCACATTTTTGTAAGAAGATAAATAAGAAGAAAACAAAAAGTTTGTGGTGAGACATTTTGGAGTTGCTGGAAAGGTCTGTCAGGTCACTGGAGTGTATCCACACAGCAACATTCTGTTGTTATATTAGGAGGAAATGAGGCAAATTACAATAAAAACTACATTTAGCCAAGAAAGAATTTGTAGCAAAATTGTCCAGATGGTTTATCTTAACCCTGACAGCAAAATATGTTAACCAGATTAGTAATTTAGACACCAGTGATATAAGAGAGACTGTTTGGAGCAGTGGTGGTTTGGTTTTTTTTTGAGTTGGTTTCTTGATTGAATTTCTTTAAATGAATGGTCGAATTTTAGTGGTTCAGGTTGTATTTTAATAAATGTGGCTCTTCAAAAAACCTGAATTTGATATATACAATTTGGAAATGATGGCAAATGTAACTCACACAAGTTTATTGAGTTTGTTTTAGTGTAATCCTTTCTAAAAGTAAACTTCAGATAGTTTTGAACCATTGAACAGTGGTATTTCATCAGCAGCATTTTATTTATGGGGTAAGGAGAGGGCCTGGAAATTCTTCTGCAAGTTGTTACAGCAAAGTAGCAGCACCAAAAGAACTGAAAGGGATTGGAGCTACTTGTCATTTTAAACTATGGAGACATCAATAAAATATCTGAAGACACACATGAGACATGGAGAGAGGAAGAAAGGGGAAGGAGAAGGGGTACAACAGCCAGTAATGGAATAAGAATGCAAGGAATATATGTAAAGGTTAGGAAATCTTCTGACCTCACTTAGGATATTGTTTTTGTTCTGGTTACCATATTCTTTAAAGATGGAACATTTGAAAAGGGGAATTTGATTGACCTTATGACTAAAGATAGGAAGTCTGAGGAGAGGCTAAAATCATGAATTTCTATAACCTTTAAAGAGCAAAGGTTGAAAGGCATTTAATTGGAAAATATAAAATCTCCTGAATTATATATCGATATATAACTCTATTTCTTTTATATCAGAAATTATTATGAAAGGAAGGGTATCTGTCAGTTGAGGGGCAAGTAACTGAGCAACCCCTGTGCACTTTTTGCTGTTCTCTTCTGAGCACAGAGAAACCAGGCTTCCCTTCCACTTCTAGCAGTACCTGAGCTGGGAAAATACAGAAACATGTGAAATGCATCTGAAAAAGTCTGGAAATACTCTCAGTTATTCAGACAGTCTTACTGGTCATTGCTGGAGGGGCTTGGGTTCACAAATAAAAGTTCTCTTTTGGCCTTGAACAGAGGCTGTGATGTGACTTCTCAGGAGACCTTGCAGGATTTGGTTCCTCCAAGCTCCCAAGCAGGGAGAGGTCCCACGCCCTCTGCAGATCCTGGTCCCTCTGTTCCCTGCTCCGGAGGAATCCTGCACTCCACACACCGTGCCTGGATCTGGCTGCTGGCAGAACTTCCCCTCTGAAATGGGAGTGGGAAGGGAACCAAACGTGGGGGAAGCTGTGCAGCACAATTGTAGCCTAAAACTGCTCTGGAGTTACCAAATACAGCATTTAATTTAAAACTACTTACAGGCCTACACAGGCCTTGAGATGGTTTTTAAAATTATCCTATTCAGTAAATATTTTGTCTAATCATGTAATATTTTTGCTTTATTTAGTCACTAAAGAGATCAGAAAACAGTTTTTATAGTAAAATACTCAGGTCAGAATGCATCTGTCTGTGACAGCTCATCCCAGAACCATGTCTTAAGTAGTTGGTAGAAAGAAGAAACTGAGAAAAAAGGATCTGAGCAGCAGCAGTGTTGCTTGTCATGTGGTTGGTTTGCTTTGCTCAGACAGTGACAGGAAAAAAAGAAGTGAATCTACTTTTGACCCTGCTGTTAACTTGTAGAAATGGAGTAACTTTTCTAGGAGGTGAAATGGATAGATTTGGTATTTCCATTTATCTCTGGTAAATATTTTTTGTAGTCTAGGTCTAATGACCACTGCCATCACTGTTCAGCTATAAAAATTTAAATATCTTAACTGAGTTTAAATCAGGCAGCTCCAAATACAGTTCTGATGTGATGCAGTGCTGCAATCACTTTGTTTGACTCTTTCAATATTCAGTCACATCGTTTAAACTTTCTATGCCAAGAACATTAGGATGTTTTTATAGTTTTGAATTTGTAAATAATTGCTATTTTGAGGAAGCTGCCTAGTCACTGGAGCTCCTCATTGATTAAATCTTACTGTGGAGCAAGATCCACGAGAATGCTGAAGGTCCATTAGAAAATACCCAGCTTGATTTATTCTTGATGAGAGTGACATTGATCACGTTCACATACTGAAACAATTATTGATGGAATCTATGATGAACAAGTCATTCCAGTTGTGATGAACATTAGCTTCTAGCAGACATTTGACACTGAACCATGAGATTCTTTGTTGTTACAGCACATCTGAGAAAATCATTAAGCTTTTTGAAGCCTTTACAGGCTGGGCCTGAGAGTATTATTTGCATTAAGTTGCTTTCACATCAGTTTTGTTTTTCTTGCAACAATACATTAGAAAATTTGGGATTATCAGTGGCCATAGCAGATATTACAGGCAGAAGTAGAAATGTAGCTCACCTAATTGTCAGCATGTACACGTGCCAAAGGACCTTTGAGAAAAGGCAGAATATTTTTAAGCTGTTAATAACATGGTAAAGGCAAACTGCAGCATTTCTGAAGAACTAGAAATGTTTGCGGTTCAAAATTTCCAAATTCTTTTATTCTTCTTGAGGAGGGAAAGGTTGAAAATCAGAAAATAAATGTCCTTCATGGTTGGTTTCAGTCAAGCATATGTGAGTGGGAGGAGAGCATGGCACCAGTTGAAGAAACCACATTTCTGAGTAATTTTCACACTGGACGGTGCAGGATTCCATTGAGAATTTTGAGAGTGCAGCTGGATTCCCAAGAATTGTGATAGTTTTTATATCTGAACTGAGGCAAGCAGCCTGTTCAGATGTGCAGGGCAGTCAGGGAATACCTTCCATTGCTGCTCAGGGCTTTGCAGTGGTTCTGCAGAGTTCTGTACACGAGTTCAGGCTGCTCCTGAGCAGTTCCTGCCAGCCCATTTCATGACATGGAACATGCAGGGGGAATCTTGTGCTCGTGGCCACTTTGTTCCTCCATCCACTTGGGGCCATGAAATCTGCTCCTGGGAGAACAGAAAAACAAAATCTGTGATTCCCCCCCAGACAGCTTGAAACAAAGCCAGGGAATACAACAACACCTTGTCCAGCAGGATCACACTCTGTCTGCCTAAAGATCCCAATTGATTTGTGTAACAGCCTGAATAATGAATGTGGATTTTCAGTTTGGTCCCTTGAGCTGTTCCACTCCCTGTGAACTCTTCCTTTCAGTTGTGATCTTTAAGTTAAATTTGCTCAGTATAATTTTACATTCAGAAAGGAGGTAAAAACTAAATTGTCTTAAGAATACAAGATTTTTAATTGTCTTTTTCGAAAGGTATGGGTAATTACTCTAATGTTATACAATGGAGAACAGCTTGCAAGATTTACTGTCACTTTAGTATTTAAATTTTGGAGATCTCTGACCCAGTGTTCTCCGACCCACAAGTTTACTGTCAATCCTCTTGACCTTCTTGCACTCATGATTTTCTTTGAATTTTTTTTAGTAAACTGGTGTTAGTCATAATGAGAGAGATATATTAGAGTTAATACTCCCTTCTTTCCAAGCAGAGTCACTCGATATTTTGCTCTTAAAGTGCATTTGAAAGTCTCCATACAGGCAAAACAGGATCAAACTTTTTATTTTATGTGCTCCTCAAAGGATGGTGGACAAGCACAAACCCACTGTCCTGTGTCTTTCAAGTCACACACATACAGATCCTGATTTTTATAATATTTTTGAAGACCAGAAATTTCAGTGTCTTGAAAAATGAGAATTTAACAGTCTGAACACCAGAATGTTTTGCATTGGCCTACATCAGAAATGCATGGGGTGAAAAACACTGAAAAGCATTATTCTAACCCACCAAACTTTTCCATTAAAGGCAGGGTGTCCAGCAGTGATTTCTGCTCAGCATCACTTTCATTAGTGACCTCTGGGGATGTTCTACATGCAGAAGGATCAGGCAGACGGAGCTGACTGGCACTTGGACTTGCACAGATGCATTTGCAGAATGTGCTACCTGAATAATTCAGAAAGCAGTAGTCCAGAGGAGCTGCAGCTCAGTGTTAGAGCAGGCTGAGAAAGTTGGATTGTAAATTATTATTTTTATTTTAAAACTGGTCTGCTTCAAACTTTGAATGTTTTTCAGTTTTCTTTCCATTTTCTCTTCTCCTAGAAGAGATGTTTTTCAGAGGAGGAAAAAAAAAGGCAGAAAATTAATACTTGAAGGCAGAAAAAAGTAATCAAGGGATAAAATACCCATTTTCCTTCAAACACCTCTGAAACCTGCTCTCAAATAATGTTTAAATGGGAATGTTCTGCAAAACTGGTTTAGAAAAATGTATTATTTAAACTAAAAAAAAAGGAAAAGATTCGCTACTGAAGTTTTCAAAATTCTGGGGATTTTGCAGTACCTGCAATACTCAAGTTACCTCACAGGGAGTTTGGACACACGTGGAGATGGTGTTGTGTGCCTGCCATGGGGGATAACAAATCCATCTCTGGGTAGGGAGCAGCTTCTTGTGCTCATCTTGGATTGTATGAGGTTTTCCTGCGAAGGTAAATGCTCAAATTTACCCCTTCCCCTCAGATGTTTGGGAATAACTGATGTGAAATTCTCGGGGGAAGCTGCTGTGGTGAGGTGTGGGATCATTGCTAAATGCATCTCAGTCTTACAGAATGCCTGCTAAAAGGCAGGATAAAAGCCAAGTGGGATTGCCAGGCTGTTTGGAAGAGGCAGCTTTTCACACGAGGTCACTCAGCATTAAAGAGAGCTGGAATTCTGATGGATTCTCTCTCACAAGACAAAAGTTGTGGGTTATAATCGCATTGCAGGGGAATAGGTCTCTGTTAGAGCTTCCTGCACCCAGAGACAGGACTTAACACTGGGTGACACGTGGCAATTAAAAAGTGAACTGGGATTTATTACAATACATTTTTTTGCATCAGAATTGCCTCAGGTGAGTGTTGCATAAGAACATCATCAAGCAGATGTGCAAAAATAAGTAAATGGAGTGCTGTTGCTGACATACCTCTAGTAAAATTGGTAAAAAAATTATTTAAAAAATGAGGAGTGGCATTGGTGAGTCTCCACATAAATTAAGCATTGTTTACTTGCTGCCACATGAGCTTTCTCTTAGTGCAGTTTGTTTATTTATTCCCCCTCAAATGGTGAGAGAACACTTCATTCCTTTTAGATGCAGGACATCTCCTTCCTAATTACTTAAACTCTTATTTTTCCCTCTTTGCATTCCAGATGCTCACAGATGAGAGTTCTGTTACGCCATCATGAATATTTGTTAATAAGAAAGTAACTTAAGTAGTTAACATAACAGGAGTTGATTTGACCTGCTGATATGCATTTTTACAGAATAAACAAAGCCTGTTATCTGAGATTTTATTTATAAGGATCTGCTCAAGTGATCTGAGATCCCCCTTGTTTGCCTGTCCTGCCCTAGACCTCGGCACATAATCTCACTGTACTGCTGCCCTTTTGACATCTGATTGCCCTTTCCATCAGCATCCATCCAAAAGCATATTTGTCTAAAAAGGAAACAATTAAATTCCAATCTCATACAGAAAACCTTTACTTTTCAAAGAAAACATACTGAAGAAGTCACAAAGTCGTACAAGACGGGGAACCCTCACTAAATCAGAACCAGAAGTCATTAGGCCAAATTCAGCTCTTGCCAAAATAGACACCAAGCCACTGATCTTGATGATATTTTGCCTGTTTATATTAGTAATATTATATGCACTTACTTTTTATTTGTTTTTCCATTAAATCCTGTAGTAAGACTTAAGTTATAATGTATGTGACAAGTATTATTGACATGCAAGATAAATAACAAGTGTGATTGGGGAATACTGAAATATTTCAAATATGAAACGATCTACTTGTTTTAACCACGTATGATAGTGGGCTAAAATGGCTGAATGCTGTGAAATTCAGTTTAAATGATTTTACTCTCCTCTCATACATGTCCTATTGCAGAGGGATCTAAGAGTTGAATTACTGTGTTTTTTGAAGGCAGAGAGCAGATCTCTGCTCTCAGTGTTGGCACATCCTTTTCTGCTTGTATGTCTGCAGTGATCCCACTTGGAAAATGCCTTTTTGCCTTCACACTGAGCATCGTTTCCTGACTTTTTCCATAGCCACAAGTGCAGAGTTTTGGATCACAGGTTTGAGCTGTGTTTGACATCTGTGCCTGCAAACAACTGTGAAAAAGCTACAAATAATTCATGCTGTATAATCAGTGGTATCACTGAGATATACTCTGAATTTAGGTTTGATTGGGAAGCAGACTCTGTGTCGTACCTTCAAAGCTTTTCATGCTGAAGAATTTACTGAAGGGAGTTTTGACATTGGTGTCTCATTTTAACTTTCTCAGGAGCAACCAGGTACATAAATAGTGTGGTGTTTTCAGAGTGGAATGCTGTGGGGGCATCCTGGTTAACAGCTGCAAAGAAGAAAGATAAGAGACATATTTCTGTGTCTTACACAGAGGAGGGGAAAGTGGTCTAAAGGGAAAAAGATTTCTTTGTGTATTGTTTTAGTATTATTTTAACTGTTAGTATTTATCTGTCACATGTATGTCATGCTTGATCATAGACGAGATGAAAGGTTGATTATATCAGATTATATTGTAATTTGAGCTTTGAAGAAGGATGAAGCCACTGAGTGCATGATGAACTTTGGTGTTCATGTCCAGCCTGGTGGTTCTGGACATCAGGACACGATGAGTGAGCTGGAGCAGGCTCGTGGCTCTTCCAGCCCCATCCCTGGCTGTAGCAAGGGAAGAGCTGCAGCGGGCAGATTTCGCTCCTCTAGCTTTTTGGCAAAGACCTGTTTTTATCACTGAACTTCCAAATGTAATTCCTACCTGAGAGAACTTGAAACAGTGTAGTTTTGTCATTAATTAAACTTCCCACAGCTTCTGTTCTAGAGGGAAATGGCTGAAATGACAGTTCCAAGGATCTGGAATGTCAGTGGCCTGTCCCTGGGTACCACGTCTCTGCAGGTGGAATTCCCAGGAATTATTAAAGCCTCACTACTGATAAATCCCATCCCATCCTGATTTTGTTATGTCTCCAGCCATGTAGGCTTGAGTACTCATGGATTTACAATGTTTGAACAGCTTTGGAAATGCTAACAAGTTTTTTTTTTTTTTTTCTGTTTAGTGAGTTTTATGGTGCAGGAACGGGGTGGGCTGCTGTTTCCAAACTTGCAGAGCTTATGGATTTGCAAGATGTTACCTGCTAATTTGTGCTCACCTGCACAGTCCTTTTGTTCAGTCTGAGATCAAACTAAATCTTGGGTAGTTGAGAACTAGGCAAGTGTGTGTGTGTGTGTATATATATATATATATATATATATATATATATTTGCACTGGAGCACATCTGTGTGCTTGGAGTTTACTGTGTACTTATTAGGGTAAAAGAAATTCAGCTGCAAGTTTGTCTGTTCCAACAATCAAAATCACAAAAAAGACATTAAATGCCTTCCTATTTGATATTCAAAGGTAAAGCAAGTCCAGCTAAGTGAATTAAAACAATTGTTCTTAACAATGAGGTTAATATATTTCCCAGCTCTCTGACTGACAGTTTAATGGGGGTTTTATTGTGTTATGTTAATGATGTCACTGGAATATATATTTCTTTGTTTGCATCTGTCACTTATAGAGTTAATTAATATTCTGCTGGTTCCATATAGCTTTTTGTTCAAAATCAGTCCTCTTTTACTCTGTGCCTTTCTTTTGCAGCCCAGTCCTTACCAAAGGAGGAGTTTGCAGAGTCCTGAGCAGCCAAATGCCCCTACACACAGAACTGCAGTTTGGCACTGATACCTTCTGCAAAGCAGGACTAAAATACCAGTGTAGTACATAAGCCTTTTACCACCCTTGAAAACCCAGCTTGAACCTTGAGCGAGTCATTTACATGATGTTTCCTTGGGATTACCTACATTCTTGTCCACTTTGACCTTGTAATTTTGCTCACAGTTGGAAATGTAATGCAGAGTGACTAAGATAATGTTGTTTACACAGACTTTAAGTGGAGTGACATTATAGTCAAGCAAGTGTCACATCACCCAAAGTGAAGGAAGACTTAATTACCATAATCCTGTGAATACTAAAATTCCTTAGCCATGTGCAGCATAATAATGTAATGTTCTGCATGTTCCATTTAATAACCCGAAGGTGCTGCATTAACTCTTGGGGAACTTTTAGTTATCTTAAAGCGAAATCAAACAGATTTAGAGCAGGTTGGGAGAGATTCTGTGCCCACTGGAGATCCTTGGTGTGTTACATTGCTGCCAGCACGTCCCAGCTGCCTTTGAATTTATATTTTGGCAGCTAAAATAAAACTGAAGCAACTGCACCAGCATCTGTGTCCATCCAGTGACTGTAGTCTGGGCCAGGGATTTCTGCAGGTGATGAAGGCTTAAGTTCACTAAATAATGAGATTGAGAGAGTAATAAAACAAAAACAAAACAGTGTGTTATGGCAAATACACCAGTAAGCAGAGAGGAGTGTTAAATCCTTCATGGCTGGAACAATCTGTTCCTTAAGTGTTCAAGCCATCCTACCTTTTGCTGATAGTCAATGCTGAACCAGCTTTAAGGACCCAGTGAGTAAGTAGATCTTGAATGAGGATATAATCATGAAAAGGCAAATCATAAGCAATTATGGTGCTTCACAAAGAGCTAAAGTATTTGTCATGTTCTCTTCTAAGCAGCGTGTAACCGTTTTATAGAGATGGAGTGATTATTCTTAATATGTTGTCTTTATTTGAGTAACACTGAGTAGTAGTGCACAGCCTCCTGCATGCCTTAAACACAGTTACAGACTGACTTAAACAATAAACAGACTATTTAACAGCTGCAACAATGCAGTGTAGATAAAACAGAGTGCAGTGAATAGCTCTTTTAGAGCCCAGAGAGTTCTCCAGATCCTTCCTGGCCCACGTTCCGCTTCTGGGCTCACTGCTGCTGTGGTCAGTGGCTAGCAGGGACAGATGGATTTGAAAGCACAAGTGGAGAACCCAGTGTGATTTAGTGTTGTTTGAAATACACATTTTGGGTTTGGATCTTCCTGAGAGTAGCAGATACAGTGATTAATCTCGGGAGGGTCTGTGCTTTTATTTGGAACTGGTTTTTGATAACTGTATGTGGTGTAGCTGTGTGCTAGCACAACTGTTTGCTAAAGTGTACTTCAGGTTTAGGGTGTAAGGCTAAGTGTACAAGGAAATGATGGAAAGGGGGACATAATAAAGCACATGCTGCTGGTGGAGGATGTGGGTGTACAAACAGGCAGAAGCACTCGAGCAGTGAGTCAAGAGCTGGTGTTGGTTTCTGCTGGCACAAAAAAGCTTTTCTCTCTACTTACACCCGTGTGATGCAATTGATGCAATTGCCTTTGATGGAATTGGACTTACTTGTAGGGAGGAAATGGGAAAGAAGGGTTTCTGTGTGTTAGTGAGGGTTTTAAAGAATGGATATTGGCCCTAAGGATACTGTCCTGAAGGAGGGCACCAACTGCCATTGCATGGCCTAAGCTTTGCTGTACTACAGCAGTTTTTGAAAGGGTTCCTCAAAAAGGGTGCTTTTCCCTGGAAACTGGGCCTGGGGGGAAGACAGGAGGATACCCTGCTGTCATCTCTAAATCATCTCAAAATTTTGAAGAATGAAAGTAATATAACAAGGAAACAGTTTGTGCTCATCTTGTCACAGGGGTGTTCGTAATCATACATATACACAGTGCTAATATGGAGTAATTTTCAAGCTTGTTTCTTTTTTTCTGTGGAGTTTCTGGCCATTTTGTGTGTTTAAAATAAATGCTAAATCTCCTATCAGGGCAGAGAGCATAGACCTGCTGTTTCTTGAGTTGTTTTTGTAGAATTAAGCCGAGCTTAACACTACTGATTGCCAGAGGTCTGGCCTTGCCCTGTAGTATTCACTAACGATATTATGGGCTAAATAATGGAAGACAAAACAAATGCAAATGACAGAGAATGTAGATCATGCATGAGAAAAGTTTTGTTGTTACGGATTGATTGATTTATTTATTTACAGAAACAAACTTCCACTCGTGGCAGCAGTGCTGTGTTCTCATTCACACATCCCTGCGCTCTCTGTGGTAGAGCAGGAGGATTTGGGCTGCCCTTGGATCTGTGGGACGGGACTAAAGCTCTGTGCAAAGCTGAACCAGCGTCTGCTCTGAGCCCAGCTTTGTGCCCTGGTTCAGCCTGAGCACGGCTGGGCTGGCCCTGCTTGTGGCTCCAGTGCCCAGATCCCTTCTCAGGGCTCCGAGCTGTTCCCTTGGGAATGGGCACGGGGCAGCCCAGCAGTGCCAGCGATGCTCGCCCAGTCCGGGGCTGTGAGCTGGATTACCTTGAGCCCAGCTGCTCCTCTGGGCAGCCCCCCAGGCCCTCGGGAGGGTTTGCCCTTTCTGTGATGTATGATTTTCATGATTTTTGTTGCTTAACAGGAGCTCTGGGAAGGAGCCCTGGGGCAGAGGCTGTCAAGTCATCTCCTTTGTGACTGCAGCAGTGCAAATATTACCAAGGAACCAAAATCCCTTCCCTCATCCAGGGCTCCCTGGTGGCAGCAGTGCTCAAACACAGAACTCTTCCTGTTGCCAGAGAGGAGTCTTGCAGGTTCCAGCTTTTTTTCATTCTTTAATTTCAAATTACAGAGCAGTTTTGGAACATGGAGATTTTACAATATCATTCTTGAGAGCAGAAAGGTCAGAGACTTTTCCAGATATTTGGACACCAGAGTTTGGCTGTTGTCATTTCTGGCTTCCTTAAGTGGGTTTATTTTCCTAGATATCTGAGTAATTACTTCTGTCATGACTGAGAGCATTTTGGGTCCAGCACATTTTAGTTTTCCTTGTAGAGATTTCACACTCTGTTCTGTGTTGTTCTGGAGTTCAGAGGGTGGGAAAGGGTTTTCCAAGAGACAAATGCTGGTTAGGAAGATTTGGAAGAACATTCTGAGTGGCCTGAGTTCAGGAAGTGATGAATGCTGTGTTGAAGCACTCATTGAAAGTTCAGTTTGCATAAAATCTGGTCAAAATCCTTAAAGGAAGCAGTAGAAGTTTGGCTGGAAGGACAATCAGTGACCAAATTGTGTCCAATTTCAGTGTAAATCCAGCAGCATTTTCATCTCAAACTTTGCACAGGACAACACAAACTATTCTACTACAAAACTAAACCAGGTTTTCCATAATTTCTTTCTCATTCCCATAAAAACTCTCCCAGTCACATGAAACATGATTGAAAATAAGAGGGATATAAATATATAATGTGTTGATGGTGGGGGTCCTGGGGGGCAGAGCCTGGAGCTGGCATGGGGAGGATGGCCCTGCCTGTCCATGTGCCCATTCCTTGCCCATTCCCTGCCTGTGCCCAGCATTCCAGAGGGGACACTGCCCCCTCGGATTCCTGCAACTGCAAAACTAATTAGTGAAATTAAGTTGAAAACACTGTAAACAAGTGAAGTTGTTATTCATTCCACACGGCACTACAAATGTGGGAGGACATGTTAAATGATAAATTAGGCATGAACTGCTTTAATCTGGAAGCTGAACATGCCAGCGAAGGGCCTGCATTTGTAATTAGCATCGGGGGCCACAGGAGAGTGGTGCCTCTTTTAAAACAGTGACAGGGAATTGATCAGTTTAGGTTGCCGTGGCAACCAGGAGCCCTCCATCACTTTCCCTCGTCTTCCTATTATGCCGTCCCCACGTTCAGAAATATATTTATGAACTGTAAAGATAAACTACTCAATAATGCAAAAGAGGCTCCAGTGCTCAAATGCCAAAGTGATGGGGGCCAAGCGGCTGCCTGACTACCCGATAACAAGCTTAAGTGTTCTCTGGTTGTCATGACATTTCTTTTACAAAGCAAATGATGTCTGCAGGAAAAAAAAAAAAAATTCTTAAAATTAGCCGAGAATGCAAATCTCTTTATGAGGCTGTCACCTTCATAATAACAGACAATAATTGATGATTTATGAGATGCCACCATAGCAACCAACTCCTTCGGCACCCCCTGGTTCCTCTCACACAATGGCTTGGGCTCCTGTGCAAAAGTTTCCAGCTCGAGGCTCAGGTCTTGGAGCTTCTTACTCCGTGGGATGGGCAAATGTTGCAGGGATTTTTGCAGTTGTCCTACATGTAAAAGCAGTGCACAGCATTATCGAAATAGAGTGACTTCAGTCTGGGAAAACAGATCATTTTTATTTGCCATTCAAGTCGCAGCAGGAGCTGGGACACCCAGATCTCTTCTGTGCACTTGGTTTTTCTGAGTCTGCCACCTAATAACTTGTATTTAAAAGTGTTGGTTGTGTAAATCAGCTCTTTTTATGCCTTCTGGTGTGTAAGTTAACCTGACTGTCCTAGAAGAAGTGTTTGATTTGAATTAGAACTTAAGTGACTGCAGAAGAAAAGCTTTTATTTGCAAATGGTTTATTACATAATGAATGATTTTTTCATAATAATTTTTTAGGTGACTGCCTTTTCTAACTGATAAAATTGTTGGCAGGGGGAGGAGGATCTCTGATCTTGGTTAAAGGTCATACAGCACTAGGAGGTATCAGGTGAAGTGTTTGTGTCTTCATGCCCAAAGCCCATGTTGTTTGCTCTTCTGAGCAGAAGTAGGGGCATGGGAACCCTCATACCCCAGTCCTGCATCATTTTGTAAAACTCAGGTCCCCACATTTGGTACCTAGAAAGGCCAATTTAATTTTGAGGGAGATGAACTGTCAGGAGCAGTTTCTGCTTAAGGTGGTGTCATTCAACTCCCCCAATTCCTTCCCCTCTTCCTGCCATTAATAAATGGAGATTCTAAATGTGCCCTTTTACTGCAGTTCCCTTTTTAAAAAAGTACTGTAGTAGTAAGAAAAATCCTCTGATTAGAAAAAGCCTTCTGAGAGTAATATGTTAATTTTTAGCCCTTATCTTAAGACTCATACTCAGACAATGATTCCAAAAAAAGTAATAGACACTTGTTTGAATTAAGAATTCATGATCTTTCCCATTCTTTTTTGCTTTGTCAAATATGACAGGTAGAGCTGTCAGTTCCAGTAAGTGATTTCTGGTAGAATAGTATCTTTCAGTCACCCTGCCTGGCATGGAGAGGAAAAAAAGAATAAATAGATGGAAACCCTTCATGTTCATGGTTATAGCCAGGCATTTATTTTTTCTACTGGCGTTTTGATTTCCTTTTTTTTTTTCACTCAGTCTAACTCACTTCATAACTTCTTCAGGAATAGGTTTTATAAGATTAATTAACTATGTGTTTATGAAAAAAATGAGATTTCTTAATGTGTTTAGGATGAAAACAAGCTTGGTGGTTTTCTCTTCCATGGTTGTGTTTTCTTTCCACCCTCACCTCTGACTTCAGCAGAACTTGCTGCTTTCTCTGCCATTCAGTTTCAAAACTACAGACAAAAAAAGCCCAACCAAAACCCCATAGCATCTCCTGCCTTCTTCTGGATCAGCAGGTTTGAATACTGTAAAAAACACAGGCAGGAGGAAGAGGAAGGAGTAAAGGCTGTTGGTGGTGGTGGGCTGTGCAGAGTGGGTGTGATTTTTGTGGCTGGTGCCTTGGGAACCCCTGTCTATTCCGTGTTCTCCTCTCCCCTTGCTGCCCTGGTTTCAGGGCCAGGGAGGGCATTCCCTGGCTCCCTCTGGAGCTGGGTTGGCTGGGGAGCTGTTCTCATCAGCATTTTACAGGCTCAGTGTGTGCAGCAAGTGCAGAAAAGGCAGTAAAATTTTTTGCAGTGTATTGACCTGAAGTCCATTTGAAGTTGATAAATACCAGCTGTTCAAACAGAAAATTAAATAAAAGCAAGTCAAAACTTACTCTGAAGTAAACAGGTGAACAGTATGTAAGACAAAGCAGTTCCCCAAAGGCATTTTTAGTACATGGTCATTATTTAAGTCCTGACTGAAAATAAACAATGCTGACAGAGTGTGTGTTGGGGGGCTGTGATATATGAACAGTGTCAGTTCTGTAGGCTGATAACCTATAGCTTGACATCCTTATCTATAAACTTTGACAGATACATCAGTTTGTTATTGTCACTTTATTAACTTGCTTCTATGATAGCAGAAGATAATCTTTCTCAAAGCCTAACTCAGCTAATACTTTATTAGGTAAAACAGTTGGAAAAATGTCAACAAATTTTGTTCGCCCTGCTAAGGAAAATCCTTTACTGTTCTTTACATGTTTAGCCAGTATTTCACAATATGGAACAGCATTGTTTGCCCATCAGCAGCAAACAATAAACTGTTTTTTCACATTAAGTTATTTATGCCAGAGACATCCCAACAGCCTCTCTTCAAAAAAAAAAAAAAAAAAAAAGAATATATTGCTCAGAATTGCAGTTGTGGCTGTGTGAACTAAATGCTTGTTTAATAAATTAATATTTTGGTCTTGTGATTTTTAATTGGAAAATAACAGCTGTTCTAGTTGGAACTGTGTCTACTTTGTCTTGTGGAGGTTTCAGCAGAGCTGCTGAAGCAGAGCTGCAGCACAGCTCTCACCAGCTCTCACTCCAGCCCATCCCAACCCTGCTGGTGTCACAGGGCATCACAGAACCTCCAAAACCAGGGCTGTCTTCTTCTAAAACTTCTCTCAGTCTTCCTCTGGAATGCTGGTGTGAATTATGCCTCCGAATGAGCATTTTTCTGCGTCCTCTGAAACAGTTCTTGAAGGTTTGTTTGGATGTGAAACTTTACCCAACATCTGTTGCACCACTCTGTGCCAGTCTCTGTCCCTGTAACTCCCTGCCCCCTCTAAGGTTTAATGACACATCCTGTATTCCAGGCTGTGTGTCCATGTGTGTGATCCCTGGAGGAGCTGGGAAATGATCCTTTCAATGCTCATAAATGCCTTTTTTGTGCGGAGCAGTGAGGTGAGGCCAGGCTGCTCTCCAGCTGCCCAAGCCCACAGTGTGCCCTGGGTGTCCATCCCAGAGGTGTCCTGTGGGATGGCTGGGAAGGACAGCAGAACTCAAGCTGCACAAGCAGCCTCAGGTCTGAAATGACATTACCGTTGTCACCATGGTGGTCTTCAGACACAACTGTGCGTGTGTGCCATTACTTGTGCTCTTGAGAAGGCAGTCAAACCCCAGAGCTGCTGTGGTCTGCTCCAGTGCCACCCACAGGGGTGCTGCAGTGACTGGGCTGTCCAGCCCTGCTCTGGGGACTGATGGAGCTGTGCCTGTGGCCATCCAGCCCAGGAAGAGCTGGGTGCCTTTGGCAGCACTTCCCATGGTTGTGTGTGTGATGGCAAAGCTGAGCTACCCTCGTGTTTGGAGAGTACTTGAGCAGCTACAAACTTCTGCTCATCTTAGCTCACACCCCAGACTTTCCCTCCCTTTCCTGCTCTACCCCACTCCTTCACTCCATTCACAGGACCTCATCTCTCTTCTTCAGACTTGGCCTCCAAGTCCCTGTTTTACCCCCCACTCATCTTCCTTCAGCTGCTTGCCTTGAGCACAATCCTGGGTTTTTTGCCTCAAAATGGTTGACAGGAGTAGGAGATTGTTCCGCAGTGTCCTGAAGTGTTCCAGTTCTGCAAACTGTGTTCAGGCAGGGAGGATCTACTGAGGTTGGTGCTGGGGAGCCAGAATAGATTTAGAGAAAGGGAAGAGGCAAAATTCAAGTGACAGTGGTTGCTGCTGATCTTAGCAGGAATTTAGGGGAGAAGATCCAGGCAGAAATTGAAGCCAGTTTGAGCAAAGGCCTCAGTTGGCGTCACTGTACAAATTTAAAGGGAGTTGACAGTGCTAATTATCACATGTGTAATCCTGGGAGTGGGAAAGGATCTTAATCAAAGGACAGGTTTATGGCATCCAAATTAAATTTGAGAAAATCTGAATTTTCAAAATTTTGACAGCATTTCAAGAAAGGGACATTGTGAGGGTGCCCCAGATCCAATGCTGCATAAAAGTCAGTGTTATGAAACATGGGAGTGTTAAAAGATTGTATGTAAAGAAAATTGTCGTTGTAATAGCAAATTACACTATTCTTCTCTTGCTGTTTTTCCAGAATGATCCAATGAGGTCTTACCAACAATTTGTGTTTGTATGATTTCTAGAGGAGACTCTGCAACTGAGCTTGGAGCTCAGTGTGTCATTGGAGCTTACAAATATTTATTGTTTGGTTTAGTTAGAGTAACAGTATTATGTGTTACAGCATTATTACTTCACAAATAAAATAATTTTTGTCTCAAGTCAAAGCTCTATGGATTAAAAAAAAATACTGACTTTGTAGACAGTCCTGCTTTTTAATGGAATTTATTGATGCATGCTGACATGTTTTTGAAAAGATCATGTAGAATAAACTCAATTTTAAGGACATATATGTGGCATCAGAGAAAAATCTTGCAGTATAACATTTGGTCTCTTTCTTCTGTTCTTTACTTAAGTAAAAGTAATGTTCCTAATTTAACTGCACACAAGTTTAGCATGGCCTAAAAAAGTAAATCATTAGAGAAGAGAAGCTCAGCTCCCTGACTGAATGGCTAATGAAGCACAGCTCGGGGAAGACAAACTCCTAATTCCTGTTAAATAGAATTCAGCAGGAAGGTGGGAGCTAAACAAAATGGTCATAAACAGAATAAGAAATACTAAGTAGGAAAAGTAAAGTGTTGCAAAATTGCTGTTCTCCTGCTGGGTTGGGGTCAGGGTAACACACCCAGTGCTGCACCAGTGCCTTGCACACGAGCTGCACTCATTTTTGGGCACCCTTGCTGACTTTACTCCATCACAGGGGCACTGCATGACAGCAGCTGGATCAATGTTGTGTCGTGTCATTTTGTGCTGTGAGAGAGCTGTAGGAAACCTCGGGATGTGCTGCTTTGGAAATGTGTGGCCGGAGCTGAGAATGGGCTGGGATCAGCCTGTGGTGGGGTGTGGAAATGGAGAGGGGTGGCTGAGGGGAGTGGGTGTGCAGGCAAATAAAGACAGAGGCTTTTAGGGCAAGATGGGAAGAGTAATTCTGCATTTACATCGTTGCATTCAGAGACTTTAACCAACTCTGGATAAGGCTGGTGTACCTTTGAGCCCTCTGGATTTTGCCACATTTCCCAGGTGGATCAGGACTGTGCACAGGCTGTAATTAATTAATTCTGCAAGAAACAGGGTGGTTACTCCTCCATCAGTGGATCAGGAACTTTGCTGATGGTGTGATTTAGAAACTACTTGTTTGTTCTGATAGTTTCTTCCTTGACTAACCTGTTCTGAGCCAGTGGAAGGGTTGATACCAGAGGGAAATAAATGTGTTCATTGGAATGCTCCATTTGAGAAAGGTGCTGTGTGTGTTTACATATGAACTTGCTAATTAAGCATAAAGATTCTAGATTGGGATTAGAGTGGGATGGCAAAAAAACAAATACATGAGGTTATTGTTAATGTTTTTGGGGTGGGTACAAGAAACAGGGTGGTGAGTTGGCTCCAGATCACCTTACAGTTGTGTTGCAATCTCAGTAGGACAGGGAAATAAACAGGAAAAGCAGCTAAAAAATCAGTATATGATCATAATTTATGGTTGTTGTGTCAGAGAGTTGATCAGATAATTCACAAAGCTGGAATGTTACTGTAAAGGATGTGGCTTGTTTGGGAAGCAAACACAACTAAAGAAGAAAGAGATGTTGCCTTTAAAGCAAGGTTTGTGCAGTTGCCTGAAGGTCGAGCTCTGGAGGGAAATGATGTGGGAGAAGAGCTCTGGATGTGATGGTGGCTCCTCTGGAAGGCCACCAAAGCATGAGGGATCTCTGTGGATTTGGGCAGAATCATCTAAAGCACAGATTCTCTGGTAATGTGAATTTTTTTCCAAGCCAAGCATAACCAGCATGTACTGGAATGCTTTATATACTTCCCCCCCCCCCTTAATATATATATATTTATATATATATATATATATATATATATATATATCTCAGATGAAGAAGCTTTAAAGTAAAGTGTATGGTAAAAAGCCAGTTGAGAATGTCAAAATGTAATAGAAGTTGGGTGAGAGGGTTAACAAGAGTTAACAAGCCATATGATAAGTAGAAGAAGAAATAAATCAAGTGCCTTAAAATAATGCAGACTGGTGTATTAGGATGAAGTAACAACTCCATGGCAGTAGAATGGTAAAATTTTCCAGAAACTTTACAGTTCCTTTAAAATAATTAATGTGGGCATAAATACAAATGATTGCCTTGCAGAGTGAAAACAGCAGCTGTGGAAAGAGGTTGGATTGGGTGAGTTGGGATCTGTCTCTGGCAGTCTGGGCGCAGCGTGGGAGCTCAGGGAAGGCGTTTGGGGCAGAGCAGCTCGAGCACAGGACACAGGGTGGGAAGGGGCAGAGTGGTGCCTTGTGAAGGCTGACCTAGAACAGAGACTGGACAGAGCAAGAGAGTAAAGTAGGGATTTATTAAGAGACCTCAACAGATCCACCTTGGGCAGCACAACCCACAGTGGTCAAAAAATGCATGACTGCTCACAGGGTCTCTCACTTTTATAAGTTCTGCTCTATTTGCATATTGGAGTTCATTGTCCAATTCCAGTTTTAGCCCATGAAGTCCCATTCTTACTGTTTTTCTCTCTTCAGCCCACATTGTTTGTGCTCTTGGGCCTGAGATTTGGATCATTTGTCCTTGGTCCCCAGCTAGAGATGGAATTGTTTTGTCTCCCTGCTCTGTGCAGAGAGCTCACCATCCCCTAATGTGAAGCTCAGACCCACATACTAAAGCAGAACAAAATCTGAAAAATATCAATGAAAGCATCAGAGAGCAGTGGGAGATGCCATCAGAGAGGGAATCATTCCATGTGTCCATCTCAGGAAAACCAGGCTGGTGTGGTTCAGTGAGAAGGGAAGGGCAGCAACAGATGGTGCTGGGAAAATGGAAGAGTTTCATGGCTCCAGGTCACCTGCAATGAGATGTGTGACACAATTAACAGCAGTGACAGAAGTGCAGGAGCCAAACTGGAGTGAGAAAACAAGTGTGACAGAAAGCTTATTTGGGGTAGATGTTCTCAAATCAGCTGGGTCCCGAGCTGTGGAGTTAAGGAACAGTGGATGAGGTGTCGGAGTGATTAATGGCTAACTTGGGAAAGCCATGGGGGGATGAGTGAGGCACCAGCAGAGAGGAGGGGAGGAAGAAGGAGGAAAAGCTTGGAAATTATAGAGCACTCAACTAGAAATATGCTGTGATTAGTAAACAGTTTGTGAGCATGCAGGAAATAACAGACAACATGGAATAGTCAGGGGCAAATTCTGTCAAACTAATGGAGTTTTGTCTTCCAGAAGAGGGGCAGTGCAGGAGGACAGAGGTGAAGCAGTCAGTGTCACCTGTCCTCACTCTAGGAAGGTTTATGAGTGTCTCACAGAGAGTGGAAAATGCAGTCGAGGTGAGGCTTCTGAGACACAGAACAGATTTGGGTTTGTACTCAAATATTGCCATTTGCATAGAGAGGGCAGAAATGAGCTCTTGATGAACTTGATTTGAGAGAAGCAGGGTATTCTATCACAATTACTGGAAATTAGTCTGTAATAATCACAATTACTGCAAATCGTGTCAGTTACGTAGGTTTAAGGCACAAGGGTTATGATTCAGCACCTTGACTAAGTTTTGCACATTTGTTTCTTGTCCTCTTTTCTTCCAAATTACAGCAAATTTTTCTTTTTAAAATGTTATGTTGCCCTGGACAATACCTTAGACCATTCCAGGTATTTTTTTTAAGTTTTTTAACGTTTTGTGTTTAAAGTCTGGTTTGTGGAAGATGTAAAAAAAGCTGCTCATTTTCCTTTTTTATTCTGAGGACTGTTGTAGAGGATGATGCTTGTTAATGAAAAAGAAAGTGATTTTAAGGGCTGAAAATCAATCTGTAGGACGGGATTTGTATCACTGTCAGTGGAAGGAAAGTGTGTTTATAATAATTGAAATCCCACATGCCCGTAATTGACAAAATTAGAGGCTATATGCACAATTTCCCTGTAGAGAAGGAAGATAATGATTTCAAATCCTTGTTTGTTCAGGCTTTTTAATAAACTTTATTAAAAAGGAAAAGGAAATCTGGTATTTGCAGTGGTCTAAACTCTCACTCGTGTGCGAGCTTCAGATAAAATCATGGCTTCCTTTACATGATTTGTACATCATTATAGATCATCAGGCTGCATTCTGTGGCACGAGGGCTGGTTGGAAATCATGGCTTTTTGTCAGGATGTATTTGGATGGCCTCTTGATTTATCTCCCAAAAATTAATTTGTCGTTGCTGGAAGCACTTTATTTTTTGCCAGGAGTGCATATTCCATATGTAATTTTATTGACTTCTATGCTTTTGCTGTAAGTTTACAAATCTAATCTGAGAGAGCCTGATTTCCTCAATATTTACCATAGGAAACCCAATGTTTTCTAAAAAGCAGCCTGTCAATAACTATTACAGTTTTATGTTCTCTGAAGTGATGTGCCTTGGCTCTTGCTGCCCATTCCTAGGAAAATTTTAATTTTCTAAACTTTTATATCCTGCTGTTGAAAGCACTAAAGGAAATCATGTCATCCTGGTGCCAAAATGTTGGTTACAGGGTTTGTATGAAATGGCCATTCTGCACTTACCAAGCCACAGAGAGGCCAAGCATGGGTAGCCCAGAGGTGCTGAAATAATGCCTTTTTTATATTTGCAAGTTTCTTCTGCAACAGTCAACTCCAGTAGGAGCTGATTCAGTAGGAACCACGAACATTTCAATTTGCTCTCTCCAAATGGTAGTTTTTGTAATAAAAAGTGAATTTTAATGACCAGGGAAAGCTCATTTGAAACAAAGAAAGCCGTCTGTTAGTTTTATTTTGATTGACAAGCGTGCCAGGGATAAACTGTTGGCTGACACTGGAACATGCCTCATCAGAGCAGTCTACAATGTCCCCAAAGTCAGCTGAAAATGTTAAATAACATAGAGCATCAGGATCTTGGAACGGCTTGAGCGACAGGAAACAAACTGTTTTTTGTTTTTAATTTGGTTTGTTTGTAGGTACAAAAAGGAATCTGGTGAGTGTTTACATCTTCCCATGACATTTTGCACTAATACTGTTGCAAACAGATTACAGAGTAGAATATTAAATAAATACCACAAAAGGAACTCCTGGTTTTCAGTTTCCCCCAGTGCTGAATGACAGTAATCCTCTCTGACAAAAGAGGGTTATTGCCATTAGTTAATCCTGTTATGTAGTTCCCTCAGCAGCCTGTAACACACGTTGATAAAGACTGGGAAAATCTAAAATGTCAAACTAAGAGGCCACTGATGATCTTGAGCATGAGGCTGGAGGAGCAGCCCAGATCTGGATCCCTGCTCCAGCAGAGGGTTTAGCTGCTGGGATGATGCTCTTGGGCTGAAAGGTGCCTGTGGTCAGTGGCATTCCCTGTTTGCCCAGCAAAGGGATGGGTCAGTGAGGATCAGCCTGGACACAGGCAGGAATTCAACCTGTTTGTATCATTTTTGATGTGCCAAGCCCTGCCAGAGCCCATGGAGTGAAATCTGCAGACAGTGTAGCCAGATCCTTGCTGTTTCAGGAGTGGTTTTGAAGACTGTGCAGTTCTGAAGTTTTTGTTAAATCCTCACAGAACTACCAAAGCTGTGTAAGCCAGGGGTTTGTTTTAAAAGGTGTAACCCAGTGTGTCCCTGGAGAGTCAGAATGTCGAAGTTGGGGTTTGGGGTGAAAACAGTGAATTAATCTTCGGTTAATTTGGAATTATGAAAGGAGGGTTTCTGTGTGTTGGGGTGGAAGGTGTGCCTGGGAAGTAGAGCCTTGTCTTCCCCCAGCAGCAGAGCCTGTGCAGTCAAAGCAGTCAATGACTATTAATTGTCTTTGGTACCATAATGAAGAGGAGCCCATTGCTTTCTTGGTCTGATGCTGCTTCACACCAATATTCTGTATTCAATGCCTTGGCACGAGGGTGGTTTGGAGCACATCCTGTGTGTCTGTTCCAGAGACAGACGTGTTAATTCCGTGCTGGGAGGTTGAGGATGCTCCTCCGCTTCTCTTGCAGCTCTGAACTTCATTAGAGTGTGGGTGATGTGTGTGATTTCCTGTTTCAGAGCATGTGACAGTTCAAAAGTTGTTGCAGATCTGAAGGAAACTTCAGCAGAACAGCTCACAACAAATCTGTTGTCATGGCGAGAGACTTATTTCTCTTTTTCTGTTAGAGCTTTTCACTGGCTGCAGGACCATTAGAAATGTTGGGCCCTTGTGTCATCTTTTCATATGCACATCCACCAGTAAAATATTAGCTGAAATGTTAGCTAATAATTTTATATAATAGTGATAATTTCATAATGTAATTTTCTGTAGTCATGAGCGTGACTTGAGTTGTTTATACACAAGAATAATAATAATATTTATACATATATATACATACAGACATATATACCTATACACACACACACACACACACACACATATATATATAAATAAAATTACATAATTTGATATCTCACCCAGTATGCAGTCATTAGTATATGATCTAAACAATTTTAAATGCCTCTAGTTCTGGCATCTTTGAATGCATGTAAGTTATTTCCAAGATACATGACAATACTTGGAATACTCATTTCAGCATGAAATGCATCTCTGGACCTCAACTGTGGAACCCTTAGGGTCTCTCTGAGATATCCCATTGGAATATATCCCTGGGTTAGGGTGTTGTTTTTCCTGAAAATTGCATGGTGTGGTTAAATAGAGGCAATTTTGTTTTAGTTATCCAATCCATCACATCACAAACTGGTATTTTTTCAGAATATATAGGAATTACTCTAATTACTCTGCTTTTCCTTTAACTAAGCCTTCACTGAAAGCCTGTAGCTCACAGTGCTGCTGTTTGGAGAATGGGTCCCATTTATTTCTAGTCATAGCAATTGAAATCCAATATTTATTCATTTACCACTCAGTAATATATTTGACAGATGTGTTGAATAACCGAGTAAATTGCTGCCTTTAAACTCCTAGCCCTTTTTATTTGAATTCACAGTATCTGGGAACACTGCTGGTAATGCAGTAGTTACAATATCTACAAATTAATGTAGTTGAGTTCCCACTTACTGTTGTGATTTGGCTGCAGATCAGATTTGTGGGGTTTTTTAAAAACACCAAGTCAAATTCCCTCTGAATAAGTGACTGCTGAGAGCAAAGTTAGTTCAGCAAATCCTTCAGGAGGCAGATCCGTGGTGTTCCTGTATGGAGAGCGGCTCTGGGTGTTTGGAACCTGCCAGAGGTTTCAGCTCTGGGTGTTTGGAAGCTGCCAGGGGTTTCAGCTCTGGGTGTTTGGAACCTGCCAGAGGTTTCAGCTCTGGGTGTTTGGAAGCTGCCAGGGGTTTCAGCTCTGGGTGTTTGGAAGCTGCCGGGAGTTTCAGCTCTGGGTGTTAGGAAGCTGCCAGGGGTTTGAGCTGTGGCTGGTGGGACGCTGTGACACAGAACAGGTACAGTGTGTGTATCTTCCTTATTTCTCTGTGAAAAATGGATGGATGCACCCCAGACATCAAGGTCTCTTCCCCTAAAGGCTGCAGAGATGAGCTTAGGGTCTTGGGACACCAAAAGGAGCTGTGCAAGCTGAAATCCAGTTGCTGGCCCTGGAGGTGAAGCAGTGGGGAATGGAGGAGTTACTGGGCTGGAGGGATGGAGTGGTGAGGGTGTTGGTTTGTGTGAGGTCAGCCCTGAGATGCCAGGGGAACAAAGCTTTAACAAAGTTTGTCCACTGTTGACCTCTGGTGTGACACTTTTGGGATGGGATAACTGCCTGAAGGGAGCATGTTGTGACAGGGCTGGGTCATGAGGCATCACACACAAAAGTGGAACAGTTCTTGAGGAATGTTTCATGTTGTCCCATTGGTTGCAAAAATAATGGTCTTTAAGAGGAGGGAAAGATTCCTTGTCTTGTTTTTTTTTTTTTTCTTTTTTTTCTTCTGCAAGTGTTAATTTATCACTTGCGGTTTTTCAAGCCTAAATGCAGAAGTGGAGAAATCTTTCCACATTGTATTCTTGTATCCCTGGCTAGTGTTCCATAACAAGTGGAGCTGCTGTGGAGGAGCAGAGCTGACTCTGCAGGTAACTGGAAGGTGGAACAAATAATTGCTTTTGTGTCTGGATCAGTCAGGGGTGGAAAACTACTGAAAAATTTGGTCAAATTTTGGTTTTTCTTGATGAACAGAATATGATTAAAGCCCTCCCCAACAGTGAGACTGTTGTTCTCTGCTCTCAAATATTAAATTGGTATCAGACAGTAAAGTCTGAAAATTTGAAATAAATCTTAATGAGCTGCTCTGGCCACATTTATCTGAAGAAGAGTTTTGAATGAAAGTGTGCTGCTTGTCTGCAGTCCCTATTTTGAGAAGGAATTTGGGAATATCAATTTACCGTCAGCAGAGATTTTAATCTGAAGTAAAGTTTTGGGTATTTTTTTAATCTGGAGGCAATTTTTGCTCAAATAATACTTCAAGACCACGAATGGCTTCTGCCAAGCATTAGGAGAGCCAAGCAGAGCACACCAAGTGGGGTGAGGTTCCCTTTCCCTCCAGGTGCTCTGTTCTCCCCGTGTTTTGTAGATGCAAATAAGCGGTGCTGATGAAAACGTGCATTTTGTTTTCTCACTTCATCTCCTGCCAGAAAAGCTTAATGGTATTTTAGAGCTGATATTACACCTCAGAAAAGGGGTAATGCATCTTTAAAAGCTAAACTACATCTTCTTTACTTTTATCAAATTCTCTATAAATCTTTCATGACAGTTTATTTAACAAAGTGTCATTGAAACTGTATAGATGATTGATGTGACCCATGTAAGATCAACATGAAATGTTTGTAAATGTCAGCAAAATGTGACCATCTAGAAGCAAGTAAGGATGGTGTTGCTGTGAAAGTGAAAAACAAACAGAAAATGTTTATCTTATTCTTTACTTTCTGGGATGAAATTACAGATTCATAGAAGTAGTATTAAATGACTTTTCTTGGACATCGTAGCAGGGAGGAAGATCAAAATTTATCTTGACATACTGGGCTTTTATTATTTGCTTCTTTCACAGTGGATAATAGTTTCTCACCCATGGAAAAAAATCTAATTTCACATCTCAGAAGAATAGTTTAAATTTGGATTAAAAAATTCTAGAAAACTGATCAGATTCTGAATAAAGTAGCTTTATTCAAGCAGCTCCTGTTGTCAGATGAGCTGGAAACAGGTCGAGGTTCCATTAAGTTACTGTTTCTCTGATGAATGCTGGTCTTAGGAACACACATCTGCTTTTTACCTGTTCCTTGTCACCATCTTGTTGAAGATGCTGACCTGGTAACTCCATGTCAGTTCCATGCTTCTGGCCTCAGTACAGTTGAATAGGAAAATTCTACTGGAATTCTTCTGATGAACTAATTTTTGGAATTTTTTTGATCTTCTTCATCATCATTGCTGACTTACACTTTGCCAAGATCAAGGAAAACAGTGACTTAAAAATTCTACTGCAATTCTTCTGATGAACTAATTTTTGGGATTTTTTTTTGATCTTCTTCATCATTGCTGACTTACACTTTGCCAAGATCAAGGAAAACAGTGACTTTTGGTGCTCTTTGGAGCCCTTGGAATGCCCTGGGGTGTTGCATGGTAGCATATGGGGCTCAGCAGCCTTTAATGGCTCATCTTTCATCCTGCAAAAAATTGCAGCACAGGGCATCACATGCCTTGCATTTATAGTCCTTTGTGCTGGTGGGTGTTCAGACACAGATAATATCCTGGGTCCAGAAGAAGTTTCTGGTTTGTTATTTGCAGCAGCTGCCCTGTTCTGTGTGTTCTTTATGCAGGTATGATCAGTCACCATATTTTAAAGGGGGAACAATAAATCATGAATCAGTGATAGATGTTTGTGTGTGTGTGGTTCCTGGTTTGCTTCTCATCCCAGCTCAGTGCAAAGCAGCTCTGCCACAGCTCAGGGCCCAGGCAGGGTTCCCCTCTTCATTCATAACCACCCAAAGCAGCTGCAGTCCTTGTGGCCAAAACTCCAAAGGATGTTTGTGAGAGCTGGAGATTAAAACATTTTTGGTCAGCAGCCAAAGAGAGTCTGAGCCTGAGCCCGATGGTTTTTGTAGTATTGCAAAAGTTCTCTGGTTGGCAGGACCTTCCCTCAGTGCCCAGAGAACAGACTGAGAAAGGGAAAAGAACCTGAAGGTGAAAAGAACCTGAAGGTGAAAAGAACCTCCTGGTTGCCAGGACCTTCCCTCAGTGCCCAGAGACGAGGTACAGCAGCTCAGGAACAGGCTGAGAAAGGGAAAAGAACCTGAAGGTGAAAAGAAATCCCTTCTAGAATCAACTGGGACACAAGCCTTTGCAAATTACTCTAATGAGGTGATAAGATACTGTGGTGATAAAAATCTTGTAAATCAGACATGTTTGTATTGCTTTTAAATTAAACTAAGACAACATCAAAGGAAGATGATTGAAAAATTTAATATCTGGAGTGGGAGGCACAAAACAAAACGGAAGGAGAGAACAACAATCAAATCCTGTGTGCCAGTGCATTTCCATATGGGATGGGATGAGCTGAGCCCAGCACAGAGGTTGTAGTTAGGTTAGCCACTTCCCTGGAGCTAATTTTGCCGTTCCTGGTCCTTTTCTTTTTTTTTTTTAAATTCCCTATGAGACACTTTTAAGTTTTCAGATACATAGATAAAAATGTCACATAGGGTGTATGTATTTAAAATAGATTTATTGGAGATGCAGTGTTAGCTATTTACAGTGTAGTGCAACAATGACATGACATTGTCTGGGAGATGGAGAATCTTTGGCATTTTTGTGGGAATACAGGACTTTGTGCTTTAATGACAATAACACTGGTGTTAGAACCTCAGGAACAGACTTATTCAGGAACCAGGAAGCACTGGGGTTATTCTGGAATCTTTAATAACCACAGTGCCCTGATTTAAAAAAGTATTTCTTCAGATACGCTTAGAAGATTTTAAAAGCTACTTAATTGCTTTTGGAAGAAGCAGTGAGTAGTTCTGGACCAGAATTTAGTTCTTTGTGAAGGGGGGCTGTGTGTCTGCATAAACTTTAATATTAAATCCTGAGTGCAGGTAAGCAGGTGTGTGACAGGAAATGCTGAGTGAACTGTGGGAAAAGCTGCAAATCTGAGTTATTTGTAAACTGCCTTCATTTCAAAGTAACCTACATTCAGGGGTTTATTTTTTAATCATAATTAAATAATAATCCAGCATATGGTTATCATAAAAAATACAGGAAGTAGCTGGAAGTTAAAAAGCAGAGAGTTTCTGAGTTCACACTGGTGGTATTAACTGGTCACTGGTGACAAAAAAAGGCATAAAGAAAGCAATAATCAAAGGAGACAGGGTTATATAACAAATAATTTATAGGTAAACATGGATTGCGTGTTTTTTGGGAGTGTGCACAGGCAGGCAGAGGAGCTGTGGTGTTGCACAGTTGGTTGCAATCCCTTGGCTTCCCTCATGCAAATATCGTGACATTAATTGGCAGTTGCAGTTCTCCGTGCTCTTGCAGCACAGAGGATTCTGAGCTTTAATAGAAAAGCAAAGAAACTGCGGCCTGTAGGCGACCAATATAAAATTATACTTTATTTTCCTTTCCTTCCTTGGCACTGCCGTTCCTGGGTACGTGTTGCACGTGTCATTATGTTCTTCTGTGAAACTCTAAGCATCTCTCTTAGCTCAAATTCACTTTTGACACAAGTTCAAATTAAAATCCTTCAGCACACCAACCCCTCTGCGTGTTGCTGGTCTGGGAGAGGAGTGATGGAAGCAGAAAGGGAAAATCGAAAACATTTTCTGTTTTCAGATGCCCTCAGCATATGGGTGATTCCGTGGCTCCTTGTATTTTAATGTGAAGTATTGGTTCAGAGATTTAAGGAAGATTTTTTTGTTCTTTCTTACCTAATTTGGGAAAAAGATAAAGTGTGCTGTGTAGTGCTGGAGCAGTGTTACTTTCTGGTGTTTGACCATACGTATTTCTGATACAGCACAGATAAATTGTGGGAATTCTGTTTTATTGTGGATGTGTCTGATCCTGAAACAACATTTTTTTAAGGGAAAAAGGGACTTTGATCTCTAAAATCCTACCTGAGCAGTGCCTTCCTACTGCACTAATTTCTGTATATATAAAGCAAGTCATTTTCAAAGATAATAAATATTAGTTTCTTCAATTTTCTCAGCTAAAGGAATAAACAAAATGAATGCACAGTTCTGAGTGATGTTTAGTTGTACTGTGTCTTTTGATCACTTTCTGCATTACATCCTTTATGTACGTTAAACATTAAAAATGTAGAAATTGTTCTAAAAATTACTGTGTAGGGTTTTTTCCTCAGCAGTGAGAAGCACTGATGGCTTGAACTAGCAGCTGATCAGTCCAAAATCTCAGTGGTAATCTATAGCTGGCTTAGACTTTAGTCTTTAACTGAAAAATTAAAATTAAAATGTAAAAGTTTGTTTGAATATAGACAAAACTGAAGTACCCACAAGCTTACTTCCTTGTCACAATTATACAGGCAAAACGATACATTTCTGCAAATTGCTGTTGCAAGAAACACAGATAATTTAGTGACAAGCATCTTGGACATGTGAGGGTGAAGACTTACTTTGAAGGGTTCCCGTGGGGGTTGACCATTAGTTCATATTTTTTTCCTGAGAGAGAAATATTGAAGGTGAAACTCAGGAAGGCTTTTCCTGACAAAACTCCAGGGTGAAGTACTTGAGGAACCAGAGGAGCTGTCTTCTGACAGGAAGTTATGGCTGGAACCATCTGTCTGTTCCAGCTATCAGAGGGAAGTTGTAGATGTGGTTTAACATTACTTAAAATTTTAAAACTTCAGTTTAATGTGTATACAGTAAAAATCCGAGGTGCATTAACGTATGGAAGGCTATTAATTTAGAACAGTTTTCATTTTCCGTTTTGGAGCCAGATGTTTGTAGGTGTCACCTTCCAGTCTAATGATTGTTTAAATGACTTTCTCCCCCCTCTTTTACCAGTGCACAACTTCATGTGCAGAAAGATCAATTCCCAGAGGCCTGCGATGCGGCCGTGCTGGATGAAGGAGAAGTTGTCGGGGCCATTTGCTCATCGTGCAGCTCCTTGCAAGGATTCGGGACAAACAGGTGTTGTTACCAAACAGGGATGGAGGTGGCAGTGAAACACCAAACTGAACCCTCTTCAGTGGCTGGGCAGGGCAGCCACAGCAGAGTCAGTGAATGAGGAGTGGGTTTCCCACAAATCCATTGTGTTTGCTTAGGAGAAGGGAAGATGCATTTTGGAGAAATTGCAAAAAAACTATTTTGTGGTGCCGTAAGTCAGATCTGCAGGCAGAGTGTGGTCCAGCACTTGGGAGTGTTGTGGTCAGGGCTGGGGGTCACAGCTGGCCATGCCAGTGGGAATGAGGATGAGCCTGCAGAGCTCAGCATCCTGCCAAAGGCTGCTGCTGTCTGCCCAGGAAGCTGAGGGGTGCTGGGCAGTGGCGTTTCTTCACGATTTTCATCTTGAACATCACTGGAGAGCCCCAGATTTTCAGTTTTTTCCTCTTGAACTGTAGGCACAATGCAAGTCATTCTGTGTGAGGTGAATAGAGCTCTCTGCCAACTTCCCACACATGCCAGAGGGTGCCAACTCTAGAAACTCTGTCAAACTTTAATTAAAATAAACTAATTGTTTAGCAACTACTGTGGGACAGACGTTCTCAAGTTTTTTTTGCAACAAACTGTACAGCAGCAAGACAGGTAAACTTTCAGGGCGGTCAATAATTCAATTAATGCATGAAGTCATGTGCCTTTTACTGCTGGTTTTGCCTCTGGTGTGTTTGTCACCTGTGTACCCTGACCATCTCAGGGCATAGGACGTGTTTTTCTCCTTACACGCAGTACGTATAATTACATTGGAATAGTTACACGCAGAAATAATAGCAGTAGGTTAGCAAGTTGGTGGTTCTGGAGTTTTTCTGTGCGGTGCAGCTGTTCCATGCACTGTTTCTAGCAGTGCAGCTGTTCTGTGAGCTGCTTGGGAGCCTCTCCCGTGCGGTGGAGCTCAGGGGAGGGTTGGGAGCGTGCCTGTGCCGCTCCTGTGTTGTGACAAGGCGTCAGCGAGAAGTGCCCAGCCCCCAGCGAGACGCCGTCATTACACGGCGTGTTTATAAAACAGCAGCAAGCAAAACGTGTCAGTCACTGCAGGCAGTGGTGACAGAACTCCAGGGGAGGACGTTCTCCCGTCAGAACTCCGGGAGGAACGGGCTGGGAGGATCCTCAGCCATGAGAGCGGCTCGGCGCATCCCAGAGCCGCGGAGGCGCTCGGTGCTGATGGCGTTCCAAACCTCTGGTGTGCCACCAGTGGGACAGGTCATGGCTTGGTGGTTGTTGTGTATTGGCATCTTGTGTTTCATGGGCTGTTAATGCTATAGAAATCCGTATTTTAAATTTTTTAAATTTAATACATAATCTTGAAGTGATGAGTGATGTTGAAACACCCATTCGCACCCAACAGTTTCTCTTAAATTCAAGTTAAAAGATAATTAAGAGAAGACAGAAGGTTAAATCGAGGCTGAAAAGTGGGAACTCAAAAATGTCTTTCCCAACCAGTCGTCTCAGCTTTGATTTCTTTGGATTTTTAAGAAATACAGTGATTCTTCAGTTGTCAAAAATTTTCCTGGAGGGACAGCTGAGTGTGTGAAAAAGTGCATAGTCTGTGTCTGGTTGTCCTTTGAAACAGAGAAATCTCTCTCAATCCACAGAGTGTATGGAATTTTGAAGAGGGATATCTGTGCATCGTAAAAGTGGATTTAATGCTTGTGGGAATGCTGGAAGCACAGTGAAATATTCTGTTGTTAAAGGGAAGTTAATAAAGGGACAGTGTTGTGTTCCATGGTTGCTTCAGTAGGTCTTAACTCCTCAGTGGAGGCAGAACTTCACCACCTCTTAGTCAGAGAGTCACTGAGAAGTTGCTACTGACATCAGCTCTGGTATTTATTCTTTATTCCATAACTCTGTTAATTAATTCCATTACATTATGCAAATTTACAAAAAATCATAAGATATCCACTGATTGTTATGCATTTATATTTATGCAATGGCTTTAATAGCAGCTCATTGCTAAGTGGAAACAAACTGTTTTTAAGTAATTTTTTAAAGCATTTGGAGAGTAACAAATACTAGGCTAGTTTTAATCATATAATAAAAAGCATACAATAAATGGAGCAAAATCTCAGCGAGTGTAAGAGATGAGCGTTAGCTTACTAACAAGACTGTAACAAGTGGTTATTGCTTTAGCCTTTCCCCTTTGGAGATGTGAATTTAAGACCTGCTTGAGGCTGCAGTTAATGAAGTTGAGTGGTTTCACACGTTCTGCTTGGCGCAGTTATCAGAGTCGGACCTGCAAGGTCCTGGGCTGGGCTGGCAGATGTGTGGCAGGTCAGTGCTGAGGTGCAAGAGCTGTGGGAGGGAAACACCACCTTGGCACATTTATAATCTGCATGTTAGTGGAATATTCCGAAAAGAACAGCCAGAGAAGAGCATTTTGCTGTTGCTCTTCCATGAAGCACTGCTGTGGTTGTTGGATGAGCAGGAAATCACCACCACTGACACGGACATTTGTTCCAGGGACTCCAGGGTCTAAAACAGCAGAGCAACGTGAACTGGGTGAGCAAAGAAAATGCACAATAGAGGCTTTACTGAGACTCCCACATCATTGTGACAAGCTGTTGAAAAACGAATCTAATTACAGATATGTATGTTTATTTCACGGATTAATTTTCAAGTCATAAGCTACCTTGTGTTACCAGTGTGAGATACTTAAAGATCATTGTCTAAGCCCCCAAAAAGAGTATAAAGCAGGATGTAGAAGCAGGATCTGTGAATCAGGGTTGGGTTTGGTACTTTTCCCATGTACTTTTTGAGCCTGTTGGTTGTGTACTCACAGTTTGTTGAGTTTTTTGTTGAATCACTGCTGTCCTGTCGTCAAACCACTGGAGATGTGGGAACAGGGAAGATGATACTGAGCTGTGGATGTACAGACATCCATGAGACAGCTGTAGGGAAGAGGGGCCATGGTTCAGATAGGCCAGGAAATGTCAGATATTTCTTGGGGCACTTGGATGTGCCAGCTCTGCTCCGCTGCTGGAGCAGCTCACACAAATACTGGAGTATGAAGCAATTATGGATATATTCTTCTTCAGGTAATGATGCTCTTAAAAGGAAATATTCCCCACATGTATATGAGATGTGCTTATCTAAATATGTTTAAAAGTGCTAGAAAATTACTGGGAAAATTTCCTAGATCAGAATGCATTCAAACATGTAAAAACTTGGATAAATATTTTTGAACACTTAAAGGAAATATTTTGTTCTAACTTAGTATGGCCCTTAATGACACAAATAGAGTCTTGTGAGCAGTGAAGGAGCCAGAAATGTCTCCAGGTAGTATTTATTACTTGTTAGTAATCAGCAAGCAGAAGCCATCCCTGGAGGGGTTTAAAAGCTGTGTGGGTGTGGCACTTGGGGACATGGGTTAGTGGTGTGGATGGCAGTGCTGGGGGAACTGTCAGACTTGGTGGATCTAGATAAATGTGATGGTGTGGTTCCATGATTTTGTTTGAGAAAACCCAGGAGAGGGGCCTGGCTCCCTCCGCACATCAGGAGAGTTCCATGGCACGAGGAGCACGGGCTGTGGTTGGGTTGCTCCAGGAGTGCCCAAATGTTGGTCTGCAGCTGGGGGAGCTGTCAGACATGGTGGATCTAGATAAATGTGATGGTGTGGTTCCATGATTTTGTTTGAGAAAGACCCAGGAGAGGGGCCTGGCTCCCTCAGCAGCATCAGGAGAGTTCCATGGCACGAGGAGCACGGGCTGTGGTTGGGTTGCTCCAGGAGTGCCCAAATGTTGGTCTGGAGCTGGGGGAGCTGTCAGACTTGGTGGATCTAGATAAATGTGATGGTGTGGTTCCATGATTTGGTTTGAGAAAGACCCAGGAGAGGGGCCTGGCTCCCTCAGCAGCATCAGGAGAGTTCCATGGCACGAGGAGCACGGGCTGTGGTTGGGTTGCTCCAGGAGTGCCCAAATGTTGGTCTGGAGCTGGGGGAGCTGTCAGACTTGGTGGATCTAGATAAATGTGATGGTGTGGTTCCATGATTTTGTTTGAGAAAGACCCAGGAGAGGGGCCTGGCTCCCTCCGCAGCATCAGGAGAGTTCCATGGCACGAGGAGCACGGGCTGTGGTTGGGTTGCTCCAGGAGTGCCCAGATGTGGGTCTGCAGCTGGCAGATGGAGCCGAGCAGGGTCCATCCTGCCCAGGGGAGGTGTCTGAGGGGCTGGGGGTGGCTTGTGGCACCGAGGGAGATCACCAGATGGAAGTGGCTCTCCCCAGGCCCGCGTCGCTCCCCGGGAACGGCACTGCCTTTAAACACCAGGAACTGATGGATTGTGTGCAATATGCAAATGGGAATGCATAAATCTCCTGAATGACAGCTTAATTTATGTGAACCCTTAAGAATGTGGGATTAGATTTTAATTAAATATCTTCAAAGGCACCCTGACTTACTCAGTTTTTTGGCTGCTGTCTTTATGAGAGTTTAGGAGGGGACAAAATCCAAATTATAACTGTATTATTTACTGTATTTTCTTATAAATTATCATTGGACAAAAGTCTCATATATAAATATCTTGGATGCATATATCTTGGATGAATATATTTCAAGGACTATTAGATAAATTCTATGATAATAATAGTAAAATCAAAGTACCATGACACTTGTTTGAGTTTAAATAATTAGTGCCACTGGTTCACTTGTTCCTTTATGTTTAAAATGGGTAAGCATCCAAGTTAAAGCTGCTATAAATGTGTAATGTTTCACATTCAAGAAGTACCTTAAACTTCTAAAATCTAGTTTGCATTTTAATGACTACTGTTGCTGCAGTTGATATGCCAAATGTGATGAGTTGATTGTTCCTGCTAAGGCAGTGAGAGTAAATCCAGCTTGGCTGCCTCAGCCAGTCTGTGGCAGCTGCAGGAGATTATCTGCATGGGCAGAGCATTTTGAGGTACCAGAGTATAAACAGTGGGTGTCTAATTCCCTGGCTCCTGGAAGGAGCAGGCTGTCCTGCCCTGCAGCCAACAGATGACAGGAGCAGTGGGTGAAGTGGGAACAAGCTGGGTCAGCAGAACCATGGGGGTATTAGCCAAGTGCATATTTTGGTGTTTTGCTGGACAGAGCTTATCAGTCTGGAAAAAGCAAAACCAATGTGATGGGAAGAGGAGGTAACAAGACAAAAAGATATTTCTGCTTGGACTTTATGTGAAGTCACAGTTAGACCTGAATCATGTCGTAGTCTTAAAAATCATTTTACAAAGATGCAGTTAAGCTTAGCAAAATACTTTCTCCAGCTCAGTCAGTCAATGGTGGCCTTGGCAGTGCTGGGTGAGCACTTGGACTTGATGTCTTCAAGGTCTTTGTGATAACCTTTCATTTAAACAAGGAAGTAGTTAATGAGGGTGAGGAAACAGTGGCACTGGGTGCCCGGAGCGATGATAGATGCCACATCTCTGGGAAGATTCAAGGCCAGGTTGGGTGGGGCTTGGAGTAACCTGATGCAGTGGAAGGTGTCCCTGCTCGCTGCAGAGGGTTGGACTGGATGGTGTTTAAAGGTCCTTCTAACCCAAACCATTCTAGGATACCCTTTCTGCATTATGTCTCTAGTATTTCCATTGCTCCCCCTGCTCTCACTCCCTGAGCTGGACCTTTGAGGTGATGTTCCAGCTCTGTCTTTTGGGTGTTTGAATTGTCACCTGCCCCACCCGCTGTGAGGTCCTTGCTCCTGTTCAGGGGCAGAGCAAACATCTCCCATTTTCCATCAGCTCCCATCTGGGAGAACCTCTGGGATGGTGGGAAGGGGTCAGAGCTGACTGTTTTTGCCCAGGGAGAAGCAGTGAGAGGAAGAGGCAGGAGCTTCATTTCCTCATGTCTTCTGGGTCATTCTTTACTTTCTTTATGCATTTGATACCATAATACTGGGCCAGGGAAAGCAGCATGGATGAGAAATTTCCCAGTAGTGGGAGAACAGACTTGAGGCTGTAGGATAGATTTAGTGGATGTGAGGACAAGACCAGAGACTTTGGGGGATATTCTAGAGGCAAATCATTGGGAAATATTGAATAGTTGGGGTAGATGTTGATTAAAAATGTAAATGTGGAAGGAAATGGATTTTGAACCTTGCATTTCACAAGTTTTTAGTTGCAAACAATTTCATTTTTATCTATTTAAATGCTTGCCCCTACGGTAATACAGTTGCAAAATAGGTCACACTGGTGAATACAACACACAAATAGGGCTGCCTTTTTCAGTTTTTTTTGGTGCAAGTCCTTAACCACAGCCCTGGTGAGCTGTTCCTGCCGGGTTCCTGTGCCCGTGCCGGCGGTTGGGAGCGTGGATGGTTATCAGCATTGGAGCTCCCCACTCAGAGCATTGGCTGCTGCATTAACAGAGACAGCACATGAAACAACAAGCTTACAGTTGCTGTAATCCAGTATTTTTTAATGCCAAAATGTAAATAAAATCTCGAGGGATGGTGCTTTTTTATTGTAGAGAGTAAGGACTAAGAGTTTCTTCAAGTAGAGTTGTAGGATGGATAAATCGGGGAGATTCCGAGGTTCAGCAAGAAAACACTTCTGGGTCAAAGAGGAACAAAAAAAAAAAAATGCAGAGGAAAACCCATCACCTGAGTAGGGGACCAGAAGTGCTCTAGGAGTTTGAGAAATATTCTTATTGAGTGGGGCAACATCTCAGTCCAAGCCTTTTTTAATATGTTTTTACTGGGGCATTTTAATAGGCAGAACTTTTCTATAGGTTACCACTTTTTTGCATCCTTGTGGGCCTTTTGTATTTCACAGTAGCTCAGTGACACAGGCAGATCTGTAGGATTATGTGAAGGCAGAGTCTTCTGTACATCTTTAAATCTTCTTCATTTGGGCACTGATGGATAATGTTTGCTAAGTATCTTATTACTGCCTTTTATCATTATATTGACCCACTGCTATTAAATGAATGCTTCCTTCCATTATGGCTGCATTTAAAACTGCAGCCTTTAAAACTTTAAAATTCCAATAAAAATTGGTGTATGGATTAAAGCATGGCAGTGAATGCCATTTATTTTTGAGCAGTTTTTATTCTATGTTGCTCGTGATCAAGAGCTGTTTTAAATCATGAGATTGAAAAAGTCAAGTTAAAAATAACTCTGAAACACATAAAGGCTGCTGATGGAAGATTTAAATATATAAATATAGAATTGTTAAATATCAAGGTAAAATTCAAATGTAGAAATTGAACAGGCCAGTGCATTTTTTTCTGAACAACTTCATGTTGATTCTCTTCTTATTTTTGCCTGGTTTTAAGTTTGGAAGCAGTTTGGGTAAGGGAAGCCTGCTTTGGGAAATCTGCAATTGAATCCTGACAATTAATATAAATTTTAGACTCTCAGGAAGTGTGACAGATCTGAAGGTCTTTACTGAAAGCACAAATGCTAATCATGGATGGCAGAGGTTTTCTGGACTTTAATGAGCACATAAGTCATTGACTGTGCACTTTTTGGCTGGAAAGTTAGAATTGATGCCCAGGGATTCCCAGGGATAGCAGGAATTGTCCATAACAGGAGGGAAGTGCTCTTTGAAGTGTGTGACTGCACCCAGTCTGTTTTGAACTGACTTGGGAATGCACAGTTATTAAGAAACCTAAATTTGAGTAATTTCAAATCATTTTTACACTGTGCAGAATCGCTGTTATCACTATTAGAAAGTTAAAAATTAGCATATTAAATATCCCACTATTAAAAAGGGAAATCCAAGTATGGATTATCCAAATATGGAAATCCCAAAATGCAATATTAAAAGAGAAGTCATTTTACTTCATTAGGAAAGTGTGTTTTAAGAAATGAAAATTGGAAAAAAAATATTAAAGCTTCATTATTTTATTTTTGTTTTTTCCCAGGAAATATCTACATCCAATAATAATAAAAATCAATGAGTAAATAAATAGTGAGAACATGCTCACCAGGCACCAGATTTTGAGATTTCATGGAAGAGAAATTGGGCTTACAAGGAATTACTGGAAAAAAATGTTCTTGTACATTTTCCTTTGAGATTTCAGCCCTGCAGCCTAAGCAGAACCCAGACAGATTTTGTGTGGTTTGAAAAGAAATGTCTTGTGTTGTATTTGAAAAAGAATCAAGTTATGTACTTTGCACTTCTTCTAATGTCAGTTAGTCATGGTTGAATAATGCTTTGGAATAACTGGGCTCTTTTAAGTATCACTGGAAAATAACCTTTCCAGTTAGCTGAGGAATTTGTTCTGTCGTTAATATTTGCTTAAGGAAAAGCTGTGCAATTAAAGCGGGGAAGCAGCAGTGAGCAGGGCTGGAGGAGGAAACTGAAAGTGCTTCAGCATCGCTGTTCTCAGAGGGAACCAAGGTGTCCCACCAAATGATGTTCCTGCACAAAGCTCTGCCTGAAATCTGAAATACCTCTCTGGGAGTTCAGAAATAATCCCAAATTGTGAAGGGCGGAGTGGGGAAATGACTGCAAAGGCTGGTGGGTTTCAAAGCTGTGCAGTCAGGGCAGGGAAATCTTAGCAGGTTATTTTGCTGTCCCAGCTCTGTCCCACAGGTAATCCCCAGGGGCTGAGGAATTCTGTGCCTTTTTACCATTTTACATTTAAAAGTCGTTGATCTCTATGGTGCCATTTCAGTGAAAAAGTTGTGCTGGTTTTGCTGTGCGTGCAGAGATCTGCTTAGATGTGTTTTATGTTGAGCATTCCTTGCACATCTGCTGTTTGCCATGCAGTGATGTAGATCTTAATATTTCATTTGAAATCAGCCCATTCTTACAGCTTAATCATTCTGACTGCCGTGCCTTCAGTTCCCTCTAGCTTGGGAATATCTTCCTTGTAATTAGGTGCTTCAGGAATCCGTGTGCAGTTCCAGGTACAGCCATGCAGGAGCAGATGAGTTTGGGCAATTTCTGCCTTTCCTGATGTGATGCTTCCAGATTGCAACCCAGAAAAAAGTTGGATATTTTCCTTGTTTTATCACATCTGCCTAATTTGCAGTCTTCTATAACACCTAAATGTCTCTCGGCACACTAACATTGCAGATGTTGCCTCTCTTTTGCAGGGCTGAATTTTCGTTGTTTTTCACACTTCATTAATTTTGCTTTTTGAAAAAATTGAATTAATTTTTAAGCTGATTTTGTTCACTCAGATCTGAAGGGTTTTGTAATCTTTCTCCTCTCCTGTTGATGCAGTCTCTTCTTTGAGCTGTTTTAAAGTTCCTGCTTTCTTTTCTGAATGTTTATGAAGGTATTAGAGTTAGAGCCAAATCACTTTAGTGCTGATTTTTCAAGGTAGCTCCTCTCTATACCATAATTTGCTGTTTCAGTCCATGCATGCTCACATTCATACTCACATTTTATTAGACCAAGGCACTCTGTTATTTGATTTTCCCATTAAATTAGGGTCTAAAATGTACTGCATCTTCTTTTTTTCCCCCCCATATATCAATTAAATCTGCCACTCCCTTTCTAAAATGATTTTATTCTGCCAACTGGCAACACCACCCTGTGCTGCCATCAGCCTGAGATCATTCTTTTTATGGTTGTTTAAGTATTTATCAGAAGCAGAAGTTATTTCTCCAGGTCAGTAATTACTGGACCTACCTAGACTGGAAATGAACACAGAACAGATTTTCATGCTTCCTTATCTGTGCTCCTTGAAAGTAGGTTTTTTTTTCAATAAAAGCTATTTTTAAAATTAAGGGAAAACAAGTCATTGACCTGGAAACTAATTGCATTGCTTGAACTCAAGTTCTGATTTTTTTTTTTTTTTTTTTTTTTTTTTTTTTTTTTTTTTTTTTTTTTAATAAAAAGGAATATTATTAGTTAAAAATACTACTTAGAAGCAATTGCTTGAGCAGCTGGACATTTTGCACTCAGGTGATGGGATTGTTTCAATGTATTGATGATACAGAGCTGAAGCTGCCCCCTCAGTGCAGTGCAAGGTGAAGTTTCTGGTTGTAGTTATTTAAGTGTCTCTGCTTTTTAAAAGACAACAAAATGATGCTGAGCAATCAGTTCTGTGGGATTATTGTGCAAGGAAATTAAAACACAACACCCCCTGAAGTGTGGGGGGCTCACAGGTTCTAACTGTGCCCGACAGAAATTCCCTGTGTTCCAGCATACTCTGCTGTATGATGTGGCACATGGGGTACAGTCAAAGGCTCTGTTGCCTTTTATTTGTTCATATTTATCTGTCTTTATCCATCTCTTGAAATTGTGCAAGTCTGATTTTGTGCCCCATATCACTGATAGTGTCAAATTATTTGCTTCTAATGACACGGAGGAAATTCCTCTTCTGAATTAAAAAAAAAAAAAAAGAAAAAAAAACAAAAAAACCCCAACACTCTGAAGCTCTTAAATTTCAAGGAAAGAAATGTATATCTAAAATGACAGAAATTGTTAATAGTGGTACACATTGAATTGTCTGAACAAGAGCAGGCCAGATGTCCATCACTGTAGAATTAAGTTAAGCAGTTGAATTTATTGTGGAATCAGTCAGTTTACTGTGTGATGTATTTGATAATTCTCCTAAGTTAATTAGTTCCAAGCAGATATTTTATGGTGCTGTGGCCTGGCTGTAAAATAATGTAGCTGGGTTGTTTTCAAATGGGAGAGTCTTCTTGTGTCATTTCTCTACAGCTTTAAAAAATATCTGAGTGTTATCTGGAATAAGGCTAAGCTGGAATTTCTGTCATCCATTTAGTCCAAGGTGATTATTCCAACTTGAGAATGCCAACAATTACCCAGTACTCATGTTTAATTAGTAAAAGGGAAGCACCTGTATTTTTAGAGGAAAAGACTTCAGGATTAGACTGTACAAATTCAGGTTGTAACAAAAGACAAAAATGAGCATATTATTCATCCTCGGGGAAAATCCGTCACTGGATGGGCTCTGTTCGCGGAAAAAATGCAACAAATAATTCCTTTTGCCTCTGGTCCCGGTGCTTTTGTACTGATGCATATCAGTAATGATGTTTACAACTGCTTGGTTTGTCCAGCAGCAAAACAAAAGAATTAAGAGCACTTCTGGTGATTAGACAGACCCGTGGCACTGTGGCTTTAATATCTCACATTTTACACTTGACGTATCATTGCCGACTGAAAAATGAGACTTTTTATTTATTTTCTTTAAATGGCTTTCTTAAAACCACCATCTGGTTGAGGCATTAAAACAGGCAATATTGCTCTAAGAGTTTTCTTAAGACCTTTCTTTGGCTGTTAATTGCACATTTATAATTATGTTCTTACAAAAAGATAAAAGAGTTTTGAGGGATTTTTCTTGGCAGCAGACCTGAGGTTGAAAACCTGCTGGTTTAATGTGTAAATTATAATGTGTGCAGTTGTGAAGAGTGGTTTTGTGAAATGCTCGAGTAAGCTCAAGAATCTGAGAGAGCTGTCAGAGAGTTTGCACTCGTAAGGGACTAATGTTCATTGCAAAACAACTCATAATATGCTGTGCCTGAAGGCTAAATGAGCAGTTTAACTTAAACACAATCACCAACTTTCTGGAAGACAGATAAAGGAAACAATTGTTCCTCCAGCAAACTTAAAGAAATGAAAAAAACAGCCTCACTTTGATGCCTGTTTAAAATCATTAATTTTCCTGTAAGTTAATGTAAATTGAGGATTAAACAGAAACTGTTACCATCTGACCCTTATAAACTAAACTTCTGTGTGGCTCATCTATTTGAAGTCAAGTCTATCCATACATCTAAACAGGAAACTGAATGAAAACATTTTTTCGTTTCATTTCCTATATCCTGCAAACTTTTTCAAAGCCTATTTCCTTTTAAAAGTTAGGCTGCATGCTTATAAAGCCTTTTTTTTTTATCTCCTCTGAGCATAAACTTAACCACCAGTTACTAAGCAGAGGACTAGGAGAGGGAGATTTCTGGACACTGAAGTTTATCCATCTGAAAATGTTTCTAAAGTACCATCTTTGCAGATGGTGCTGGACTGTTTGAGGGATCCAAGCTCTGGGATAGGGTACAAATATTGTAATTATGATCAGTTTGATTTCACAACTAAGTGGCAAATGCTGGGGATTCAGGATTATGATGTCTGCCTGCAGCTCAGGGTGATTTCCATGTTGTAAGATCTGTATTTCCCTGTCTCTAGTGACATTGATCTCTAGAAAATACTTTGCACTCTAGGGATGAAATGACTATGTATTAGATATTATTATTATTATTATTACTACTGGTCTTTATTTACTGCAAGGATAAATGACACAGCTCTGGAGCTCACCACTGAGAACTGAAGATTGTTGATGTTTAAAAGGGTGGTAAATATCAATCAGGATGGCTGTTATCCCTTGTGTTTCAGGGATCCAGAGCACGTGGTGATAGGAATCTCTTCCTCCAATGAGTGGGCTTGGCTTTTTGACTATCTGTGCTTGACAAAAAACTCATCCTGATGAGTTGTTTCATTGTCAGCTGTTGCCATGTCAGAACAGCATCATTTTCTCCCTGGTCAGTTCAGCCTCGCCCAGCCCAGTGAGTTTGAAGCAAAGTCCTTCAGTGGGATAATGGGACTGGAAAGGGCAGACACTGACAGGGAAGGATTCACAGCCCTGACCCTTCCTCCTGGTCATGGCCCTGTCCTGGCCCTGGAGCAGGGCTGGCTCCCAGGATGAGTTGTTTTTTTCCTAGATAACAGACAGGCAGCAGCTTCTGGTGTTGCACTGTCGTGTATTGAGTTTCCAGAGCTGGTGCTTGTTTCCTGCAATCCTGAATTACCTGCAGAGCTGACACCGAGGGCTGGATGCAAGCAGATGAGGGGTGTGCAGAGTTCTCAGGTGTGCAGAGTTTCCAGGTGTGCAGTATTCCCAGGTGTGCAGAGTTCCCAGATGTGCCATATTCCCAGGTGTGCAGTGTTCCCAGGTATGCAGAGCTCTCAGGTGTGCAGAGATCCCAGATGTGCAGAGTTCTCAGGTGTGTGGGAGGGTGCAGGTCATTGCTTTACACCTTTCAGGTGTTACTGTTTTTCTCCCCTCCTCACATGGCTGTAGCCTGAAAAGAAAGTTCTGTGTGGTTTTGATTTGTCACAGAATCAGTTTGAGATGATGCCTGCCCCCTCCCAAAGGTGCACCTGGACCTTCAGCTGTCCTGCTACTTGTCCTTCTGCTAATTTGGCCATGAAATACAAGCTCCCACATCTCTATCTGAATCAAATGCATCAAAGAATCCTGGATCTGCTGATTTGGTACATTTTCCTTCACTAAAATGTCCCTTCCTAAACAGATTGCTACTTGTCCTTCTGCTAATTTGGCAGAGATCTGAATTAAATGCATCAAAGAATCCTGGATCTGCTGATTTGGTACATTTTCCTTCACTAAAATGTCCCTTCCTAAACAGAATAATACATTCAATATGGGAGGTGCTTTATCATTTTTACTTCAATACCTGGATCAAGAACATGAAGCCCATTGCTTTTGGAAATAATTCCCATGCCTGAGCAGTAGTAGGCAAGGTTTTTCATTGAAGACTTGGTGGTGAGGAAGAGGATGTAGAAGAGCAAATTCCTGCCATTCAACGAGGGTCTGCACATGGAGAAAGAAAATGTAGAGGGGCTTCTGGTACCCTGATAATTGGCACTTGATAATAGGCTTTTAGCAAGAAATACAACAAAAATTATGATATATGATATGATATTATATGATAAAATATAAGTCTATCTGCTTCCCTACTTTTTTGTCCCTGCAGTTCACTGAAGTTAGTTAATAAGGACATTGGAAGATTGAGGGAGCAGAGAAGCACAAAACTCTGGAATTTGCCCCTGTTGAACAAGCAGCATCCAGACAAGATGCTGCAGGTCACAAGTGTCACCTTCTGCAAAAACTCTTGTTTCCCGTGGTTTTGCAGGTGATTAAGTAGCAGTTGTATTCCTTGTATAAAATCTGAATATCTTGGGCTGGTCTGGTGGGAGAGGACAGCAAACTTTGTCATGTTAGAGCATGAGCCACTTGCATTGAAAAAAAAAAAAAAGAGCTTTTAGCAACTTTCAGGGTAGCAAGATAGGACTTAAATGAATTTGGCTCTGGACCTGATAATCCTCTTTTGTTGATGTTAAACCACTGGCCACAGCAGTGATTACAACATAAGAGTACAAAAGAGGCTTTATTTATAATACACTTTTTCTTTCATGTTTCCAATCATAAAAATAAATACATCTTATTAGAAAATAAAAATTGTACTTATTTACTTGTTTGCGTGCTGGGAGGCATTAAGTATTTCCTTTATTTTTTTTTTTTTTTAGGGGAAGTGTGTCACTTGCATTTAACTCAGATAAAAATGAAGGAAGATAGAACTAATTTAAATTTAAAACATAATTTTTTTATTTGTTGAACAACTGTTTTAAAATGGATAGCCTGCTGTGAAAGAAACAAAGCACTTCAACAAAGCAGGAAATCAATAGCCACAAGAAAGCCTAAAGAAAAAGAATGCATACAGTGAGCAAGTGCCACAGAAATTACTTTCTGGTGCAAGAATGGTAATAATAGAATGCATATGGAGGGGATGAATAACATGATAGAAACACACCTAGAAAAGACATGTTCTCTATTTCTAGTTATAAATAATGACCTCTGTGTTCCAGTATTTAAACTCTGAAGGGTCTGGATGGTGGTTTTCTTCCTGATTTCCCCACCCCCCAGTCCTAGGTAAATATTTATGCTTGCAAAATTTAGTAGGCTGGCCACCATGGAAACGTATGTCTTTCATTTATCTCCAGGAAATCTGGTTACAAACACTCTTTTACTTGAATTCTTCCAGTCTTTTTCAGCAGCTTTTAAAGCAGCCCCTTGAGTGAGGAGCAGGAGTTGTGTGTGTGACGTGTGAGTGGGATTCTGTGGCAGTCCATGGCAGGGCTGTGTGTGCTCAGAGGTTACACCACGGAATTTTTGGGAGAGTCAAACCCTTAGGTCTGAAGGGAAGTCTTTTAAGAGCCATCAACAGCAGGTACAACTTGTCTGCTCTGCTGTTGTATCTATCCAGGACATACTTCAGTTCAGGAAATCTCTGAATTTGGGAATAACTGGTGCTGCTTTTCACTAGTCTGAGCTGCTTTTTCTGTAGTTGGCTTCTTCCAGTTTTCCCTAATGGTATATGAGAGGGACAGTTGTGAAATCATGGTGTTTCTCAGTGGGAAATGATCTGTGACTGTGGTGAGAAGGTTAGCTGTTGATGGAAAAGCAGACAAGCTTTTGGTAGAAAAGTATAGAAAAACAAGTGGTATTAAAGGCTTATTATGAACTGAGATTAATTATTCCCTGTATGTGTTACCCCACCTTGGGGGGAAAGAGTAAACCTGACTGGTGGAGCAGAGGGAATATTACCCAGAAGGGAAAGAGGGATGCTGTCATCTCTTAGGGGAGGGAATGAAACCCAGGAATGAGCGACCATCAGCTGGGATCTTTGTGATCCCATGGCTTTGGTACCCAGCTGAGATTACAGATTCTTGCTGCAGCACCTCTCACTGTCAGCCCTGAGGCTGGCCACATTCACAGTCAGAATTCAGTGGGGTTTGCTTTCACAGTCATTTCAATTGTCTGCTGTTATGGAGCTCCCATCAGGTAGAGTTTCTCTGTGTGTGCATACGTGTCCACAAAATAGGGAAAATTTCTACATTCCTGTAGGTTAAACCTCATATAACTGATAATACTTCTGTGGTTTTGTATGTTCATATTAGCATCTTTTTAAAACACGAAGATTTTATAGACAAAATTTAATGTTAATTTTGCCAAAAATTTCCTTCTGCCCTTTTGTTTTCTCATGGTCCTTAAAGTTTGTGCTTTGTTATTTGAAAAATCTTTGTTCTACTCCACATTTGCAGTAGAAATAATAAACTTGTCTGTCTCTGGAGCTAACAAATGAAATACCAAGTAACAAAATCTGGAAAGGTAAAGGGGAAGCAGTGGAGCTGTGTCCCTGCATTACTGCCTGTCTAATTTCATGCTGGTCCAGGACCAGCAGCAAACTGCAGGGTATTTTCTGTGTAGTGGAGTTCAGCCCTCAGTTATTTACTCCTGGACAGAATCACCTAATCATAGAGGCTCCTTTGCATTTCTGGGAACAATTCCTCCTTTCAACGTGGACATAGGTGCAGAGGGCCTGCTTCTATGTTCTTTCATTTAGTAATCTTTGAAAGGTGAATTTCTGTTTTCTGCCTTTGAAGGGTCTGTGCCAAGATTGTGAAAACACCAAAATTTGTAATGTAGAGATTAAAAAAGGTTAAGGCAAGAGCAGTTTTTCATTGCATCAGCCTGCAAATTGCTCTGACAGCACTGTACCACCACTGCACAATGCACTCCTGTTAGGGAATTAGGATCAGCTCCCCTGGGTTACCTGATACTTAGGGCTGTAAATACATCAGGTCTTGCTCTTGGGTTTCTGGCCATAGATAATAGGCTTAAACAGTCACATTTTTTACAACTTTCATTGAATGGAGACTTACTGAGATACAGCTTAGTGGAAACCAGTGGTATTTCAAAACTCTTTTACTGTAATACATTCCTCTAAATTGGCATTGAATTCAGATACAGGTCAAAAATAAAGCTTGGAAGGGGCTGATACAATTCAGACACATGACATGGATGTTTGTAATAGATGGTGATTCCCTGCTTGGAAAGTTTCTGTGCAAATATTTGTGGATGTATGTGTAAAAATAAATTCTTAAAAAAAATTTGGGCTGAATGAACTTGTATGAGAGGAGATTTATGGCTCCTCAGTGTCCTGGTATGTCTTTGCACAGGGTTGGAGTGTGTAGAATGATTCTGTCTGTGCCTTGGGCAGCATCAGCTGCTGGGATGGAGCTGTGTTCTCCCTGTGCTGATCCCAGTGCCTGCCCTGTCATCTGCTCACGTCAGTGCTGAGCTTTCACACACAGGGAAAAATCCTAAAAACCTGTTCAGTGGCTTGGTTCCTTCCACCTGCTGCATAGCCAGATACTTTTAAGAGATTAAAAGAAAAGAAAACCAGTCAGAATGCAAATTGCATAATAACATTGGCTATAATCTGCAGTGGTTCCCAGCTCTGACTGGATCCAGAATCCAAGCAGAGGCACCCAAGCAGCTGAGCTGGGCTTTGCAAGGCTCAGAATGAACCTGGCCTTGTCTCTGGCACTTCCACATTTCCTTTAGCTGGACATCGTGGGCGAGCATTGTTTTGACAACAGATCTGTAATTTGAATTTGTGAGCTGGGTGTGTTCGTGGCACAGTTCCAGCCTGGACAGGCCCCCTCCTGCAAAGTTTGGTCTAGGCAAAGTGGGAACAATGGGAGTGAAGACACAGCAGCAGGAACTTTGTCCCCCTGGCTGTGATCCATAGCTAAATGCACTGTGTTCTATCTGTGCCAGTGCACCTTCACTGCCACAGCTACTTACTTCATGCAGTTCTATTAAACTTCTGTGTGTATCCCTGCATCTGCTGGAGTCACACTTCCAATTTCCTCTCTGCCACACCCTTACATTGAGCTGGGGCAGTGTGGAACATGGATCAGCCTCCAGCTTGTCTGCAGCCATGAATCTCCCCAGTTCGGAAGTTTGATGAGTTATCCCCCTTTTTCCTGTGGTCTTACTTGATGGGAAAAAAGCAAAACCAGGAATGTTGAGGTACTGTTATATCTGCAGGTACACTCATAAATAATTCAAGAGTTATTTCAAGTTTTAAATCTCAACTAACCAAAAAGCATTCTTTGGTTTTAAACTTACTTTGTAATGCCTGATTTCAGAAAAGCAATTAAGCTTTGTTAAGTAAGAACTACTATAGTAACAATTGAATACAAGGAGTTCAGGTAATTTTTCTGACTGTAGACTCCAAGTCAAGTTTTAGTTGAGTACTGGCACTGTAGTAATGATTGAATACAAGGGGTTCAGGTAATTTTTTCTGACTGTAGACTCCAAGTCAAGTTTTAGTTGAGTACTGGATTTTCACTAATTGAGACTTTTTAGGATGAACATGCTGATAATGTGCTACATTCAAAGGTAAAGTTGTAAAGTTATGATATTCCACTGGAGTCCCAGCTCTGAGCATCTCAGTGCTGTTAAGGACTGGGTTTTTGGTTTTTTTTCTAACAGTAACACAAATCACAGTGACAGAGAAAGTTCAGATCTGTGATGGTTTAGAACAAACTCCCACTGATGTTTTCTCTTCGGACATTCCTGGCTGGAATTCCCTGGAGAATTGGGTGGGGATGATGCCTTGTGCAGGCTGACCTAGAACAGAGACTGGACATAGTTAAATAAAGCAGGGATTTATTAAAAGGCCTGAGTTGGATCCACCTTGGGCAGCACAAGAGCCCAGCCAGGGCTGCACCCAAGATGAACCCAAATGGTCCCAAAATGCACAAGCACTCACGGGGTCTCTCCCTGGGATCAGCTCTGCTCCATGTGCACATTGCAGTTCAGTGTCCAATTCCAGCTCAACCCTGCACTCCCATCCTGCTTGTTTTTCTCTCTGAGATTTGGATCATTTGTCCTTGGTCCCCAGCTGGAGCAGGAATTGTTTTGTCTCCCTGCTCTGTGCACAGAGCTCACCATCCCCTAACAAGAAGTTCAGACTAAAGCAGTGTACACACTAAAGCAGCACAGAATCTGAAAAATAGAAAAGCTAAAACCTGAGGCATCAGGGAGATTGTGTTTTGGAGTGTCAGAGCCTTTCTGCACACGTCCTGTGTCCCTGAACTAAATCAGTGTACACACTAAAGCAACACAGAATCTGAAAAATAGAAAAGCTAAAACCTGAGGCATCAGGGAGATTGTGTTTTGGAGTGTCGGAGCCTTTCTGCACACGTCCTGTGTCCCTGGCAGGTGAGCTGTGTGGTGCTGGCATGGGCACTGCCCCGAGCGTTGCCATAGGCACCAGGTTCTCCTCGTGGGCTCCAGCAGCTTCATCTATGATTAATGTTAATTGCCCATTTTCCATGGATGGCTTTTTCCCTGCTGCTGAATTGGCTCCTGTTGCCTTTGATGTGGCTGGTGATCCAATGTCCTGCCATGGCCAGACAAGTGATCAGTTTGCCAGCGCCGAGAGGAGACAGAATCAGGTTGCTGCGGGGTCAGGGTTTGCTTCTCTCCTTAAACACTGAAAGGTCAGGCAGAGTTTAACTACCACTGGCATCTTTGAAACCTTATAATAAATGCCAAAGCAGGGAGATTATTTTAAGTCCGTGCTGCAACTAAAAATCTGAAGGTATCTGGGAAGAATTCTAACTCATCAGGATGTTACATTTTTCGGTAAATGCTTCAAAAAGTACCTTGCACAATCACTAGGGGGTATTTCATGATCTTTGAAGAGATGAAAAATTTTAATTTCTGGTTCCTGTGCCAGTTTCAGGAAAGTTACTAAGATTGAGGGTGTGTGTGTGTCTGTTTTATTTAGCTTTTTTAAGTGTTACTGTTTTATTTACATCTGAGCACTTGCACCACTTACTGCCACTATTAGCAGGGCAATTTACACAGCGTGTCATGCAGTACTTCAGTATTTCTCCTTTAAGCCTAATAAAATATGTTGCTATTGAAGAAATCTGTGATACATATGAGAGCTTCCTAAATCACAGGACTAGCATATTTTTGTACCAAATAGCTCCAGCCTCATGAAATCAATAATTAATTTATTAACTGGATCTCTTTTGAAAAAAAAACCCCAAAATCAGCAGTCCTGGCGAGGCTGCCTCCTGCCAATTCATAAATAGTTGATGACAAAAATGAAAAAGTGTAGAAGTAAAATTCAAATCTTAACGATCAAAGTATTGGGTACCTCATCTATCACAGCTTGGAATAAACATATCACAGAAAGTGTCATATCTCATTGACACTGCAAAACATAATGCTTTCCCTTGTTATCTAGCGAGCTGCCAAGGCTACAGAGTTTATAGGCTGCTAAGATAATGTGCTGCTGGTAATCCACTTCACTTGCAGAAATATGAAGTACTGTTGAAATATATTTCTACTTGGTTTATTCTTTGCTCTCCAGAGGGTAGGATGCTTATTTCAGTTCCTCTAAAGAAGCTCAGAGAATGAAAAGCAAAACATCAGGATAAATTATGCTAAATGGTGGACTAGACCCCAGAGGAAATCATGCTTCTGTGGTACAGTATTCCTCCATTTATCTTACAAATGTTACATGTAATGTTAATTTTGTGAAGGGAAAGCATTCAAAGGTTCATCTGATCCTTTTAATAATAGTTTTACTGCTATAGTGTTATTTGTCAAACTCCTGCCATCATAACTAACTTTCCTAGTTTTGGCAGACCATTCATACAGAAAATATTTTGGGCTACTAATACATAACATTTTATTTCACAAAACACGAATAACCTAGTAATTACACTCCAAAACTTAACAAATAATTGCCAGCAAGCAATTACCATTCAATTAAAGAGTAATTACATGGTTATTTGTGCCCTGTAAAATAAAGCATTACTGAAATCAGTAGTGCAATCAATATTTTAGCAGAAACAGGATGCTGCAGTGATGGACCTTTCAACCTGTGCTGATTAAATTGTCATCCAAATAACAGTTTCCTAGTTAAATCACCACATGTTTATTTGTCTTGATTAATATGTAAATTCTCTTCTGATTCTAGTAAATGTCCTATATTTAAAAGCACAAAAGTAGAGCACTGTCATACATCAGCAGTGATGTGCTGCATATTTCCACTGATTAATTACATTTTACAAAGCATTGATGAATTTGTGGATTTTGTGAAATACAGTTGTCTATAATGAGCATAAAATAGAGTTACAAAAGATGGAGCTGATCAGTCACTGTAAGAAATCACAAAAATAAAGCATTACTTCATGTATTGATCCAAATTAAAAATCCTTGTGATATCAAGGGGATGTATAAAACTTTGAAAGAAAAAATAATAAAATTAGCTCTCAACAGGAGTGGAAAATAAAGAAGAAAAGAGACATTAATGAACAATTTCTCAGCATTTTCCTGTATAAATTTCATCTGTCAAATATACTGCTCAAAATGTAATTTATTTTCTGACAAATTTAATTTCAACCAAAATTTAAGAAATGAACAACATTCAGATTGGTTCATTTTTCTCTTTTGAGAATTACTGAATTTGTGGGGCTGGGGTGGAGAGGATGACAGCGATGACTTTATAACCATGGTGCAAATGCAGGTAAAAATCCAAACCTCCAGTCTTCCTCATTTTCAAGTAATTGGTGACCCAAGGAGCTTTTAGGTTTGAGAAGTGCCAATCAAATGTTAACCAGTAATTATTTTATTTAGTAAAAAGAATAAGATGACTGAAGGTATACATGGGAAACAATATTGTACTTCTGTTTTAGCCTCCATGGTCTTCACTTGGGACTTTCATTTTTGTTTTTTAAAAAGTTTTTAAAAGATACCCATGAACTAGAAGTTTCTGACTGAATTAATATCTAATTTAGAATTGAGTAATTTTCCATTTACAAAGATCTATTGATGGCAAGTACAAAATTTGTGTAGAGATTTTAGACTCTCAAAGAAATGCATTTAAAATTGTTTGAAGGGGATTGTTCCTGTTTATACTTCCTTTGTTACCAACGAGGAAAAGATTCTTCTACACTTCTTGAATATGTAACTTTCTTGAATGAGAGAAAGAAAAACGTGAAAAGAAAATGCAGTAAAAGAGCAGGGTGACAAAAAGATGAGCAATAATATTAAATAAAGTTAATATTTATATGCTAATGCTATTAGCATTTATATGCTAATACTTCCATAATCACAAATTATGTCTTACTCTCCCCAAATGATAATTCTGCTTGCCTTGGGTTTGCTGTTCAGTGCTTTTATTATCAATTTTGGCTGAATTGTGGAGGTTGCATATGTTTTAAGTAGTAAAGGTGAAATTTGGTGGCTTTCCTAGACCATGTGGGACAATAAGAGGGGATTTGAGACACAGAGCAGTGACATTCCATGGCTTGGTAGTGCCAGCAGTGCATTCACAACAGAAAGTAAATCCCATAAAAACCTTAAATCTGCTGGTCCTTTGTGCATATCTCACTGAAAAACCCAAGACTTTGAGCAAACATTTGCGTCCTGTCTCTGTGAAATTCCTGGCTTCATGGTTAGACAGAAATGGCAGAAAATTAGTTTCTGGCCCAAAGTGGAAGCGTTTGGACTCAGATACGTCACTTGCTGTGAGTTCTGGTGTCCTCCCAAGCTAAAGCTGTTGGTTCCTGATAGGTGACACACCTCTGGGGATATCCAGGGAATCCAGCTGGAATTTTGAGGTGTCTGCAGAAGCACTGGGGGCTCTGGGATCCCTGTCCTTGCTGGGAAGCAGACACAGGGCATGGGGACTGCAGAACTCGGCGTTGCAGACCCAAACGGGTCCTTGCGGGTGTGTCACGGTCAGCTGGGAGCAGCGTCCAGTTTTTCATTTAAGCTGAGATAAAATCAGAGACAAAGGACCTGGGTTTTACTTGAGTGGATTCAGCTGGGAACAATTCCATTCCAGTTATCATGGCTGCAGCTCTCAGCCCCGAATCTGGGCCCTAGGAGTTCCTGAATTACAGGAATGCTCGCTGAAAGGGCTTTCCCTAGGGCAGAAGAACTCTTGTTGTTCTTCAGTCCATCAGTCCCTTGCCCAGGAGGACCCTGATTCCAGGGACACCAGTGCTGTGTTTTCCCAGTGGAGCTTCCCTTGCCTGTGTGAGGGAGGGTATAAACACAGCCAGCAGGGTCCTGGAAGGGAGTGGAGTAAGTTTTTAATGTGAACTTCTCTTCCTTCATCTCTTGGGCTTTCCATGCGGGTCAGTGCTCAGGCACAGGGGCCACGTTAAGGTGTGGAAACACCTCTGCTCAACCTGTGGGCTCAAAGTCAGCTTCTGAAACTGCAGAACCAGGGCTGAAACTCCACAGCCCCCCCTGCTTATCCTCTGAAAATACAAATCATGACTAAAAAGTCTCTTTGTAAAATCTTCTGAAGCTGTTTGTTGCATTTTGAAAATGTTTTTTTCTTAGATTAATACCAACATACGGAGTTTTCTGCAAAAGATTTGTTAGTATTTGAGCTCGGGGAGAAAGTGTTTTGTTGTTTTGTTGATTGAGCTCTTCCACTGGAGAAAGCTGCTAATTTTAGCTGGCTTGTAGGGTTTTTTTCAGAGACAGTAAGTGCCAGCTAAGCACTTACACATGCCTGTGGATTACAGGCTCCTGTAATTCAAAAGAACAATGATTCCTATTTGTTCAAAACCCCCACGTATCAACCTAATGCTGTCTGTTAGAAATTTTGTTGTGCAGGGGAAGATTTCAGCAGGTGATTTTAATAGAGAATGCATGTGTGCATCAAACTTCCCCTGGAAATCAAATGCTCTTATTTTAGGTTTACATTATTACAGCCCAGCAGTTCTTGTAGCAAGCTTTACTGCACAGCCATCATAGTATGATAAACAACTGAAAGCATCAAAAAGAAAAATGGAAAAAACACTGAATAAAATGAAATTCAAAATGGACAAACCCGAAGCTAAAAAGAGGGGGGAATGGTTTTATAGAGATAAAATAGTAAACCAAAAAAATGATTTTGTGCTACTTTGATGTACAGTAAAACAAAATAACACTAGCATGGTGTGAAAAATGAACAGGTTAATGGTACCTCTGTGGAGTGCTGCTGGAAGTTGTCTTCATTTAAATGCAGAGTTTGTCGTGCATTGATGGAGGGCTTTGCCACTGTAACTTGATAGAGTGAAGTTTAACTTAAATTTCTTTGTGAACTAGAAGTCATTTTGGAAATGCTTTCTATTCAAACCTCATTCATTGTTGCAGCTTAGTTACTTTATGCAGTGTTTCACTCTATGTTGTCAAAAGCTCTATTATTCAACAGAGTAAAATCTGTTATGACCAAAGAGAAGCAGCAATACTTTTCCAAACATGAGGAGGTTGCATTTTTATTAGATGGCTTGAGGAAGAGTCAATTCAAATGTTTTTTGGCCTGTAAATCTGTGTTATGATGGCAGTGGAGGATGGGGACATGTACACACACTGCTGTAAGGGGTGATAGCTGAGAACAAGAGTTCAATGGAACCAGTCTGGGAAGGGGCCTCTGACATTTTGGATTAAAATCTGCATCCATAATTCACAAACTGGTGAGTTTTTCAGCAGGCTGGGCTGGCACTTGTTTGATCTGCAGTAGTTAAACCCACCAGTCAGTCTGGGAAGGTAAGTGGTGAGCTTTGCAGAGCTCAGGGTTAAGTTAATGCTATCCTTCAGGAGGAGGCAGGTACCCAAGCTTTGAGGTGATGTTGCACTCAGGGTTGTAACTCTTCATCTCCAGGCATCGCAGCCTGTAATTTTCTGTGTTCCAGGTGCACAGCAGAGACTCTGGAGCAGTCACTGCTATAACCCCTCTCCACTGAGCTCCTCTGAGGTCATGGCAGCCTTGGATAATGGAAAACCTTACTGCTGGCTCTTGTGACACCCGTGCAGCTCTTCCCTGTTGAAGAATCAACAAATCAACCAAGTGATTTGTTCCCTTTTTTTTTTTTTTTTTGTCCCAGGCAGGAACTTCTAATATCTATTTTCACCTATCACCGATGGTTCACGCATTTCATACGAATCGATGGCGTGTGTGGGGAGCAAACATTTCACAAAGAAAACCTTGTTTTCATTTCTGCTCTTGTCCCAGCAGCTCCCGCCCAGGACGACCCCCCAAGCGCTCGCTGGGAGTGGCGATCCAGGAGAATGCACGGCTGCTGCCCCACGGAGTGCCAGGCCTCCTGTCACCAGGCCTTATCTCCCCAACAGGTAACAAAACCCATCAGATGATCAGCCTCATCTCTTCATACTGCACAGCAGTTAAAATAAACTAATATTGATCTAACTGCCTTGTCCTTCAGGGCTTTTGCAGGCTTTACCAGAGGTTACATTATTGGTTTTTTTTTTTTTTTTTTGAGCGTTCGTGAAAACTCTGTTTTGCTGCTGCAGTGACTGAAATCTAATGGATTTGTAATTTAGTTCTTTATTAATTGTAATTTCCTTACAGGAAATTCCATTAAATGTGTTATTTTAGTAAAAGCAAAAAAAAAAAAAAAAACCCAACCAACCTGAGAAGCTGAACTGTTGTCTGGGAGGCCTGTAAGAGGCATTTCTTCCTTTGAAATGCATGTGTGTTTTAGTTCTCGTGGGATCTGAGCAGCGTGGCTAATGCCTGGTGTATTGTAACCCCATTAATGTCTGCTGGGGAGAGACAGAGATGCTTGTAGGAATTACAGAAGGAGCACTTGAAAGCAGATAAGTCCACGTTGCCACAGTGCACTGTGCTTTAATAATCTGCTTTCAGTATCATAAAGTGAAAAATTTAGCATGAAAATATGTGGAATTATAAACATAATTTAATGCATAGTATTAAATTTCACTTCATTAATTTATTAATAGAGTTTAAATTAAATCTTGTGCTATCCTGATGAGAGTTTTAATTTTTTTATTAATTGCTGTATGCTAAAGGTAAGTTGATTTTCATAATAAACCTATATTCACAGGCTGTATTCATAAAAGTGTTTGCTTAAATATTCAACAGGCTTAGCAGTTTTAGGATTGCTGTCAAAAGTCCAGTCTAAATAAACTGTAACTCCCTAATAACCAAACACAGTGAAGTGTTTAGGAGAATATAAGTTGTAGAATACGTAACAGGAAAAGCAGAATTAAAAAGATCCTTGCTGGGAGTGGAGTGCCATCGCTCCTGATCCCACAGATCACTCTGCTTGCAGAACCTGTGCACGGCAACCGAGGGACACAGCGAGAGCCTTAATGCCCCTGCAGCCCCAGGGTTGTCACAGGGAACCTTCCCTGTGGAACAGGGGAAAGAACATTCCTGAACAATATTCACAGCAGCCTTAGCTGGAGCAGTTGACAAGGTATGAAGGGGCTTGGCCAGAGCCACGTGCCACAGCTGGGCTGCTGCAGCTTCAGGCACTGCTCATGTTTGTGACGGGGATCCAGAGCTGTGATTTCCCTCCTGTAGCTCATCAGTGAGGGGTTTTAGTATCTCTGTTGTGTTCTCAGCTCAGGAATTTCATGGATTCTTGTTCATGTTACTGCTGATAGACAGGAAAGCGCGAGAGCCTCTTGCATTGATCAGTTCTTCCCTGAAATCCAGAATATTCCGTGTTACTTTTCCACTGTGTGTGTGTGTGTTTGCAAATAGGACACCAGATCACACAGACTGCCATGCTGCTTCAAACTGGGAAATATTTTAGGATGTGGCATGTTGGGTATGCACAGTGAAGCACCACAGACACATTCTGTGTCTCACAGATATTTTGAGTAGCACACAGTTTGAGCAGAAGATGATGAAGTTGAATTTCCAGGCTGTTGGGAGTTGTCTGGAGCCTGAAGTGTGAGTGGGCTCCATCCATCCCCTGTGTTTGGCACAGGGAGGGAGGTGTGTTTGGGGGGTGTCTGTCAGGGCAGCCACCTCCCTGACCCTGGGAAAACCTTGGGGAGTCCCAGACAAAGTGCCTGGAGCAGATGACAGGGCTTTGGGAGCAGCTTGGAGGGCAAAATGCCCTTTTCAGAGCGTGGTGGTGTCACCAGGGGCTGCACACAAGGAGGTCCCTGTGGCTGAGGTGGCCCCAAGACCAGCAGGACAGCTCCTGAGCCCTGTCACTCAGGGCCACAGCTCCCCAGGGCTCGTGGGGCTTATCTTACTCCTAAGGAAAGGACAGGGAAGAGCTGGGGGAGCTGCTGGGCAAGCAAAGGTGCCAAAAGAGCCTCTTGTCAACTCCCTGGGGATCTGAGCTCTTGTGGCTCTGGATGGAGCCCCCATTAGCTGCAGCTGTACCTCTTTACACACAAATTTCTTGTTGCTTTGCCTGCAGTACTTTGGGATTGGATTCTTTCCTTTGGCTGAAATGAGAACAAAATGGGTTTTAACACTTGTCGTAGAACAGAGGTTTTTCTTCCAGATTTCCAAATGGTGGACAATAGAGTGGAATAAAAGCTGCTCCCTGCTCCCATGTGGATCTTTGGATGGCTGTGGGAGGGGAGCAGGACCAGGAGTGAGGAGATTTTGCAGCATTGCAGGGTTGGATCCATCCCTTCCAGAAGAACAGAGGCTGACAGGGAGGCAAGACAGAGTTTTTACATCTTGAGGACTTCTCTGGTTACCTGCCCCCTCTACCTGCAGTGTAATTGCCTGAAGCATTTCCTCTGGATGTCTTGTCCTTGATAATCTTTGTGTCTGATCTTGCCCATTGTTCCTATAGCACAGATATGCAGATGTTAATGTTAGTCTGCCTACATTATTCTAATTAAAAAAAATCACTCTCATGTGGCTCCCTCATTTGCTATGTCCAGCTTAGTTGCTTTCTTCATTTTAGTAACAGGCTCCCCATCAGCAAATGCATCATGATTCATCCAGCATTGCATTTTTTCAGTTTTACCTCCCCTCCAGGCTGCTGTCAAGGTAAAGTGGAGGCAGTGGCGTCCAGGCTGGCTCTTGGTTAGATGGATGGGCCTGGAGAAGTCGCAGTTGTGGCTGCAGAGCTGGCAGCTCTGTCTGGAGGGGGTATTACCCAGTGATGATTAGTAACTTCCTGCAGACTCAGACGAGCCATCTGTGTTTCCACTCCTTGAAATGTGCTGTTATTTTCATCACCCATTTGGTTTGTGTCAGCTCGGTTTACATGGTCATTTTCACATAATAAACAGGTAGTTAAATTAGGCACACTGCATTTCCCAGTGGGGAGGGTATTTTTTTGACCTCTTGGCACAGCGAGCTCTATCTACTCTTAGACCTAAGTAAAGTGTGAAGGAGCTGCAAGTGAAGCCTCGACCTTTTTAAGTGTTTGTAGGTACTTTCCACCTTGGGGGAATGGGAATATTTGGGTTACATCTGGGTTAGTGCTGTGCCTGAGAAGGATGAGGTGCTGTGTGTGGGATGCACACCCCAGGGAGGGCTCAGGAGGCAGCACAGGAACCCTGCCCTGCCTGCATCCTTCAAGAGCTGATGTTAAGCACTGTCCATTTTATGTTAATTTAGGAGAAAGTGTTTTCCTTTTTGTATTGATGTAGGAAATGTGGGAATCAGCGTGGTGCCCCTGCCTGCTGTGAGGGCAAAGCTAAAATCCTGTGTGTCACAGAGGGATGGTCATCAAAGGCTCAGTCCTTCAAACAATGCCGTGGGATGAAGTGACATGGACAAAAAAAAGGCTTTATCTCCTACTAATGTACAAGTCTTTATCATCAGTGTATCTTAACAAGACAGCTGGGACTTATCTGTGGAATAGGTTCTCAAGGAAGTTTTGGGGTCTGAAGCATTAGTTTGCTGTGTGGAGAGAAGCTGGAATCTGTTACGTGATTGAAGCCAATGGTTCAGCAAACTGTTCATAGGGGATGAAGCTGAAAGAGTGCTGGATCTTTTGGTAGTTATCTGTGCAACTCCAGTCCTCCTACCCTTCATTTAGGCTGTCCTCAGAAAAGGTTAGAAAACCACTCTGCCTTCGCTGCAGTTTTCCTCTGCTCAGTCTGTAGAATGGCTGCTATTATTTCAATAAAAGCATTTTGGGGGCTGCTTCATTTTGTCTTCAAGGTATTGTAGAGGGTGGCTCATGGGGAAAATGATCCTGTCTCTAGAGCTTAGTGAGATGGTGGTACAGGGCACACGGCAGCTGTGTGGGGCAGTTTTGAGGCAGTAGGATGGGATTTCTGTGAGTGCCCCTGGGCTGGGAGCTGCTGAGGGCTCAGCACAGGGATGGCAGGAAGCCTGGCTGGTGGGGAAACTCGTGAGAAGAGGAAAAAAAGGCATTTTCAAGTGGGTACTCAGACAGAAGCAAACCACCTGCATTGCCAATGTGTAAGATAAACTGCTATTTTCATTATCTGCTACGTTAGTTTCACCCCTCTTGAAATGATTCTTCTTTTATTTCATAAGCAGTTAAAATAGACACTCTGTCTAGAGTTTTTGAGAATGCACTGTTTAAAATATTGACTCATTTGTACAGATACAAATACTTTTTTCAGAACAGTTTTGTCTTATTAATAGTTAAAAGTATCTGTTGTGAACTTAATAGTTTCAGGTAATTAATAATTCAGTGGAGTTAATATTTTAATAGCTGCACCAAGTCACATCATTGTGGGACTCAAATAGAGCAGCTCACAGGATCTGGTAACTTCATGTGTTCTTCAGCAGTGACAGCAGCAGCCACTTGGTCTTTATTCAGCAAAGGGAGCATTAAACAATATTTGCTGCAGTCTTTGGGCATTTTGATGTGTTGTCTCTGTGTTAGAGCAGTGGAGGAGGCTGGAGGCTTTTGGGGTCTCTGGTGCCCAGTTGTGTTTGTCAAGGTGGGCACACATCAGCCAGCACAGCCTGTGGCAGCTCCTGCTGCCAGCAATCCCACGGACCCTCTCCTCACTTCCAGCATTTAACTGAACATTTCTGTGTGTTTACATCCCATTTCTGTGGCTCATTTCGCTGTTTACAATTACCCTTTTATTTTTTGGTGGTGTTTTTTTTCCCCTGTTGTCATACGTGACATTTGCAAGTTCCATTTATAATGAGAAACATATGCAGGACTTTGTCACTGTTGGCATTACCTGGCTTGGTAGAAATTATTATTTTTAATCAAAGGCAAACACACTGATTAAGGATGCCACAACACTCCTCTGCCTATGGGGAGCGTTAACAGTTTATAAATTGTTCTTGGTGACAATTCAGTAGTGAATTACTTTGATATATATGGCTAATAAATTAATATGATTAAGTTAATGAGTAGTACAAGTGTTGCCAAACTCCACTCGTCGGGCTTTTAATGCTGCTCCACATTTGCAGCTCGAGCTTCCCCCTGTGGTGAGAGGATCAGTGCTACCTACGCACTGTCATTGTGATAAATGGCATATCCCACAGTGCCCTGCACTCCATCTGCTGTGTCCCCAAAATGAGAAATATTTTATACAAATCACACACTCAGAAGCTCAAAGGACTGTGGAAAGATCTATTTTTTCAAACAATAATAAAAATGCATACGTCTCTTTAGCAACTCTTCATTTTTACTGTCATAATGAATGCAGATAGATTTGGGAAATGAAAGCTCGTGTGAGTTACATAGGAAAGTTATCCACTGCACAGTAAAGCTGACAAATAAGTTACATGTGCGCTCTTTCATTTTATCATGAAATGTTCTTAGATAAAAAATGATGTTAGAACATCTATTTAACTGGATTTTAAAATTAAAGACCATGTGTGCAGCATGATTGAGTACCACCCATCTCATGCCAGCAGATTTCTGTGCTGAAGGGAGCCTGAATTGGAGTGAATGAGGAATGCAGGATCATATCATTACTCTTTTAATACAGCCATTCACTAGAGTTCTGATAATCTGAGAACTATACTTGGTGACTGTGAGTCACTCAGTTCCTCTTTCCTTTCCTCTTTTAATACTATCTTTCTTTAAAAATCCATTTTCAGTGCCTGCTCTGTCAGGTGGGACATTACGCTTTTGACAAATGAATAGTTAAAGCTGTTGAGATTTTGCTGAATGGTTAACCTTGTTGTAAATTTAATTTACACTTAGCCTCAGTTACTAATTACTGTCCGAGAAGTGTGAAACTCAGCAATGTACTTCGATTTTTATGCATTGGTAAAATTTTTTTTTGAAAATTAATCCTACTGAGTTCCTACATCTTTAAGGAAAACCAAGTTCAGTCAGGGTGGTCACACTGAGAGAATTGAGCCTGTATCATCTTGGCACTCAGGGTGGGGCTGCACTGAGCTTGCCTTGATTTGCAGGTGGAAGGGAAGCATTTGAAACAGCTGAAGTGTCACAGAGTTAGCAAAACCAGTGAGTTTTCATCTCCCTGTTTGTAGCATCCATGGCTTTCTTTTCCAGCAGCTTTTCTGGTAGCCTCTCCTGTCTCAGGTCTGGAGTGATCATAAAGCCTCTCTGCTTCTCTCTCTCGTCTTCAGCTGACTTTGAAACTTTTTTACTCTTTTAAGTTATTGTTAAGAAGTGTCTTGAAGTCATAGATAGCATCAGGAGGTGTGAAGGACTTGCCTTCAGCACTCCCTGTTTTCCGGAGGACTGTTTTGGCAATAACACTATTACAACTGAATTGGTTTTGTTAGGTTTTATTTTCCTGTACAGTAATAGTTACCAATATCACAAACAAGTGAAGTTAAATGTATCTCATTGTGTTTGTGTAAGATTCCCACACTGACTGCATTTTGTGTGTCCAGCAGTATTTCAAAGACTTATTAAACTCAACTTATCTGCACACACTTAAATTCTTACTTCTGTGACCTGAAACTTAGTAGGTGCAGTTTTATCTGGAAGAATAATACACCTCTGGTTGCAAAAAAATACTGATCCATCATCTACTTGCAATGCTAAACACTGCCATATTTATATAAATAATATTCTCTTGAAATGCAGCACTTAGATCTGCATTAGATTGGAGTAGTGGGGCTTCCTAAAGGAGAGCTCTATAAAGCTGTATTTTGGCAAAATCCTTGATACAACAACACTGGTGAGGTTATGCAAGAAAAGGGAGAGAATTAATCTCACTGGATTAAAAAAATAAACATAAAACATGCTTAAATCCAGGTGGTTCCATAGTTCTGGTCAGGTACTGAGTGCTTCCATTGTGATTTTAAATGTGTTTGTGCTCTGGTCCTTGTCCCATAGCTGTGGAGTCGTACACGAGGGAAATGCTTCAGTGTGATTTAAGATCAGCAAACAAATAATCCCAATGATTTGGCTTGGATTACTTGATGTCTTAAACACAAGTCTTTCCTACTCCCCACAGAGTTTTGGAGAACAGGTTCTGTAAGGATCCTTTGCAAAGCTGCAGATGCAGTCAGTGCCTGATCCCAGATCACTCCTTGGCCGGAGTGGTGGCTCCTCCTGCCCAGGAACAATGTGCTCTTCCCTCAGCCCTCCCAAGCAATAAAAGTGGTGCCAGGGGCTGGCAACAAATTAGAGTTTGTGATGAACAGGAAACATCTCTTTCTGAGCAGTCTGAGGCGGTGCACGTTTTTATTTGGAAGCGAGAATAACTGAAATAGATTGATTGCCCGATCACTCTCATTAAGTGAGGTTGTAGTAGGATTTCTCTGGAAATGTGTTTGTGTTGTATAAACTATTTTAGTTGTGCAGTTTTATAAAGGTTGCATAGTTGTATAAACTGTTTTATCACAAGGGACATTAATTGGTGTAAAGCAAAACAAGCAGATTAATGAGTGCAATATTTATTGTGCACCATCCTCTGCTGAACAGAGAGGCCTCGGGGTTTGCTGGGGGCAGCTGCTGCTGCTGATCCTGGGTTGTGCCTCTCTGAAAGATAAATGTAGGGCTGCAGTTCTGGAGGATTCAATCTAGAAACCAAATTCATGCTGAAAATCCTTTGCAAAAAATTAGAAATTCCTCCAGCTACCAACCTCCTGTGACTTGAATATGAAAAGCTGCACTTCAGAAAGAGAAGCATTTTATATAATACATGTCTGAATATAAATGACGGATATTTTATTAGGAAAAGAAAGCCTTTATTAAAATATAATGATCTACATTGTTTTTATGTAATCTAATGAATTACAGTAAAGGCCTGAGAAATGAGCTGGAAAAGGTGCTCTCCCATGAAAGCAAGCTATGATAACCTTTTTGTAATTTTTTAACATGTTGAAAGAGTATTTCTACACAGACTTATTAAATTAAGCAAGGTCACCTTTTCATTTTATTACCAGAATTAGTTTCCCAGATCATGGACTTTGATTTTGAAAAATGTAGATGAATCATGCACTAACATATGTCAAGTAGAAAATTGGTTGTAAAATGATAAATCATTCTGATGCACATTACATCTTTGTTTTTACTGTTGAACACTTGTAAAAATTAAAATGCTTAATTGCTGGGGTTTTTTTGCATTTGCATATTGATTGGATGTACTTTAATAATAATAATAATATTTCTAAATGGATTATCTCTCCTGACTGGGGCAGTCTCAATCTAATATTTGCATAAAAGGAAGAAAATATTCTCTTCAGTAGCAGTATAACATTTTGTTCCTTTGACATGCAGTATACAGTCATTACCCTGAAAGGTTAGCTGTAAATAATAACCAGTGAAACTGGGCATATGCCTAAAGATGAGCACATATATTACATTTACCAGTCTGACCCCAGATCAGCAAAGCAGGAATAAAACTGACATCATGTCATGCAAGTTGTTTAGATGTGTTCCCAAATCTCTGCCTGTATATTATAGTCTTTTTATACAAGATGTGTGAGGAGGAAAATTAAATTTAATGGATGTTTCATAAATTTAATGTAAAATCTGCTTTAATTGTTCATAAAAATTTCATAATCATTCCTAATTAAGAAAAAATGTCATATATGTTTCTAGTCCCTTGGAATGACTTCAGTTTTTCTGTCTTTGCCTTCATCACCTCCTTTGTTAAAAAAGAAGCAAAGCACAGGCTCTTTGCTGGGATCAGAAGTGAGAGAACATCCCAGCAGTGGCCCCAAGCTCTCTGTAAATAGGGGAGTGAATGGAACAGGTAGTTTTCATGGTGCTTGTATGGTTTCACATGTAAAAATACAAATGTGCAGCTGTAGCTGGGTCTCACACGAGCAAGAAGCCTGGTCCTGGTGCTGGTGCTGCACTTGGTTTGGCCCTGGCAGTCACAGAGCAGGTGACTTCATTACACTGAAATCAGGCAGAAAATGTCCTTTTCTGGCCACTCGAGTGAATCAGTCAAATTATTGAGTGGCAAAACTAATTCTATGCCTTGGGCCATCAGAGCTGCCACTTTCTATAAGTCAAGCCTTCCCTTAGTGTGAAATTGTTTTTTATTTTATTCTCTTTCATTTATTATGCTTATTTCAGCTCATCCACTCGGTGATGTGAATTACCCAGCACACCAAAGCTGTTTCAGATGTGCAGCCTCCTCGTGCCTTGCTGGTGAAACTGGACTGGTTTCTTTTTATGGAACTCCTGATCTGTTATGATCTATACATTTAAAGTAATAGTTCCCTTTTTCAGGTGAGAACTCAAATGAGGAGAAGAGTTTGAATATGGTTTTAAATTAACTAAAAGTGCATATGGCTGAGCTCTTGTTTTAAAAGCACTTACAATTCAGATGGGTCACATTTTTAAGAACTAGAAATATATCTACAGTGAATTGTAGGCCATTAAGTACTAGGTAATTTGAATGACTTTGACAGAAAAAATACTCCTTTGGAAGGCACTGAATATTGTTTTCCAGCAGTAAAATATTGCCTTCAATTCTGCCAGAAACAGATCTGAGAAGTGCTGAAAGCACTCATACAGGTGATATACCCTAGGCAGTAATTGGGTGTATAATTCTGTCCAAATGGCAATCCCTCATCTGACTGTGCCCTCTGGTACACAGCATTAACATCTTCCAATAAAAGAAGAGCAAAACATATGGAGGCTTTTATTTCAAGCAAAGAAAAATCAAAAAAAGAATAATGAGGATAAAAAGCAAAGTGCCTGTGGTGATGGGCAAGGCAAGTTACAGGGGAGTTGCTGCAGCAGAGTGCTTCAGAACAGCAGAGCAAAACCAGCCTGAAGGCACCTCCCAAAGGCATCCAGGTACAGGTGCAGGACAGAAACTGGGAGATGTACATATATCAGATACTAAAACAAAGAGGGATCATGCAGGAGAGAGCAGGGAGGTTGCCTGAACTCCTGCTCACACCGAGCTGGGAGCTGATGGGTGGAAGGAAGGAGGAAGAAAGGGAAGTTGAAAGGCTCATACTGTGATGAAGATGGATGCATTGCTGACAGTGTCAGAGCAACAGCTGCTAAATCTAGGAGGCACTTGAAAGAGCCTCTCCATTTTCTTAGGTGTGGAAGTCAATAGGTTATTTGGGCTAAGAACACCCTATTATTCAAATGCAGCTGACCCAGAAAAGTTTGCCAGCTCGCAGTGGCAATTCAGAGGGCTCTGCCCTGGTGGGTTTAGTACTTCCCTTCCTGTGGACTCCTGTGGAATATATGGATATACTGATCTCAAGTTCTTCTCCTGGAATTTATTAGATTACTCAGTGTTAAGCTTCAGAAGGCTGTTTCGTGTTTGTAGCTGGGTTAGATTGCTTAAAACTCATCAGCAGAATCTCTTATTCAAACCTGTTAAACGTCAAGGAAATGCACCATGAATTGTTTTGGCTTTCCTGTTTTGGAACCGGTTCATTACAAATTTTAATTACAGATAATATTTCTTCAGTGTAGCTTATCAGTCTACATTAGCTAAGCATGAGTCCTAATGCTGTTGGGAATTTGTGTTCATTTATGGGACTTTTTCACTGTAGATTACACTCAGGAAAATATCCTGGAAAGAGTTTTTTTGCCCATTGATATGGACACATCCTTCCCTTTCTGTTGTGTCTCTCCTGATCTCCCTTTTTCCTTGCATCACCTGACTGCCTTTCCTTTTTTCTTTTTTTGCCCTGGACTTTTATGTCTGCACCACAGTTTGTGCTGACCTTGAGGTTGCCCTCAATTAATTCGCTGAGCCATTCCCACACCATGGCCCTCTCCAAAATCCTCTGCACCTTCTTCCTCCTGTTTGGAAAAGCAGAGCCATCCCAGAAACTGCTCCATGATAATTTTTCTTTTCCTTTCAAGTTAGTGTTTATTTCTAGGCAATAAAGAGAAGGAGATACAAAAGAGATGGAGAGAGGAAGCAGTAAATCCTGGGGTCGCTTTGGGTGGGTTCCCTGTGCTCAAGCCAGCCCTGTCTGTGCCACCTGCAGCAAGAGGAGGGTTGGGAAAGGCTGGGATGAGAGAGAAATCTCATCCCTGGAAGTTCAGCAAAGCCCTCAGGATCTGAAGGTTGTCTGCCAGGAATCAGGATCAGGAATTTGAGGAGGAATGGTCAGAGTGGTGTTCAGATTCTGATCTCTGGAGCAGCACTGGTCCAAGACTGTATTTGTGTGATATCCCTGTAGGACCTCTGTGCTGATACAGTGAAAATGATACTGAGATCAAAATAGTTTAGGAGACAGTAAAATATGGCTTAGTTTTTGGATTTGCTACCTGCATATCGTTCAAGGCTAAGATGATTAGGCACTGTGTTAATTGAGGAACTGGCTGGTCTTGGCAGCAAGTTTATTTTCTGTTTTCGTGTTCCCCAGCTCAAGAAAAAACGTACTGGTCTCCAAATAATGGGTGAACTGTGACAGCTAACATGAGTTATCACTCATGTATTTTTTGCAAGATGATAACCAGTAATACAGCTGCAATACTTGCATCTTCTGCATCATCAAAGTGTGCTCTTACACATCTGTGAAGTTATAAATGGGAATTTTGCAGTGGATTTTCTGGGATGCCATTCAGCTGTGGTTGGGGGAGTAGTTAAATACTGTGGTGAAATGATTTTTCACAAATACAAAGCATCCATAACTGTTCCTTTTAAAATGTGCTCAAGAAACTTTGAACTAGTTTCAGCCTCACCTTTCATTTTTTTCAGCTTGATGCATGTTTATTTTACAAAATAAAACAAATTCAGTTTGTGTAAAAGGAGCTATCCTGTGTCTAAAAGGAGTTATCAAGATTAATTTCATCAAGCAGTTGGAATAAAATATAATAATTTCCTCTTAGTTTTTTATATTAAATCTCAGATTAAAAATGAAGGTTTTTCTGAAGTGCAGAATGGATGCAATGTTGGTTGATCTCAGTTTAACTCTGATTCTGAAAATTCATGATCTTCATTGAAATTGATGAGCTAGAGTAGGTTGGCACTGATCTTGCCAGTCCATTGCAATGTTGGTTGATCTTGGTTTCAAGTGTGATTCTGAAAATTCATGATATTCATTGAAATTGATGAGCTAGAGTAGGTTGGCACTGATCTTGCCAGTCCAGACTTGTAACCATGTCAGTATTTACTTCAGGTGGAGCAGTCTGTGTTTGCCCATTTCTGCACATTTAGAAGAAATACCAGGAGCTGCAGATGCTTTCCTGCTGGTTGGGTCATTTTCTGGTAGAGCTGTGAACTTGTGGTGTGGCTAAATATTCCCTCAGTGTCTCCTAAATTCACTGCAAGGTCTCTCACTGCAAGGTCTTACTTTCTCTGGGAATTTCACTGGAGACAATTAACTATGCAATGCATGTATTAATCAGATTAACTCCTGATTTTTCCTTTAGATAGGAATGTCTTGGTTTCTCAGTTTGAGACATTCATTTTGTTCTATGATGTCTTTAAGTGAAAGGCAATTGAAATATCTTCTCTGGGTTAGCTTTAATTTTGCTTAATGGATGAAGATGAAAGGCAGCCTCTTCCCCAGGGTTGGTTAACACTGGAACTTGAACCTAATTAAGGGAGTTGAATTTTTTTATTTTTTAAATAGTTTCAAAAAGTGAGAATGGCATTCCCAGGTGCCTGGCTCCTGGCACAGGGCTGGGGACTCACTTGGCATCTTCTGGTGCCCCGTTGCCATCGTGCCATTTCCGAGTGTCTGGGTTTGACTGGCAGCTGTCTGTCATCCTGCTTCCACTGCCCAGAATGATGCCAGCACTTGGATGATGCCATGTGGGGACTGACGAGGTTGATTAGTCAATAGGTACGAAATATTTAGATGGTGGAAAATGTGTGTAGTACAGTGAGGCCATGATTATTAGTCATGTCTTTAAAAAATCTTGCACTCAATTTCAGGGCATTCCGCCCACAGGAGAAGAGTGAGAGCAGATTTTTGCAGAGAAATTGCAGAGAACTGTGGAAGATAATTTGAAGTTGCAGTCCCTCAACATTTGTATTCTATTTGGGATGTCACTTCCAGTAAGCTTTTTAGAAATGTAGCGGTGCAAATGGAAAAGTTTCAGCAAATATTAAATGTAACAATGAAGACTTTTGTTCTTCATTAAAACATTTCCTGATGTTTCCCGATAGATTTTCATCTAAACACTTGCTAATCCCAGAGCTCTGACAGGCAAGGCCTGCTGAATTAGGCCAACTTCTGCTACAAATAGCTGCTGCACATGAAACAGTAATCATTGCTTTCCAGTCTATTATTAGATTGACTTCATAGGGATTGCTTTTTTCTCCTGTGAGTTGATGCATAAATGACATGCTTTACCCTCCAATAAATCTAACAGCAGAGTGGCTCTGACATGATGTTCATACCCCTTAGTCCCATGACAGATTATTTTTGATGGCTGCAGAAGTTTACAGCAGCTTGAAACCATTAGAATTTAAAGGCATCATTGAAATTTTACAGCGTACCTGCCTCAGACACAACAGGGCTGGGGCTGCTGTCACCGCCTGTCACGGGAGCCCTTCCTGCCTCTGCTGATCCCCAGCTGTCCTGGAGAGGGGGAAACTCTCTGCAGCTCCTCAGGGAGCTCAGTGTCCTTCTGTGCATCCTCTCCCTGTGCCCAAAGCTCCACCTGGAGACAGTCCTAAAAGGCGGGGCACAGACAGGGCTTGTGAACCTGCTGCGACATCTGAACCTTGCTTCTTGTTACCCTCTTTAAGCGTTTTTATATTGTTAGTGGTCTCTTCATTCCCAGATTCTCGGTATTGTTAAATTCAGTTCAGTAGTGTATATGTGCTTTTAATCGTTCTTTTTTTTTCCAGATGTAAGGACTTTGTTATTTTTTTTTTCCTGATGAAACACAAGTAGTTCTTTTTTTTCCCAGATTTAAGGACTTTGTTATTTTTTTTTTTTCCTGATGAAACACAAGTTAAGTTTGCTAAGCTCAGGACTCCTCAAATCCAAGGTGTTTACTGCTGTTTGTGTCCCATGTGAATGAATGGCTGGTTTTAGCTCTGGTTCTAAGCTGTGATTAGCTTTTGTTTCATACATCTGTCTGAAATTTGCTGCTCTTAGGCAGAATTACAACTATAAAATTGCTGTCTAACTATAAAATTGCTGTCTGACTTAGTAGGAAAGTCCGTGCTGATTTCCATTGATTTGTGTGTGTGTTTGTACATACCTAAAAATCATCATATCAAATCGAGCTCTGCAGTTTGCCATAAATCTCTCAAGAGGTTTCTCTTCTATGAAGTTTCTAAGAAAAGAAATGAAAACTTTTCCCTCTAACAGCTCTGGTTTTGTATTCTGGACAGAGTGATTGAACCTGCTCGTGTTTTTAACTTCTGTAATATTTGTGTCAGGCAGATTGGTGTGGAATAGAGAGCTAATCTTAGCACAGATCTGCTGTAGCCTGTCAGGTTTATATTTGACAAATATCATTTTTAGGGAATGCCGTCGTGGAGTATAAGATACAAAGATACTACAAATAGAACATATTGCTGATAGATAAATAGGAAATTGTCCAAAGAAATCTTTCAGGTATTTGTTCTAATTAGGTTACTCTCTTTTCTTAAAAAAATCAACAAAAGAGATGTTGAAAAGTTACATGGATTGAATCCCTTAGTAAGGTGGGTTTGGAAATGGGTTCTAGTTCTGCTCTGTTGTGGTCACAGACTTCCCTTTTTTGAGCATTCTTTACCATAAATGTCCTTTCCTGTTTGAGAACACAGAATATGAGGTGACAAAAAGATTTCTTTGTGGAAATCTTAAGCCCTGTGGATTTATATATCAGTGTTTAATATTATATTACAGTCTTTCTGGAAATAAAACTGATTTTGTTACAGTAAAATATTTATGCCTTAAGAGGAGGATAATTTAAAAAGGTATTGAGAAGGCATTTGGAGTTTCCAAATGTGAACTTCAGCTATGGAATCTTGAGCGTTAAAAGCTACTCATTAGATCAGGGAAGAGGACTAATACTTCATGTACTCAAGTAGGCATTAAACTTGGTCCTACTAGAACACCTTGAAATTTGATTTCAGGTGTTCAGAGCATTCTTGAACAGGGTTTGAGTCTCGGTTCCCTTGAATTAGCTGAGCTGCCTGAGCTCAGTGTGGTGGTGGGTCAGTTGGGACCGTCCTGCAGGAAAGGCTGAGTGGGTTTTATGGGGCTGGGCTCGTTTATGTCTGCAGCAGTGACCTCTGCTCTTTCCCTCAGCATGGATATTCCTACATATTTTGTGATCTTTCGTGTTATAAATGATGATGAAATGGTGATCAGTTGGGCTCTGTCTCACAGAACCTTCTGCAGATGAAATAGAGGCTGTTGACAACACAGGGAACCATGCAATTTCAGAATTAGGCCATTTTTCTTCTGACTGGGAGAGTCAGAAGTGAAGGGACCCAAGGATTAATCCACTGTTTATATCCATACAGAACCTCACAACATGTGGATTAAATCTTCCCTGCACCTGCAGTATAACATTTTCCTCATGCTGTGGAGTAATACCTTAACTAAAACCACCTCAGCTTTCTGGTGGCTTCAAAGACATGAAAAACAAGAGTCAGGATGAAAGCATTTTATTGTTTGTAATTTTTAGCATAGTGCATATTAAATGTAATAACCGATGAGTTTAGGAGGATAATCTATTACCATATGCAAGAACAATGCTCCATAAGTTATACACATCTTTAGGAACTGTTAACTTTTATAGAATTTGCTGCAACAAATCATTCTGGGAATGCTGTGTACTTGTGTTTTCAATTGAGGCTCTAACATTTGGTTGAAGTATCTTCTGTACTTCTATCATCTCATAATTTCCTTCAGAGCAACGAGAGAACAATCTGCATGTTGGGTGGGAGGATGAGGGAATGCTAATTGAAACCATGTAATAAAAAGGTAATTTAGCAAAACTATTAGTTTTTGGTTTTTTACTATTTTAAACCTATTATTTTTAAAATTACATCTGTATTAAAAAGGCTGTAAAACTCCACTCCATGTCAGCACATTGCATCTTAATTCTCATTTTCCTTTGCATGAATAGTAAAGTCTTTATAAATTGAGAACCAAAATTAATTGAATAAACTTCAGTTGAACATTTTTATGTTAATGTTTGGATTAAAAAAAGGCCTATTACAGACTTTTTGAAGACCATTTAATGGTTTCTATCATTGACCACACCTCGAACGCAGTATGGCAAAAAAAGTGCTGATGGAGGGAAACAAAGCCCAAGAACAAATGTTAATTGGGTTTTGTGTTTATGGCTGGTTTTAGGCTGTGATGGACTTGCTTACACCCATATCTGTTGCTAGATCATGCTTTTCCAGCCACAGCCATGGTCAGAAAATGCTCTTTTCAGCCTGGCAGCCAGTGGGTTGCACAGTTCAGCACCTGCAGATGGGGCTGGGGGTGACCCAGGTAACTTTCCTTTCCTAGGTCACTTTTGAGCTGAAATGTGTCTTCCATGTCTAGTTCTTACAAATCTTTCATGAGCAGGGAATTTCTGTTACAGAGAGAAAAATACAGGGGGCCTGGTGAGTGGGGAGAGCAGTGCTGAGGCTGAGCCAGGGGCAGAGAGCTCAGAGACCACCTGGCCCTTCTCTGAACCTGCTGGATCGTGTGTTTGTGTGAATTTGGATGTGTGTTTAGGTGTGTGTTTGTGTGAATTTGGGGGTGTGTTTGTGTGTTTAGGTGTGTGTTTGTGTGAATTTGGGCGTGTGTTTGTGAGTTTAGGTGTGTGTGAATTCAGGTGTGTGTTTGTGTGAATTTGGGTGTTTGTGTGTGTTTGTGAATTTAGGTGTGTGTTTGTGTGAATTTGAGTGTTTGTGTGAATTTGGGTGTGTTTGTGTGTTTGTGTGAATTTGGGGGTGTGTTTGTGAATTTAGGTGTGTGTGTGAATTTGGGTATGTGTGTGTGTTTGTGTGAATTTGGGGGTGTGTTTGTGAGTTCAGGTGTGTGCTTGTGTGAATTTGGGGGTGTGTTTGTGAGTTTAGGTGTGTGTTTGTGTGAATTTGAGTGTTTGTGAATTTGGGTGTGTGTTTGTGAATTTAAATGTGTGTTTGTGTGAATTTGAGTTTTTGTGTTTGTGTGAATTTGGGTGTGTGTTTGTGAGTTTAGGTGTGTGTTTGTGTGAATTGGAGTTTTTCTGTTTGTGTGAATTTGGGTGTGTGTTTGTGTGAAATTGGGTGTGTGTTTGTGAGTTTAGGTGTGTGTTTGTGTGAATTTGGGTGTGTGTGTGTGTTTGTGTGAATTTGGGGGTGTGTTTGTGAGTTTAGGTGTGTGTGTGAATTTCAGTGTGTGTGTTTGTGTGAATTTGAGTGTCTGTGTTTGTGTGAATTTGGGTGTGTGTTTGTGTGAATTTGAGTGTTTGTGTGTGTTTCTGTGAATTTGGGTGTGTGTTTGTGTGAATTTGGGTGTGTGTTTGTGTGAATTTGAGTGTCTGTGTGTGTTTGTGTGAATTTGGGTGTGTGTTTGTGTGAATTTGAGTGTCTGTGTGTGTTTGTGTGCACCCCCAGGGCTGGGCAGGGTTGACCCAGCTTTTCCCTTTGCTCTCACTCATAAATGCTGGGATTACCTGGGCGATGGTTTCCTCAGAATGCCATAATGTAATCTCAAACCTAATACTCCAACAAGCATGCACTAATTAAAACTGCAATTATATTTTTGCTCAAACAAAACGACTTAATAAACATTATCACAAACTGTTTACCCTTCCCAAAAACAATTTATGCTCACTAATACAATTTCCCATTAAAACTGCTGCCAGGTAAATTAAAAACTCTTGAAATAGTAAGTAAGTGGGAAATTAATTCAACAGTTTAATCTAGAGCTAATAACAGTTGCAAGCTCAGAAAAAGATTGCTACAGCAGGGAGTTAATTAACAGCTTATTCCCCATTTGATAAAAGTAATCCACTCTAATTCCAGTGTAATTTACCTCAATGTAATATAAAACCACAAGCTGCTTCTGGTGCTGGTAATTATTAGCCTTGTCCTGTGGCCACACTACAATAAAATTCAGCAGTATCTTAATAATAAGAGGCAGTCTGCTAAATGCCCACAATTAAAGATGTAACATGGAATCTTGAAGCTGCAACAATCATCTGCAAAGCTAAAGGGGCTGGAGGTGCAGTTGTGACATCCTCCAATTGCTGCTTCTCCTCCTCCTCCCCAAGGTGGGCCTTTCCTAGCCCGGGTTGTTTTCCTGCAGGAAGTTCTGGCTCATAAATGCACCAAGGTACAGGGAGCAAACAGGGCTTGTGTCATTTGAAGTGAAACACAAATTTGAAATACCACACCGGGATCATAAATGCAGGGTGGCTCTTTTGGCCTCCATTATAATGCAATCTGTTTTCCTTCCATTTCTCTTTTTGTGAGGTTAAAACCAAAGATCAGATTTTAAAAAAATATATACACATACATATATATATATATACATACATATCTATATAGATACACACACATATATATGCATACAGAAATGTGTATGCAAATATTAGTTTGTACAAGTGTCATTATAACTGTATAGATACACACACACACATATATATGCATACAGAAATGTGTATGCAAATATTAGTTTGTACAAGTGTCATTATAAATATTCTTGTTTGACCCTAACGTGGTATTTTCTGATATTAATTTTGATTTCCTCTTGAGCAAAATGGCAGTTTGTCTACTTGATATTTAAGTATTGCCAGGTTTGCTTTCTGACTGTTGAGCCTCCCTGGTTTGTTTGCATGATGTGTTCTTAGAACTTTTCCATTGTCACTGATTTAGGGATGTCACAGTAAGGGTAATCACAAGTTAGTGCACTGCAATCTCAACTCAAATATATGGAATTAAATTATCTATTTTGTCATGTAAATATTCATACTTGAAATAAAAAAAAATACGTGGTGTTATTTTAACACAGGGGTTATTAACAAAGGGTGAGTTTGATTTTCTGCTGCCACCTAAAACACTTGTTTACCTTATTTATGTGCTTCAGAAACTTCCTTCTGGGAAAGGAAAATAAATGCCTGGGGCATGCTCACTGGATAGCATTTGCTAGCAAATACATCTGAAGTTGCAATTGTAGGGATTTTTTAATTGTTCTAAGCAGAGGAAGGGTTAACTTTGGGAGCTAACTTTGGGAAGATAGAGCAGAGGTTCTGGGTCTGTGCTCTCCTGTCATGGGGCAGTGTCAGAGCTGGTGACAAAGATCAGGACAGTGGCTGCAGTGATGGCTCAGTGCAGGGATAGTGTTCTTTCCCACGTGTTCCACAAAAAAAATCTGCATTTTCTTGGTGTAAACAGACAGATGTTTAGAAGTGAGTTAGTGCTTTTAGCACAGGTGAGATCTGGTAGAACACTCTCCATGCTCTGGTTTTTTTTTTTATTGCTCATTAGCTAAACCAATGTGTTTTTTCTGCATCAGTGTGGTTCTTCCTTCTTTGTAATATGAATAGTTTTGCCTGCTTTCAGTGCTGATTTTTAGTTTGACTGAGTAACCAGCCCAAGGAGAGCTGGGCAGCAGCACAGCTGGCTGGGAGGGATGGTGACCACTGCAGCTCCCTGGGCTGGAATCTCCATCCTTGCACATCCCCAGACCCACCTGGACTCTGTCCTGGGAAATCTGCTCCCGGTGACTCTTTCTCAAAGGGGAGGGTTGGGCTTACGTGGTCTCCAGAGGTCCTGTCCAGCCTCAGCCATTCAGTGGATTTCTTGTGTATTTTCTCCTTAATCTAGTGGTAATTTATCATTTTAAGGTTTCTTTCAGGCTTTTTCCAACAAACAAGGTATGAGCTGTTCACTGAAAGAAACAGGAGAGGGGAGTAGACTGAACGTGAGAATTCGGAATTTTTTATTTCTGATAGAAGAATTCATAGGAGAAGCTGTTGGTGTCTGTATATTTAAATTCTGGTACACATTCCCACTTCAGTTATTTATGTACTTAACAACAATAAGTTTTACCAACTTTAAACTTAATTTACAGTTGAGTTGGGAAGGATTTTTTAAAAATTGTTGTTGTTAAACAAATCTTCAGTACAATAAATAATCTTGACTGCAAAGGACTTTCGTTCTTGCTGTTAGAAGTCATCCATAATCCATATTTTGTCTATATACAAAATCTCTAATATGAGTGAAGCGATGCTTAAAATTCTGTAGGTCAAGGATTGAAACCCAATCATCTCCAAGTAGATCTGGCTGGAAATGAATCAGCACAGCTCATCAGCTGCTCACAGCCTGGCTAATGCAGTCCTGGGTCTGCACTGCCATCCCTGTGGCCACGCTCTCAGAGCCACAGCAGGGCTGGGGCAGGCTCACAGCTGAATTAACATCCAAATTCTGCAGGTCAGGGAACTGCTCTGGAACTGGGCTGAGGTGTTCTAACAGCCAGAGAAAGTCTGAGATTTAAATACGATTTCACAGTTGAATAATTTGTATTTTTTTTTTATTTCGTTGCACTTGACAATCGAAGGAAAAACATTCAAGCAATGTTTGAAAACAGCTCAGTTTGGTATTGTCATTGCCTGCTCTTCAAATACATCTGCAAGGTTATTGTTATGAAAAGTTATATATAAATCAGTGCCATATTCTCAGTCACTACAATGAATTCTCTAGAAACAGAATTTATTCTTGTTTAGTATTTAGATTTTCACCTGGAGTGTGTGGGTGTCATTGTGGGGGGCTGAGCCTTGTGTGTCTCAGGATGGAGCACTGCGTGAGGAGGTTTCTCCCACTCCATGTGGAGATGACCTGAACAGTTCTGTGACCTCAGCAGTGCAGAGTTCACAGATTACAGAATCACAGAATAATTGGGGGGGTGCAATGGGCTGGCACCAGAAAGTTGCTCTGGTCATGAGGCACAGTGAAATTTTTAATACATTTTATACAAACCAGCCATTAGGATGCAGGTTTAAACCTTCTTGCTTGCTCTGTGTTTTTTTTTGAGAAATATGTTTGTGGGGGACATGTGCAACTAAACAAACCATTAGAATAATTTTTCTTAAAACGTTTATATTTCACCAAAGCATTAAAACCCCAGAATAACTGTGTACATAATTATTGAGGCATTCTATTTTCACCCATGGTACACAAATGATGCCATATTCTAAGGAATAATTCTGAGTCTCCTACAAGGAATTTTACACTCTGTGGGGTAAATCTGCAGTGCAAGGGCAGCCTGTGGGCCTGGATTGCTCATGGGCTGCATGGGATTGTTCACTGTTCATGCTGGCCATGTGTGAAACCCTTCTGTGTCTGGAAATACACAGGGCTGGGAAATTCCACCTGGGAGAAGCCTGCACTTCCAGCTGAGCTCCATCAGTACCTGAGGAGCACAGCCAGGCCCAGCTCAGGGATTCAGCTGATGGAGAATTCATCCCACACCCAGCAAATGCTCCCAGCATTTATTTATTTATTTATTCATTCATGCTGTTCAAAAATGACCTTTTTGCTTTCCCGTTCGTGTTAAACTTTCTGCCTACTGCTGCAAATCCTTTGAACTTTATTTCTGTGGTCAAGCACTTGCCATTTTTCTTTCACCTGTTGCCTTTTTTCCTGCCTTGACCCCGAGTGCAGCAGCTGGAGCCGGTGACCGGGAACGGGCAGGTCCCCAACAGGGACAGGAGTGACATCAGTGATGTGGCAGCAGCACAGATTTGCTGTGGAGGTGCTGTGCAGGCAGCAGGGCAGGGATTTGGGATTTGGGGAGGAGGTTTGCAGGCTCAGGGAGAGCTGGGTGATGCAGTCCATGGCTTAGGCACAGCTGCAGCTCACCTTTGCAGCCGTGTGACCTGTCAGCACATCTGTTAGCACAAGTCATTTATTTTCTTCTCCTGGTTTTGTCTGGCCTTTCAGACAACTTCCATTATGCTAATGTAATTAATAGATATTCTAAAAAGCAGGATTAGGGCAGTTCAGCTTTGCTTTTTCCCTTTTCTTTCCCATGCTGCCACTACACATTTCAGTGCTAATGCTAAAAGAACCTGCTTTTCTGCAATTCTTTCTGGAAGGGCTTTCCTGCATTTCTCTGCCTCATTGACTCTCCATCTCATTTAAAAATCTTTGCTGAAGATACATCTTTTTCCCCTTGCATGACCCTCATAATTTTTTTCTCTCTCTGCTGTTATTTTAGTATGTAATTTTACTTTTAAACTAGCTGATGGCCCTTCGTTGGAGAAGGGGCAATCAATAAATTATGTGCTGATTGTGTATATTCTTCATCATATTCTTGGATTTCATTGTCCAGACCATAGTAGTTGATATGTATTTTTGTTATACTTTTTCACCTTCTTTTGGGTATAGTTGTTCTTGGCTTTTAATGATTGAAAGAAAATTAGGTCTTTTTCCATCATGAAAAAGAAAGAATGAAAGAATGAATCTCCACCTGCTAAATATCATTTATATCAATCAATGGCCTTGCTGAGGAAATAAAAGCTTGAGCCATGGGTTGAGCAAAGTGAATGATTTTACTGAATAATTTTCAGTTCATGTCACTAAATTATCAACCAGCAGCTTTTAGAGGTAATAAATTTCAATGAAAAACTCACCAAGAACTTGTGAAATACTTACTTTTGTGATAACAAACTGTTTTGGGAGGCACTTCTGTAACAGGTTTAACGAGAGAAGTTTTTGAGACTCACCTTGATCCTTCTCACAAGGTGTCAAGGGGATTTTGGCAACTTTTTCTACAATTAGTCAGTAGTAGCAAGTTTGCAAGAGTGAGGTTTAGAGAAAGAAGATCCCACCTGGGGTAAATATGGTCAGTTCTGGCAATGCAGCAGTGTGAGTATGGGTGCAGGTAATTAAGCAGAAATAATGTCATCCTTTGCTCTCAAATATACACAGGTGTTTCTTGTAGATCAGTTCTGTGGTCTCATTACATGCTAATTAAGAAAAAAAGATAGGACTGAGCAACTTGTGTCAATTTAGATCATTTTCTGCCCATGAAACCAGCTTTTTTGGCAGCAGCTGTGTTGCTTCAAAGAAATTATTGGAACACTTGTGTTTAGAAAAGTCTTACTGTTGTTTTATGGAGTTTTAAAAATTAATTCAAGTATTTCTGTAAGATATCCCTGTGTGAGTTACCTTCCCAGCTCTCAGGAATGGTTGGTGCTGGCACTTCATGCTGTTACTGGATAACTAAATTGCAATATGTAAAAGAGCAGGAACATATTCTTAGGTCATCTCAAAGCATGAATCCAATCTCATAAAGATTTTCATTATGGTTTGAGGGATGGGATGTGCATCTTACTCATTTGCTCACACAGACCCTTGCTGCTGACCCATTCATCAAATGCACCAGTGCAGGCCAACAGGAATGAGCTCTCCAAGAAAGATAAAGAGCAGAAATCTCAAAGGAAAGACATTGTTCTTTGTACCAGTTCACCTCATCTGCCATCACCTGTAATTGAGATTATCCAGCTTCCATCTGCCCCTGTACCAAGGTGCTGTGTGGGGAAAAAGGGGAAAAAGAGGAGACATAGAGTTCATAAAACAAAATCAGGGGAATTCCAAGTGCTGAGTTAAGACAGGGCTGGAATATTATTTAGAAGCCTTTCAGCTATTTCAGTTTAATAATTGCTGAAAAAAAAGAGCAAGCAATAACACATTGTTGGCAAGAGAATGTCAGCCAGCCAAAAACAATCACAAAGAGAGACTACCTTGCACTCTGAAAATGCTGATTGCACTTTCTGTGAAGCCAGCAGCAAAAATATGCTTGTTTTATTTCTTACTTTTGGTAAACAACTTAATTAATTAATCTCTCATTGGCTAATGCTGTGCCTGCAGTGTTGCAGATGAATGTTCAACTATCACGGCTCCCAAAACTTGGAAGCTGACACTCAATTTTGTAAATGTAACCCAGCAAGAAGTTATGATGCCTTTTCAAACTCCTTAGCAAATTAAAAGGGCAGTTCTTAGAGCAGTGGACATTATTTACTACCATTTAAATATCCTCAGCAGTGAATTGTTTCATGAAATGTGTCAGAGTGAGTTGGTACCAGTAACCTGTGTCACTCTGGCTGGGCCAGGAATCTTTGACATGAAGCTCCTGCTTCAAAGATTCCATTCCTGGTGAAACAGCAATTATCTTATTGCAGTTTGGAAATAGAGCTGGTCCCTCTGCTGGAATTCCAGTAGAGTTTGGTGAGGAATGTCTCTGGGTGAGCTGGGTACTGCCTTGTCTGTGCATCAGGTTTGTAGAAGTGCCCAGTTCCTGAGCTCTGCTTCTTTGTGATTATTTACTTAGTCACTGCTTTCAAGATACATGACAACTTCTATTGCTTTTTTTCTTTTTTAAAAGTATTGACATGAGACATCCTGCTGAAGCTGGTTTCATTTCTCTCTAGGAGATCATGGGTAAGCAAGGAAAGGGAACCAAGCTGCTGTTGCTGCAGCAGTGCTGCTCTCAAAATTTAGTTTAAACTATCCCAAAGTGTCTTCAACTTGGTAATAATACAGTTTCGCAAACTCCTAAAAGTGAATAGCCAAAATATTTATTTTAATGAGTATTTTTATTAAACTAGACAGAATTATTACTGCCACAGATTAAAGACCTATAATGTGACTTTAATACTGTTATTAGATGTTAATGTCTTAGGAAAGCACTTTGAAGATGAAATAGTTCTCATTTACTTTCCCCCATAATTAATTCTAATGTGTCAGGGGACAGCACATCTTTGCATTTTTGCCTCCTGTCTGGTTTGGCCAAAAAGGAAATACAAGAATCTGAAACACTTATGCACCTGTGAGTGAGTGAAACTGGGAGTTGTGAGTAAATCCAGTAGAAATCCAGTTGTACAGATTTCCTTCTTAATTTTCTGTTTTCACTGCGTAAAGCAAGAACTGGCAGTAGGTTGTCCAGTTTCCAGGGTTTCTGGTAGGAATTATTCATAATAGATTTGTTATTTCTACAGTTTAAAACACCATTTCATCCCATCATTGGTGGTGTTATGCTCATCTTATTAGGAGTTCTTTCAGGAAGGGAAGAATAACTCATTTCCTGCTGGGAGTTGGTTTTCTGCACTTACAACTGGAGACTAAATATTTTTGTTCAAGGACAAAAATGTTTAATCATCCAGACAAGAGTAAAACAATGATGTCTTCAGTAAACGTGGCTGCCCTTGCCTGTGTCTGCAGGGTCTGGGGGAGTGGGGACCCCTGTGCCCCTCCAGGGCTGGGCTTTGCTCCTGCTGCACCTTCCTGTGCTCCTGCTTTTCACTGGGAAATTTCCACAGTCAACAAGAAAACAAAAGAAAACCTCGCCGTGATCATTTTCGGTCTCTGGCTGTTATTTTGTAAAAGGTGCAGTTATTGATGTCTCTGTACCAGATGGTGTGATCCCATGATGCCTCTTATAAAATGTGATATATAAGCATATACCTCAATAGTTCAGGGTTTGTAATATAAATCAGTCTTATGATATCCTCCACAGGCTGGTCCTTTTATATTCCTGCTAAGAACCAAATTAATCAAGCACTATTTTGCTCTGATTTTTGCTTTGTAGTCTTTGGGTTTTTATTTGACAGAAGTTAATTTTTATCCATAAATATACTCTTGTTTTTTAAAAAATTCCTTTTCCTGCACAGAACCAGACACAAAAGATTATGAAGCATTTATTAATTTCATTGTTTAAGAAGCACAATATTTTGAAACTTGAGCCTACCAGCAGAACAGTTGGAAGACTGAAGATACATCTTCATTTACCATACATCTGAATACCTTGAATAGCATTCTACTAATTGGTTTGATTGCAATTTTTTTTTCCTGTCCTTTAGCACATTTTTCTTGAGCTTCTTTGGAAATACCAGTAACCACAAATTCCACAGTTTAATCTTTAGACAGGTAATTTTATTTGGGAAATGTGTAAAAAGCAAGATTCAGATTTGTGTTGCTGGACAATGAAATGGACAAGACCCAGACCTGCTTTGGTGATGCCTAAATGTGTTCTATAATTATTGTTGTAGGGTTTTGTGTCCTTTGAGGGATATGCAGAATAGCAAATGTTCAGCTGCTAAAACAAAGGAAGTTTTTATTGAACTTTCATGGGCTTCATATCTTAAGGGTAGAGAAATGAAAATACTGCTGGCTTCAAGAAGAATCAAAAATTTTCGGTGCCTGGAGAAATAAAACTGAGGAGAAACAGGAATTCCACACTGGGTGTTGATCACGAACAAGAGTGGAATATATTTACTTATTTATCTATACACATTATATATAATGAAACCCCCTCCATGTGGGGTGGATAGCAGCCTAGCTAAAATTAAGTTTATACCTAAGCTAATATCCAGCTTGCTTCCATCCTTGTTTTCTGTCCTTGAAAACAGGGTATTTTAACACTGATGAACAGCTCTTCTGTGTTGGTGTGAAGTCGAGTTGTTTTAGATTTGTATTATTTTTCTGTCAGTCATTTGCCCTTCTGGTTTGAGGCAGGGAGTTTTAAGCATCGGGTTTGTGGGTGGGTCAGTGCTGGCTGGCGCTGGAGGCTGGCTGGGATCTGAAGATGAGGCTGTAATTTTTCGGGTGACAGTGAACTGAGGTGCAGAGGAACGAACCAGGTTTATTTGTGACGTGTGGTGAGGTCCTGCAGGTAGGTTTGGTGAATAAAGGTGCATTTTTGTAATATCTGGGAGTGCCGTAGCCGAAATGTTGCTGGGTGCAGGTGTTCTGTGCCTGGGAGGGTCAGAGCTCAGCTGGGTGGGGTTTCTGCCCTGCAGAGATCTCGGTGTCCAGGTGGGCTCAGCAAATCACTTCTTGCCTCAGCAGCAGAATTGTGGTACAGAAAGTAATAAATAACAGCAAAAGGTGTAACAGGCCATGTCCTTCTAAAACAAAAGAGAGGAAAGTTTGAGATATTTTCCCTTTTTAAGAACTAATGAGTATAAAGAAAGAAAGAACCTGGGTGTGGTTAAATTTGTGGCTGGAGGTGGGAGAGCAAATAGCCAAGGTGCCTTTGGGGTGGGCTTCAAGTGGCCCTGGAGAGAGGCAGTGAGAGGAATGTGGGGGAGAATCCCCTCTTCCTTCCCTACTTTGCTTTTAGGGCTTCTGGTTTGGTGTGTCACATTTCATGATGATAAATACCTGACTTTGTGTCTTTAGAAATATCTCAGCTTCTTTATCAGCTCCTTGTCGCTGCTGTAATACAGTGATAGAATAATTTGAAAGGAAGAGCAGGAAATTGTTCCCTTTATATAATTTCTGTAGAGCTTCTGAGGACAAATGTTTGCATAACTCAGATTCAATAATTTTTATTGTGATACAGTTTGTGGTATAAATCATTAATTTTCATCAAAAACTAAAAAGGCAGTTTTGAACCCTGGGGTTGGGGCATTTCCTGCCATCACTGATTTTTTTATCAGGGCTCATGGAACTCCTTTGGAAAGTTTGTAGCCTACCAAGTGGTTTAGAGGTTTCTGCAGTTCTTCTGGTGGCTAATGATAATTAATTTTTTCTAGCAATAGTAATGATTTTAAGCATATTGCTTTCATGAGTGTTATTTCATCTTTTTTCTTAATTAAGCAAGTTGTCTTCAGTTAGCAAACACCATTACTGCTGACAAATTTGAAAGTAATCGTTTGCAGATTGTAATCCATTCCTCTCTTACTTCTGTTTAGTTACAAGTGTGGATGTCTCCAAGAACTGTGAAATAATTTGGGAAAAGGGTCTGAATTGCACTCTGGGTTAGGGACACAGTTGCTTCTTTGAATTGAGTATTCCAATTCCTTTTCTTAGTGCTCTGTACTTTCACCTGTAATTTCTTACTAGAAGTACCAGTGGTTCTGATTTTACAGCACCAGTGGATGGTAACTCTTAAATTGGCCTAAAATTAGGAAAATATCTTATTAAAATTGTTTATATACCTCTAGCCTTAACAACAAGTTAAGTATTTGGAATTGACCTGACATCATTCCAGTAAGAAAAAAATCTGGTCAGATACTTCAGATGTTTTTCCAAAAGCTGGTACATGTTAAAGTCTTACCAAACTATTGAAACCTTCAACCAATTCATTTTAGTCAGATAGGGCCTAAAGTTGAAGTATTTTATAAAAGCTAAACAATGCCAAATGCATCTGGCTGAGATCAAAACCCAAATCTATTTGTTCTCTTTCATCTTCAATGTTCCATTTCCTAGGAGTGTGACCTTAGTCAAACATCTATTAAAGTTAGCTTTTGATCTTACTCCCTTTACAAAAAAAAAAAAAAAAAAAAAAAAAAAAAAAAGGAAAAAAAGTCAATCTTTAGAATTTTTTTCCAGAGACAATCACAGTATTGTGTTTTAATGTTCCAGTAGCGTGTGAGTAAATAGGATTCTCTGATGTATGTGATAGAGCAGTGGCTAAATGGGACAATCATTTTTGTGTCAGAGACAAGAATCAAAAGGCAGCATTCTTCAGAAGCTGTTAACTGGAAAAATCCCCCCAGGTCAGTGGAAACAGGTTAACTGGTCAATGTGCTGCATTTCTGGGGCCTTTGATGGAAATGCCTTGTAATTTGATAACAGGTAGCTGTTCATTTGTAATACAATTTTCTCTTCACCAGTCAAAGCTGCCTAGTGATTAATCAGTAAAGGGGTTAATTTTCTTCTCAAGTATGAGCAGTTTGGTGGCTTTTTGAAAGAAGTAAGGACAAATTATTTATTTCCTGGAGAGAATATAAATAAGTTTCTTGGTCATCTTTAAGTTCCTTCACATTAGGGGAGTCTGTGTCACATCCATCCACAGCCCAAGGGAAGTGAGTAGGTTTTCTTAAGTACATACCAGTTCCTAAACATATGCAGGGGAATAAAATTACAGTCAGGATTTCTGTTTAGCATACTGAGCTGCTCAGATACTAATTGATAAATGTCTGTTAGATCTATTCTTATCAATGTAGTGCTACTGTTAGGGAAATGTCAATTAAAGGATATAGTAGATAAATACTGAAAAGATTTATTTCAAAGGAATAACTATAGAAGAAGCAGTATTTCTCTTTTTAATAAACTTCAGAATTGACAGATGTTTTGCATGTTAAGCTTCTAAAACCAGAGTGCTTACTGGGAATACACGGGAATATTTCCTGGATAACTTTATAATAATTAATTTAGCAATGTGGGAAATGCCTTACAGTAGATTTAAACCTCTCAACTCTAAACAGCTGCAAAAAGTACAGTATTAGTATTGAGAAATGGTTGAGGACTGCAGAGTGCAATAGTTGTAAAAGGAATGCTTGCAAGGGGTTAGTTATATAATGTAGAATTCTGGAAAAGCAGGATGAAAGATACCTGCAGTATTTTAGTGAATTTAATAAAAATATCTCAGTACATCTTGGACATCATTTATATTAAATGCAGCTTTATTTTTAAAGTAAATTTATTTAATTTCAATTTTAAAAATCCTGAGAATCTATTTTAAAATCTGAACATACTTTGACTACGGAAATAATTGCACAAAACCTGAGCTAAAAATGTTTGTTGCCATAGTTCTAGAAGAAATGAAACAGCTATACTGGTGCAAACTCAGGAGTGAAGACCAGTAGAGTTCGTATGTAAAGATTTGCAAGGGCAAAGAGAATATTTGCATAATTTTAGATTACTCAGTGTTTCAATTCAGTAACTAAATTATTCCTCTCCTCCTCGAGCCTGCATTTGGCTTGGAAGCTGGAAGTTAATTCAGCTTGACCAATGAGTAGAGACACATCCTTTAAGATTTTAAAAATGGTGTAGTTCATCTTCTACGTGTTATTTTTATTCACCACCTGGAACAAGAAAATAAGCTTCCAGTCAGTGTCTCAGCTTTGAAAAATGTTCTTTACCTTGCACAGCGTAAAATGGAAATAGCTATTCTGGCATAACTTCATAAACAAAGGTGATATTAACCTATTGGGACTAAATTACTTGTCTCCCGTGTTATTTGTGCAAGTAAATGTGCATGAATAAGCTTCAGCAAAGTTGTAGGAAAGTAACTTAAAAACAGAGAATGATCAGAAGTAAAAAAAATGCTGAAGAAAAGCAAGTAAAGGTACCCACTCCTCTATAATCACATTCCTCACGCTCTGGCAGAGGGATCAATAGTCATTCATTCATGCCCCTGAGGAAAACAGGGCTCTTTTGTTTCTTTACCTGTGCTCTGAACATTCCCTGGAGTTAAACCTGGTCCTGCAGCCTGTGGGCAGCCTCCTCATTTTCCCCGTGCAGTTTGGGGCTGCACAAATCCATCACCCTCTCACAGAGGAGCCCAGAGCACCAGCGCAGCTCTGGGAGGTGCCTGGGCAGCTCCTGCCACAGGAATTTCTGTGCCGGTTGGAACATTGCATGGGAGCTTGTCCTCCCTCAGGTTTATTGTCCTTTGGATTGTCCAGACCCTGCTGGAACTGAAAGGAACTCATCCAGAACATCTCATTTCCTTCTTCCAGAGGAGAAGCTCGTGGTTCACACCCTGAGTGCCAGGGTACCACGGGGTCCTTCTTGCCACAGGCAGCACTGGTGGAAGGGATTTGGTGGCAAACCTGCATTCCTGAGCACTGTGTGGAGATCAGGCTGTGACTGCTTTGGGAGAATGTGGTTTTCCATTCCCTGAAATGGGAAACAAACCAGAAACTCAACAGGCTTGTTGAGCCAAAGGTGTATAAAATCATAATATGGCAGTAGGTGGAGTCCTCATTTGAAGAGGTAGAGGTCCCTGCTCCCCCAAATGTTATTTTATTTTACATTGAGCAATTAATGGAGTATTCATTTTGGGATTGGCTATTCCAGGAAGATTACATTTGTGCACTACATTCTACATATTTTGTCTGATTACAGTAAGTGTAAATGTGATAGGTTCTGCTTGAAGCTGGAGATCCCCTAATGCCATGCCCAAATATTTTTCACTGTGAGTAAGTTGTGGGTTTTCAAATGATCTTAAAGCATGAATATTTTGCTTTAATTCAACAGCCAGAATTGCAGAGTGGTTATAGGTCTCAGAACAGCATTCCTGGAATTTCTGTTCCTAAGTGATGCTGCTTTCAAACTTGAATCTTTTGAGGTTGTGCTAATTAAATGCCATTTGGAGAGGAGTGTCTGGGTTCTCTCTTTTCATTGCTTAGATTACTGTGCTTCAAATAAGCATAATATTTTTGTGGGTTTTATGAAGTGGCCACAGATTTCTCAGCCTTAAGTGACCAAGAGTTTGTGTGATCAGAGCATTCTGTTTGTGTTTTGGCAGAGTCCTGAAAATGGTTGATTTGGAAGCAGCAGCATGTAGGGGATGACTCTGCAAATTTGCAAACCATACTTTGACAATGCAGTTTCTACCAGCAGTGCTGAGCCTGGCAGTGTGTTGAGGTTTTTTTGTGAAATATTTTAGCATGATGAATTTATGGAACTCACCATTCACTTAAAATCCTTGAAATACACCATTTTAAAAGTGTGGATTGAGACAGCTGGGATGTAGCTGCCATGTGTCATCTGATACAAAACAAATATTTGTATGGTATTTTCCTGTCACAAGTAGGAAGTAGCTTGAAATCACTCACAAAGATATCCTTATTCCCAGAAGACCTTCCAGCCCAATTAATTTTACAAACTCAAGAGATTTGTGCCAGCTCCAGATAAGCTTTCAGACTGTTTGGTACTTATCTGAAAGCCCTTCCAAAAACTTCTGCCATTTCCCTTCTCTCTTTACTGCTTATGGACAGGTGCTTGAAGCTCACAGAAACTGATGTAATGGGAAAGGAATAAATGTGGAGAAAAAAGAAACAACAGCAAATTCTGATTTCACATGGCAGCACTTGCACCATGGCAGACTTCTATGATTATAGAGGGGTAACAGAATGTGCATGATCAGTATGAGGACTGTGAGGTTTAATATATTGATAACATAATTTTAGGTTCCCAGGAACCCAAGAATATTCTAAAATGGATTACAAAGTCCTCCAGTCAGAAGCAGATGCTGTTGGTAACCGCCATTCTTTCCTGTGACTTCTGAATGTTTAGCACTTTGGAGTTAATATTTTTTTCCTGTAAATGGAATTTATGTGGAATTTATTAAATTATCAGGGAGGTAATTTAACACATTTCTGGTTTAATTTTTAATTTTTTTAAGTTCTTATCTCATAGAATTGCAGTCTTTATTCTGTGACAGCATTATGAAAGCATAAGCAGATAGTTTGAGAGTTTGGGTGATTATGAGCATTAACTTAGTGAAATCAGAGTCCTTGTGCATAAATTTGTCACTCACTTGATGTTTGAAAACACTGCTTAAATACATTCCATATTATAAGTTTCCATTTTCTGTCAAAAAGTTTCAATGACATGACTAAAATTGCATCGGGTCTTCCCTGAAGAATGTAGAAGTTATCAAGGGGTTGTGATTTTTTCAGTGATAATTCAGTGGCTGCTGTGTCTGGTGTGTGCTTCCATCTTCTGAAAGCTGTACATCCAAAGTGGGGTGGTCAGTCAATCAAATATACAGAAGAAGGTAAAGGTCACAGTAGTGCAGAATACTAAAAGTATTACGCATTAGAGCCTTGACAAATCATTCTCATGACAGTGATTGTAAAAAAGAGCAGAAAATGTCACAAAATTAATCAATTCTCATGAGACCCACTGTAAGAATTATGGGAAAAAAAAGCAATGTAACCCTCTCAGTGCTTTCTGAAGTTCTGATTTTCCTGTTTCCCTCCAAGAGGGAAAGCTGCAGTTCAGTTTCACATGAGATGCAGGTGCCTTTTTGGATAGGAAGTCAACTGTGAAATACACAGCTGGGTTTGCTGTGCATCAGCTTGAACAGGAGTGCTCCTCTTACTAGATCTAGGCACAAATTTGGGATTAAAATTTCTGTGTGCTTCTAACTGAGCCCCTTGGGTCTAGAGGGGAAATCTGACAGCTCTTGGGTCATCATCTCCCCATGTGGATGGAGGATAGAAAATATCCTAGTTACTTGATGGAGAATGTTCACATTAAAATTGTTTCCAGTCTTTCAGAGGGATGTCAGGGAGGACAAGATCAGGACAGAGGTTATGAGTGGGGTGAGAAACTTAAATAATAGAGACAGACATGGGATGAAAGCATCTGGAACTCTTCCCATGTTTAAAGCAGACCCCTAGATTTGTAAGAATCAGGGCTCTTGCTACTGTCTAAATGTGTGTGAAATTAGAGAGTGACAACCTGTTGCTTCTGTGAATTGTTCCACAGAGTAGCAGGGATGTTTTGATGTTTGGAGGTTTTAATCTTGTTTATGCTCATGTGAACTTTTGCATGAAATTGTATTTTAAAGTGAGGTGAGCGAGCACACCATGTTAAACAGAAATTACCAGGATTGCAAAATCAAGTAGTCAGAAACATTTGTGCAATGCTCATTCTAATCCCTTGAGCATTTGGCAAAGTCTTCAAATGACATTATCATTGTTTTCCCCAGCATCACTGCCTGGGTGGTGATGGAGCATCCATTGACCTGTGTGGGATGAAGGGACCTGTCTGTGGCTCTGTCCCCATCCAGCAGCTGCACAAGGGGAAGTTACCTGGGGAATATTTAGGGGCTGCACAAAAGCAGGGCATCAAGTTCCTCCAGAAAAGGCTGTGACATTTTCAAGATGACTGGAGCTTCTGTGTGAAAGATGAATTTCTCACAATTCCTGATAAATATGAGTAATACTTGTTTGGATTTTTTTTCCCCCTCAGTAGGATTCTTTTGCTGTAGTATAATGTTTTTGACATTTTGAAGTGGTGGTATTTAAAAATGTTAGGCCACTCAAAATTTTTTAAGTATTGTCTGAAATGTTTTGGTGAGGATCATCTTCAGTAGTTTCTAAATTTTTATGAACTCAAAGTGGTTAGAGAATCCAAGAATCCTGGATTGGTTTGGGAGAGACCTTAAAGGTCATCTCATTCCACCCCCTACCATGGGCAGGGACACCTTCCACTAGACCAGGTTGCTCCAAACCCTGTTAAGATAAATCAAGGAGTCTTCATTTTCTCCTTTGCCTTGATCATGCAGCATGATAAATCCAGAATTTCAAATGTTCTCCTTGAAAAAACCAGTTCTTGCTGTCATTTGTCAGTTTTCCTGTTGCAAAATTGGAAATAGCATATTTTTGAAATATGATTGCAATATCAGAACAACTGGCTGCAGGTGTAAGAACAGATGAAAGAAGCTCCAGTGTTGTGATGCATTTCTTGGCTCCGGGCTGCATTTCAGCTGGGCAGTGTCAGAGGGGTGTCCTGGATTTCAGCCTGGGCTCTGGGATGATGCTCCCACAGCCCAGCCCACCACAGAGCTCTCCAAAATCCATGCCCAGCCTGCAGTGCCCAGTTCCTCACCAGTTCCTCACTGGTTCCATCCTTGGTCTCTCGGCTGATGCACACTGAAGGATTATTGTGGCCATTCCCAGGGTGCCTTCACTGGCCACTGCAAACAGGACATGCACTGGAGCTGATGAACCTTCCTGCTGCTGCTGTTTGAGTGTGTTCACAAACATGGAAAACATCTGCAGGAACAAGACTTAGGAGTTTGGACCCATCTCCAAACTGCTTTAAGGCTTGGGCATTTTACTGTTCTTATCCAAGAATTCAGTTTCACTGTCCTTTGTCTATTGCTGGATTTAGCCTCCCTGTTTATCACTAAGCATGGATGATTTATTTCAGCTAGAGAAGCCTTCACTTCCCAGCCTGATTTAAAAATTAATTAATTAGTAAGATTTTTCAGGCATTCTGAAAATGTAAAGCATATTATATGTATTCACTTATTAATTTTAATTAAAGTGAGTGTTCATTTTCAGTCTTGGAAAGCCTAATTTGTTGGAGGTTTCAGGATTGTTTTCACTGTTGGCAATATGGTCTCTCACACTGACATTTCATAGTACGAGATATTTTATCATTGCTGTTTTAGCACAGCATGCTTGACCCATAGCAGCTTTGAATGCAAATAATAAACAAGCCAATGCACAATGCTTGACTGTTATACTGAAATAATATGGCACAGCTAAATTGGGTTTCATTTTTCCTTTTGAATATTATTAATTGCAATGTGTTGACTGTTAATTTAATTAAATGTTTTGTTTTAATATAAAACCATTTTTCAGTTCACTGACTCACCATTTCATTTAATTAATTGCAAACCTCAGGATTTGATTACTCATAGTTCTCCTTTAGTTAATTTACTTGTTCACAGTTTTGACAGAAAAGCTTTCAAACTAATATGAAGGAGAGGCACAGTCTGACTAATCAGGAAACTGGAAAAAAATAGCTGTAGCTGGAGTATGAGATTAGCAGACACTCAGGGTCACCTGAAAAGCTCAGAGCCCTTGTATTCACCATCAAAATCCAATTTTCAGTGACTGGGCAGTGGTTAAATGTGCAGGAGTCACTTGCACCCAAGACACCAGCAGAATGTAGTTGAGTTTTGGATTCTTAGCCAAACACCAGAAAGTATTTGCTAAGGGATAAATTGTGACATTACTGGGGGCAAGGGACACTGTGCCCTGTGCCCTGGTGCTGGGGGTGGGTCAGCGCTGCCCTGGGATGGGACACAGCACACAACCTGTGACCTTTGGGCTTGCAGGGAAAATGCTGCTTCTCCTGAAATAATTCCTGAGACTTCACTGAGGAATAACCTTCAGCAGTCTGTGATGGGATATGAGAGTAAACAATTAATGATCTGATGGGCTGCAGAATGGGCTGGAGGAGCCTCTCTGGGGCTCTCAGGCTCTGAGGTGACCCTGAGTGCCTGCTAATCCCATACTCCAGCACGGATTTTGGATCCAGACTCCAGTATGGAGTTTGGCCCTAGTTTGGATCCAGACTCTTCATTTGAAAATGGTTTGGTTCTTACGCCTGATCTGTCTGTCCAGAATGCAACTGCAGAGTTTTCCTCCAGTGCAACCTGTGCATGAAGAGTGTGGTTGGTGTGTCCTTGCAGGGTTATTTTGGTAAATATTTGGTTATTTATTACATGAATCCCTGTGCTGTGCAGCAGAACTCATCAGAGGGAGGGTGCAGGGTGTCCTGGCTGAGCTGGGCTCGCAGAAGGCAGATCACAGATGGCAGCTGGTGCTTCTGCCGTGCACACCAGGAGCTCCTGAGCAGCTGGGATCGGGTCCCTGTGCGCAGAACACAGCTCCCAGATTCCGTGTCTCTCTCAGAGATCCCACCAGGAGCTGCTCCCTGCCAGCCCAGGTAACTGGGGATGCTGGAGAGCACCAGCCCCACCAGGGGCTGTGGGCAGCCTTGCCAGGAAACCCTCCTGACTGCCCCAGACTGCTCCTGTGCTGTGGTGTTGTGAAGGATGTCCCTGTTTGACCACAAATGTCCACAGTTTATTTCCTGGGTGTTCCCTGACTGATGGCAGCTGGCAGGAGATAACTGAAGAAAGGGAAATTTAAAGTGTAAATGGGCAGGAAAAACCAGAAGCTTTGAAGTATGTAATCCAGCACGTGGGTTTTCCTAGCAATCCTTTTTTGTTTTTTTTTTTTTTAGGGGGAAGTAGAGAGATAGATGTAAACCTTACAGCAGTTCCCAGGACATTTTTCAAAGTGAGGTGCTCTAAGTGAGATTCTGCTGCTGATAATGATTCATCCAGGAGGATGGAAATGATTCTTCAGTTCTTTGTAGATCCTTAGATAAGTCAGTCAAAGAACTAACAGCTAACAGAAGTAACTAACAGCCCTCTTCTCCACAGCTAGCCCGAGCTGAGTCAATTATGGAAGAGTTTTATTAATAGTTAAATTAAATAATAGCTCCAGTGACATTAACCATGGTGGTACCTAATTGAAGATTGTGCCAATGCTGTCTGTTTTCTGAATCATTTCAATCAGCAGCACCCCCTTACTGCTGAACCCATTTGCTTTAGCCTCAATTTTATTATCTCTCAGGGATGCTGAAGAATTAGTACATTGTCTTTAAAGTGCCTCAGACAGAGTCTGTGACTTTTAGTTCAAGTAAGAAATTCCATAGACTGGGGAGTAAGTGACTGAGGGAATAAAGACTTTGCAGACCCTGAGTTTGGGGATAATCCCAGCTCTGTATTTGGGTTTGTGCCTGGCTCTGCAGGACCTTGGTGCTTTCTGCTCTGGGGCTGTGCTTTACTCTTCAAACTTCACCTGCTGAAGTGGAGTGACTTTGGTGTGGCAGATGGCACAGCAGAGTTTTCTGATCCATCACTGTTTCTTGGCTGGTGTCCTTATGGCAGCTGTGTCTGGTTAGGGAGCTCAGAAATGCCTGACAATAATTACCTTTCATTTCTGCAGGCCGCATCGTGGTGATTTGGGGACTGTGTTTATTATTTTCTGTTTGTTCCGTGGTACCTTTCTGCCATCATTGCACTTCTGGTACAAGTCTTCAGTGGAAGGTTTTGGGAGATTTCTCTTTTTCTCTTTTTTTGTTTTGTTTTAATACAGCGCCCTGAATAATTTTTTTCTCTTGTCATTTCTCTGAACATTTTGCTAAAGATCTGAATTTTCTTCCATTCCCTATTTAGCTCCTTATAAATAGTTTCTTTACTGTTTTACGTATTTAATTAAATTTCATGGCTTCCAATCTATATCAAGAACCTGTATAAATACTGACCCTGAGAAAACACTGGAATATTGGTTTATCTATGCATCCCTGGGTACATACAAATGATAAAATGTTAGAATAAAAAACTCCATGTTCCAACACTCTATTTTTGTAACCATTAAAATGTATGTGAAATCTTTGCAAATGGATTAAAAATAGCAAGTGAAAAGGTGCCTGGAAATCTTGAAAACAGTCAATTCCTCAGAACTGTGATAATGCTTAGGTTTTTTTTACTTCCTAAAAATGATGTAAAACTCACTCAAAGAGCAATCCCACTTCCTTTCCCTAAGAAAAAAAAAAAAGTGAAAAAGTTTGCAGACTATTTCATCTTCTCCAGAAAGTGTGTGGAGAGTTTTATCATTGAAGATGTATTCTGTGATGGATTAAGTGAGAGTGTCTGAGATAAAAACAGGAGTTTAAACATCAGGATTTTATATCTGCTTGATGAAAAACCTGTAGCATTTGTAAAAGAACTTTAAAGGGTGTTTAAAAAAATTACAGCCTAGTGGTCTTTTGTGTGAAGTGAGAGCTGCATTAAATAACCTAAAAGACAAAAATATTGGTGATGATCAGAATATCTTTGCTGAACTTGACCAGATTGCTGCAGCCATGTGTGATAAAAGGTCCCTCTCCATGCAGTCCTGGATTGCTTCCTTTGCTAAATCTTTCTGAAATAATGAGAACTTTGTGCAGCCCTTCAGAGGAGCAGCAGAGCTAATCTGAATGTCAAATTCTTAGCAGCATTTAGAAGAGTGTTGTAATTTATGGATAGGGTGTGTAAATTATTAGTTCCCTTTAATCAGTATCTAAATCTCTCAGTAAGCAATGCTTTCCAGAAGCAGAGTATTTAAGTCTGGTTTGATGTATGATATTTTAGTGGGTTGCTAGAACAGGCACCAAAGCTAGAACAATCATGGGTTTTAAGAAATGCAATCAGTGATTTTGTGGAACTAGGTAGCAAATAATAAAAGCAAGTCCTGTACTGAAGGGAAGAATAAACCCATTTAATCCATAACTAAGCGAATAAACACTTGTACCTGTACAGATATTTTTGTTTTTGTGCCTGTATCTTTTGGATTTTCCTGCAAGAACCTCAGATTATTTTCAGTCTCATCTTGCCCAGAATAAAAGTAATTTGGTACTGTCTGGAAGAAAATCTGGTTCTTTATTTAGTGACCAAGCCAAAATGATAAGACTTAAAAACTTCACATTTAGGAAAAAAAGATTCTGGGAATCTAAATAATATTTTTAAAAAATCATCATAATTATGGTAATCTGTAGCCTGATGTTACTCTGCTTCTTCTCTTTTACTGCTGGAAATTAATTGGGTTTTAGTAATTTGAAAACCTTCTACCAATACTCCACTTAATTCTGGGAGTTTCTGCTGGTCTTAATGGTCTCTTAAAAGTGGGATTGATTCTGTAATTATCCAAATTGTGTTTTTCTACACTTTTCCAATGTAATGTTTTCATGTTGCAATAATATTACTCCAAACCAGCAAATTCCCAGAAGGACAAAAAATATTTGGATGCTTAATAGAACAATGAATGCTGTACTATTACATGTTAATTTGCTTTGAACTGTTGAAATTAAGGAATACTGTATTTCACTCTGCATGTGGAAATTTTGTTGCAGCTAAATAAGTCAAGCAGAAAGTGATCAAAGTGACAAGGTGATCAAAGTGACGGGAAATTATATTTAAAAGTATAATCAAAAGGGATACCATTAAATAAATATTTCTTTGTGCTGTACATGTTAAAAAGAAAAATAAACATGAAAGATTTTTTTTTTTTAATTCTTAGAACAGTGTATTGAAGTGGCTTGACTTTAAAACAAAGATGGTGTTCAGGGTTAGCATTACTTATCTGGACTAAGAATGGCCATTGAATTTATGGGATTTTGTCTTACTGAAAAGGAATGTTCTGTTCATACTTGCAGTGCCACATTGTACAATCTGACACTGCATATTATTTATTTGTATTTTTCCAGGTCTGACAGCAGCTGCCATGGCAGAGGCTATGAAGCTACAGAAGATGAAACTTATGGCCATGAACAGCCTTCATGGAAGTGGGAGTCAGAATGGAACAGAGTCAGAAAATGAAGAGCTCAATTCTAATGCAGGTAAGGGATGCTGTGCCCCTGAGCTGCCCCGGAGCTCTCAGCACCTGGATCTCAAATTCTTGGGCTCTTGTATTTTGTAAGCTTTGCCCTACCAGTGCTAAATCAAAACTAGTGCTCTCACTCCTCCATATTCCTCCAGTCACTAATTATTTGAAAAATACTGGTGAAGGACCATCATCATTAGGGTTGGACACAGATCTTTTAAAGTGCTCCCTAAATCCACCCGGAGTAACAACAGATTTCTCCATTGGCATTGACACTGTCTGGGGTTTACAGTAAATGATGGAAGGTTTCCAAAAGGTCAGGCTATGGGAACTCCTGAATTCCACACTGGAGAAAGGTAAGGCAGGGAATGCTCCATCACCAATTTATGGCTTTTCTGCACTTTGTTCTTTCCTTGGATGGGTATTTGCAAAGCCCAGCTGTGCAGGGGGTTTGTGATAATCCTTGGCTGTGGCTGGAGCCACCTTGGGCAGGAGGCCCTGGCATGGAACACATTCCTGTGCTGCACAAACATTAATATAGATTTGAGCTAAGCTCCCCAGGTCCCAGCTCCCCGAGAACAGGGCTCGAAGGTGAAGTCAAAATGGAGAAATCTTTGTTTATTCTGATGTCCTTCCAGGTGAATAGAAGAGATTTTTCCTTGGTCAGTGTAGGGAACCTGGAACAAGACAGATCCATTTTGTCTCTGTTAGCTGTTTCAATACGGGCAGTTTCCCCTGGCCTCACTTCTTAGTGCATCCTACACTTCTGGCACTTGGGGAGCAGATTTTGTTTGTTTCCATTGCCAATTCAAGAGGAGAGGCACAGAGTGATGCCCGTGGCATCCCGCTCTCCCCTCGGCATTCCCGGGCTCCGGAGGCAGCTCCTGCCTGCTGTGTGCTGCATGTGCATCCTCCCATCAAAATGGTAATTTATTAGACCAATAAAGCAGCAGCTGGGAGGTCTTAGACTCATTTTCTAAAGGAATAACTTTGAATTCATGACAAATTATGCACAAAGCAGTCTTTCCAAAAGTGGTGTTGCCTTTTGCTAATTTTGTGTACTCATCTGTATTTGAAGAAATCTGGCTTCTAACTCATGCATTAAACCTTCCCCAGATTCCTCTTCTGTAGGATGTGTATTTCTTATTCACCTCTCAGACCCTAATCAATTAGTGCACATTGAATTCAGAAAAAAAGCACTGAAAAATCCTATTTAGTGGTTGTAACTAAAATAGTTTGTATGAAGTTCAGAATGAATTCTGAAAGTTCACTGAATGCTAACAAAAAGGACTGAAGATGGAATTACTGCAGAAGAGTAAGGAAGCTTCATACAGAAAAGTTATAGGGTTGGTATGGGGGTTTTAAAAGCTGCTGTACAAAATTTTAATTTGAATGCTCATAGTTTTGTGTGTTACCTGATAGGACAGAATTTGTGTACCTCATGTGGGGAGAATCTACATTAATGTGGTTATTTTAGGTACCACATGGAACAGGAAATTTTGTAGGGCCTGTCACACCAGCCTTTGGACAGTGCATCAAGGGTGTGCATTTCACAAGGGAGTTCTCTGTGGTTTAGCAGTTCAGTGAGTTCTACAACCAACTCAATGCCAATTTGAATATTTGGAAAAATTCCCACTAGCTTTAGTTAAAGGGGGACTGAAGAATAAGAGTGTGGTGGCACTTCCATGCAGATCTTTCCTCACTTCTTTCCCCTTTCCATTGCCTGGTGCAGTAGAATTGCCAAGAGCAAATTTTCTGGCTTCAGTGCCAGTGTTGCTTGCAGAGCAATAGGTCCTTATCAGAAAGAACTAGTACTAATCCTATTAAAAATCACAATTTCCCCTCTTTCCAATATGTGCAACTTGAGTTTTGGGATAATTTTTTGTAATGAGTGGATTCCTCCTTTATTGCTGGGTCACATTACAAAGATTCACATTGAGCAGGATGTGTCAAAATGGAAAACCACCATGAAAAGAGTGTAAAAGGTACATTTTATCAAATAAAATAACTGAAAATTATCAAACACTCACTACAGAAAACTCCTTGGTGTGGCATGAAGAGAGTGGGAATTTTGTTTAGAAGTTAATACACAGGTTTTAACTTTGATCTGCTGTGAAGGGAACACCAGGATAATTCCGTGTGCATGAAACCTTCACCAACTGTTTGCTTTGCTCTAGACTTACAGGTTAAATGACTATTAAAAATAAAATGGGGATGTGAAATGAGGAAGAAAATTGAATTTTGAATTTTTTTTTCCTAAGAAGAGGTGGAAAGGAACAGAACAAAGGAGTCAGAAGCCTCATAAGTGAGAAAAACATTTTATTTTAGGAGAGAGACCTACAGTTTCTTTGATTTGAGGTTGTGTTTAATAGCTTCTGTAATGGCTGCAACATGACTCTGCATCTAGATTTCAGCATGAATAACAACCTGTTCGTGTTTCATTTAGCTCCAAATGAGAAATTCTGTGTTTTATTGTTTTAGGAAATTAGTCTGTGTACTATTGCTCCTGGAACTTTATAATTAATCACTAAAGGTTATGGCTGTGGAGAGTTTGTGGGAAATAGATGTCTGAATGATTATAATTGTAGCTGTCAAATCAGAAATATGGTTGTACAGAGCTGAGGACCTTTTGCTTCCTTTGATTTTTTTTTTACTTTTTACAGTAACAAAGACTCAAAGGGTTGCAGTTTTACTTAAAACAATTGAGTTGGGTTTTTACCTCAGTGTTACACATTGCCTTCCTACAATGCCACTAAATATTTCACTTTCGGATATGTGCCTTTCTGCTCGGCCCACAGTCTGATAGATGAGTGAAGCACTCTCTTTTTGCTGTTGTTTATTTTAAATTAAAAATGTAATTGAGCAGTATTAAGTCCTGAATCTTTATTGCCAGATTTTGTTGCAAGTGTGTCATTATATACAGGCCATTAGTGTAATAAAAAAAAAAGTGTTGAGGATGTCTTGGCATATTCATCTCAATCCCCATCTGTATCTGGTGAAGTATGAAATAATTTTGGTTTGCTTCTTACTGATGCCTAGCCTGTCACTTCTACAGTTTCTTCCTCTGTGCATCATTATGATGATGGAAACTTGTAAGGATTCTCTGTCTGAAGCCAGAATTTGTCCTGTCAGTTTAAAGTCTGAGCTCTTAACTCAACCTAACACAATCAGTGACTAATTCCTCAGATATTATAGTGTTCTCTAGCAAATTGCAGGTGTGGAATTGAACCTTACAAATGTGTCTAAGGGACAGGGGGATAAATGTGCCACTTCTTTTCCTGCTATCTAATCCAGCTGGTGGTTTTTTGCTATCAGGTCCTACCTGTCTCCTTTTCATGATGTTACCATAATCTCAGTAGGGGTGGAGTTTGGTGCTGGGATATTCTAAATAACTTACTAAAAACAAATGTTGGAAGAGTTAATACTGAAAATACAGGGGGAAAATTCCCCAAAAAGTTTAATTTGCAGATTTTTTTTAATTGAAGCAATGCTTTAGTTCACAGTGCTGTGAAGAATGCTGTTATACATTTGAACATTGATGTCCTCCTTCCACTCTCTCTGCAGAAGAGAAAGAGATTTTTTTTGCACCTTCCTACTCATCATATGAAGTGTTGAAGCAAAACTTCTCTGGCAGTTGAAAATCCTCTTTAATCTGGCACTGGAGCCTCTCTGGCCCCACGGTCCAGCCGACCTGGGCTGGCTCTTCCTTGGGGCTTAGTGTCCCTCTCCGTCTTCGGGTGGGATCTGTGCAGGAAGGCTGCGTTTGTAGAGCCAGGTAGTTTGGGACAAAAGTGCCTGGATATGGGAGAAATCCATCCTCTGGAATCTCAAATTCCCAGTGGCCATGTCTTTTGTGATCTGCTCCTCCTTTGGCTCCTCCGGGTGAGTCCTTGGAGAGGACACTTGTTGCTGGTGGCACCTGCGGGTTGCCAGGAGTGGTTGTGGCTTTTGCTCCTCTAGGGAAGTGAGGAAGGGCTGGAATGAGCAGCTGGAGCTGACTCCTGCTCTCTCCCAGCCCAGCCACACAGCCAGATCTGTTATTTCTGTATTTTCTGTAGAAATAAGATAAATAGAACAAAAGCTCTCTGGTTGCACAGAGGTGTTGACAATGATGAGACTAAAACCAGGTGAAATGCGTTCTGGAAATCAGCATGTCATTGCTTAGGGGGATTTGGAACTTAGCTGGAATCTGAGCTTTTCTTTTTAATGGCATGGCAGCAGGTGATGTGTACAAGTGTGAGATAGGATACGTTGTAAAATAGAGACTGGGTGATGTTACCTGGACGTCCCTCAAGCTGCCTGAGCCAGGAAGGATCGGTGCACGGCAGTCGTGACAGGAGCTGTGTGCGCAGAGCCTCAGAGCAGAGAATAAAACAGGTATTTCCTTCTGGTGGCTTTTGGAGTTGGCATGCATGATTTAAGAAATGTGTTTTGCTTTCCCAGGAGAGATATCAAACAGTACTAAGTGTTTCAGTGGTATTTCCTTAGGAAGTCAAAATGTTATTCTGTATGTAGAGGCTTGTTGCTTAATTTCCAGACAGGGAGCTAAGTTAGGCAGAAAAGAAAGGAAAAACACCCGAGCTTTTGGCATATGAGGATCAGAGAAAAAGCTCTCTCATAGAAAAAAAAAAAAAAAAAGTGTTATCTTTTTATCCTTCTTTCCCTTCAGTACCTGCCATGCAGTTTTCTCACAAATGCAAACATCCTTCACAATCTGTTTAAAAAACCACAAATACATCACTCGGAGGAATATTTAAGGAACCATCAGGAGGGGAAAAAACTCATTGGTTTAATGGAATGCTGTCAAGGAAAATCAGCATCACAAACGACACAGGGGCAGAATTGATACTTTTGCACTGACATGTTAAAAGAAAATCCCATGCATTATTTAGAAAACCCAGAAATCTGTCAGCTGTATGATTGCCGAGTTAGCAGAAGCAGGAGGATGCTGCTCAAGTTGAAAAGAAACGCGTAGGCACAGATCCATATTGTAACCTTTCATGTTCTCCACCCACCATGAATACCCAGCTATTACACGGTCAGCATTTTTTAGTTTTTCTCTTTTAAAATTTTCAAGTGCTTGAAAAGTCAAAAGAGGTAGGTCTTTTCTCTAAAAAGCAGGATGCCAAGGCTGTTATTTTATTGTAAGAATGTAAAAATGACAGGACCAGAGAACAGGTTTTTTTAATCCTTGAGTACCATGTAGATTTCATGAAGTAATTTTTCCTGTTGTTAAGGCAAGTATTTTTGTGTTACTTGAGCAGAGAGTTATGCATTTTCTGAAATAGTTACAAATTTTCTTAAATTGTCCTTTGGCCAGGAGGGGTATGTGCAAGAGAGAAGCAAGAGAGGATTTAACATGTTTTGGGTTTTGTGCTGTCTCATCCAAAAACCAGACTCGACTCCAGCCTGAGCACACGTTAAAACACTTTATCCTAAAAATTGAGACCTCTGTGCTATTTTTGTGGGTAGTACGAGTGCTGGTGATGGTGAGGACGAAGGTGGGAAGGTGAGGAGGCACACAGGGGGTGTTTGGCCCCGTTGTGGGGACAGGATCTGCACAGGGGGGTTTCACCCAGGGACATCACACCCGCAGGAGGTTCAGGGCGTGGTGACACTTAGTGATTTCAGGATGTGCTTCCATGCTTAGCCCTGGAATTGTGCTTTCATGGAACTTCATTGAACCCACGTGGAAGTGATGCTGAAGTTTATTTAAGCTTTTTCAGTGAAAGTGGAGTGAAGGAGCTCAAACATTCTCATGACATGGGGGCTGTAAAAAGCTGTCCCCAGTGCTGCTTGTCAGGAAAGATCCATGAGTGGGGAGTGACAGGAGCAGAGAATTCCCTGTGGATGGTGTCAGTGATGCCTCCCTGGGGCCAGGCACTGGTAATACTGGAGGAAGGGGTGGATGTGCTGTTGTATTTTTAAGATACAACTCCTCAAGCATTAACCAGGAAGAGAAATGCTGTTTGTTTGGGTCAGTTGTGCCTCGTTTGCACGGTGCTGTTTTCTCTCCTGGTCCTTCCTAATGGGATACCTCCAAAGGCCCCCTCAGTCATCCCAATAACCCAATCTCCATGTGGGAAGCTTGGAAATAAAACACAGATACCTATTTCTTTGGCAAATTGTGGTTTTTTGGGGAGTGAGTGTCAGTGGATGTTTTGTGCTGTGTTACTGCAGCACTGGGCAGGGTTTGGTACCAAGAATTTTAGGAGGCTTTAGTGAAACTCAGTTTCAATGGAGTGCAAAAGTGTTTTTTTTTAATCTGGAAACTTACCTTAATGTCCCATTTTAGATATATTCTTAAGCAGTTACCTATTGAATGCATGTGAATAATTTAACTGTATTTTTAAAGTATTCATTTAAATTTGAACATAAATACTTTATAGTAAATGTAGATAATGATTCACACATAATTGTTGACACATCAGCTAATATTTATATTTTTTGATTGACTGACACCCAACTCTGAGAAATGTGAAGTAGCTCTGGGTTTAGTTTTAAAACTGATAAAGGAGATATAACTCCGGAAGAGTTTTGAAAATTAAGTTGTCTGTCTTCTGCTCTGTAACTGAGGCATCTTTTTCTGTGAGAGGAATTCTCTTTCAGATTTTTGATACTTTACACATGATGAAATGAACTGTGTTTATTAAACATCCTGAGCTAATGTAAACTGGTTTAAAGATCAAGCAAATTTAGGTTTTATCTTATATTGGTTTCTTTTTAGAAAAGTTGGTATTAACTCATGAAGTTCTGGGTTGTGTGAATGCTTTTTGAGTGGGTAATTCCCAAGGGCATATTTGAAATGGATTCATGACAATTAGGTATTAGGTACTGCTAAGTGTTTACAAGTGGAGAATATATATACTTGTAGGTTTATATTTCAGCAGTTAAACATCTCACACAATCTGTTTTCTTGGTATATTTTGGTTGTTATTTTATTTGAAGTCAAAGAACTGTTGTTCCTTTTTTTCCTCAGAATAAAGTACTTTCTAATGAAAACAGGATTCCTTACTATGATTTCTGACTTTTGCTGGAACAAATCTATAAATTCATATCTATTAAAGATTCATATCTATTGAAACTGCCTAACACCAAATACCCCTGGGTGCATACGGTGTGATCATAAACAACCTCTCCAGATTCTTGCCATATCTGCTAGCAGAACTAAGTGCAGCAAAAGATAAACTAATGACAAAATGTAAATGGTATGGCTAAACGGAGGAGAATTGAGAGCTTTCACATGTCTGTCACCTTTCAGATCCTTTACAAATTTATAGTCTCAGAGTGCAGAGGTCTAAATCTTCAAAGCTTGAAAAACAGAGGTGCAGCATGAACTAATCTTCATTTTTTCCCCTATCTTCTTACAGCAGCACTAATGGAAATGTATTTTGTTTAATGACTCTGAAATCCTGTTTGTAATTAGATGTGGGAATTGGTCTTACTTTGTAACAGATGATACTGGAATAATAATATGAGAGATGCTACGCTGAGACCACTATCCTCCTAAATCTATATCATTTTTCATTTTATTGACAGGAAATGTGTTCCTGGAACAAAGAGATTGATTTTAAAGAGTGGAAAAATAATGTCTAGTAAAACTCGAATGAAAACATTTTAGCATTACTTTAAGTGTATCACAAGAGTATATTAACCCTTCAGCTATATTTTAATTTTATAATCTTCTTATAGTTGTTGCTTTGTCACTGATGCAATCTTTGAATGAATGCACCAAAAGGTAGAGAACTTTAATTAATGATGGGGTGCATACAATTAAAATGCATATCATATTTCAGAAGGATTATTCAAAATAATTAATTTTGTCTATTAAAACACTTTTCCAGTTGTAAATGAAGTAATTAGGGGTGGGCACAGAAGAAGTGAGTGAGGGCTGAGCTCACACAGTCCCTTCAGAGTATTACTCTCTTTACTAGGTCTTGATGTCATAAATCATTTTGGCCACTCTAGAGCCGAGGCTACATTTTTTCCTTGGTTATAATTCTCATTTTTGTTGGTAGTAGCTGAAATCTGTGCCCCTACCAATGTGCTGGAGGAAAGCAGGTGGCTCTAAAGTGTCCCCATTAACACAAGGTCTCGTGCTCATCTGCAAGGCACAGCACTGTGGGAACTGATACTGATCAGAAATGCACCAAATTTAGGACTTCATGTATAAAATTTTATGAAGAGCAAGACAGATTGGATGCCCCACACTTTAAAAGGAAAACCATTGGAGTTGAGATGTTTTAGTAGGGTCCTGTGGCTGCTGAAGGCCATGGTGTGAAGAGGGTTGTCCCTGCAGTCACAAGGTGAGGAGGCACCTCAGCTGGGGTCAGAAAGGCAGGGAATGGGAAAGGAATGATCCAGCTCTACCCTTCAGAAATGCATCTTGAATTTTATGTTAAAAAATCCTTGGAAAAAGCAAAGGCAGAGTCAGGAGCAGGCAGCATCCACGGGTGACCAGCAGAGCTCTGGCAGTGTGGGTGCCAGCAGGGCTCAGGGGTTTGCAGGCTCTCCACAGTGCAAGGAAAGGGAAACACCATGTGTCAGATACTTCCCCCTGCCAGGTCCTTGTAGGTATTCTTGTTTCCACAAAATCTCATCTGCTGATCATTTTGCACAAAGTAACATGTTCAAACTCTGTTGGTTTAATTTCCCATTGCAGGTGTGAGGAGTCCTGTAAAGAATTCCAGTAAAAGCAAGTGATAGTTGCCTTTGTTAACAGTAGTGAGTCCACTTCAATCTCACATTAATGATATTTTAACAATAGAAGGTACTTCAATATTTTAATTACATTGTGAAGTCTGGAACATTCCTGTTCTTGTTAAGGCACATATAAGTTAGGATGAAAACTGGCATATTACCTTTGATGTGGGCCACATGCTGAGAGTCCCCCAAAGGATGTCACTGATAGTGATACAGCTGCCAACAGCAGGAGTCTCATGAATGACAATTTTAATCAGATTATAAAAAAAAGTCCTCTAACATACAGTTAATTTATGTTTGAGGCAAAAAATGTTTGTGGTGTGATTATTTGGAATATTTTCTCACTTAAAGGAGTAGCATTGATCCCCCCAGAATTTTCAGGCCGTGGGTTTGTAGTTAAGGATTCAGCACTAGATTTGTGCGCCGTGCCCCGAGCTGACATTGCTGCAGCTGAGATTCGGTAGCAGTTTTCCTTGCAACAGTTGGTGCTGTTGAAATGTCTGGCTGATCTGTGAATTTGATGAGACAGAAGTCACCGTGGTCTCCAGTAATTCTGCCTCTCCTTGCACCCACAGAGTACAAGGCATCCCTTAGTTGTGGAGCAGGGGCTGTGTGGGTAAGCAGGACGCACATAGATCAGAGCCCTACTACTTTTTATAGAATACCTTGGCTCTCTTCAGTACTTAGATTCAAGTTTTATTTTCCTTTAATGAAGTTTTGATCTGTGAGAAAATCGGGATTATGCATTTATTTCTGTGATTTTACAGTAAGCATCTGACAGTTTTGCATAATAGGTTATGCTTTCTGCTCCATATTCTGTTTAAAAAAAGCTGGAATCCAAAGCTGTGAGTGACATTTTGGTAGAATTTTAGCAAGTACAGTCATTACCAAATTAAAAATAGATACAGGTGGGTAGTCTGTGTTTTTAGCTCCTTTTAAAAAAAACCCCAACCCTTGACTGTATACAAGAGCAGCAGTTTATCAGATCATTATAATTACAATTAGGAAAGACCAGCAATGTTGTCTCAGACCAAGAGTAAATTTACCTTTATCCACCAGAGGCTTTAATTTCCATGGCTGTGACATCTTTTCCTCAAATGAAATTCTTACTCTTAATTTTTTAGAAGGTTAATTTAAATTAATAAGATCACTGAAGAGTATTAAAACGTGGTCCATTTAGTCAAGGAGAAGAAAATGTTACTGGCACCGTATAATTGAAGCTGCTAATTTGTCCATAATCCAAAGGAAAAACGCCTGGATTTTTAATACAAGTTTCAATGCTCTGTTATTTTGGAAATCCAACCAGCGTTATGCTACCTGGATGGCCACTTTTCCCAGTGTTTTCCCTAAGTCTTCCTTGTTACAAGTTCCTTGCTGCATCTTGTCCTGTACACTGTGGGCGCAGACAACAATTTATTCCTCTTTATGACTGAACATTTTCTTTATCTAGTGAAGACAATTAGTGAGCTCCTGCCTGTTGTGCCTTCCCTCCAGTGAGCAGCCTGCTGTTCTGCAGGACTCACACTGAGGATTTCCTCATCCCTGCTCAGCTCTCCCTGTGCTGCCCTGGCCCCTCTCCAGGTGATTCAGATCCTCCTGCTCCCCGCCCAGGGCAGTGCCTCGGTCAAGGCTGGTGTTCTGGACAGGAGTGTGGCAGGGATGGAGACAGAGAATTCCTCCCATTGTACACTGATCTCCTGGAAATGTGTGCAGCTCATTCTCCTGGCATGTCCTGGCAGCAGCATCCTGCTGACCTGTGTCCACCTGCACTCTGCTGCAGACTCTAGGTATTTTTTTTATTTATATTTTTAAAATTTAAGCAGGCAGTTAAACCCCGTTCTGAGTTAAGGCTGGCTATTCCAGCCTTTCCTCTGTCCTCAGCAGATTTTCACATTGTATCACTCTTAAATCTGCACAAAAGTTTAGACAAATTCTGATAAAGGTCCAGAATTTTGGATAATTCTGCTGTGTATGCCTAGGATATAACCTAACATGTGCCCTTGAATGGGGAGCATTTAGTTCAGTTGAATTTGGCCATTTTATGGTTCATTTTCTCTGTACAAGTTGACTGAAGGAACATTCTGAAGGTAAATTAAAATTGATAGCTGAAACTGAAAATCAGCATTTCCTGTCTCGATGCCGTGCATTTTTTAAGCTGTACACAGCCATCTGCAATTAATGCTCTTTGTTGTATATCTTCTGTATTTACAATATATTTGACAATAAAACCTTTTTTGACATTTAATCAGTAGCAGAGTTGTTCCACTCTCATTATATATTCATGAACTTTATCACCAAGACAAGACATAAATGTTGAGCTTCCCTTTAAGATCAGACAGGCATTGATATTTAAAACATTGAAAATTGGGGGGGGTTGTTGCTGTTCTACATTTGTGCAATATAAAAATTAGAATAGATTCTTCTTTTTAAGAAGATGCTCGGGTTTGAAGGATGGAGACAGTGAAACTTCAGGACTAGTGCAACTGTGTAAGAGCTGTATATTCAATTACTGATCTCATGGGCCATCAGAGGCTGCTTTTTCCCCCTTTTCCTATAAAGCTTATAATATTAGTTAAATTGTGATTCATTTTCTTGTATTTCAGATGGAAGTTGGAAAAGCAGTAGGAAGAAGTGTCTTGCAAGTTCTGTTTGTTGATTGACTGTGTCTAAGAAATTGATGTGAGGAGGATTTTGGCATTTCATCCTTGAGAAATATTCCTCCTCATTTGCAGCACCCCTTCTATCTTTCTGGATTTTCACAAAGTAGATATTTTTTGGAAGCCGAATCCGTCTTTATTCCCTTTCTCTGGAAAGTCTAAGATCCAGGCAGAAAAGTCATTTAGAGAAAAACAGATAGTACAAGATCTTCAATTTCACTTTTTAAACACCAAGCATATCTGGGTATATCCTGTACGTTAAATGGCATTTCAGTGTCAGTGGGAGATTGAACTTTAATACAAAAATACTACTGAAACAAAAGGGAATTTGCATGAAACTTGCAGGTATCTTATATTTGGGAGGGTAATCTCTAATGAGCCTCTCTGAATTTAAACTCAGTGATTCTGTCTGTAGAAGAAATATTTGCATTGTCCTATTGCTCACAGCTGATACTGATTTTCTCTCCAGCTAACTAACAGCTCTTCTTTCTGCCTCAAATAATTACAGCCCAAACCTTGCCCCTGTACTATGTAAATGGAAAATCCAAGTCATCAGGATAGCAATATACCTGCAGTTTGGATTTAAAAGAAATATTTTATTTATTAGATGCAGTTATGGCACTGAAATAAATGGTTGGTGCAGTTATGTAACATCTCACCTTCAAAATTTTATCATCTACAAATGTAATTTATTTTTCATAAGCTCCTTGCTTTTTAATATGATTCATTAATTTCTTTTTCCTGTTGGTTGTTCATCTATTTTGAATGGAGACTCTAGGCATTTATTTTTCCTGTTCCTTAACGCTTGGTATGGTTGATGTAAAAATAATTTAAAATAATGTTCATATTATTTAAATAATTTCATATTTAAAACTTTGAAGTTGCCCGGAGAGGTTGTGAACTCCCAATCCCTGGAAGTGTCCAAGGCCAGGTTGGACTGGGCTGGGATCAACCTGGGACAGTGGAAGGTGTCCCTTGGGGGGAACCCAAGGTGTCCCTTGGGTGTCCTTGGGGGGCAGGGGGTGGCACTGGATGGTCTTTAAGGTTCCTTCCAACCCAAACCAGTCTGGGATTCTATATTTCTATGTTTTTTGAAGCACGAGGTATGTGACAACAGTGTGGTCACAGCTCCCCCATTTTTAGTTATCTTAATTGTATACATGCTATAACTTCTAATTTAATTAAGACCAGCAATATTCCGCATTAGCCTGTGTGTCAAAATCCATGCAGTATCCTATAAAAAAGTCATTAGTTTGGTAATATCAATTTAACAAGTTTTAGCTCATTAACCTTGACACCAGCAGTGCTGGAGAGAGAAACCTTTTGATATTGTTGTTCTCAGCATATAGCAGGGAGCTCTGGAAATGTGCTGAAATCCGTGGCCATTATCCCTGATCATCAGTTATGGCTGTGTGCTGGCTCTTCTGGGCAAACAACACAAATTACAGCTCTGCAAGTCAACTTAATAAATGGCATAGCAGTTATACAACATCTCACCTTCAAAATTTAATCATCTGCAAATTGCAGAAATGCTTCTTCAGTAGTTCTTTTTCTGTTCTGGCATTGTGTTTGAGAAATTACAGTTACCTTTGTAATGAAGTTCTAGGTTTAGCTTATAAATATTATTTAATATTGGAGCAGGTACCATTATGAAATGGGAAAATGAGCAATCACTTAAAAGCAGGGGACAAAGAAATCAAGAAGAAACTTCAGCAGTCAAAAGGCTGTTGCGTGTTGTAAATTTTCTTATACTTGTAGAATCAAAAAAACATCAATGTTGAAAATGACCTTGAAGATCATTGAATCCGAACTGGTGTTGTCTGATTTGATGCCCCAAACTGGGTGATTGTGATTTTCAGAACTGAGAAGAGGCAGAGCAGAACTCATATTTAGCCCCGTTGTTAATCACAGACACATTTGAACAGCAGTGAGAAGGGAGTCTATAAAAATACAGATGTTTTCTTAGAATCAGCTTCCCCTGATCCCTTCCAGTCATCATGAGTCTGTCACTTTTTATGATTTGAGGACAGCATTTGGGTGTAGAGAGAAAGAGCACCCACCTGTAAGGAAGGGCTGTGTGAAACAGGGAAAGAAGGAGTTAGAGCATTGTCTTAATGTGGAAGTGGGAAAACAGAATATTTTGTTGCCAGCCTTTTGTCCTGTTCATGCCAGTGCCAAATTTTCATGGGTTTCCCTTCCCCTTCCCCTTCCCTTCCCAACAGTTTAACTCCAGCCAAATTTTCAGCCTCACTAAGACAAAACAAGGTCAATTTAAATAAACTTAAGTACATATATTTTTTTTCCTCCTGGCATGTTTGTCTTGTAAAAAGTGAGAGAGGTTATTTATTTTTTTGGGCTTTTGTAGAAATCTAATCCAAAATGAAAAGTACATTAGAGTAAAATTGAAGTGTTGGTTGACCTCCAGGTAGTGGGGAAGAGCACGGTGTGGAGGTTGAGTGAGGTTTTTCATGTGCTCACTGTATTTGAGTGAGTTTGAAAAGAGATCATTTCCAGTGATTTTAGCTTTGAGAATTTACAAAATGTAAATTTTTGTTCTCTTTGTATTGTATAATAAAAAGCAGCTATGTTGAAAATTCATTACAAAATAAATCTACTAAATTATTATTCTTCTAAGATATGTAACATTTGGCTTCTAAAATCTCCTCTGTGCATTGAAACTGGGCTTTTGTCTCAATCTAAGGAGCATTGTTCAAGTAATCCATAAAATAATATTTTAAATAACTGATGACTGTATGAATGCAGAAAAGAAGTGCAGTTTTATGAAGTCTTTCATCTAAGACCTAATTCAGATAGAATCACCTGTACATGAAGTCAGAAAATTAACATGTGCTGTGTAGTTGGGCAAACATGTCTGTAAGCCAAAGCTGCCTCTGCAAATATTGGATTTCTTTCTGAAGGGGATCTTGCATTATTTGACATTTATGAAAAACTGTCAGAGTTTTATCTGAAACATGTAGTGACAATTCTTGTGGCAAATGTATGTTATTTTACATTTATGTTAAACCCCATATGGGGGCATTTCTGCATGTATATGTATGAACGTATCTCAGTATATTTGAAATGAGAACTGCAAATCAGACTGCAGATTTGTGCCCTCTAATTTGGAGGTTTGTAGTCTGACCATGTTCACTTGAGATTTAAATATCTTTCAAGATATTCAAGCTTGATTACTTGACCTCACCTGAACAATGTAGCTTAGAACCAAGGCTTTTATCTGGGTAGCTGTCTTTGTATTAGGATTAAAAATTCCTGCCACTTCCAAGATGTTTTGTATAGTAAAATGTGTATTTTAAAAGTTTCAAAGATTTTTTTGACCAGTATGTTTAAAAGCTGGCGTAATTTATAAAGTGGAGGCTCAGCTGCATACTGTGGGGCATGGCTTTAGGGGGGATCATGGTTAGGGGATGTTGCTTGAGCAATGACATGGATAGAGGATATTTGCAGCAAAGCCATCTGGAGCTGTGGAATGACCAAAGCTGTCTGTGGCACTGAGGGAACAAAATCCTTCACCTTTTGGCCAAAGCCCTGGGCTTTGGACACTGGGAATGCCAAGCTGGAAGCACAGGTACTTAGCCACAGGTGTGCTGGGACAAAGTGCATCTCTTGAAAAACCTCAGCAGAGAGTGTGATCCTCTGTCCCTTTTCTTTTCACACGGAATCTCAGAAGTGAAAAACAAATCTTCAGGCTTCGCAAAGTAAAGAGCTTTGGGAAGAGTGTATTTGTCATTATGTTTAATTTGCACATACCTCACCAAAGAAAAGGCCAGGGGAGCCAGGCCGAGAACACAGCTGTACAGGCAGCTCAACTAATTGCCTCTCCATCCTCAACCTCATTTATCTTCATTTCTTCCCAATTATACCAAATTATCAATAGTCTCTGTTGCATCAGAGTCTTAATCCCCTTTATTCAGGCAGCATTAGATAGTGGCAGATGAATTCTTGGAGGGAGTCAGGGTAAACAGCCATGAAATGCCACCTCTGGCAGATGGCATTGCTCACAAGAAATGTGACAAAACATTTGGAATTTGTTACCAGGCATTGGTATGAGAAGGCAAGCTGTCAATATTTTTTTAAATGATAATCAAGGTGGTGCATACTTATACCACAAGCAGAAATGAATCCTGTCCAAAACCTCAAGCTTAGTTAAGTTCAGCTTGGCACTGAGTTATTCTGTTTTGTTGCAGAAGCCTCTCACTTTCCCTTCTGAAGAAATAGTTCCACTTTATCTGGTATTGCTATCAACATTTTAATAATGTTTGTTCTGATGGTAGTTGGTATTTATTGCTTTGTATAGCTCAGAAAGTAATTCTAGCCTGAAGATGTAGAGTATCCTTTACAGAATAACAAGTTTAGGAATGGTTTATTTGGCATTGTTGGTCAGTTCTAGTGGTTGAATCCTGCTCCTTAGAGAGGCTAATGCTAAACTCCCACTGGTATTCCTGGAGGAGAATGGAGGAGGTGATGGGAATACCCAGTGGCTAAACTTGCAGAATGAGAAAAATGTTCTGAAAAGAAAAGATGGATTAAATGTGTGAGTTGGATCCAAGTGCTGTGGTAGGAACCTGTTCAGATATTACTGTGAGCACAAATGAAAGTGGTTGTGAAAGGAAGTTGGCTGCTAATGTAGTTCCAGGGGTTTTCGTGTGTTATTTTTAGACTGGCACTAAGTGAAACCCAGTAGATGTCCCTGCTGACCTTTTCTGTGAATTGGGTTTACTCACGGGCTCTCCTGGTTTTGCAGCACTCTCAGTTGTTTGGAAGTCAGTAGTATTTAGTGCAAGGGATCAACTGTCAGGTGTCAGAAATGGAATGAATGTGTACCTGGCCTGAGGTCCCATCCTGACACGGCTTGGTGGGGCTGTGCAAGGGCTGCAGCCACTGATCCTTTGTGGACTCACTAGAGACCTTCTTCTTTATAAAAGCGTGTTGGGCATCCCTCAGCAGCCTCTCCTTCACTGCTAACATCTCCAGTGAGTTTTGTGCAGGTGCTGGAAGTTTGGAAAACTGTCCAGCTGTATATTAAGGCTGCAGATTTTATTTAATTCTTTCAAGCCATACTTTGCATTATATAGAGTTCTCTTAGTATTAGGAGATGTTGCAAGGATGATAAACGCTTGATCCATTTATGTCACTGCAGATTAACTCAGCAGATTGCCATCTGTAACTTGAACTGTTCTTGATAATTATTTCAAAGAAATAGTAAAAGATGAATTGTTGAAGCTCTAATAACCTGGTTTTGTAGTTACCTGTCTGCCCTGCATGTCAAGATAATCTCTAAGCCTCTCAGAATCAAACTAAACTGTCTGCTGAGTTAGAGTCGTGGTAAAAATACACAGTATTTTATCTCAGTGGTTCTTTCAGTAAGTTGTTAAATATGGGGAAAAATATTAAGTAATTTTTTTAAAAGGCAGAGAATTGTAAATTGTGATGAGTGAGGGTACGGGTGATTATCATCACTGGAATACAAATCCTGGTTCCCTGCTTGCTGCTGGCTGCAGTAGTGGAGTTCAGAGGGATGTATGTTTTATCCTTTCTGGCAGGCAGCCCTGCAAACTGTATTCAAGATCTGAAAGTTAAGCTGTTTTATTTCTGGCTTGTGCATCATCAACAGTAATAAAAACATGACAGACCAGAATTTTGACCTTCTTTCTCTCTGTGAAATGAACGTGTTTCTGAGTCCTGCAGTAGAAAACAGTTTTTTTGTTGATGGTCCTTAACCAGAATAGATGCTGTGTTCTAGTAAATCATTCTTATCTTTGTATAGAAAAATAAAACAGTTGTCACACAGTTGTTACTAAAAATGTTAGCAATAAATGTACTTCATGTTCTATAGAAGAAACTGAATAGAGTTTTATAACTTAATATTTAATCCACTACAAGAACTAGGAGCTGTCAGAGGAAGACAACAAATGCCAAGTTAACCCTCCCTTTTTAAAACACACCTTCAAATAACACCGGGTGGTTTTTCACAGTGCAGGCAAAGGTATTTAACTCTGAGAGGTGCTTGAGGGTACCAGTGCATTTTAGTGACAATTGTTACAAGAGTTCATGTCTAAATTTCTGTAAATCTGATGTTTCATCCTGTTAAATGTAACTTTTATGGGGTCCTGTGGTTGTAGAAGTTGAACCACTGAGGTGTGTTTGGTGTTTTGGAGTTCAGCTGGAGGTGCTGAAGGCGATACTGAAGATTAGTTGATGGAGCCAGTTTGTTCATCTACACAGGTCCCAGAAAGCAGTAGAAAACACTTGGCTGTATTTTAGGAGCAATTTTGTGGATCCAGTTTGCAGGGATGAATGGCTCTGTCTGGTGTGAGAGAGGGAACAGGTTTCCTGCTGCTCAGAGCCTTGGACACCAGCACCTGGCTGTAATGGTGAGACCTTGTTTTGGCTGGAAAGGCCCAGGCAGGGACAGTCACACCTGCCAAGGTACCTGGCACTGAGGAGACTTGGCTGGTGCTGAGCTTCAGCCCCAGGCTCATCCATCAGCACGTGGGAACCGTGGAGCACATTTCATTTACCACCTCCTTGTTTCTTTGTTCACTTTAAAGGAAGCAGTTGATGGTTTGGGAGGGATGGTTAGGTTCCTAGATAAATACTGCAACTCTGCTTTTATCGTCTCAAAAAGTATCTTCCTGAAATTAATTGTTCTTAATTAAATTGGCATCAAATATTCTGACATATTCCCAGTTACCTTTAATGTCCTGTTTGCTGTGAAATAAACTTTGATTTTGCTGTCATCAAGACTTTTCAAAAAGTTTAGAAATTATATTCAGATTTCAGATGCCTTCTTATTGTGTAATTATCAACAGATTACTTCACCTAAGTCCTGACAGACATATTTTTTAAGTATGACTGACTGATGGACAGATTGGGAATTGCTGAATTAATGGGCACATTTCAAAGCCTTGGCAGGGCTAAGCAGTAATTACATCTGCTGAACCACTTGATAAGTTTTTGGAAGTAGCCCAGTAAAGCCATCACTGGATTTCTTGAGTTTTAATATCTTACCCTACACACTTTCATGGCTTTCTTGTAGGGTGCACTCCAAAAGTTGATACAGCCGAATACACACAGCCAGATAAATCCATGGATTAAAGCTTTAAATGCATTTCAGTTATGCCATTTAGATTTCCAGATGGGTGTAATGATTTTGGGGGCTGATTAAAAATCTTGTTCTCATTTTTAAAGCTGAGAATTTAATTTTGGAGTAATAAGGGACCACAGAAAATGCCCACACTTGCGTGGCCTCTGTAAATAACATTTTCTACTGTCAATACAAAGGACAGAATTTGGGGTTAAATGGGTTACAGTCCTGACCCAGAGTCGTTTTATGGTTTTCTGACAGGAAAGTGACACTTGACCAGGAACGAGACCTAGGTGGTTCTCTTCCTGACCTTCCTGCAGTGAGAGTCTCAGGTTTTGACCTATTTTTGTCTTCCTGGGACACTCAAAGGTTGATACCATGAAAATGTTGACAGTGGGCTGAAATGTTTTTGCAGAAGATATTCTGTGTAGGCCAAAAAAGTGACCATATCAGGGTGAGGTTGGGATACTGGTAAAATAGTGTGGAAACACAGGGGTCTGTGTAGGCCAAAAAAGTGACCATTTTCCCCAATATCAGGGTGAGGTTGGGATACTGGTAAAATAGTGTGGAAACACAGGGATTAGGAGTGCCAGCAAAAAGCACTGCTGTGTTGTTTTGGGAGTCATGAGGTGTTCTGTATAATCAAAAATTTTCAAAGGCCCTATATGTGCTGGACACTCACAAAAAGTTAGAGGTGAGAAATACTTTGGAATTACCAGTGCTGAAATAGCAATGCACTGAATACTTTTTTCTTCACAGCTGTTGTTGTGCTTAATATGCCCAACAGGATGAAAAACGTGTTTAAAAATAATTTGAGAATAAAATTGGCCAGTGAAGATGGTGTTGCTTTTTACAATTGGAGTTCAATTTTTCAGGAATGTATCACAAGGAAAAGTGAAATGACAGACATAGATTGAAACAGTGTGGTTGTGGAATTCGAAGGTAGGTCTGACAGAGAGGATTTCATTTAGCTCAGCCAGACAGATTTAAGGCTGATAAAATGAATTTGAAACCAAATGAAAAGAAACTGTCACTGGATTGAACTGTGATTACTTTCTGGAGATCTTTCAATACCTAAAACCAAGACACTGATTTAATCACTACAGATATGTCTTCACCAAAAAAACCCCAACAAATGAACAGCAGATTTTGGGGTTTTGTTCTGAAGTATAGAAATTCACAGAGAGGCTTATTGCTAGAAAACTTTTGGCTTTCAGAGCTGCCTTAAAAAATTCCTAAAGTTAATAAAGGGTGAGTAGCAGCATTTTCAGAAAAACTGCAGCCGAGCTTATTGCTTGCATTTCCTTCAAATAAATAAAACAAAACTTAAACAGAGACATTTTGTGATGGTAAATCACCTTTCAGTGAGGCTGAGGGGGGTCTATCACTGACTCAGGTGAATTTATTGCTTGGGCTGATTTTCCCTGTTTGTTCGCAGTACCTGTGATTTAACTCCTAAATTCACCTGATTTCTGCTTAGTTGATCATTAGTGTAAGTCATGCACTGCTAAATAACTTCTCTCACATAACCCGTTGAGGCTGGTGAATAGCAGACTTCATTTATTACTCAGTAAATAACTGCCCAAATCCACACGGGGTGCATCTTTCTGTGTGCCCTGCACTGCATTTCCCTGGACACTGCGGACACTCAGGCCTTTCTGAAACCCCCACTGTGCTTTCAGCTGCCCCTCCGAAAGCAGAGCTTGCAGCAGAGCTCTGCTGCCCTGAGCTGGGGTGGGGGGAGGCAGCCCAGACTTCTTTTCTTTCCCCCTTTCTCCAGGTTGTGGTCAGGAGCCCACGAGATCCGTGCCTGCACCTGCCGAGCATCAGGAGCTCTGGGGCTGCAGGTCCTTTCTGTCTTTCCTTTTTCTAATGCTCAGTACAGCCTGTGCTGGGACGAGATCGACCAGAATGCAAACAAAATAAGGAAAAATCACCTTACTGTCCTTCAGTTTTCTCTGTTGGAGGGAAGGTCATGTGGATAGTGGGTTAGAGTGTCAAACATAAAGCTTTTGGTGAAGTGTATAAATGATGTATTGGCATTTTGACAAATAACTTCTGGGTGCTCTAATAATATTCCTATGACACTCATGTATCAAGTTACTCATATTTTAAAATGAAATATTCTTTCTCATATAAAATAAATAAAAAGTTTTATTTCCCTTCATATAAAAGAGGTAGGTCCCATTGCTGTTTCCTGTTGTCTAATTTTTCTTAGGAGTATATGTTTATTTTCTCCATATATTTTTCCCTTTCTATTTTATATACCTAAAATTAATTACTTAAAATAATGTCTGTATGTACTGTAAGCTCATCATACAAAATACAGAATTGAAAAAAAAATCAAAATGTGATATCTTTGCCTTATGGATGGCACCTGTTTGGACAAAAAATGGCAGTGAACAGAAATCTGAAAAATTGTGGTTAGACATGAATTTGAAGCATTAGGAAGGATTCGGTTTTTATGGATCTATTAGCTTCTAATTGTTATGGCAACAAAGAATTTGAAAATACACATTGATATGTTGCATGTCAGATATGTATTTGCTGATCAAACATGCTGACAACTGTGTTACCAAATAAGAAAATTGTACGCTCCAAAATAAATACCTTTTTTAACGCTGCATGGCAATTAAAGGACTGAGTGTACCAGCACAGGTTTGCATGTCACATACTTGGTTTTTACTGTGAATCTGCTTCAGGCTTGCTGTAAATCTGTTTGTAATCTTTTTCTTACCCGATGGGCATAGATTCTCTGGGGAAGAATTCAAATTTTCTTTTAAATGTTTATTTTTTAGCTGTGTAGGATGACTGTGGGTAGGATGGATCAGAGGTGTCTGTGGTGTAGGGCACAGGGGTAGGACCACGAGCCCTGACTCGTTTCCAGTTCAGTTTCCTCACTGGTGTAACAGGAGCTTCCTAATTCTGCCCCTCAGCTTTCCCATCTGGACCTGGCCACACTACCCTTATAAAACACTTCACACCTGAACAGTTCTAGGTAAGAACTGTTCTAATTATTATTTCATTTTTAAGAGACTTCCTAGTGCATAGGAAATGCAGTCCAGATGGAGAGATGGAGCTGTTATCTGTGGGACACTGCAGGCTGAGGATGCATTTCATTTACCATCACTTTTATTATACATCGTACACTCAGCTGTATTTTTTTCTTTCTCTAAGGAGAAGTGATAGGGAACATAAGAATACAGGAATGGTCTGTAGAGATAAGTGTATTGCAATTTATTCTTGTGTTGCTGGCACTGAATACTGGAGCAGATTTACAAGTGGAATTTGCAGAGGGGAAAAGTTATTGTTGTCCCCATCTGTAAGGAGAACTGGTCCAGTGATTTGGACCATGTGACATAATTTAAATTCAGTTTCTCCTTCCACTGCAGATTTCCTGGGTTTCCTTAAGCAAGTTGCTTTTCTTCACAGGGCAGTTCTCCATCTATAAATTGGGAATGATGGAATTTACCTGGGGAATGTGCAGCAGTTGTAAAACTGGGCTGAGAGACATGGGGGGGCTCTGCCACTGCAGCCTCAGGGCCACGAGGCTCTGAAAGGCAAGAGAAAATTCCAGAATTAACTCAATGAGCTGAATTTAGACTGCCTGTGCCTAGGGCTGGAACTACCCAGGGCAGAGGAACACAGGGAGAGGGGAAACTTTCAGATGAAGATTCAGTTTTTTATTTTCATTCAGAAACCCCAACAAACTGCCTTTGGCCCAATTTTTGTGGCTGGTGCCCTGATATGTGAAATTGCAACTACAAAATGTGTTCCTAAGCTAAAAATTAATGGAAAAGTATGTGTATTTTTTGAGGAAGAATAGAGTGTAAATGTTAAATTTGTTGAAAAAGCATGTGGAGAAAATTAAAACTCACTTGTTAAAATCAAGTGCTCGACATTTCCTCCAAAAGTCCTTCATAAATCACACATTTAACGTCTGAAACACACCAAATAATAGCACCCCAGATTCACAGTAGTCAAAGTGAACAACTTCCACACTAAATAGCAGTCAAATGTTATTTGAAAGAGTTGATATACAGTATATTAAATAACAAAGATGCTGACACAGCCTCAACTGTAGTAGTTCTAATTACTGCACTACGCCATGCTACATTATATCACATGGCATAATTTAGTGTATCTTTCTTTGTCAGTGTATTACTCATCATTTTACAAATTACAACTCTTTTATAGGAAGGTAATTCATACTTGGACATAGTGCTAAAATGATGGAGTGTTTTCCTTTTTTCTCAATCACTGATCTTTCAAACTTTTGCATTTAGCAGTATTAATCATGTTTATTAGCCAAGTGTTGTCATAAAGAATGGAATTTCTGTGTTACTTTCATATTCAATTAAAATGGTTTTTTGCTTGCTGCCTCTATCTGCTGCACTCCAGTAATCTATTTACTTATTCTAATTGAGATCCTTGTTCATAAATTCGAAACAAAATCAATACTGCAGTTACATGTTTTTCTAACAATCTATAATCTAGGTGACAGTGTGGGATGTACCTGAGAGGGGAGGGATCTTAAAATACCTTTTAACTCTAGAAATGTTCAGTCTAACTTTTTTTTAGGTGTTCTGTTTTGTGGACCAGATGTATTTTGGAATTCAATACCGTGGTCTACTTAACCTGCTGTTTAAAAGGAAGTTTGTATTCGAGTGTGTAATCCTGAGAAAACTACAGTCTGTAAAATTGCTGCAGAAGACCAGACAGAGATTCGAGACACCAAGTGCTCTGTTTTCTAGACTTCGTGCTTGTTGTAGACAGTAATTACTATGCATAATAGATATCTGGACTCCTAAGTTGAAACTGCTGAATATTGATGATTTCCAAGCACAGCCTGTGCCCAGCTCATTTAACCCACAAAGTGAAGGGTTTCACGTGGGGCATCCCCAGGGTCAGGCCCAGCAGTGGAAGGGGAGCTGCTGAAGCTCAAAAGATAACCAAGCTCAAGGATAAACTGTCATAAACTCTTCAGGGGTGAATTCCAGCTGGAACCTGGTGACACTGGAGGGAGGGATGGCCAAGTGCCTCCAGGATTGACAGTGCAGAGACCTGGTGAGCACAGGGCTGGGCTCAGATGAGTGTCTGGCAGGGATCGGTGGCCTCATGTCCTTTGATAGCAGGAGATGGTGGCTCAGCCTCTCAGATATTCCCGTTCTGATAATTCATTTAATCATGACTGATGATTTCATCCTCAGACATTTAGCTTGTCCTGTTTTCACAGACCAATATTTTGAAAGTAGGTGATGCTGAAAGTGTCTAAAAATATTTTTTTTGCCTGATACTTACTTTGTAATTTAAATTTTGAAAAATTCAGGTGCAGGTTCCAGGTGCTGTGCCAGGTGTTCAGCTGTGGTAAGGAGTGTTGGCTCATTGCTAACCAAGCAAAATATCTCTGAATAAAGGTACATGCCACTCATGGTTTGTTGTGCCGTGTTTTGCAGGTGGGAGTGAATCCTCCTGGGACAAAGACAAGCTGCAGTCTCCCATCACGACGGGATCCCAGCACAGCATTGGTCACCCCACGCTGTCAGGGCAGTCCAGCCTTGGGAGTGCACACCCGCTCAGCCCTCTCCAGCAGAACCACCTGCTCACCAACAGTACGTACTGGGATCATACTGGGAAAAAAGAGTGCCTGGAGCCCTGCTGGGAGCTGGGCTTGCCTTCGTTCCCAGCCTCGGGGAGCGGGGAAATGATGGGGGACACGTGAGTGACAGGACGGTCAGGCCTTCACTGCCAGCTGCACTTGTGTCTCATGTCCAAGCCACCCTCTGCCATCAGTCCAAGTCCAAGTGACTGTTCCCTCCTGGAAGAGTCATTCACTCACTGCTGGGTTTGGGACTGTCAGTCTTTGTCATTTCCATGGATTGAAAGGAAAAATAATCATAAAGTTGCTTAAAATTTTAGCTGTGTGAGAAAATTCTCGACCAGATGGAAATGCTGACCCACCAAATAAAATAGGAGAGCAAGGAATAAATGCAAAATGTCCAGTGAAAAGGTCATGCACTGAACCCAGCTATCCAAAACAACTGGAATAAAATGACATAGGTTGGATTTGGAACTCGGAGCTCCCCAAAAAGCCATCTCTTTTCTTCCCCTTAGGAAAGGAGCAGGTGGGAAGCCATCAGTTCCACTTCTTAGCACCCAAAGAGGGAAGGAAGGGAAGGAAAAAGTATTCCAAGAAAGATGTTTGGGATTAACATTTTAAAAATTAATGAGGAGCAAAGTTATTCCTGTAGTTGATGATGGATGAAGAATGAAAAGCTCATTGTTTATGAACTCTTGTTGCTTGTTATGCTCTTTTAAGTTAATTTTTTGTGTTAGTTTTAGTGGATGAGTGACATTTCTGGCTCCTTACACAAGTTTTAGAGTAGTCGGTTCACTGCTACCTCTGTCAGGCCCCAGACCTGACCAAATCAGAGCTATTGAAATGACTCCTATAAAATGAGTCTGCTTTGTTTGTGGGAAGGTGTGGACCTGAGCATTTTGGATTAAGTGTCAGTAGTTAAATACCACCAGGTCATAGGACTCAAATTCTCTGTCCTTTGTCCTTTTAATTTATGTTCTTGCATAATTCAATACCTGGATTTCTTTTACATACAGACATATTGTGTCCTTTGCTCTTGAGGATATTTTCCAGTGGATTTTGTAGTAGGTGAATGTCTATAGGCTGTTAAAGGGTTTACTGGATGTCAGACATTATGCCCAATGATTTGCAAGTGCAGGATATATTTTCCTCATAGTCCTCTGAAATGTTTGACGGATTGTGTCTTAAAACTGGTGATGTGCTGTTAAATTCTGTTTGTAGTTTGCATTTAGTTTGCATGTCAATTGGACTTTAAGTAGACATACAACTCAATGTGGCCAGATGGTGTCTGGGAGTTTTGGAACTCTATAGAGGATGAGGAAAGATTATTGGGCTGTTAAGGGAGATCTGCAGGGGAACAAAGGCTTGTGGATGCAGGCACTGGAGGGGATTGTCAGAGTGGTTTGAAGTGAAGGGAGATGTATGTGGGCATTGCTTATTGCCTATCATAATTAATATTGGCCTGGATCATCATATAAAATAGAGAGTGAGTCATTAGACATCACAGTTGTTGATCATGATATGCTCATGTTAAACAGGAATAGTGTGGGAGCTGGGAATATTGCAATTCTGCCTTTCCTGGTGGGCACCGTGGTGTTTTTATATCACTGGAGTCAAATTCTGTAGGAATAACATAAGATATGTCAGTCGGTGGTATTTTTTATTATTAGTTCTGTCATACACCAAAAACTGGCCTTCTGGTGCCTGGCTTTCTCCTTTAAAATAGTTTGGATAAACCCAAAAGTTGCAAACTTTTTAGCAATAAACAGTCTCAATGGCATGTGGTAATGACTAGATATATGTTTGTGTTATTTAATATTTGCACCTGAATTTTTAAATGAGGATTTCTAACCTAAATGTCATTTAGAAAAATTATAAGACATTTGTGTTTGGCAGAATGAGTCCTGTTTTTTAGGGTTTTGTTATGAAAAATTAATTTTGGATACCTTATAGTAGCTAACTATCTAAGTGGTCTCTCTAAAGAACTCTTGAAAGCACAATAAGCTAACCAATTTTTTCAGTGAATTGGCGTCTTGGTCTTCTTTTCCAGTGCAGTCATTACTAAATACAAGAAGTAATACACATGCTGAAATGGATATTAATGAAGTATGAGAATCCAGTTCTTGCTAGCAGTAACTTCACCTTTTTGGCAATGTCAAGATCTTAGAGTTGATCCAAATAAATTTCATACCTTCTTAAATTGGTTTATATCCATAGCAGAAGACAATTTAAAGTGACATTTTGAAAATTAAAACCTCTGGCAACAATTTTAACCTCTCATTACGTGTTGCAGTTCACAGACCTTCTGTACAATCGCTCAGTGGTGTCTGTAGTAAAGCCACAGCCTCCTGGATTCGAGACAGAGTATAAGAATTTAGTGTGACATTGCTGAGAAGTGGTAATGGGAAGAAGTCTTGGTAGGAGTGTATGATCAGATAACGTTATTAATAAATATTCATCTGATATGTTGGAAAACATGCAAATTATATGCATGTTTTGTGGGATTTTTTATTCTTTATTTCTCCTAACTAAAGAAATCACTGAACTGGCACAGTCGTATATTAATTTGTCCCTCCCCAGCTGTGTATTCCTTTCCCCAGCACAAACCAGCCTTTCCTGGGCTGCACAGGCAGTTGTCCCCTGTGGAACCCCAGAACTGATAAGAATTTGCTGCTGTTGGGCTTGAGTGGTGGATGTTGCAGTGGGATGTGGGCCTCAGGGTGTCCCAGTGACATGGTGAATGTTGTGGGGCCCTGCAAGGTGTCCCAGTGACATGGTGGATGTCGTGGACCCTCAGGGTGTCCCAGGGACATGGTGGATGGTGTGGGCCCTCAGGATGTCCCAGTGATGTGGTGAATTTTACAAAGAGATGTGGTCCCTCAGGGCATCCCAGTGATGTGGTGGATCATGTGGGCCTCAGGGTGTCCCAGTGACATGGCGGATGGTGTGGGCCCTGCAAGGTGTCCCAGTGACATGGTGGATGTCGTGGACCCTCAGGGTGTCCCAGGGACATGGTGGATGGTGTGGGCCCTCAGGGTGTCCCAGTGACATGGTGGATCATGTGGGCCCCCAGGGTGTCCCAGTGGCATGGTGGATGGTGTGGGCCCTCGGGGCCCGAGTGACATGTCCGTGCTCTCCGCAGGGATAGACCTGCCCTTCATGATGATGCCGCACCCCCTGCTCCCTGTCAGCCTCCCCCCGGCCTCGGTGGCCATGGCCATGAACCAGATGAACCATCTCAACACCATCGCCAACATGGCCGCGGCGGCGCAGATGCACAGCCCCCTCTCCAGGGCAGGGGCCTCTGTCATCAAGGTAAGGCTTCCTCGTGGCTTGCAGAGATCTGCGGTGGCTCTCTCAGGGAGGAGAAGGACGAGGCACTGAGTTCACGCTGCTCCAGCTCACCTGGGCTGCTCCCAACACTGAGCAATACCCACCACTGCAGCCAGGGAGTTCGGCTGCTCTGATCTGTCAGTGAGTCTGTAATGTAATTAAAAATGGACACTGACACTCACGACAGGCTAGAGTAAGATCTCTGAAAGCTTCATAACTCTTCTAAAATGCTGTTTAAAGTCAAATTTAAGAGAAAATGCTTTAGGATATGACAATAATTCTAGTACACTGCAAATCCTGAACAGGCAAATAGCCGAGAAAATCACCACAAGTACGTTTAGTGAGGCTGAAGAACAAAACAGGAATTCTAGCAGTACAAATCCAGAGCAGGTAAATACCTGAGTAAATTATCACAAGTACTTCAGTGGGTAGATTCTCTGGTAGCCAAACCTGAACTTCCTTCTGGTTGGTTAAAACATGTTTGTATTTTGAAAGGCTTGTCCTAGTCTCTGCCAAGTAGGCTGTTCAGAAAGGTTCTTGTCTGTGTGGAGAGCTGCTGTCCTGCAACACACTCAAAAATGCATTAAAAGAAGAAATTTTCAAAATAGAAGTGTGTAGGATCAGTGTTTGTGAAGGATTGGTGTGATGGGATTCTCTAAAACAGTGTGTCCACTTTTTCCTGAGCAAAAATTAAAGGTGTTACCAGTCTGACGTGCGTGTGTGTATTTGCATGCACATGTGGGTTTCTTGTTGACAAAGTAAAATGTTGTCAGCTTTGAAAGTTCATTAGTTTAATCCATTTTTCTTTGTGTTTAAATATATGAATATAGAGCTATCTGTTCTGGAAAGTAAATGTCTTCAGTATTTGTGTTCATTTACACTCATCTATCCCCATCACTCTAGAATCTGACTTCGGAGTTGCTTTATTCTTACAACCCTCACTGATAAGCTGAACTGATTTGCTCTCACATCTTTATTTTAAAACATTTTAATTTTAATGTGTCATTATTTTATCATTGAGAAAGTCACTGTTCTCAACACTGCAGTCCAGTTTGAGAATACATTATTGAGGGTTGTGTTGTACTTCTTTTGTCACAGGCTGGTGCTTCAGGAGATTTTGTTTCTAAATCAAGCAGGGAAAGGAACTCGCAGTGACCAAGCACGTGTTTATTGTTCATGCCCATGTGTTCTGATAGCAGCATCCTCTCAAGGGGGACAACAAATGCCTCTTGTCACATCACTGCAGTAAAATTTTACATCCCTCTGTTGTTGAGGTTCTGGAGAGGTTTGTTTTCCTTCTGATTTGTTTTCTGGCCCTAAGCATCTCCAAAATTACCTCAAATGGTTTCTCATTTTTACTGAGTCCACTTCCAGATTAGGGCAAATATTGTTCTGAATGCTTTGGTTTTGTTGACTTTTTTTTTTTTTTTTCTCATGGACTCTAGGGAGGCTGGGAAAATTCAGGGGCCACATTTCCCATTAGGATCCCTACTTAGGATTAAGATGTGTAAAAACTCCTCTTTATCATCAGTGTACTTGCACAGTTGTTGGCTGGGTGGAGAAAACATCTCTCTCTGATGTATATTAGTTAATACAAGTCATTGAAATATTAGAAATTGGTTGAAATTCCATTCATTTGAAACCATAACCTTTCCTTTAAGTGTTCAGAGACCTCTTGACAAAACCTAATTTAAACACAGCAGTGGAATATTTGCAGCAGCAAGTAAACTTGCAGAAGCTTTTATTGTATTCTAAATGTTACCAGTATGTCAGCATGAAGATTAAATACGTATTTGTAAACAATGCCAGTCCTTTGTAATTTAAACTGCAGTTTTTGCAGGCAACTGGGTTTCAGGCTGTTATTTAGCAGGCCCTTGCTGATGTGAGTTACTCATTTACAGCAATTTTTTCCCCAACACCTGCACCAGAGGAGACACAATATCTCCACAGCAACACAAAGTCTGGCCAGCACTCTGGTGGGAATTGTTTCCTCTCGTGTTGCTGAGGAAAATGCACCAGTAGCCAACGTGACAGAGGCAGAGTGGGCATCCTTTGCTGTGTTACTCTCACCTGTCAAGTGGTGCTGCATCTTTCTCTAGTTTGTCCTGAGTGCTGAAAGTGTAGATGAATTTTATTACGGTGTGAGGCTCCTTTTGTGTTTCCTTCCCTTCTGTACAATCATCCGGCACAGAATGATGACCAGTTAACATGAAATTCTTGTACAAAATGAAACATGTAAAAAAAGAAAAGCTTTGCTGTCCCTGCTGTTAATAATACTTTTATTAGAAGACATTATTTAAGTGCATTTAATAAGTACAAAATATAGCTAGTTTTCAATAGAGTGCAATCCCAGCATCATGTTTTTACTTAAAATGGGAGAAATGAATCAAATATATTGAGTGTGTGTCTGTTTCCATAGTCTGATGACTAAAATACCACTTGGCCTGTTTTCTATAGGTGTGAGAATCAGCTGCTTTATAAGGTTTTGAATGAAGTCATTATGCTTTTTATATCACGTTTGCCATTTAGAAATAAGCTGTTCTACCAAGATATGCATGATCAGCAAAGTTAACATTTAGTGCTCCAGAAAGAAATGTCATAACTATGAAACTTGATTTCTCCCTGACAGGAACACCATAAATTAGGGAGGCACAATGGCCAGGCTCACAAAACCTTCTTAGCCATCTCTAACATGATGTGATGTGATTATAGCAGCGCCAGCAGCACTGTAGCTGCAGGTCTGGCAGTGCCCCTGTGATAAATCCAGCCTTACAGGGATTTACTGCACATCTGAAGAAGCTTGCTGGATTTGAAACTTGGCTCAAATGGCTCAGGAGAATCTCTCTTTTTGAGGGTCTTGTATGGCAAAAGCAGAATTTGTCAGGCACACTGAGTTCACCACCCTCTCTCTTCTCCCTCCTGCATCCAGTTCTTGTCATCTCTTCATTTTCAGAGCTGTTCTTCAGCTGGACCTGCTCTGCAATCCAGGAATGGCCTGGATGTCAAATGAGGATCAGTCTGGGGTGGAATTTGGCTAAGTACACTTGAGTCATAGTTTTGGCTAGAAAAAGCAGTGGATCCTCAAGGCCAGGTTGGGTGGAGCACCCTGGTCTCATGGAAGGTGTCCCTGCACCTAGCAGGGCTGGAATGAGGTGACCTTTAAGGTCCTTCCATCCCAAAACAGTTTGTGATTCCATTAATAAATGTAGCAATTTACTGTTGCATGATAATTTTGTTCCTGAATCTCAGAAAAATCTACTCAGTGGTAATATTTTCAGAAGGAGAGTTGGGATGAGTCCTTTCCAGAAAAGTGAGAGGATTTTTCACTGAAGTTTGTGAAACACTCAGCTCCAGAGAGCAGTGACTACATAATGTGAAGATTTTTATTTTACAGTGCATCTGTAACAAATATGACCTTACATGACTAAAAACATACTGGTTTACACAATTCCAGCCAAAGAGCAGTGAGGGGGCAGGGGAGAGGTTTGGGGTTAGGAAGGTGAAGGGAAGGCTGGCAAGAGCCAAGTCTGGAGCTGTGACTGTGACTCTTCACTGAAAGGCCACTTTTCCAGATGTGCTTGGGAACAGGCTGGTGGGAAATACTGAAATACTGGGTCAGGCTGAGCTTGAAATTCTGGGAACCAAACCCATACCAGGGCCTTAAGCTGCTCCTTTTGTGTTAGATATGCAAAGAGTACTGAGAGTAATGAGGCAAAACGTCATGCCAGAGATCTGAGACTTCTTTTCTCCCAAGTTTCCCCTGCTTCTCATTTTACTTACCTGACATATTTTGCACCCTGCTTTCTCCTCTTGCTCACATCTCACCCTCTTCCTCCTTGTGCTCCCTCCCTTTCCTTCTGGCAAACAGCCTCTTTGGAGCTGCTGAGGGATGTGTTTCTCCTGAGTAGGAGTAGTTCTGAAAATTGGTTTCCTGCTGTCCATTTTTCTTCTGTTGTCATCCCCTCATGCTTGCTGTATTCCTGCTTTTCTCTTATGTTTCGTGTTCTCATCGATGTCCCAGTTAGGAATAAATGGTGCTTTTGTTGAGTGCAAATAGGAAACACAATAAAAACAAAAAATTAAAATTCTTAAAAAAATACAGCTTTTTTATTTTCATATTTTGTAATTCCTTGAGAATTTCACCCCAGTGCACTTTAGAAACTAATCTGATAAGCAGAACAAAGCATTATTTGTACAGTGGGATCTAACTAGAGGTGCAATAGAGACTTCTGAATCTCCTTCTCTTTGAGTTTTGTTTTTCCCATGATTTTGTCGGATTGTTAAAGCATTTGTAAAGGGTGTATATGACATGATTTTAAATTCCCTGAAGAGAGTACAGATGGGCTGTGTAATTATTGCTGAGAGGTGCTATTTTTCTGTGTGCTCTACAACTCACATTCATAATATTTACCTGACAGCCAGAAAAATGTGGCCATCTCAGAATGGTCTGAAACACTTCTTCTCACAATAGAAACATTTCCCATTACAGAATTTCTAACATCAGTAATTTCATATCTCTCTGTGCATTCAATCCATTATGAATTGTTTTCAGAATATTACAACATTTATAAAATAAACCTTCTCTGCAGTGTAGTGATTTTTCATATTGTTAGATTTATTCCGTCCTGTTCCATAGCAGGCAGCTGATTGCTGGATGGGACTGGGATATGTTGGAGGAGCCACAGGAGTTTGTTTGCTTCTTAGAAGGTTAATTTTTTGTGGCTGTATTTGAGGTGAAGGAGGAGTGAGTGTGCAGGTTTTGTATCTCTTTATTCACTGATTCAGTGAAATCACTCTGCTGGGAGGTGTTCAGATCCTTTCAAATTGCATTAAATACCCTTCTCAGCTCCTCCTTGGAGGAGGCTGTCCCTCTCCCCACAGTGCCAAGAACACCTGGCTCCTTACCAACCTCATTGAGAGGTTTTAAGCATTGAAAACTTATTTTAAACTTCCAAGTGGAAAAAAAAAATCCGATCCGAAACATCTCTTTTTGCAGAGCTTGCAAAGGAAAATTGTTAGGCCAAGCACATCTAAGCTCTTAGTTCTGGCTCAGATCTTTTTAGTATTAGCTTAGTCATTTGCATTTGTCCTTAATAACTGATATGGCTCTAACGTAGATGAGGTAGAGCATTTTCATCATTAGTCCTGGGAATACCTTTCCTCCCTTCCATGGCAGCACTGGGTGAAACAATTCAGGAGAGGGGCACAAGTACCAAGTTTCCACTGTGAGATCCTCTCCAGTTTCAGGCACTGTTGTGCTCTCAGATTCCAAGTAAAACATCAAGATCTTAATCCAGGAGTGAAGGTTTTCATGGCTGTCCCAGTGACTGCTAATTTAAGAAACAGGGAAGAAGGCAGCTCCTGTTTGGCTGTTTCCCAACACCATCTGATTAGCTACACTTCTCTGTTTGGCTGAGCAGCTGGCAATTAATGGATTGATAGGAAGTAGTCACAAGGTAATGGAATTAGTGAGTGAACATCTGGTATTAAAATCAGTAAATGTAGGAGTTTTTATGATTTCTTAAATTCTGTGGAAAAATAATTGCCAGTTGACTACAACTGAAACAACTATATGTACACAGTGGAAAAAAAAAGTGCATTTTAAATGGCAAAGTACATATTTTAGGCCAAAGACTTCCCTATACACTGCAAAAGATGAATGGGATCCAGCTGGCTTTCAGACACACAGATCCTATCTTGGTTTTTAGACCAGCTGTTTACCTTGTTCATCTCCAGTACCTACAGCAATCACAGCTACTGTAAGTAGCTCAGAAGACCAACAAGTCACCCCAGTCTTTGTGTGTGCTTATTCACAGAGTGGAATGACTCAAAATCCAAACCAAACTGCTCTTCTCTAGCCCAGAAATGGCTGTGATCATCCTACTTCTTGTTGGCCTCAGTTCAGGTGTAGCACAGCTCCTGCTTCCTGTGGCAGGGGTATTCTTTTCCTTGGAAAAACCTAAATTTAGTAGTCCATCAGTTAAGGACTGTAAACTTGAGAGCAGTATTTAAAATGTGCTGGTTACTAGGATTCAAACAGCATTAGTATCAAGTAAGGTCAATTGGAAAGAAATACATCTTATTATTAACTAAAAAAAGGAAGTGTTAGCAGTTCAGTTCTTTGCTGACTGGAATTGTGACTTGTGTTAACTTTGCTTGTTCTTCTCACTCACTGAGGATGGGATTCAGCCAGGGAGGGAGGAGCAGAGGTAGCTCAGCAGAGAGGTAGGGCTGTAGGTGGGGAAGTCTGCAGGCAGACTCTGCCTGGCTCCACAACCCTTCCAGGGAGTCAGGCTCTGGTTTCTGGAATTTTTTTATTTCTGTGTAGTCCATTTTGAGACTATGAATGGAGATCTTGCAACCAATGGGAGGCTGAGGTGTGGCATAATGAACATCCCACTGTGCAAGTCAATGCTGGGATTTTTTTCTGCCAGTTCCTCGTGTTTTTCCATCATCAGAAATCTTTCTAACAACTCCTGAAAACTCTAATCTAGGCCTAAAACCAGTAGAATCTCCATTTCACCTTCCTTTCCATTTCATTAGATAGGGTGAATTCCAGCCACTGCAGAGCCCTGTAGAGTAGAGCAGCAGCACCTCAATTAAATATGAAATATGAAGATAAATGTGTGAATAAAACATTGAGGACTCAGACAAACTTCCAAAACCTGCTTGTCAGCAGTGAAATGCCACTAAATCCTCTAGGAACTCATTAATAGATTAACATTTGGAAGAGTAATTACAACTACATTACAACTAAGAATAAAGAAAAATAAAAAGGAAAATCCAGCAGTATCATTCCTCTTAACTCTTGACATAAAAGGAAGATCAATACTATAAAAAAAAACAGAGCTAAGGAATTAAGGTCAAGATGATTATGTCAGAAATAGGTAAGCTGTTCATATATATTTCAAATAAAACTACTGTGTAGTATTTGCTATTATTGGTGTGGAATACTCCCTCACAGGGGAAGGAAGAGGGATATTGAGCCGAAATCAAGGATCTGTCTGGCAATTGGGTGAGTTCATGACTTCAGTGCTGTTAAGCTAAATCACAACTAAAATCAACAATGTCAAGTATTGTAGCTGCATTTCCTGAGGCAGAGAAGGACACTGATTTTTAGTGAGACAAATATATTACCCTTCAAGAGGATTAAATACTGGAAAAGTCCTTTTTGAGAATTTATGTTACAGCTCTGTAAAGGAAGGAAAAAAAGATGAGATAAAGTAGGTACTGTAGATAGATAAATAGGTGAGATCTTGAGAAATGTTTTCATTTTTCATAAAATTCTCACAATCTGTAGAACCCTTATGTATAATTCATTCAATTATAACCTGGAATATTAATCTTGCAAATTTATGAATAGGAATAAATATAAATGGGGAAAATATTACTTTACTTAGGAATGTATTTTTATTACTGTGAGTTTACCTAGTGTGTAACCAGACTGCCCTGCAGGATGCAGGGGGAACTGAGCCATTTTCAGGGGGGGAAAAATATATGAAAAGTAATGGGGCTATAAAATACATAGATGACAAATCAAATGAAGTCATCAATGTGTAAAACAAAATGTTAAGATTTTAGATTTGCAATTTTCCTATTTAAATGCCCTCATTGATTTGTTACAAATACTGTTAACCCTGTGTTTGGAAAATGGTGAGGACATTATCACTTGTGTTCTCATTTGTAATAAAATAGATTAACTTGCTGTGAAATTTTAACTAGGCTGAGACACAACAGTAGCTACCTAATGAACCAGAGCACATTGCTGTTAAGTAGCTAAATAGATGCATACTGATTACAGGACTGAAAAATGGATCTGTTTACCAGCAAAAGAAGAGTCTGCTCATAGCATTATTCATTATAGGAGGGGAAATTCAGAACATTTCCACAAAAACATTTAGAAATGGACAGTTTCTTGATCCATATGCAGCCTCACATGGTGATACTCCTTCCTCATTTGGAACATGTATGATACAGAGGGAATTTCTGTTCCTTTGTTGCTTATAGGGGAAACTCTGCATTCCCTGTGCCTGTACATTGGTGTAATTGGTAAGACATTAGATGAAATAATCAACTAATTCTCTTAGAAAGTGATTCACTGTGTGATTAAGAAGGACTTTTTATTTGACACTTGTACATCTGCCTGAAGATTTCAAACCAAGACCCTGAGTCTGAAGGCAAATTACTCCAAGCAGAGATTATTTCATAGTGAGAGACAATGGGAAATGCAGTTACCAGAAGGAGCTGGAATACTTTGCTTTTCCAAATCATCAGCTTTTGAATTACTCAAATAACTCCCATTTAAGATGACATATATGGCTGTTTGTGTGATATCTAAGTGTTAATTCCTAGTCATATTTGTTCATAGGGTTTTTTTACAGAACAGTTGGCATGTCCTCTCCTTGGCTATTCATTTTCATGGTTGCAGTAGACAATGAAATTTACTTAAACTATGCACTCTTCTGTAAAATTAATCATTTCAAAATGATATCTTAATTGTAAATTGAGTGCTCTTTGTGGTTAAAAGAGAGGAAATAGTGCCAAAGAGGACTGTTAAAACTGAAATCCATGCAAATGAAATTGCAGTCAGTGTTGTAACCTGTTAGCAGGAACCTATTTGGAAGCTATTATTTGCACAAAGGTAAAAAACACACAGGATTTATCCACTCAGGATTGCATGTATCTGGTTTGTTATTTAGGACAGTACTTTTTGGGGTAACAATGTGACTTTCAAAAGCAACTCAGTAAGCAGCACATCCACAAAGTCCCGACTCCCTTTTACTCATCTATTCATCTCAGCAGCCTCCAAACACTCTCTTTTGGAGGCCAAAAGGAGACTTTAAGCTCAGTGACTTGGACCTTCGTTTTTCTCTCACAAAATTGAAAACTAATTTGTGTAAAACCATTCAGTTTTCAAAATTGTAAAAACTTGTGGATCAACAGAATAGACTCATATCTGTTAAATATTAGCATTAAAAATCTCCCTTTCAGATCTGTTACTGTACATTCATTAAATAACAGATAATTAGTGAAACTGATCCACTGAGGATTAACAGCTATGTAATAGATACACATCTGTTACATGGCTTTGGGGCTGGGTTGTTATTTAATGTACAATAACAATCCCATTAAAACCACGTCCAGTGCCACATTCTCAGCTGGTGTGGTTGGGGTAGGGAAATGCCATCCCATGCTCTGAGGAGGATCCAATCTCCTGTTCCCTTTGCATAACCCTCAGAAGTATCTGCAAATACAAAGATGAGTGTGGCTTAGAGGGATGGTTTTAATGGGTAACAGAATATTCTTGTTGATCTTGCTGGCAGTGTAATTAATGAATTGCCCTGATACATCCAAACAGCAGCTTTTATATCAGGGATTTATAATGGAAAAACTTCTAGGAGCCACCATGTGCTTCCCTAAGCTACATTATTGATTCAGGCTTCCTCCTAGAAAACTGCATAAAAACTTCAGATGCTTCTGAGTTTATTTTCCAGAGTACACAGTAAATTGCTACCAAGGAGCCAGATTGACTATTCCTAATGAAACATCTTCAGAACAGGTTAGAAAGGAGGAAAGATTGCAAAGTTCCTTTGAGACAACTTTCCCAGATGAACTGTGGTTGTGATTTTTAGTGAGGTGGAGGCAAGAGAATCTCTTTTTTTAAAAAAAGGAAGTTAGATTTCAGTTCTGGGTTTGCACAGGAAGCAGCTGATTGCCAAGGATGAGGGCAACTCCAGAGGTTCAGGTTCTGGAGTTCTGTAAATTCAACCATTTTTCCTCATTAGTGTCTCTCCCTTGGAATTACACCTTCAAGGACTTGAATAGAGGTTTTGAAACATAGAAGGCACTTCAGGAGAAAAATATCTGGAGTAACTCAGGCCCTGATTGTCCCTTTCAGAAGATTCTCATTTTCTGTTGATTCTGGGAACAGGAATGAAGGGCACTGAAATTTTTAATTAAAAGTATGTGTGTGGAAACACTGGGTTGAAAGGATCTCAAGTGTCCTCACAATCTCTTGCCTTAAGGATGAACTTTTACTTATGCCTTGTTTGTGTGATCTGTTCCTAAAGATTATTACTGATAAAATTCCATGGCATCTTCAGGCAACTTAAAAGTATAGCTACACAGAAATGCATAATTCAATTTTGCCTTTTTAATTTCTTTTATATTTCTTACCTTTTTTTTTTTCTCCTTACCTTAAGTATTTTAGAGATTAATATCAAAGTTTATAATGCAAATATAAATGTGACATTTTGTGAGCAAACTCTTGTTTTGGTTAAAAACTGGTGCTTTTCATGCAAGAGGGAAGTTTGTACCAGAGCCACAGCTTTTGTCATTTGTTCAGGTGCTACCCTGAAAAGATACTGATGTAATTTATTCAGGTACAGATTCTACTTACAAATTCACAAGTACAGATTCTAATTACAAATTTGACTGCATTTAGCGACAGTTCAGTCCAACTGTGAACTGTTTATTTGAAATGTGACTCATATATGGCAGTCTTACTACCTGTAGATTAAAAGTAGTTTGTGAGAGCAACATGAAAGAATATTCTATATGTTCCTACGTGTGAAAAACTTAGAACATAAAAAGTTGCCAACAAGAAAAAGGTGGCAAATGATCAACTAAGTTGTTTGTAGAAGCCTGTGTTGGTTTTGGCTGTAGATGACTACGCTGCTCTTAGACACGAGTTCTGCTCTCTGTTTACCTCAGCAACACCATTTGTTACCATTACTTTTAAGCCAACCTCACTTTTTTATCCTGACCCTCGGTGAAGCCCGTGGATGAAAGGGCCCAGCTTTGCTTTGCTTCTGTTTGCAGGAGAGGATCCAGGACAGCCCTTCCCCGGCGCCGTCCCTGGAGGACAGCCAGCGGCCCGGCAGCCACGCGTCCTCACACCCCAGCAGCAGCGCGTCCAGCTCCCCGTCCCAGCTGGACACCACCCCCGACAGGATCGGTCAGTGCCGCGGCCGCGCTCCCCTCAGCGCTCCCCTCAGCGCTCCCCTCAGGGGCTCCTCGCGACCTTCGGTTGGGGGAAGCGCTCGCTTGCTACGGAACACGCGGGAAGTTCATCCCCGTGGTTTTGTAAAGTTAAACACGGTCTCAACTGCATCAAAGGAAATACAGGCTGGATATTAGGAAGGAGTTTTTTACAGAAAGGGTGATAAAGTTAAAGTTAAACACGGTCTCAGCTGCATCAAGGGAAACACAGGCTGGATATTAGGAAGGCGTTTTTTACAGACAGGGTGATAAAGGCCTGCCCAGGGAGGTGGTGAAGTCACCATCCTTGGGTGTGTTTAAAACAGGACCGGATGTGACACTCAGTGCCAGGGTTTAGTTGAGGTGTTAGGGCATGGGTTGGACTCGATGATCTTTAAGGTCTCTTCCAACCTGGTCATTCTGTGAATTCTGTGAGGTTCATCACTCAGCAGAGCCCAGCCCCTCCTCTTGGCTTCCTCCTGTGCCAGTATCCCCTGCACAGAGGGATCACCTTGTAGTTTCCCTGGTCCAACCAGCTCCCTCAGCGTGCTTGGGGAGGGAAGTGCTGCTCGAGCCACCTGCCGTTGAAAAAGAGCAAGGTATCTTTTTCTCTGCATGTGTGTGGGGAAAGTCATGGATTATATGATGACTTCTTTGTTCCAAAAACTTCCCTGTGCTCCCACATTCCTTCATCACCCCGAGGCTGAGGCCCTTCTGGCTTTTTTGTTCCCTCCACCGCAGCTTTCACAGCCTGTGCAGTATTGATTAAAATGCTAATTCCACCTAGAGGAAGTTTAGATCCTATTCTTGGTGCTTCCAAGAGGGATCTAGGGCAACTCAATTAACATCTCCTCACGTCAGTGTGTGTCAACACTGCCATCTCCTCATGGCCTGGAGCCCGTGCAGGCATTGCTGAGCCAGATTTAAACCACAAAAGCCATGCACTCCGGGTGAGTCACTGGAGAATTCCCTCCCATGCACAACCTACCCCTGGGATTTTGCAGTTCTGACCCCAGTCCTTGCAGCAGCACCACAGCACTGCCCAGCACAGTGGATGGAACCTGGATTCTTGCCTAAATCTGTGCACACACAGGGCAGAGACTGTGGAGTCGATTCCCCTCATCTTTTTCCTGTGTAAAACAAGGCTGGAAATAGACAGAACAAGAAGCTTTTAACTTCCTCTAGCAGGGAAAAGAGAATCTTGATGTCTCTCTATGGAGATCTGGTGCTTGCTGTTGTAATGATATGGATAAATATTTTTCATTGACAGAAATACAATGATTTTTACTTTTGCAATTATAAAAAAAAGCTCTCCCTAAAATATGGTAATGAAGTTTGTAACGAGTGTCCTCCCTGGAATAACTGTGAAGTCTGTAATTGGTGGATTGCAGAGAAGGAAATGTTTTAATCAACTAAGAACAAAGAAAGAGGCATTCTGAAGTCATAAATTGCAGGTGTTAAGTAAAGAATTCCCTTCAGCACTGAAATGTTGGGGGGTGTTTTGCTGTCACCAATCGATTTGTGCTATGATCTGGCAGTCTGCGGTTTTTATTAAGCTTACTGCTTTATAGATAATTACTAATACTTAAATCCTTAAATGTATTTTTCACCAAAATGGTTTTTGGGAAGTACTTTTCCCATAATTAATTAATTTGAATATTTCACAAGAAATCACATTCATCTCAGTAGTAATTTGTGTTCTGTCTTGGTATCCTTGTCTAATAAACTTGAGCAGATTAGCTTTTACTGCATAATTTATTTGGCTCTAAGAGTTAAAATATGAAAATATCAACCAAGAGGAAGTATAATTTAATATTTTATTTTCTCTTAACTTTTTTTTACTGACAGTGTTATATAACTGTGCCCTCTGATTTTTTTAGCAATGCTGACCAACAGCAGGGAAGGAGAACTCATTGACCAAGAAACTGGGACCAGCCTAAAAAAAATACAAAAGGAGAAAGGTAAAATCACAGACTGTTTTCCATCTCAGGCATTTAATTGCACTTACTATGTGTTTTATTCCTTTTTCTCATGTTCTGCATATGCAACGACATTATATTACTAATTTAAGAGAACTAAGTGCTTAATTGCAATGAATAATGTATCCAGTGAACTCACATGGAAGTGTAAGCAACGAGAACTTTGCTTCTCTGTGTTTATATAGCATAAGGGTAGTATTTTGCAGGTCTTTTGGCTCAATTATTTATGAAGTTCCAAGCAAATATTTGATCAGTCATGTGCTATTGTTTGTTTGCCTTCAGGGGATGTGTGTGCAGACTGCTCTGATGCTCTGGGTGAACAATATAATTTTATATTGTCTCACCAGCGAGGGGCAGCAAGGGAAGAGGTGATGTTTGACCTGGGGGATTCTCCTGTAGGCAGGGAAGTGCTTCCTCTGCTGGGCTCACCTTGCAGAGTTTCTTGGGTGCTGGAGGAGGTGAATACTCAGGGATTTATTCTGGAAAAATACTGCAAAGAGATGTTGAGGGGTTTAGTGAGGTTTTTGAGTGAAAAAGATGTGAAGGGAAAGAAAGAGAAGGAAGAGACAACATAAGCTAAATGTACTTGTAAGTCTACTGAGAATATTCATATTTATCATCATAAATGAAAGCACAAACTGTTTTATATTTTGGTTGAGGTGATATTAATGTATTTTCAGAGAAAACTAAAAGGCAGGCATAGACAATTTTATGGGCTACTCAGAAGAGAATTTGGAGCCCCTCCATGCCCTGTGGTTCCAGAGTTATATAAAATTATTTGAGCAGTGTCAGGGTTTTGTTCAATCAGCTCTCCTCCTTAGAGGTCTGTGGCTGATGCAGTCATGGGTAGGAAGAGCCTGAAACGTCCTCCTTATATTTTGTATTTCTGTACTCAACTCTCCTTGAAGACAGAAGCTGTTTTCTATTCACTGGTTTTTCTGGGCATTTAAGCACTTTCCTCATGAACCCCAAAAGAGCCCTTCTGTGCCATTCTGAGGTAATTTTATGTCTGGATCATCCTTCTTAAATTCTTCCCTCTTGACTCCTGTTGACATTTACAGAAAGTTACCAGCCATACCTTCACTCCTAAGATTTAAAAATTACATTTCTGTAGTAATTGCATAGTGAGTATTTAATCTGAGCCTGAAAGTATAGTTGATTATAATTCTGTTGAACTGTACATGGTTTCTTGCCACATGTTCAGTAATTTTTCAGTGAAACAATTCAGTATCCTGTGGGGTTCAAAGATGCAAATCATGTACTTCTTGGTAGTAGTAGCAGTTCTGTCACTCAGGATGGATGAAGGAAGGTACAGTTTAAAAATCTGAAAAAATAATTCAGAAATCCCCAAAGTGAAAATAATTGAACCTCCACCACCTGTGAACCCAATTCCCAGGCTCCTGTGATCATTCTTTTTAACATGGATGAAATCACAAAAATCTGATGCTAACAGTTTGTGTGCCATAATTCTCTTTAAGATTAAAGTTGTGTAGGTTTATTCATTTCCTAGTCTACATTTTTGCATAATTTCTTTAATTGATTAAGTACTGGGAAATACGTCTTTATACATGTGTTAGTTCTGCATGCACTTAGGGAATGTTTTTAGAATTACTTTAGTGTGCAGAGATCCACCTACATCAGAAAAAAAAGCTTCAAAATCACAAGACATTTTAAAACACTATTTTAGAGACAGAACAAAGTTTCTGCTTTTCTGCTTGGTCTGCAGATAGTTTTTCTCAGAAGTTTTTCTCAGAAAATATGAGGATGAGAAATTTATATTTTTTTGTCATGTACAGCTGTGATTTTTCAAGTCATCCCATGGCTCCAGAACCAGAAACTTTTGATGATATTAAGTGGGACTAATACAGAAACTGTAAAGGCACCAACCTTTATATCCAGGAATCCAATCTGATTTTGCATTAATCAGTGGGACAGACCTATACTGCACTTTCTTAGGAACCACTGGGGTTAGTCCTTGATAATTTGTCCCAGTCCTCTGTAGATTCTTTGTTCCTAATACTGTTATTGTTTTCTCCTGTACAATTATTTTGGCCTCAGTTATGTTGAGTGGGTTAGAGTCAGGTGTGGACAGTGTGAGGAGTGGGATCTGTGCTGCCTTGCCCTGCAGAAAACATCCATGTAATTTGTATACAGAGCAAGCTTTGTTTTTCCAAACCTGCCATTGCTCTTACCAAGGCAAAATATATTCACCATGGAAAAGATTTTCAAAGTTATTAAGAAGGAATGTAGTTAAAATAAAAGTATCAACATTTATTAAGTATGACAAGTAAGCGGTTTATACAACCGTGGCAAACATATGTTTTCACATCTGTTTTGAGTAATATCATCATGATTTTAAAAATGATTTATAGCTCTGCAGGCCATAAAATGCCAGCTCTGCTGTAAGTTGGAAGTTTTCAAACAACAAAGAAATTATTGAAGGCATATATTGAATGTGTTTTTGTGTTATACACCTTGACATAACTTCACAAAGCCGAGCTCTCTACAACAATTAAGATAGCAACAATTGAAAATTAAGGAACTCAAATTTATCAGGAGTACTGTTTATTGAAATCTTAGCATTAAAAAAAATGATTAAAGTTATTGTAATGATTATAGACAAAATATCCCTCAGGATACACAGGTTTTGTTTTCTGTATCCCATTTTAAGTGATCTCAGCAACAGACAAAAATGTGCCACTTTGTTCTCATCAAAGTAATTTCAAGGTAATTAGGGCTGAGGAGAACATGGCTTCACAACAGTGCTTCTTTAAAAGACAGTTAATATGAGGTTGTTGCAATTCCTGTGATTTGTTTGCATGTGTTGGTGGGGCAAAATTTCCAGAATTGGTGGTTGTCTCATTGCAGAGCATTTAGAGCCCAGTTACAGCCATACCTATGAGCTTTTTGAAGGAAACATGCCATTAAATCTCAATTACTCTGCTTCTTTTCATCATCCTTTTAGAGGAAATATGGTCAGATTTAACATTAGAGGGCAACAAAGTCAAACATCTTTGGAAGTCTGCATGGTTTTGGGGTCTTTTTATATATATCTAAAATTGTTTTTACTGCATGGATTACATGCAGTACTATATTTTTGTCAAATGCCTTTTTCTGGCATGTTACACCAGCATTTTGCCTGTGCATCTATTTCTGAGTGAAAACCATATCAAGAGTAATCTGCACTTTATTTTGAAATCACTAGTGCAAGGAAACAGTTACAAAACCCCCCGTAGAACGCAGCCCACATTTTACCTGCACAATTACTCTCAGAAACTACACTTTAAATTCATCTGCTTCAATACATATCCTGGAAAAAGTCTCTATTGTGTGGGGTGGGATTGTGTTTGACACAGCCCTGTATAGGCTTTACAGAAAGCTCCATATGAATTCTGGCATGAGGAAGGTGAAATGAGCCAGAAAAGAATTTGGCCTTGCCTTCCAGCCGGATTTAGATGCTGGTACAATTATTCTGTTTGACTGCATGACAAGAAATATTTCAAACTCCTCGCACAGGCTGGAGCAATAAAAGGCACTGGCCCAGCTCTTGCCACAGTGAAATCAGTGGGGATGTACAGGATGTCTTCAGTGCGAACAGTTTGACCAAAGCTTGGTCTTTTGGAAGGTTTTCTTCCCCCAGCTCGTGCTGATGGTTGTTATCCACACATGGATAGCATGTTCACATGGGGTTTGGGGTGCAAACCAGAGGAAAATATTGTAGGAAAATTCCATTAATGACCGTACTGTCAGACTTACCCACTGTTTGTGTAGTCTGTGAGTACCAATAAATATGAGTTTTGCTGAGAATTGGCCTGCCCTGCACTCGCAGAGCTCCGTCCTCCAGCCCATCCTGCATCTCCAGAGCCCAAATCCAGGCTCTGGGGCTGTGTCCCATGGCCCTGCACATGGTAGTGTCCAAACTCTGCACCTGGCAGCTCTGCCTTCCCAGTTTATTAAAGAACACCTTTTCCTTTATTGCTTCAAGGAAAGGGGAATTTTGCATCATTTCTGTCCGCTGAGTGAAATATTTTCAGATGGCCAGAGACCACGGTAATGAAAGAATAACCATATTTATTTATTGGATTTCATTAGCAGAAAAGAGGGTTTATGCTGTTTAAATTAATCACTGCCAAAGGACCGGGCTACTCAGGATGTGAGGGGAGGAGAATAAGCAGGTGCAGAACACCTGAAACAGCAACAGGCTGGTGGGGGCTGTGCTCCAGAGAGGGGACTTTCCCAGCAATTAATCTGAAAGCATCCAGATGGAAAAGGGAAGGAAGGAGAAGGAGAGCAAGGAGCATAAGCTGAACCACACAGTGGCTGTGCAAAGTGTGCAGGAGGTGCCAGCACCTCACATGGTCTCTGTGCTGCTTGTTTGACGTGTCAGTACTGGCATCTTAAAGATAAAATGAGAAAAAAGATGTTTTCTTCACAAGTGTGTTCATGAATACATGAAGAGCTACCCAAATCAGGAGTGAAACCATGTTCATTCTGGTGTCTAAGTGTGTGTATCACAGACCCTGGGGTTGTTTCGTCAGCAGTGGGTGCAATAGTACGTAAATTTAAAGGTTTCTTTTTCCCAAAGCCTTGAGTGACATGTGCAGTGTAAATGTCCTGGATAAGTCAGAGGTATTTTTACATTTTCTATCCTCAGAGAAAACTGAAAGATAAGAATCACAGTGCTCTATTCTGGGTGGAGGCATTTTCCAAAAGTGTTTTTTTTGTTGTTAAATTTAACCTACAAATGAACTGACAGCTGTTAAAAAGGTGGCCTAATAGTAGATGGGCTTGTCTGTCCGTCAGTCAATCAAAAAAAACCCAAACCCAAAAAACCAAGGCAAACTCTATTTACACTTAGGTTCCCAAAATGTAAATAATTAATAACGGTAAAGCTTTAATTTTTGAAGTGTCTGTGCTCATGATGTTATGATTGTGTGCTTAACCATTGCTGAAAGATTTATAAATAAAAAGGCAATTATGCAAGAGATGCTAGTGAAGTACTCCAAGGTCACACCTTTTACATTCCGTTTATATTAGAGCTTTATTTGCAGAATTATTTTTAGGAATGCTCTTTTTCTGATTAGTAAAATACCTACTTCATAGTTATCTTGCCAGATGGGCTAAGGCAGCTTCTTGCATTGATATATAATTTATTAATATGTTTAATTTAGTAGATTTCAGTGACTTTAATGTATCGCTGTCTAAACACTACAAATTATGAGTCTGTATAAACATGGTGAAATAATGAAATTTTCTTTACCGAAAAAGCTTTGAAACAAATTTTTAGTAAGGTATTCATGTCAGTCTGTGCAATAAAATGGGCAAATAAGAGGGAGATGAGGAAGCTACTCTTCAGTCAGTTGTCTCTTCAGGGACATTCCCACTTCTCCAATACTGTGAATTGTTTTATGTAGGTTCATCTGTGCTATATCAAATTTGAAGAGCATAAGAAGAGGATAAAATTGTTGATTTTCACCCAGTGACCTAAGAGAGCTTTTGGATTAGGCCCAGGAATCTTTTCCTTAGCACTGGTCTAAAACCTAACCCACTGGATTCTCTGCCTGTTGTTAGCTCTGGTGCAGAGTTATTAACCTGAGACCCGCAGTTGGTGCCATTCTTAATGTCTTTAATTCTCTTAATAAGAGTTATTTAATAAGTTTGGCTTCAGTCCTCATTATGAGCAGTAGGATGTGGACAGTCTGTGTCCTGAGAGGTTGCTGAATGTTTTTGTCATTCAGAAATCCTTGGGATCTTGGGGAATGTGCCAACAGGGGCTCAGCCTGCCCTGCCTGAGCACCAAAGCTGCTCAGGGGCAGTGTGCTCCTGCATTGGTGTGCCCAGGTGTGCACACAAAAGAGGAAGAAAGGGATAAAAATACAGATAAAAATTCAAATTAGTCATAAAAATTGTTAATGGGTGACTTTGGAAGTTTTGTGGTATTTGTGACTGAGGAAGACCTTCAAGAAATTCACAGAAGCTGCGCTTCATAAAACACAGCTCTTTCCTGAGGGTTCCTACCAGTGAGCCAGAGTTTGTCCTGCTGCCCACAGCTGGATGTTCCAGATCAGTGGAATGCAGAGCTCATGATTGTGACAGCAGTGTGTGCTCCTGCTGTCAGAAGAGCAAACCCAGCACTGGTGGATGGTATTTTTTGTAGCATTTTTTGTGTACTCAGGGACTTTTTTTCTAATTTGATCCTGAATATCTAAGATGGCTCTGTGGAGTGTGTCTGTCTCCTGTGTAACAGTCACATTAAGATGGCAATTAAGGGCTCTGTCTTCCCTTTTTTGGAGTACTTGCTGCCCAGAGGCTTCTGGGGACAGCAAGGCTGAGACAAAACTGCACATTAAGGTTCATCTCCAAAGTGGTTTAGAATGCTTAGTGCATTCGATTATCCCTCATTATAACAAATAATAAATCCTTAGTGAACGTCTAACCCTAACCATTCAAGGATTCTGTGCTTAAGATAGTGAACTAACCTCCGAGTGGAAGTAGAAAAAGATTATTCTTGATGTGTAGTCATGAAACCAGAATAAATGTGTTCTTCATTATATCCCAGACATTGTGTTGAGTTCCTTTGATAAAGTTACATGAATTCTTATTAACAGAGCTGATAATGGCCCATGTGCTCATCTCAGAAGCCACTGAGGCTGCAGATTACAGGAAATGAGATTTCATGTTTGATTGTTGGGACAGAAGGCACCACTCCAACACTTGGACTACGTATGGGATTTGTGTGTTACAGCCACAGTCGTTTCTGGGGATGGAGAGTTCTCAGTGGGTTTTTCATATGATCAGCTGTACTTTGGAGGTTCACCATCGTGCCTGAAAGAGCAGGAGCCCACAATTGTAATCAATCTATTTATTTCAACTGGATTAGCTCAGTTTGTTACAGCCCAGTGCTGATAATTCCAAGGCTCTAAGGCATTTATCCTTGCATGGGCCATTCACTGAGGAGTTGGATTTGAAGATACGTGTGGGTCCCCTCTGAAGATTCCCAGCTATGAATCTCATTCTTTTAGCAGAATTGATAAAAAGATAGAAGGAGAGACAGCTGTGAGCTCTGAAATTGGAGGCGAACAAGTACAAACTAGAAAGAGGGATTGCTCCTATACAAAATTCCCCAGCACACTTCTTTGGTCATGCTTGGCCTTTCCATGTTGGTGTCAAAATACCAACTGATTTATTTTCTTCTTTTATTTTGACTTTATAGTCAGTGTGAAAGTAGTTTCCAAAGCAGATTTTTCTTCTAGTTGACAGAATGTGACAGGCTATAACAAGCAGTTTAATAAATAAAATTCTGCTTCCAGGTGTATTCCGAGATGTTATAATCTATAAAACATGGTGCAGTTTTGAATCTTTCTGTTTCACACGTCAGTGGGGCTGCTCTGTGGTATTTTGATAGTTAGAGCTGGTTTGTGTGAATTTGCTGACATATCCCATGGCTGTTCCAGGAGCGAGTTGTCAGCAAGGGGATCCAGAGCTGTACAAATTTCACTGACAGTGCAGTGGACAGCCTCTTGTGCTGTGGTGGGAGATGCCTTTTTATGTGGAATGATGGAGCATCTCCAGGAGATGGCTGAGCTGGAGCAGAAAATGGGATGTGTGTGTGTACACGTGCCTACTCACAGAGGCCAGAAAATCAGCATTGTTGAGAAAATAACATGTTCTTGATACATCTGTAACCTCTGGGGACTTTTTAGCTGCTGTCGATTAGGAGACTGTATTTGTTGTCTGGGTTTTTGTTAGTTTGAAAATCTTGAAATTGACTGTAATGATGGCACCCTCCAGGCAAAAGTGTGGAGAGATTCACATATTAAAGGAGGAGTCAGCAGAGCTGCTGTTTGACTTGTGACATTATTGTCATTATTGTCATTATTGTCGTATGGCCTTCGGCACTGGAGGCAGGAGGGATTTAGACAGAAATAGAGTTGGAATTGCTCTATAAAACCATAGATCTGTATTTATACTTACGTATATTTATATACCATCTATATTTATATATGCTGAATTTTATTTTAACTGATATATTACAAGGAAAGCATACTATTTCTGTAAAATCACTAGCAATAGTAATAACAATAATAAGGATTATAACAATAATAAGGATTATATCATGACATAGTTGCTTTGTACAAAGCTTTTGATATTAAAAAAAAAAAAAAAGAAAAGAAATCCTCCAATATTCAAAAACTAATTAATAAGTTCCTTAGAGACAGTTCTGTTGTTTTCAAGAATGGTTGTTGTTAATTTCTCTCAATTCAGAGGTGTGGAAAACTCAGCAGAAAATGAGTCAAGTATTTCTAGATTAGGGTCTGATTCACAATAAGAATTCTCTCTAATACACAAGAAAACTTTTCAGCAGCCTGTTTTAGGATGAGTGTTCTGTAAACATCACTTCCTATATGGCTCATACTAAATACTGTATGGAGCAGGCTGGAGCTTTAATTTCACACAACTAGCAGCTCATATATCATCAGTCACATAAAATACTGAGGGTAAATGGTCCCAAGTATCTGCAAAGTATGATTGTCTTTCTGGAAGAGGTGTTGTTAAATTAGCAAAACAGTGTGGGTTTTTTCACCAATTAGGACCAACCTACACAGATTATGGGGGTTAATAAATTCTAATGGCAGAACTGAAGTCTCAAATTTTGCACTTTGTTCTTTTTGCTCAGTGTTTTTCTTATAATTTTTGCTGTTTCGAGCAGCAGAGTGGCTGGGCTGGGGCTTTCCTGGCTGACTCCAGTGAAAGTGTGTTCTGATATTCTAGTGTGCAAGTTGTTGGGGAACTGGTTTCTCGTCTGTGACCTACAAGAACATCTGTTCCCACTTCCTCTGTAGAAAACTTACAGTCTCAAGGACTGTCATTTATTCCCTAATATTCCTCCTCATCTGAAAAGGAAAATCTCAGCTCTCTATACATGAAACTGCCTAGTTTTCTTTTTTTTCTTGAAGTCTGCACATAGAAATAAAGCTACAGAGAAATTCCTGCTGGCAAAGGACCAGCAGCATCCTGCAGTACTCTCCTGAAGGAATTTCTATGGCAAGTGTCTGTGGCGTAGCTTTAGAATGTTTGCATCACTAAAATGAGCCTGTTTATCTAAAAAAAGAGATTATAACAGAAGAAATCCAGAAGGCATAATAATACATATTAAACCTTGTTTTCCAGGCTGTTGAATCAATTTATAGGAATATGTGAGTGAGCAGGAAGGTAACAGCATCTGGTAGCAATAACATTTCCCTTCCTGAGTTACCAAATTAGCTATGGGAAGGTGATTAAAAATAAAATATAATGATTTCTGATAGAAATAGGTAAACGGCATGGGCTTTGAGATAAGAACTTGACAAATGTGTAAAATAAATGCAAAACTGGTTTTGAAAAGGGGGGGAGATTACCATTTTCTGTGTTGTGTGCCAAGGTTTGTGCATTTCAAATGTTGGCAGTTGGCTTCTTTTCAAAACTGATAAATAATGATGTTTGCTGTGGAAACAATTATCCTAAAAATAATTTAAAAGGATTGTATCCCCTTTTTGTTTGCCTATAAAGACCACATTCGATTTATAGATAGACAGAAAGAGCTCCACTTGCATCTATAAAACAGTTCTTAAATCATTCTAAATTATTGATGTGCACAAAGAACTCTTTCCGCTTTTGTTTGAAGTTTTATTTCTGCGGCGTTGTGCTTTCTAATTGTACTTTCAACTGCTATGACATCTGTTATAGTTGTTTCAAAAACTTTCCATACTTTTCTTTTTTAATGATAGACAGGCTTTTCAAAGACAAACTGTCTTCATTTTGAGCAAGAAAAAATAATTAGTTGAAAAAAGATCACTGATTTGGCCGGCGAACTCACCATTTTACTGGGGTTTTTTTCACAAGTTGCTGTTTTATATGATTCCAGCACCTATTCAACAGAAAGCTGGCCAAGAGGAATTCATCTCTGCAGTAACTCAGAAACCATAGAGCACCAGCATATGTCCCTTGCTTCCCCGAGGAAATGCAGGACTTTATTCTAACAAAAAGAGAACCAAGAAAGTACTTCACAAACCCATAGTCTCTATATGTCTAACAGATGGAAAAGTAAGCTACTATTCCAAGCTGCTGTGCCCAACAATATAGGAATAAAGCTCAGAAATTGGAGATGAGATTAATGCTTAAAAGTCTGCTTAGAAGCCCTGTTTATTATAACTGGTGATAGGAATATGTGGTGCAGCAATAAACAGGTTTCTAATGATCTGTGACATAATGCAGTCTTACCTCGGGTGTAAAAGAGACTAGATCTAAATTTAAAGTATTCCAGATTAGGATTTTAAATCTAAATTTAAAGTATTCCAGATTAGGAAAGCACAATGTAAAGACATTTCCTTGTCTTTTTTCAGAAGAGGGGATTTTTACCCCTAAGGTAGAAATTTTGGAAAAATTTAAGCCCTACACTCTGGTCCAGTTGTGGTACACCATAACTAACATTTAAATTAGAAGTTGCCCAGAATTCATATAATAATTAATACAACGCTCGGGGATTTAATTGACCACAAGATTAAACTATTAAGGAAAAAATTTCCTCCTAATTGAGAATTGAACCCCTACCCTTTATTCATGGAGTGTCTGCTCTGCCACTTGAGTCGTGAATTGGGGGTTAATTGACTGTCTAGAATCTCCCAAGGAACAATTATTTCATGCAATGGTGTTAACACATCCTGGCATAAGGCATTTTTATGGGAGTCCTTTTTTCCCCTGGATTTAGAGAGATGTCCTGAGCACAGCAAGGAAAGCTGCTGGATGTGAGGAAGGGAAAAAAGATGGAAATAAAAAAGGGATTTGGGGTTTCCTTTCACACACAATGCCAGCACTCTTCATGGTTCTGATTAGATTCAGCAGTGTAATTTTGCTGCATATTTAAGTGTTCAGGGAGTATAAATTCCTTGATAATAGTTCAAGTTTGTGGCAGAATTACACTTCCCAGCTCAAGTTGTTACAAGACTTAAAAAAGAGCAGCCTGGTGTAGTGGAAGGTGTCCCTGCCCATAGCAGAGTGTTGGAACAAGATGTTCTCTAAGGTCCCTTCCAATCCAAACTATTCTGTAATTCTCTGAAATACCCTGTAATTTAACATAAACCCCTATAAAAACCATTTTAAAAAATCTAGGTGTACTTAAATTTTTACTATTTTTTACTAATTTGCTTGCATGGTGATTAATAAAATTCATTACTTCATAGTAGATTTTTCTGCTTCATTAGTGCAAATTTGCAGAACTTTTCTAATTACTATTCTCCTTTGAAGAATAAATAATAAGAGATAATATCAAAACTTTTAAACTAAATGAAGACTTAGTTACGGATACAGTTAGGTTTTTTATATTTAAGTATATTCTGGTTTTTAGATCCTTTTAAAAATGTGCATTTCGTCTTTACAGAAGAAACTATCAAAATTTAGGAGAAACTATTTTTGGGTGGCATTATCAAAGATAAAAGGAAATGCCGAAAAGTTTAACTTCTTAAACTTTGATTTCAAAAATCAGTCCTAAATCCTATGAGCAGGAAGAACCGTGTTAGTTCACGCTTGAAGCTGTGAAATCTCTCTGTGCTCAGTGGAGGCTGGGAAGGGATAGCACCTCACAGGTCCGGTTTGAAACTGCTGCTGTATAAAATTCTGTTTGGTTTTGGTGGTTTGGTGGGTTTTTTTCATTTGATTATTCTTTTGAAGTAAGTACCACACCCCCAGGAAATCTTAATTGTTATGACACAAAAGCATGTGAAGTGAAATCGATATTCTGTAATATCTCTCCCTGCAGTTGGTTCAGATCAGGGTGCTCAGCAGCAGTTTAAAGATGTTTTATGAACAGGTACTTTCAGAATAAAGCACTTGAACCATGTTCACATCTGAGAGGGGCCTTTGCAATGCTGCTGTGGTTCGTGATGGATCACATCCCAGCTCTGTGTTCCGTGGGCTGTGGAGAGAGATGTGCTCTGCACATGCAGTGTGTCAGAGTCCCCTGGGGCAGGGGTCACCCCAGCACAGCCAGGACCCATGTCCTGGCCTGTGGGGACGCAGGGATGGGAGAGGGGAGGTGGACAGCACTGGCTTCTGGCAGAGTCCTTGCTGCAGGGTGAGGTGTGGCATTCACAGCTTCACTTGTGTTGGACATCAAACATAAAACATAAAACCTGTGTGCTCGTGTGCCTCCTGCCTGCAGCAGCATTCTGCTGCCCAGCCCCAGGGGCAAAGCAGGGCACTCACAGGCACAGCAGCACTGTCACAACATCCAGGTGACCCCTTACACACACAAGAGCTGCTGTTTCACAGCTGGCTTCACATTTGCATTCACATTTCCTAACCTGCTCTGTCTGCAGGAGATTGGAAAGATGCTCCTGTGCTTATTCACTACTGCAGAAATATCAGCAACATAATCTCCCAGACTTTCTGCTTTTTAATAGGTTTGTCTTGGAAAGCTGGAAGTGTGGAGGGCAGGCAGGGCTCAGACTCTTCAGTTGGAGAAAGTGTTTGAGACTAAAAAAATCATTATTTCTTGCTTGTAAACATTAGAGGTGAACAGGTAAAGTAGATGTGACAAGCATGAAAGAAAGGGGATTTTACAGTGTTACCCAGATTTGAGTTGGGTTTCAATCACTAATTTCCAACTGCTCACTAAAATCCTACAGCAAAGAAACAGGAAACATGATCTGATACTTCTAACAAAAAAAACTCAGCAGGGTGTTTCTTGCAGTGTGAGGAAATAGTTGTCTCAGGTCCCATAATAACAGTCTAGGCTCCCAAAAGCTGCCAGCATCTGAGGAGAATGGTGCCCTGGTGAGAAATAAAGTAAGAAAGAACAGCATTTCCCATTGCTGGTGACTTGGAAGAAAAAACCTGGACATGTTCACAGTATGAACTAAGTGACAAAGCATTATTTTACACTCTGAGTGTGATTCCTTTACTGTTATCACCTAGTTCTAACTTCTCCCCTTTAAATATAATTCTGTTCCACAGTTTCTTCCACCTGCTGTTTTCCAAACCTCACACATGTCCTCAGTCCACGTACACCATCATTCTTCAGCTACACCCCCCAGCCACAATTTCCACTGCCAACTCTCTCCAGCACCCAGCTTTCCTGCCTGCCTGTCTTCCTTCAGGTTTTTTTTTAATTTATGTTTTGTATTTTTTTTTTTCTGTAGGAAACAAATCCATGTATTGACAAAGAAACCTTCAGGGTCAGAAACCTTTTTGGTTTTGATGTTTTGGTTTTTTTCCTACTTTATTTATTCTTTTTAAGTAAGTACCACACCAAAAAAAAAAAAATTTAACACATTTAATGACTTCTCAGTGTGTTAGGTAAGTGTAATTGACCCTGTGTAACATTGCTGTCTGCAGTTGGTTTAGATTTTAAAAAAATCCTTAGTCTATCACATGGAAGACCTGCTTGGGGTGAGTGGAAGCCCTCAGCAGTGTAAGATCCAAAGCCATACCCTGCAGGTATTCAGCACTGCTCAGGGAGTATTTTAAATTGTGATGATGGTCACACAATATTCCCTGTGGAATCTTGCCTTTATGTGGGCATGGTCTGGCAAGTGCTGCAGTTTACAGTCAAATAAAGCCCCCACAGCCCCTGCCCATGCTGCCATAAAGAGCCCTGTCCTGGGATTCCTGTGGGGCTGGGGATAAGTACCACACCAAAAAAAAACTTTAACACATTTAATGACTTCTCAGTGTGTTAGGTAAGTGTAATTGACCCTGTGTAACATTGCTGTCTGCAGTTGGTTTAGATTTTAAAAAAATCCTTAGTCTATCACATGGAAGACCTGCTTGGGGTGAGTGGAAGCCCTCAGCAGTGTAAGATCCAAAGCCATACCCTGCAGGTATTCAGCACTGCTCAGGGAGTATTTTAAATTGTGATGATGGTCACACAATATTCCCTGTGGAATCTTGCCTTTATGTGGGCATGGTCTGGCAAGTGCTGCAGTTTACAGTCAAATAAAGCCCCCACAGCCCCTGCCCATGCTGCCATAAAGAGCCCTGTCCTGGGATTCCTGTGGGGCTGGGGAAGCAGCTGTGCTCAGATTCTGCCCTTGGAGCAGCTTTTGCCTTCACCTTCCCTTCACTGCTGCTGGAGGAAGTAACTGATAGGGATCGACATGATTTCCTGGGCACAGCACATTCAGATTTTTATTATGATATTACCAGGACATATGTTTGTGGAAAGAAGATATATACGCATATATCTCTCTGTTTAGCCTCGGAATAGAAACTGTGTGGAAATGGTATATTACCTGCATGAAACTGAAAATATGGGTGCCATAGGGTGCAGGAATTGGGCCCAGCTTTGCTTACAAATCAGCTTGATGATGAGGCTGCAAAAGTTATATTTTCACTGCTTTCACATACTGAATTTATTAGCTTCTGGAAATTGATTTTGGATGCCTTTCATTTGCCATTGGGCTGGAGTCAAAGGCAAAACGATGATATACCACATTTTGCTCACTCATCTTTTTATTGCCCAACTATTGTTATTGAGGAAAAGACATTTGATGTGTTCCTCAGAGGAGACAGAAAGCACATTTCATTTTCTTTTAATTGATGAAAGTGTAACTGAACACACATCCTGCAATCCTCACCTTCAATATCTAGGAGGAGTTATAGGGGATAGAGGAAAGGCACTGGGATTCAGCTGGGATCAGGGCTGAGAGCAGAAGCCAGCAGGGCTGTCAAACTTTGTCCTGTTTTATTTGCTTGGAAGGAACGGTGCAAAGTTAATATCGATGCAGTGCTGTGAAAGTGCTCAAGTAGTTATCTCTGGGAAGGTAATGTGAACTCAGCAGTATCATTGCTTTGATCTTTGGTTAAAGTCTTACAAAACTAGATTGCTGTTTGATTGACAACCTTGTCAGAGAGTGAATGAAGACTGACACTCTAATATTGAAAACGCAGCGTTTACAAAACTTAAAGCTCGAGTTTTCTCATGACACTGCTGCTTTTGTGGAAGACTGAATTTCACATTTATTTTTAAATAAGTGTATACCTTGCTGTGTGCAGCTAAAACTTATGATTTTAGACTGCTGGCTCACAAATTCTTCTCACCCTAATAATTGGTGCAGATATGTTTATAGCAAGAGCACTGTCACCGTGCATTTCAGGAGCTGCTGTTTGAAGGCTTGAACGTGGTGGTATTTATCACATCTCAATACCAAATCATGATCAATCCAGCACAGGCTGATGGATGCAGGAGTGGCAGGCTGAGCTTGGGTTGGGTAGTGGATCTGACAGTGACTGTGTGGGTCTGATAACGCAGGTTAAAGGTTTTCTGACTTGCAGTTCTCCCTTGAAGGGTTGTCTTCAGCTGTTGTTTCTTCAATTACCCCCTGTAATACCCTCAAATGAGATTGCTAAAGGGAGACTTAATTTGTGGAGTAGACTTCTTTCATGCCAGAAAGTCGTGGGTACTTTTCCACACATTCCTCAATTTCTTCTTCAAATCAGACAAAATAATACATTTTGCTCATTCAAAAAAATAAAGGGCCTTAAAAAACTCGCACTCCTATTTTTATCTGACGTGACATTAGCTGCCACGATTTAAACAATGTGTAAGAATGAACCAGATTGTGCCTATTCCCACATCAAAATACCTTCAGCAAGAAAATGTCTCCCCAAAATAATGATCCTGCATCATCCAGAGGTGTTAGTGAAGAGACTCTTTATATGATGCAGTTTAAAAATAGGCATCCAAAAGATTTTCACAGAAGGGGCTGCTGAGCTGTGCTGTGGGGCGTGGGAACTACTTAAATTGGCTTTCCTGTCAAAGCCAGTGTTTGCTGAGACTACATCATCAGTTTTTCCTGACCTTCTGGTTCTCAATTTACTTCAGGATTGCTAAATTCTGTGTGCAGTTCTTTCCTTACCTTTCAGGTCATGTATGTCCTGTATGGATGTAGCATTTAGCATCCCTGGAAATCTGCACAAACACTTGCAGATTGAGACGTGTGCAGTACAATGTAATATCTTTACTAAAGTATCCTTCATGAAAAAATATTAATTGAAAGCCCAGATTAAAGCCACTTTCATGAGCAGTGCAGCTTTGCTGAAGAAACCCTAAATTTGACTGTATTTTCAAAGTGGACATGTGTAAGTCATGAGGACAATTAACCATTTCATTATTTGAGGTCTGCGAGTGATTTCAGAATGAAAAGCGTAGCTGTGTTGATTATACAGAATAAATTATTTTCAAGCCCCACATTTAAATCAGTACATTTTTTTAATTGTGTAGAAAATGCACATCCACAAAAAAACCCACCCTAATGATCACCTAAATTTTGCTGTAAAGATTTTTTAAATATATATCTGAAATTCCTTTGGAAATGTCCACAATCTGCTTCCATATTGCAACACATATGGTAAAAAAATCTTGCTTACAAGCCAGTGACTGTTTTTAAACAGTTTTCAGAATTGCACTGAATAACAGCTCATGCACAAAAACTGGTGTGTTTTGTATTTATAACAAGCAGCTTAACATTTTCTAAACGATGACAAATTTCTCCCTGGATATTTTTTAATGTAATAATAGGATTAGTTTAGCTGTCCCTAGGGTTTTTTTATGTACGTAGGCACTGGTGGTATGTTAGGAATATTTCTGAGTCATTCTGGTTCTGTCTTCCTGCTTTCTTCAGAATTTAGAGGCCTCTGTGGCCATAAAGGTTGTTGCTGTTGATGGCTTTGATGTGTGTGTGTGTGTATGACACGTAATGTTGATATTTAGGAACCGATTCCCTTGCTATGATTTTGATAAAGCAGTTTCTGGAACTTGTTGTATTTCAGTTAAAGATTTACAGCTCTCCTTTTGCCTCAGACCTCATTTTTAAAGGTCAGAAGAGAAAAGAAACTCCAAACCATAAACATATTAAGTGAAATATCCATGGTACCTCCAGTTAATGGTATTTCCTTAAAGCAGATAAGTTACTGAGCCCCCTTTTAAAACAAGAGTGTTAATTTACTGTTTCCTTTCATCTGTTGAAATAATTACTTTTCTTCTTCGCCTTCAATAGTTTGTTCTGGTCGTTAACATTTCTGTAAAATTAAGTTTGAAAGGTGCTTTTAATGTTCACATAGACTGCAGAGCACATTTGACTGTTAAAATCAACCTACTTAAGGCAGAACTAATGTTTAACACTCGCAGCTATTTGAAGTAGTTCACTGCCCAGTTTAATGGTGCTGCCAAGGGCAATGGTCACATTACTCGCTGCTGGATTTGGGGGGATTCTTGTGCTGGCAATAAAGACAATCCATGAGACTCCTGACAATGTTGGCTTAGATCTTAAAGGCATCATTTTTCTGCTCCCAAAGCGATAAACTGTAATTCCATGCGTAGCAGTGGACGTGAAGTGCTAACCCCTGCTCTTGGCCACGTGCTCTGTTTAGGAGTCACAGTTTATAATGACCTTCCCTGCAAACTCTGATTAAAAAAGATGAGATCAAACTGTGCAAAACCCATGCTGATGGTGGGAGAAGTGATCTTACGTCATGGGAGCTGGGGTTTATGGGATCAGGTCAGCTTTAAGGCACCTGCAGCAGTGGGTGAAGAGCAGCCCTGGGCAGCCCAGCCCAGCCTGGTGGGCAGGAGGTGGGAGGGACACGTGGGGACACCTTGGCTGCATCGTGAACCAGCTCTGTGTTGGTCACAGCCCAACCAGCACCTTCTGTTCTGTTGTTTTTTGTGGATTTCCCTGATTCATCTCCAGAAGTAGATGTGTTGCCATACACTATAGAAATGCTGCTCCAGCCTTGCGCTGAGAACGGACCCTGCCAGTGGCCGAATTCTCTTCAGACCATTCCCCTCCCAACACTGCCTCGGTCTGAGGGGTTGAGAATGCAGGTCAGACAAGATGATTTATGGGAATCTTCAGGCAAATCAAACAGAAGAAAATGTAACTTTTGCTTTGTGGAGATGGGACTGTGCTGGAATCCTCAGCACATCAGTGAGAATTGCCTGGTGCAGGACTGCCCTGAGTAACCCAGCACATATATCACATTATTCCTGTGTGAGGTCATGGATTTATAACCAAACAGCTGCTTTTTCTCCTTTGATAAGCAGGGCCAGGCAGAGAATTTAAAGATTAAACAATACATCTTCTCAACCAGAAAAAAAAAATTATATGTATTTACTAAACAGTGAGTGAAATTTTCCCCTTGGCTGGTCTAGTGCAATTTTGCAAGCTCCAACAATGCTGAATGGATGTTATTGAGAAGTGAATTTGGCTCATTCTTTTTTATGCTTTTAATAAATACCCAAGGGAAAGGCAGTTGTTCGAGGAAAATGAAATACAAATAAACATAAAATTTATTCTCAGTAGGGATTCTGAAGAACTTGGGGCTTGAGTTTTATGCCATAGTTTTTTTTCCTGTTACTTGCAAGCAAAACTAAAATATTCATATAAGCTGTCAGTTCTCTAAGGCAAATTCATCCTTTTTAAAAATAAAACAAAATATAGATTTTGTGTCTAGAACAGAAACAATGTGAAACATAAAAATTATATTTCTGCTCCAAAGTACGTCTTTGTAATGAGCCATATTATTTTGGACTGTGGATATAAATGTTGGGGCTTTTTGCACAGCATCCTGTAACAATTCTTGAGACAGTCATGCACAAGACATCATTTGTAATTATAGCAGTTTGCCATTTTCAGCTGCTCTCTGCTTATTTCTCATTTGATTGATAATTCATGTACTTCAAGCTAATGAAGATTGTTCATGCTGCCACCTGATAGACACTGCCAGCTTTTCCTACCTAAATTTCAGGACAACAGTGGTAGTTTTATTGGAAGGAAGAAGGAAATAAAACTTAGTTGCTTTCCAGTGCCTTTTTCACTTAGATTCGTGGGGTGCCACAGAGAAGTACAGTCAGTGGAGAATGGTTATTGGAATAAAGAAGAATTTAGATTTTGGATTTCATTTCAGACTAATCATTGCCCAAGCTTTCAAACAATCCTTCAAAAAATCTGTGATTCTCCAGGTGTAGTATCCTGTGGTGGGTCAGAGACACCTTCTTTGGATGCATCAATTATTTATCTTTCAGTATCACTGTTATGACTGTTTCTGTGTTCAGAAAGAATTTACTTGCACTAATAATTATTGGTTTAAGCAAATCACATAAAGAGACTTTTAATGGCTCTAGACTGCACATGCAACTGGGATACCTTTGTCAGATGCAGTGCAGGTTGATTCGAAGTCAGTATTTATACTGGAGAGTGTAAATCCAGACTCTGCATCATAAAAGCCAGCACAGATTTCACTGTTTGAGACTGAGCTGCAAAGGTTCCCCAGCACCTGGATTGACTCTGCAAAAATGTGGATTTTATTTCCCTGGAAGCTGTGTGGGAAAACACCTTCCCAGGTGAGGTTTGTGTTCATTGATATTTTGATCCACTGCTTGTTTTTCATTGGCCACAGCCTTGGAAATTTGCACAAACCACCCAGAAATAGCTTCATCCCCAGCCCCTTCCCCTGGGCCTGCAGTCACCCCTGTGAAAACCCCAGGGCTCGAGTGGCAGCATGTACAGCATCACTACCTTTCAGAATTGTACAAAACTAGCTGATTAAATCTGATTTTAAATACTGCTTTCAGCCCAGAACCCTGCCTTTTTAATAATCAATTAAAACATTGCTTCATTGTGTTTATTCAGTGTGTATAAAGCACTGCTTGACATGGATTAGACCTTACATAGCAGTACACAGCTGTAGCCCATCCAGCATTTTCCAAATGAGTTTGCACAAGGAATAAAAGATTGCCATCTGAGCAACACTGGAGGGAGACAAGAGCAGACAAAAGGCAGTTAAATGCTACAAAAAGAAAAAAGACCCTGTTGAGATAGAAATTTCTGAGCAAATGCCTCCATTTCACAGGGAGATACTGTAGCAGGCAATGTACATTGATTTTAGCACGTGAAGTACATTGCTTTGGGGATTCATTAAGCTTCATTTTGTGCACTATCATGAATGGGGATGTCAGCCACTCTCTCAAGTAATGCAGGGTTTCAAAGCGAGGAGGTAGAATAAGCCAAAGTGAAAATATAATGTGCCCTGCAAAGAGAGTGAGGCAGTTGGGAAAGGAAAATGCTTGGCTTGCTAAAAGCCGTACGTCACAGGAGCAGTAATCAAAACCTAAACATTTGTAAAGGGTTTTATGCTTATAGAGTTTATAATGTGGCTTAGAGCTGTATGTTCATGCTCCTGGCTGGCCTGCTGGGAGTCCCCCTGGAAGGAGAGATGCACTGATGGAGTGCAGAGCCTCATTCCTATCCTTTGGAAGAAAAACATGGACAATTGTTTGATACTTTTTAGTTACCTCCTTCTTTTAACTTGCTCAAGCTATTTTTGATTTTGGTGACAGCTGGTTTGTCACCTGTATTTGCAGTGGGAGGGTGCTTAAAAAGGTGATGTTCTCCTCCCCTCCACTTTTCCCTGGGAGCCAGCGGCAGAGCTCTGCTCTCTGTGGCCCCTCACCATCTCCTCAGGTGTCAGCTGCCAAATCCAGAAGCCACAGAAAGTGGCAGGTCCATAGAGCTGGATTTTTCAGCCACCAACCAAATCCAAGGCTGGATTGAAATCTGTGAATGCATTTGTTTTGCTTTGTGTCTTGTTTTAGTTGAGAAGCGTGTAACTCCAAGGGTTTGTCTAAAAATCTGTGTAGAAGATTTATTTAGTAATCATGACACCACTGGCTTTTTTTTTTTTTTACTTAGCCTACTATACAAATTATACTGCTTTGGAGGCAAAACATTAATGAAGTTCCTTAAAATTTTCCTAGTGATGGGATTGCAATACCAACCCACCAAAAGAATGGGATTGTACCTACATGTGGCTGTGAGGGGAAAAAAATCCTCATTGCTCAATTCTCCAGCTTTTGTGCCTTGCCTTCAGCAGGTGTAATTTTATTTTTAATGCAATTAACCCAAACATCAGGGCTCTGCTGCCACACTCTACCATGTGCACTCCGTAAGAGAGCACGGCTTTATGAATTTTGCTGTTCTACATTGGTGGCACAGGGTGCTTGGGCAAAGAGGAGTAGAGGGAAACTGCTGAGAGGTGCTGGGAGTTGTAATCCTGCACCATATTGGTAACCAGTTAGAGGGAAGCAGACCCTGGAATTGCTGAAATACTTCACACTTTTTTTACAAGTGATGTTTTGTCTCTGTTATGTGCTGGGGGTCACTGTGAAGGAGGTGATCACTGCAGAGGTGAGCACAACAGAACAGCATCCACCTCCCCAGCAACTCAGGCTCCTCTGGGGCAGGAACATGGCAGATTAATGTCAGATAGCTGCTGCCTTCTGCAGAAAGTTCTCCTCTTCCTTTCCCCTCCCCAGTATTTGACCCTTTAAAAGCTCTCAGGCCAAGTGACAGCTGCAGGCTTCCCAGTTATTAGGCTGCAGAGTAGTGGATGTGCAGCGTTTGGTTCTTAGCTTCCATTTATACCCTGATCACAGCTGCCATTTGGGTCAGGAAGAGCTTTTCCTGTTGATAGATTGGCTGTGTGCTAGGAAAACTTGTCTTTCCCCAGAGCACGGTGTAATTATTTGGTGGTGAGGAGTTGCCATGGCCAGGCAGCTCCGCACGGATTGCTGCTGGAATATCCGTGAGTCTGGTCACTCTGTCACTGCCGTGTCACATCCCCACACTGGGGCTCTGCTTCTGCCTCAGGGGCTCTTCCTTGCCCTCCTAGCTCAGCAAGGGAGGAGCACAGAGATCGGGGAAATTCTGGCTGTTTCTTAGCCCCAGAGGGGGTTGGTTGTGTCAGGGTTCAGCTCTGGGACCTGGAGTCCTGCAGGAGATACTGGCAGTGTCTGACTGGTGGCACTGGGAGTGGAGATGGGCTCAGAGCAGGGATCAGGATGTGCTCTGGGCTTTGTGGGATGGATCAGGAGCTGGGGCAAGGTTAAAGGTTTCTGGGGAAAAGTCAGAATTGAAACAGGTGAAGTAAAAAGGGATGGATTTCTCCTGCTTAATCAGGGTTTATAAAATCAATGTGTAACTGAACTGAATTCAAACACTGGGATATATAAGCAGAGTCCTTTATTGACATCTGAGGAATTCATAATTCATTCAGAAGCAAACCTTTCAGGTGCTCATCTCTCTGGGTATATTTTCCCGTTAATCATATTTCTCCTAACGATCAGTTTTGAAAGTTGTCTTATTTCTGTAGAGCAAAAAAATCCTGCCGGTGAGCATTCCCCAATTGCACTCATAATTATTTCTGATTAAAAGTGCCCTGGCCTGACAGCACCAGGGAAATTAATAGGAGAAGCTTTCTACAAGTTTTAGAATCTGAGTAAAGACATACTCTCTCCCTCTTAAAATTATTTAAGCAGGTGCTGTGGGAAGCCATTGCTTTTATAATGCTCTTCAGATGTTTACAGCAAAACATTTTTTCCCAGTGATTGAATTTTTCAAAGTACTAAAATACCACGGAGAAATATGTTTCCCACCAGTTTTATGGCTCCCTGGATGCATTCTATACAAACCTTGTATCTGCCTGGACACAAACACTCTATTGCAAAAAGATATCTTGCCATTTTAACAAGCTGCACTGCTTTGAAAGGATACACTGCATCACCAGTGGGAATGTCAGTACCTTAAGAGTAATACTGCTTTAAGGGTACTATTTTATTAAAGCAGACCTCAGTAATTTGTTCCTGACTGTTATACACCCTTATTTTATTAAAGGTATTTTACATCTGTGGAGGAGATTACTACCACTCCTATTTTCTCCACTGCTTGGCTTTAATGGATGGTGTGGAATATAATATTTATTAAGCCTAAGCAGGGGAGGACATAATAGCAGAATTGTCCTTTATAACCTATTTTACACAGCTGTAAAATAAACCTTAATAAAGCAAGAATAATTATCCAGGAATATCCAGGAAATTGAGTATTCCTCCTGTTTCAAATATTTGAAAGGCTTAACTGCTGGCTATACATGTACTTTAAGAAATTGAACTCAACAGTAATAATATTAGTTTGATACTATTTTAAAATATATTAAGAGGTTAAGTACCTTGTGTGTCACAAGTGCTATGTTAGCATAAATCAATACATAACTGTAATTTCTTCTCTGTGGTGTTGACTGTATATGATCCTCCAGGATTATCCTGTTTCCTACATAGCTTTGTTTTCCTGTTTTTTGGTATGATTTCTCTTCTTGGTGACAGTCGCTGGAATCTGTCCCAAAGGGAAAGATTTTGTATTAAGGACCTAATGCAGCTTTGCAAACTGATTCCTGATCAGATATTCCAGAAGAACTGCTAAAGCAATTTCTCTCTTCTCTCTGCCTTCTTGATTTCTTCCTCCTGTTGTCCTATTTATATATTTTTTTTCATTGTGGAAATGATTTGGACTACAGTTATTACATTAATTATCCAAACTGACATTTTTGCAGTGTGTGAAAGGACAGGGTGGTATGTAAAATAGATGCACTAAGAACACCTACAGTATGACAACAAGTAGCAGGGTAATTGCTGAAAATGAAGTCTTTTCTGCTATCCCTTCTCTTCAACATCTGTTGTTCCATATGGAGTCATAAATATTTGCAACAAAATAGTTGAAGAAATAATCTCAACATTAATAGGGAAAAGCTGAATCCGCGAAGAAAATTGAAGAATCTTTTTTTTTTCCTCTTCTTGGCAAATTCCTCCTACCCATCCTCATCTGACACTTTAAAATCTCAGTAGAGGAATAGTCAGACTACAGTGATGCTTAAAAATCACCATGAAAAAAACCCTTTGTGCATGTTAATAGGAGAGTTAGCTGAGAAAAATTCTATAACCTCCTGATAATGACCATGAAGAGGATTTTGTTTATTTTATTTCATTTCCCCCTTTCTTCCATGCCATAGTGATTTTACTACTAAACTTTTATTGAATAGTTCACATTATTTCACAGAAATAATCCTCATCGTGGTGAGGAGTGACAAGGTACTATTATTGCCTGAACAAAATAGTTTAGATTGCCATATGGAAAATGTGCATCAATAGTTTTTAAGCTTCTCTCTAGATTAAGAAGCATTTTAAAGCACAGAACAACTTTAAATATTTTGGAATCCAGATTACCAAAACATGCCTGAAGAGCAGCTTGTAGGAGAAAGCAAAGATATTAATAACACGGACAAACTACAAATTGTAAATAATTCTGAGTATAAAAAAATAGCATTTTGAAGGCTCTTTATATATGTATTAGGAGCTTTAGTGGGAGTACTTAGACTTCTCCTTAATGAACAGAATTTAACAAGGTGACATCAGTTGTATTTGTTTTTCTTAATCTGTACATACTGAACTTCTGTACATCTGAACATACTGAACACGAGACTGAGGTTATGTGCAGTGAAACTTTAGTTCTGATGTTGAGCCAGTGAATTGCTGCACTTTTCAGTTTCATTTTTTATTATTGTAAAACAGGTATCTCATCTAACTCAGGTCTTTGTTTTTAAGGCTTGAATTAATAAAATATTTTCAGGTGTTTTTACTGCCAGTGCCATGTGAACATCAGAGTATATTGTAAATATGTTAAAGTTATAAATAGATATAATTTTCTGGGTTATTAATGAGAGTACACTGATGAAAATGTCAAAGCTGTATAATTACGCACCTCTTGATAAAGAGTGCACAGATAAAGGCAATTTATAAACTGTAATTTCAGCCTTTTCTAGTGAAATTTTCATTTCTCTGCTTTTTGCCGCTTCCTTGTATTCAAACCTCAAGTGGCAGCTCTGTGATGTCCTTAGGGAGGACACACCCTCATCATTCCTGACATCAGGAATGGTGTCCAGGGGATCAGAGCATTGCTGTCCCCTGTGCTGGCACCGCTGGGGCACCTCCAGTGCTGGGGGCAGCTCGGGGACCCTCATGACCAGAGGGACATTGAGGGGCTGGAGTGACTCCAGGAAGGGAACGGAGCTGGGAAGGGGCTGGAGCACCAGGAGGGGCTGAGGGAGCTGTAAAGAGATCAGACTGGAGCAAAGGAGGCTCAGGGGGGACCTTGTGGCTCTGCACAGCTCCTGACAGGAGGGGACAGCTGGGGGGTCGGGCTGTGCTCCAGGGAACAGGGACAGGAGAGGGAATGGCCTCAGGCTGGGCCGGGGGAGAACCAGGTTGGATACTGGGAAAAATTCCTTCATGGGAAGCGTCCAGCCCTGGCACAGCTGCCCAGGGCAGTGCTGGAGTCCCCATCCCTGGCGGGATTCAAAAGCCATGTGGATGTGGCCCTTGGGGACATGGTCAGTGGTGGCCTTGGCAGTGCTGGGGAACAGCTGGACTCCATCATGACCTTACAGCTCTTTCTCATCCTCAACAATTCCATGGTTGTGTGGCCTGCATTTCCTGCTGATCCCACTGGAAAAGTTTTATTAAACTTACTCAGACAAAACCGAGTGATGTCAGAGTGCCCAGGTGAGAACCTGCTTGGACAGAAATGAGTGGAGCATAGTTGATGGTACTGTTCTCTGATTGTTGCTAGAAGCTTTTAAGGCAGCATGGAAATGTGTAGGAAATGTGTATTTAATTGTTAGATACTGTTCTCAAAGTGAAGTTTTTCCTGACAAAGCTCAGTAGTGAACAAGGCTTGTATCAGTCACTGGGAAATGAAATGAAATCTGATTTAAAGGTACTGCACTAGATTAATCAGCTGCTCCTCAATTGCATTCATTGACCCCATTCATTCAGGGGCTGTAATTAAGAAAAACAGCAGTGACTTTAAATTTGGCACCTGAATCACAAGGTTAAAGCACTAAATTTCTGCCTGGTGCCTGGTTTACAGGAGACATCTCTTTTCTCACTGATCATCAGGAGTCTCAGCTCCTGGCAGAGCAGCAGTGAGTGAGGGGGAAAAACATAGAGGGTTATGGAGGATTTTGGAAGTTATTAAGACATGGAAGACAGATAACCCTGTCCTTGTGGAATTAGAAATACAAAATACTTGAAATAAACAGTGCTGCAGATTACAGATTTTTTTTCATACTTGTTTTGCAGTAAAAGGAAAAAAAAAAAAAAAAACTAACCTGGCTTCTAGTTAAGCAATACAGAAGTAGCCAAGATTTAAAATTAAAATAAGAAGTCTCTTTGAGAAAAATTATTTTTCAGGCAAAAATCAGAACTTTACCCCTAATTGCGTTAAAATAGCCACAGTTTGACACCACCAATCTCTGTTGTGAAGTAGGTGTAGAGCTGGAGGTCAGGGCACCTCTTGCCACCATGAAGATATATCAGTTTGGATGATTCTGTCAGGTCTTTGGGCAAATAATGGTATTTCAAATACATATTTTACTTTCAGAGATGGGTCACACAGAAAGCCCAGCTGATGTGGCAAATCCTCTGTTTTATTTTATTAAAAGTCAGAGAGATCCAGTAGAGTATCCAGGCTGTTCTGTAACTATGGGCCATTAAATGTAATCCCCATCACTCAGGTATGAAACTCAAAGAATTATAATTTTAATAAACCACTTCAATCCTTGAGTTTCTAAATTTTATGCCACAGGCAGGGAAAAGGAGTGACCCAGCCACCATCTGTGTCCAAAACCATCTTCTTTTCCCTGCCTGAAGGGTTTCTGAGATCAAATGTCTTGGTTAGTAACTAACAGGTTAATAACTATAAGTCCTGTATCAATTGTTTCTCTCTCCTCCTCCATATGCCATGTATTTATTTAATGCTTGAGTTATATTCTGTGAGCTGTTGGAGGTGAATAATGCTCTTACAGCTCCAGGTAGATAAAGTTTTTAAGTGCATGGGAAGAAATAACTTGGTGGTCTAACCAGTGTAAATTGTACCTTTAATATTTCTCCCTTGTTCAGAGAGTGATGTAGCATTTCAAGTGGATCAGGGCTGTGACTGATGGGTTTAAAAACATGCCTTCTGAAAGAAAATAAACCAGCTGGCAAATAAAAGTGGCTGTTGGTTTGGGCCGTGCAGGGAGCAATTCACGTTCCCCACGTTCCCAGTGCTGTGTTCAGTCTGGAGGTTGATGCTTCATTTGCCAATCCCTGTTCCTGCAATTTAGGCAGAAGACAGAAGATGAAATACTTAAGCATATTGAATTAAGAGCAAAAAACTTCCTAGCAGATTTCTGTGTGCTTTCCCAGGATGATACTCCATTCACTGTTAGTGTTTACTGTGTATTTCTTTGCTCTGCAGTGTAATTCTTACTTTCATCTATTCATCTGGATGTCAGCTAGAAATTAAAATGAAAAGACTGCACTCTAAATGGATTCCTGAATGCTTTTATAAAGCATGGCAGGTTTAACAAACAGGCTCGATAAAAGTAGTTCCCACTTTGCTTCAATAATCAGAAAGGTTGTTTGTGTCCTTGGTCAGACTGTAGCTGTCTTGGCTTTATTTCTTGCTTATTCTGTTGTATTGTATATGTGAGTGCAGCTTTTAGCATTTATATTTTTAGTGGTGTTCAAAATCAAAATCCTTAAATCAACATTATTTTTTTTCCATTAAAGAGATGCATTTGATACAGTCCCCAAGAAATGCTTCCAGCACATGCCATTTTTAATTGCTTTACCAATTATGATTCCTCAAGTCTAGCTAATAAATTTCTGCCTAACTGTGCACTTATTCAGAGCATGGGCAAGATGTAGACACCGTTCAGATGTGAAGACCTATTACAAGATTGAAATAGATTTCTAATGCATTTATCATTCATCTTTGCAGAGTGTGATTTCAGTCAGAAAAAAAATGATGAATGGTTTGACAGTTTCCACCCATATACGCTAAAACATAATATGCTGCTTCTAGTTTCAGCTATTACAGACTTTAACATGCAATGTGACCTTGGTCTGCAAAGCATGTTTGGTTAGCACAAAAACTTAATCATAAGAAGTCATAAGTAGAATCCTTCTTCTTTACTGCCCTTTTTCTGGGACTTGGAAATTTATTGCTTCTGGGACAGGTAGGATATGAACAATGGGCCAAATAGAGTCCAGGGTTATCTCATCTGTGTGAAAACTGCTGCTGAAAATCGATGTGACCTCTGCTACACTGTCATCCCAATTCCCACCCTCTGTGTCCTATTTGTCTTTTCGTAGAAGCTTAGATCTGTGTGCTGTCTCTATGTGTCTCTCTTGGGCCAGATTATCAAAATGAATCATTGCCTGCATACCTCTTATATTTCTATTTATTTTCCTGGTGTTGACTAGGTCTGATGAAATATGATTCTTTTTGCATTTGATCCTCACTGCAGCAAGCAGCACCTAATTTAGCTGTGTCTATCTCTTTAAAGAAGAGTAATACTATTTTGAAACTTCAATCTGCTGTACAGTAGCATTACAAACCATAGACCATGCAACCTGTCTTCACAGTCAATAGTAATTTTCCTTTCGGCCAATTTAATGTTATTACTTTCATCTCCAAATAGCAGAGATTTCTAGAGGTGTTAGAGCAGCTCCAGTTTTGTTATGCATACTTCATATATTGCTTTCTTTTTCAAATGCCACTTCTGTTTAGTCTTTTGTGACTCCATGGCTTGCTGTTATTTCTGTGTGGCATCATGTGTGACAACTAATCAGGTTATTTTAAAAACTCTGCCACTGATATATTTGAATGTGAGAAACGGTATGTCTGAATCAGCACAAACTTCATGGTCTGAGTTTGTTACCCGAGTTGGGATTTTTTTAAATGGATCACTTAAATTCCATCTAAGATGCCATCTCTGAGGATGTGTGGAGGTTACTGGCTTTTGTTATTAGTCCTGAAAAATCATTAGGAGGATGTTCCATTTAATGAACTCACAGAGCAAAGACAAAATACTCCCAAACCAGAGATATCAAAGAATACTTGAATACTGCTAATGCTCCTGGTTTGTTGTCAGGTGGATGCAAAAAGTGCAGCTCAGTGGAGGCTCCTGGAGTGTGTTACACCAGAAAACAGTGCTGCAGTGGAGACACCCTGGGTTAATTAGTTGTCAGATTCTTTTAAAGTTGTTTATTCTTTAAAAACGGGAGTGGGAGATGGAGACCTTTTGAATATGGTGTGGTCTAATTGTAAATTCAGGCTTTAATATGACCAAGGCACTTGACAGATGAAACTCTGGGGGCTGGCTGTGCAGCTGCCCTGAGTGAGCACTGGCATCAGGAGCTCATGGCCAAGGCAGGGATCACAGGCTTCACTAAAAGGGAGGTGCTGGGCAGACACTTGTCATGATTTCTGCAAGTGCAGGATCATTATATATACGTATACATATATATATGGAGAGAGAGAGAGAGAGAGAGACTGGAATATTGCACAGAAGTATTTTTTTAGCATTTCATAGTGAAAGAATTGTACAAAGTTTGGCTTCAGACAGAGCTAGATTTTAATTGTGTGGTTTTCAGTAATTAAAATGACTGCATGGGAAGAAGTACTCACAGGGATCTGAGAAAAGGAGCTGCACTACTGTCCTAAAAGATCCTTCCATTATTCTGTTCAAAAATGGGAGTTCCTTGGTGATAGTACCAATTCCTCACCGAATTGAAGGGATTCTAGAAAAACCAATTTCTAACATTGTTTCTTTCTGGATACACATTTCTGCTGTCTGTGCACAGCTTGATCTATACCCACACCATGTATTTGCAAGAAGGAGTGAAGGGGGAAGCTGCCAGGCCCCGGTTTGCTCTCTGCAGGAGATGCTCCACTTCCAAGCAGTGCTGGCAGAGGGGATGGATGACTCAGTGGAGATTATTTACTGCTGAGCACAGGAAGGGGAAAGGTAAAGGAGTAAAGAGATGTGATACATTCCTTGATTAGAATTTTGCCAAGGTTATAGCAACAAAAAACGCACATCACAGAATGGCAAACATGATAGAATGAAGACAGGTCATTCAGGTTTAATGAACTGCGTAATACTGTTATAATTCTGTGGTATAATTCTGTAGAATTTGAGATATAATAGTCTGTACTCCATTACAGCTGTGTTATAGTCTCAGTGTATTGATTATTGTTCTGTTCTATTTTGCCAACTTGCCTTGGCAACAGTCCCAGCTGCCCAAAGACTGAAACAATGTTGATTTTACTAATGCACTTGTGTTTTGACTTCCAGATAAACAAAATGCTAGTTGCTAGAAATTACAGTCACCTATATTTCCAATGCTTTCTGATGTCGCTTTTAAACCTATCTTTACAGAAGAGGTCCAAATTGCCATTCCAATAATGAAACCAACCTTAGATAAAGTCCAACTGGCTGGACAGGCCTTGCCTCCTGGATTTCCGGCGCCATTTCTTTTTGCTGATGGTCTTTCATCAGTAGAAACACTATTAACCAACATTCAGGTAAATTCTTCTCTACAGGGCCAGATTATGTCATGATACATAATATGTGTTTCTTTTGCACTCTTAAAAAAGTTTCAGAAACTATTTTGTATTTGTAGTTTCTCATCTCTTTAATTTAATGTTGTGCTTAGGTTTCTTCTCTCCCTGGCGTTATCAGTCATGGAAGAGTTTCATACATTGTATATTTGACTTAATAATTCAATAATTCATATTGAAATTCACCATTCTCATTATACAATGTATATTTGACTTAATAATTGGCAATAATTCAATAATTCATATTGAAATTCACCATTCTCATTATCCCTGCAGTGCTTCTCTCTGCAGTTACTGGTAAGCAGAGAGACATGGCACTGTGTGTGTAACCAAATTAGCCAAAGCTGTACTGAATGATTCCATGCCACAAAATTCCTCATCTATAACTCCAGCATTAGCTCCTTCCAGTGCCCAGTTGTGTTTCAGGTCTGTAGGTTCCTGCTTCTAATCTTTCTGTTTTCCTAGAGGATGTAAAAGAAACAAATGGATGAATTTTGTCACTGTTTAAAGAAAATGGTATTTTCAGATCTTGCATTTGTGTGTGTTTTAGGGCCTGCTGAAAGTGGCTGTGGACAATGCAAGAGTCCAGGAAAAGCAGATACAGCAGGAAAAGAAAGAGTTAAAGATGGAGCTTTGTAGAGAGCGAGAACTACGAGAGAGCTTGGAAAGGCAACTCACAGCTGAGCTGCAAAGCAGAGGTGAGTGAGTGAAAAATGGAGTTTAGGTGTCTGTGAAATGTGTAAGCCTTTGGCATTTCCAGCTGGAGCTGCTGAGGGCTCAGAGTTAACTGCTGTTCATACTCTGGTGTAGTGCAGCAGTGGACCTGCACTGGCAGTGAAAGGTTCAGATCTCCTAGAACCAGAATGAAGCACAGGTTTCTGTAAGCAGGAGGAACAGTGGCTGAAGGATTATTATCTGTAGGGCAACCAGAGAGTTTTGGCAGGTTCTGAGGAGGGAAGCTGGGGCAGTTCCATGGCTTCCAGGTGTATTAGCATCACTCTGCCCAGGTATTCCCAGCCTGATTTCTTCATTTGGCAGCTTTAATTTCTTTTTGTTTCTGCTGTTACCTCTAAGCATCATCAGTCCTACTGTGAGAAAGGTATGGCTTTAATTTGGGTATTTAGGTGATTTTTGTCATTAGTTCCCTAGGCCACATTTCTGTAGCTTCAGTGCTGCTCAGTTTGTCTTGTAGAGAACTTCAGCACAACACAATAGACCTGTGAGAAATTGTCTGCCCAAGTGCAAGATCTGAAGCAAATAATCCTAGGTATTTTTTTTGCATCAGGAGATTGAGGTGCAGTAGCCTTCTGAGGCCTTCTGAGACAAAACCATGACTGGTTAGAAGCTTTTGATAATAATAGGCAATTAAATTGGTAAATCTGAATTTCTCGCTGTGCTGTTGCAAAGGAGGCAGTATTAGTATTCTTTTTAAAATTCAGATCTGCATCTGAAGGAAAGGAACAGCACTTCATGTGCCAAAAGCTACTTCTAGATTACATCCATGAAATCAGAAACATAAAATTAGATAAGACCAAAAGTGTACGTGCCAAGTCCTGCCGTCCTGTGCTTTTTGAATGGAAATTGGATATGTGGAACTTTCTGCAATGCCAGGTCTCCCTTAGAGGCACCAAAGAGCACCTCTCAGTTGAGTTGTGAAGGGTCAGTCAATCCTGCAGAAGCTGTTAAATTGCAGTGGGTGTCCAGAAATGTTGCATCACCCAGGTGTGACGGGACTATGTATTTCTGTAAAACAAAATTTAGCTCCTAGGACAGCACAGTGTGCCCCTCCTGAATCCCAGCTAACTCACCAAAATCTTCAAGTCATTCACAGACTTTGATGGCTCCTGACTTGTGAGGGAATTTCACCAATAATCAGCATCCTCAGGACTGTTTGTCTTTCAGGTCACCACCACATGCATATCTGTATTGTCACAGGGGTCTTGAGCTAGAACTGCACCTTTGAATATTGAACATAAACTAATTTCTTACTGTCTCCATCATCTGTTAATTGTGCCCTGACAACCATTCTTACACTGTATTTACATTTCAGCCACAATTCAAAAACGCTTGAAGAAAGAGAAGAAGGCAAAGAGAAAATTGCAGGAAGCTTTGGAATTTGAATCCAAGAGAAGAGAACAAGTGGAACAGGCTCTGAAACAGGCCACATCAGGTGACGGTCTCAGGATGTTAAATGGTAATGTCTTAGTTGGCCTTTCAGAGTCAGCTTAAAATGATGTTTGATTGAGTGAGGAAAAAAAAAAAGTCAGATGATGCACAGAGCAAATTTCAGAATAAACCCCCACAATTCTTTCCTGAAATAATGAAAAATCTATTTCAGGCTATGTGCTCTGGGTCGAGAATTAAAAAAATAAATAAGTCTGCAACTAGAGAAACAGACAGAGCAGTTTACACAGAGATGACAAGAAATGCTGAATATATTACAGAGAAATCTGTTACAGTGCCAGCTAAGACAATGTGAAATTTGGTTCCTATAAGGTTCTGTGAACTCTTCTCTCCCAGCAGATTCATTTTTAGAACTGCTGAGCTTCATTTCAAAAGCCGTTTGGCTGAAGTTTGCTCAGCCTCAGGACCTATTAAGTTTGTTAAATATGTATCAGCTTTCAGAGCTGACTGGGTTTTGAACACTTCCCAAATATTCTTGTGAAACAAAAGCAAATCAGTTCATCTCCTAAACAGTGATTAAGTTCTGGCTACCAGGAGGATTTGCCTTTTGTGCTTAAGATGATTCTGGCCAAACTTTAGAGCTTTGGTTTGAACATTTAAGACTGAACCTAGCTGAGATTTAATTTATTTCATGTTCTGCTGCTAAAGTTTAGTCTGTGCATCCCTACCTGGAGTCTGTGCAGAGGTTCAGGAATCAGAGTGATGTTCAGTCCCTGCTGCATTCAGGTGTCCTGTGGTGTGTTAATTTGTGCTGTCTGCTTTGGGCACTGCTAGAGACTGCAGAGTGCAAAAACTGCCTGACTGCTGAGCAAAAATAATGAATTTGGCTTGTCTGGAGTTCTCAGCTGTGAGAGCTGCCCACACTGTTGTCTAAAGCCAGGGCAAGGCTGTGTGTGTGCCCTGGCACAGCAGTGCCCTGCAGGAGATGGGAGCTGTGATTTATCTGGGGCACCCAAGGCACATAAACTCTGTGAGTACAAGAGCAGCATCTCTCAGAGGTTTCTCTCATCTGCTGTTCATAGCCCTGCACATCCTGGTAGCAGGACTGGCTGGTGTTCCCTGGAGCACTGGCACAGCCCAGGGGGGATCCAGGTGTGGATTCACAGCTGCAGCCACACTGGGGTGGGGCACAGTGACCAGGGACAGTGGGTGGCCAGAGGCAGCAAAAAACCTTCTCCACTCCTCCACTGGATCAGACAAATGCCCAGACTGGATCCCACAGACAGAACCAGCACCTTGAGAGGAATGTCAGAAAAAGCCTAAAATGCTGATGTGCTGCAAGGTCACTCCCCAGGGTGCTGCAGGGAAGCACCTGCTGCTCACACACCAGCCAGCAGCACCCAGCAGTTCTGGAAGCCACAAATCCAGAGGTACCAACCTTCAGCAGTGTGATTAACACACCTTTACATCTGCTGGTGTGGGCCTGGCTGCAGCAGTTTGATTTGCAGGCACACTCAGGTAGTCATATATATGTTAGTGCCTGCAAGAAGCTGATATTTACATGCTAATCTGATTGCACATGCAAATCAGGTAGCTCATTAGCATCTTAATCCACAATTTAATTGCAGGTACAATTTTATGACAACAAAATGTGAAGGGCTATTCTGAGTATTTTTAATTTAAGTCTGACAGTCTGTCTCATTTAACAGATGCTGTTATTAGTTACAGATGACTTTGTCATTTTTGGTATATACAACGTGTACTCTGAAGGGTTTGAGAAGAAAGAACCTTTTTAGATTGATAGGTCAGTGCCCTGCACTTGCCTGCTCAGGAATCTGAGTAAGGGAAACCCTGCAGAATAGCAGTCACTTGTAATTTTGTAAGAAAAAAAAATGTATATGTGAAAATTCTGCTTTTTTTATCACATATACATTTGTAGAGCTATATATGCACACATGACATGTGTTTAACTTACACATTTATTGCTGAGCTATTGCTCTCCTGTAAGGACTGTACTTCGCAGGGTTGCCCTGCTTTCACTCAGGGCTCAGTTACTGCAGGGTCACCAGCAAAGCATCACCTCTGTGACAGATCCTGGCACTCAGCTGAAGGGATCTGTGAAAGCATCAGTGCAGTTATTCCCTGTTTGAGAAAGTCCAGAACAGGCTTTTGCACAGAAAAACCCCAAACTGTATACACAGCTTCCTTTCAGGTGTGGGTTTTTCCTTCCTGTAATTTCTAAGGGCTGTGTGATAAGGGAAGCAGATGTTTCTCCAGGATTTGAGGTGCCATGGATTCAAATCACATCCCCTTCATGCTAATCCTTGTTGGCACAAGGTGGATGGTGGCATCTGTTCCTGTAACACCCTGGGGTGTTGGAGCCCCTGCCCCCACCCCAAGGACTGTGCAGACACAGGGATCACCAACATGAAATTAAACAGGTCCAGAGTGAGTGTCATGAGACTCCTTCTCAACTTGGAAAAAAAAAAAAAAAAGCACAGTCCTCTTTGGAAAGCTCTTCCCAGAGATCTGGAAATACTTCACATAATATGACAGCTGTAATTTGGGTTTGGGTGGTAACACATGCTCACACATCCCGAGCTGAGGCTGGAAATGCAATTTGCACAGTTCTTATCTGTAACATGCACTCGCACAAACTGATACACACACCCCAAAACTGTTGCCTGAAACTGGCTATATTCTTCAACTCTAATTTGGAGGTACTTGGCTATATACAAGAGTTGATGTAGTTTAATATTATCACAGTTTAATTTCTACTTTTATTTTTCATGTGTCAGATGCCCTCATTCTCCAAGAGGATTTTGCAGACATATTAATACCACGTGTTGGTTATTATCTGACCGTCAGACAAATGTGAAGCACGTTAAAAATAATTCACTGTGAGACCAGTAATGTTTGCACATTTTGGAAACAATTTACTACTGAAAATTCTATGAGGACCAAATGTTTTATGCAAGACCATGTTAACTTGGAGAGCACCCTTGTTTGCTATAAATATTTTTCTAAAGATGCCTGAGAGAGGGTCAAAGGGGAATGAATTAATCTTCAGTCTCCCATCTTTCAGATGCTGGAATCCCAGATATGGAAATAGAACACAACGGAACCCAACATGACAGTGCAGCCATGCAAGGTGCAGTATGTACCACAGCTCCTCACTTGTGTGCTTGTCATTTAAAATTATTTTAAATCATTTTTATATCTGTTTTCATGATTTAAGATAAATGTAAATTACAGAACTTCAGTTTGTTTTCCTGTTTGATACAGAAAACCTTTGTAAGAGCAAAGATCAGGAATTAACCTTACAAGATCAGAAATTAACCTTAAGTAGAGGTGCTATTTAGCTGAGGTGATTTAGAGGTGCTGTTTGTTTTAAAACTTATATTTATCTACCAAGACATATGCCCTTAGTTCAAAAGGGTTTTACATACGATTTGTCATTTGAAATATTTTACCTCTGGTCTTTACCTACCTATCAAGATCGCAGATGTTTTCAAAAAATGCATGAACTGTAAATGAAAAAGACGTTCACATTATGGGCAGCTATCTGGTGCTACTTTTCCTTCACTGTGTGGCTGTGTGTAAGTGCAGCAGCTCCAGGTATGGTCTGAGTGCTTCCCAAAGAGCAGGAAATGAGTTCTGGCTGCAGGTCTGGGACGTGAGGAGTTCTAAAATCCTCCTGTGGGGGAGCTGGGACACAGGGATATTCCCAAGGGATAGTCCTATTCCTCTTGGAAGCCTCTTTGAGCCACACAGAAAATCCACAGTCACTTGTGATAACATCTGCTCTGAGCAATTTGAACATTGAAATTCTCTGATGAAAGTCCAACTTGTAGAGTTTTTGTCCCATCAGTCCTGTGCCATGTTCATTCCAGACAATTCAGTTCTGTGCTGGCAGCCTGGAGAAAGCTGCCTCTTCCACAGAACTGCTGCTTCTTAGAGCAATCCCAGCCTTGCCCCTGCTTCATGGAATGGTAATGTGCAGAAATCCCCTGTGCTGAGGTAACTGCAGGCAGTTTGTGCAGACAGGAGAGAGGCTGCACTGCACTTAGAGACACAAACCTCAACTGAGCATTTCTCTTCAGCTGGGGAAAGTTTGACTTGCATACCTCTGGTATGCATCTGTCGTCCATCTGTCATCCTTACAGAAAAGCTTTCAAATATTTTTACTGCTGTCTCTTCTTGTGATTTTAGATTCATATGCTCTGTATTACAGAGAAGGAGAATCACAGCTTTATTGTAATGCAGATATATACATCTGACATATGTGTGTGTATATATATGTGCACATATAATGAGAGCTGTGCTCTAAATATTGCAATTGGAAAATTGCTGCTGCCAGAAATAGTCAAAATATTGGATGAGCACTTGGGACGCATGTATTTAAATTCAATGAGCAAAATGTTCCTTGCATTTCTGATCTGTTCATGGTACCTGCTGCGAGGAGTGCTCAGTGCTCTTCCAAACAGTGCTGAGAGTCAAAGGTCCATCTGGGCACACTCTGGTAAAGAAGAGAAAGGTAATTTCAGTTTTCAGTTGAAGAAAAACCTTGACACTTGGCTCACTTTACATCAAAAATGATCACAAATACTGTGAGGAAAGTGATGCACAGCCACTTGCAATGACAATTTACTTGCCTGAAGGATTCAAGAGAAGTTTCTTATGTTACCTGTAGTTTATTAATACACAAAAGCCTTGTGATTTTTATTTCATGTCGAGTTTTTTTCAGTTTTCATTTTAATTTGATTCCGACTACATCATCCCTTCAGTTGTGAGAGGATTTGGCTCAGGAAGTTTTTATTAAGCATGGCCAAAGGGACAGCTGGATATTCCCTGTGTTCAGTATCCCTGGGCTCAGTGGGAGCAGGACATGGCCTGAGCAGCAGGAGCTGCAGCCCTGTCCCTGTCCCTCCCATTCCTTTCCCTTTTCAGCCCTGCTGGCTCTGACCCCCCTGGCATGGTAATCCTGCTGGTGTGGAGACATGAGCTGAGCCACTTGGTCACTAAACAGTCTCAGCTGATAAAAAGCTTTCTGGAGAGCTCTCTGTGGAGCTTGTTTAGATTTCAAAGTGTTCCTGTCCTGTAGCACCATCTCTTTCATTTTTATTTATGCTGATACTGTAATAACTTTTTATTCCCTTTCCCTTTGATAACCATTCGTGTCTCTGACAGCTCCTATTGCTGCTGCAGCTCTGACAGTTCGAGCACACTCCCTCACTGCCCCTGTCATTTGCGGCCTTTGTTTTTTGGGCCCTGGGAGGAGGAAGGGGCAAAACACATGTCCCTAATACAAAGCTGTTTCCAGGCTTCCAAAATCTCTGTCAGTTGCTCAGAAAAAAAGCTTTAGCATCAATACAGAGCTTTCTTTTTCTGTTGTCAATAGCTCTGCTGGACAGAAATCTATCATTCACACAGTGCTTTTCCTTTGAAATTCAATTAGTTCCACTGCCAGTATCTCCTTAAGAGGGTTTAAAGGAAAATTACAGAACTACTGCACAGCCACCTTTCACAGTGATTAAGTCATATCATATTTTATGCTCATTTCTTAAAATGATTTTATTAACACAAGCTGTTCATGTACTGCGTTTCTGATCTGCATTATAAATCTTTTCCATTTAGTTGACTCATTTTCCCTCTGCTTTGTATATTAATTGAACAGAAATTTCATGCAGATGAGACTTAAAACTTTTTTGAACTTTACAGTCTAATGCCTCCATCCTCCATATCCCAGATGTAGTTCAGAGCTGGAGCTGGGAGGATTCTAGCTGGCAGAGGAGATCAGAGCAGGTGATGAGCACTCAGACACCCTCCTGCTCCTCCTTCCACCACTCACTCCTGGGCCAGCACCACAGTGCATCAACCATTTTATCAGCAAATCTCCCTTCCACATAAAATAAACATACTGGGTGTCATTAAGTGCACCTTCAGATCAATGATTTTTGCAAATGACATTCAAGTACCATTCGAGTAGTGCATTTTTGCTGATAAAAGCAAATTAAATTAGCACAACTACAAGTGTGCTGATAAAAACTAAAACCGAACAGCAGCACCATTAGCTAACAAAGTAATATTTTCTCTTTACTGCTTTCTGCCATTTAGTTATTATCCTATTGGAAATCTAATTATAATCCTTTTACTCCCTAGTCAAACTTCACAGTTTTTGCAAGCTTAGCACTGACAAGTGATTTCATTACATTTGATTGCCCGCGCCCAGATTGACTTAACTTCACTCCGAGACCTAAAAGCCCTCTCAGTTTCTCAGATTCCCTGTTTGCACATTACAGCAACAGCTCCTTTAATTAATTAGCATGAACAGCAGTAACATGAACTGCTGAACAGAAAATAACATCATTTTATGATCGCAGGGAGACTTCTCCTTTTGCATGTTTATACCTTAGTTAACTTTTGTATTACAATATTTCATTGTTAGGGGATAGTGGAACAATCAGCAAAGCAATGTTAGCTTAAAATCTTAAAAAGTAGATGTTACAGTAATACTTGATAACAACAATTTACAAAAAAATAAAATTTCAGGAAGGAGGCAGCAGCATGGGCAGGCAGGCTTTCCTGAGGTGAAGATGTACTTCACTGTGCCTGCAGCAGGAGGGTGACCCAGGGCTGCTGCTGCTTTTGTTTGTGACATAACCTGGCAGAGATTCGGCACAAAAACTCTGGGGTTACCGTGAATAACATTTTATTTTTATCTAACACGTGAATAACATTTTATTTATTTGTCAAAGATGAGGGACTGGTGTAGTTTGGAACGCATTTTGGGGTTTATCATGGACTGGACTTCAGTTCATTGGTGTTTTGATCAAACCAGAGAGTTCTCGAATCCAAGCTGCTTTATCTGAGTCTTAGTCCTGTTGTTCTTCCTCCTGCCCAAGCTGTGTTCTCTCCTAGAGCGTGTCCTGCTCTGGAGGCTGTGAATTATTAAACCCCTGGTAGCTGCCTCGTGCTGTGTCACTGCAGAGTTCCCAGAAAAGCTCTCTCAAAGCTCCTGTGCAGTTCCCAGACTGTCACTCCATGGCCACACGGCCACGTGCAGCTCAGAGCTACCCCACAGGGACTCACCAGGAATTGGCTTTACAGGGACTCACTGGAAATCCTGGGCTTAGTTCAAGTTTTTTTAACTCTCTTAACATGGATGAGGATATACTTGACAGGGTCAAGTCAGCTGCCTTACACACAAAATAAGAGGGGAAGAAACTCCTACCCAGCAGCTCTGTGGGTGAGCAGCCCTGCAGGGTCAGGCAACACAATCCTGAGGGAAGGAAAGGTTTTGGTACCAATCCCAAGGGATGCCCTGGGCTCAGCCAGCTCGAGATACCAGAGAGGGCGCCTCTGATATCATATCTGCACCTCTGCAGGGTGGAGAGAGGCCACAGGAAAGTGGGACAGGTGCAAACAAACCAACCCTTATTGGTACTGCTGCTCACAGAACCAGCATTTATTGACCACGTTCTTTCTGGGTCAGGAGGGAGCTGAGCCCTGCTCTCTCACTGCTCAGTTTGAAGAATATTTGCAGATAAAAGAGAAGTTTTGCTGGACAAACAATAATCAGGCAAAGAAGTAATTATTACTTGTCATTCAGCTGAATGATCAGCCCAGATCCATCTTCTTTTCATGGCAGTGAAGGGATCCTTTGCTGAGTCTTGGTCGTTGCTCTGGTCCTTACCCCCAGGCAGGCCTGGATTCATTCCCCTTCCAGGCAGGCAGCACTCCTGTCTGCCAAGGGCTGTAGGGAAAGAGGCATTTTTTGAGGGATGTGATCCTTTGGAGAAGCAAACTGGTTTTGTCTGATTTTTTTCTTTGTACAAAGTAAGGCACTGGTTCAAACTAATTAGCCCCAGCTTTGCAAGTTAATTTATTGTTACAGCATTGCATTTCCCATGTGTTGCTTCCTCCAAAGCTGAGCTTGGCTCTGATCTAACTGAGGTGCTGTTTATCCAGCCTGAGAAGGGTGGAGAGCTCATCTCCTGTGCAGTTGGACACTTGTTTTGTTTTAAAGTAGTTTAGGGAAATAAAGCTAAATTCCTAATTTAAACCAGAGATCTTACAAAGTATTCAGAGATGTGGAATAAAATAAAAAAAAATTAAACATGAATAAATATGGAGATGATGATTATTGCCTTTGGATTTGTCCTTTATGCATCCATTAAAACTTTAGAAGAAAAAGATAAAGGATGATATTGTGGCTGAAAAGAGTGCAAGAGCTGCACCTACCCTGGGCTAACAACTCAGGGAAGAGAATGCTGTCCTGAGGGAAAATTCCAGCTATTAACACAGACTCTGGCACACCAAGAAACGCAGAGATCTTTACTTGTCTTATACATTGTGAAGGGAGAAAAAAACCTCCTTTCTAAATGTCTTGCTTATTAAGCCAGTCATGCATTGCTCTGTAGGCTGTAAAGCAGTGTAACATGCACAGGGGGCTCATAAGCATATTTAGTGTTAGGGAATATCATTTATACAGTTTTTATATTGTCAGTATTACCCCTAGAGAATGAGATTAGGCTTTAAACTACTGTAAATCTACACTTTTGCTCACCTTTGTATAATTTCGTTTTTTAATAGAATGAAGCCCACATAAATGAATATTTGATTAAGGGATAAACCTGATAAAAGAATACATTTATTGCACACAGATTTATTCAAATCTTTGCTATATAATACAGTAAAGTGCTATAAAATGGTCTGTAGCTTGCAGTCAGCTGCACTGAGGAGATGGTGAATATTCTCCAGAAAAGATTAATTTGACAACATCACATTGTCTTTCCTGTGTAAGTGGGGGCACAGCTGCTCCCGACACGTTAATTCCTCAGAGGTGATTGCTGTGTGACGTGGTTAATGCCATGAAATTCAGTTTATTGCACAGCAACAAAAAAAAAAAAGTATTTTAATTTCTGGAGAATAATTGAGGGTGTTATAAAAAAGGAAATATTTAACTGTGCACTTTCTGTTCACTGATCAGTGATGTCTCCTGGGTGGCTGCACTGGGCTTGAGCTGTGGCATTTACTTTTCTCTCTTACGGGTGTTCCAGATACCTCCACTGAACTTTCACTGAGAAACAAAGAGGACTGGAAGGAAATATGGAAACCTGTTCCAAAGTTTAGTCAGCCCACAGTACCTTCAATGTCCTCATCTTACCTTAATTTAAAAAATAATACTTAAAATTTAATAAGAACATAAAGAACAGCCTCCACTAGGAAGAAGCCATGTGCAGCTATCTAATGATCATGAGAAAAAGGGAAAAAAAACCCCAAACCACAAACAAACCCCACAGTGCTCAATCCTTGCATTTCTGCTGAACCCCCCAGGCTTTAGTAATTCCCCACCAGGTTTAAAACAAGAATTTTCATCAGCCAATGGCCTGAAACTAATTTTAGTTCTTTCTTTGGAGGCTCCCAAACATCCCTCTGGAATTGTTATGTCCCTGGCTCTTGTGATCTTTATTTGTGCTTACATCCAAAATACGTATTAAATCATCTCAGTTTGGAGAGTCTGAGCCTCCTTAAAACCACAAAACATTCAATTACTAATTAGCTGTTTCCTGTTCCTAATGAAGTGAACATGTCGGATTTGGATTAAAATTCAGCTACTGCTCTCCTCTGTTTATGGTTCCAGATGTTTTTGTTTTATCTAGGAGGTTACTTTGACAGCTACTGCTAAATGATAAATCACTCATATTATAGCTGAAATGCATTTTGAAATTGAAATGTGGCAAACTTGGAGATTGCTCCAAGGATCAGTGTCAGTTTGCAGGTCAATACTTGTTCGTTCCTTAGGAGTGCTCGGTATTGGCGTATGTAAAACAGTAATGGGAGAGATGTCAACATTATACAAAATGCTGCTCCATATTATCATTTTGCTATCATCTTCCAGATCAGTTCTTGCAGATTTAGCTGGGTGGATTCATGATTCATTGTATAATGAGCAGGAATATGGATTCTTGTTAGCTTCAGTTTCTGTGGGCATTTCAATATTTATTTTTTCTCTGGGCTTAAAGTTGCTTAATGTGAAAAATCACAGTTGATAGGTACTATAACTAGGAATATTTTTATGAAGTGATTTTCTGCTTCATTCTCTAAATAAAGAAATAGAATTTTAAGAGAAATGTGGTGGTTTCTGAATGAAAGAACAGTTTTCCAAGAACAGATCCTGATTTACATTTTCTGAAAGCAGTGCAGTTTTAACACCCTGTTCCCTGGCAGGTTTTGTGCAGTGACAAGGGTGTGTGGTGAAGCTGGTGCCTTGTCCCTGGGTCTGTCCCAGGGAGGCAGCAATCCAGCATGGGCTGCCTTTGGGAGAAAAGGACTGTTTGATTTAAAAAAAAAAGCCTTATGGGAATAACATCCAAATCAGAGTGTTTGCAGCCTGTCCTGAGCCATTGCTGGCAAACACCAGGGCAGGTGGTGGTGGGTCTTTGTCCTTTCTTGGGGGCTTGGCCAGGTGTTGTCACCCAGTGCCTCCTTTTCCTACACAAAACGTGCCCACGTGATGGACAGTTTAGTTTATATCACTTCTAGATCTGCTCATTTGGCTTGAGGAAAAAAAAAAGATCCACAACCAAGTGAAGAACCCACTTAAATGTCAGTTAATTATCAAATGTTCAACTGTGCAATTGACTTCTTTTTTTTTTGTTTCCCTCCAGAAAACAGAACATACATCAAGCCGACCATTATGTACTGAAGGAACCACCTATTGCTGAAAAATGTATAATGACCACTATTTGAAGACTATCTAGTTCCTGAGAAATGTCCCTTCCAACCTTTGATGCCTTCAGTACTGTGTGAGGAACAGGATTTGTAGCATGAAACTTGAAGGACAATTTCAAGCAATTTACTGTTGCTGCATTGAAAACTGCCGTATTAAGAAATACTGAGACTTTTTACAAGCTTACCATACCAAACCAAGCCTGTCACAACAGATCATTTTTAGGTCCCTGGAGATAGAAAGGAGTTTTAGTATTTTTAAGCACATACATCAATTATTTCCCCTCCCCACCCTGCCCCAAAAAATAACTTTTTTTTTTTCCTTAGGAGGTGGCTATTACAGAATAGCAATGGCACAATGAATTTAAGCCACAATGGTCCTCACTGGCTGTACATCATACAAGTCCAGTTTATCACTGAAACTGTTCAACATGGAGCTGTTTCGATTGTGTTTATAAATTAAGCTTTGTTTACTGAAGCAGATACTCGATATATATTACGTTTTAAAAAGAAATGTGTGTACATTTTTTAAAAGAACGATGTAAAAATTGTCCTTTCATTAGATGACCAATTCAAAAGTGTGAGCTAAACCCTAATAGCTGATGTAATATGAGGATTATAATTGATGCTTTTTTTTTAATGCTCAGTTCAGCTTGGCTTTTGGTCTTTTAAGATGGAAAAATGAATATGCAGTAGAGTGTTAGATAATGGAAACTTTTAAGTATGGTTTCTCTGTTGTACCATATTAAGTTAAAGTACACATTCTTTGTTAAAAATGTTCTTGCTAAAAATACAGTATTAAAAAGTTTTTTGTTTGACTTTGGAAATCTTTTAAGATTTTTTTTGGACTGTGAATTCCCATAGTAACTGTACTAATGCAAACCAGTATTTTGCACTATTAAAAATACTTGAAGAAATGACTTAATAAAGAGGGTGGGTTGGTATTAAACATTTTCCTAATTATTGTATGCTCCAGATTCTGAACTTTGAAAACTGAAAACAGCTGAAAGCTTCCCTTCTCAAAACATGGCACTGAAGGCTGGTTCGAGTCAGGTGGAATTAAGTGATCACCTGTTCCCTCTTTATTTTAATTCCTGGGTCAAAGGCACAGTGCTTATTTCCTTGCAAACTCCTGTTTGTGTACACATGTTTGCACACACATGCCCTGAATATAAATCACTGTCACTTAAGAACAAAAAAGACCTTTAAATAGATCTACAGGGAATATATTCCCTATGATTGTGTTTACTTCTGGCTACATCTAAATGTAGAGTGTTCACAATTCATTTCATTTTTAGCACTGCATTTTTTTCTCATTAGCAGAATTTTGTAAATAGACTCTGCAGAATAGAATCACCTGGGTTTTTTTTTTTTGTTCCTAAAAGAAATCTTTATTTTAACCAGTGTTAGTTCAAGAAAACACGTTGCCCTCTGTTCTACAGGTTATCAAGTGATTTACCAGAATATTCTTGCAATGTACAAATTGGCTTTGTTCCATATTATTTTTATAACAGCTGGTCTAATAACTGCATTAATCATGCTGCCGTTGATCAAACCATCAAAAGTTGAATGATACAAAGAAACAGGAGCATTAGGAATTTTGAGTCCTCCTGATTCTTAATAAATGCTCACATGTGAATAAAACATTGCAACACCAGCATTTAAATTGTACCTTTAGGTATTATATTAATTTTAGTCTCAATTCCAGTGGGATTTTCTGAAGTGAGGGCTGGACTTTATTCTAAATTTTATTTTTAAAAAGGAGTTGAAACAGCCCTTGGGGTGCTGCAGTATTTCTGGCTGACCCAGTGCTGGCAGTGCTCCTGTCAAGTGCAGATTTTGAACAGAGACTTTGCTCAGTTATCCAGTATTGTGTAGTTTAGAAAGACTTCTTGTACGTAAATAGCTCAGTCTTTAAAATTACAACATTTTTGCACTCTCCTTTCATCTCCATAAAGGCTTTTTGAGCATTTTTCCCCTCAGTAGCTGATGTACACATTCCTTAAGGCATCCCTGAGCCTGGATTGATGAGCACAGGTTGATTCTTGCTCTGCCCATCCCAAATTGGTTTTAAATGTCAAAACTCTGACAAATGCAGTTAAGGAGACTGATAAACTGGAGAGACTGACTCTGTTTTCAGTCCTCACTAGGTGGCTCCTGGTAAATATTGACAAAGCAAGAGGCTGAGGGGTTTGGGTGTCAGCTCAGCCTAATGAGTAAACCTTGTGTGGAAGGAAGGTGTTAAAGCCTTTTGAAGGCTCAGCCTTCCCCACCACACTCCTCCTCACTGGAGCAGCCCCAGCTGGCTCCCAGAGAGGGACAGCACCTCTTGGGGTTGGGGTTTTGGGGTGGTTTTTGTGGGGGTGTGGGGCAGAGGGACACAGCCAGCCCCTCCTGCTGCACTGGGGAGCTCAGCTGGGCGTGTTTGGGGTGCAGCACCCCGAGCCCCTCTGGGGCTACATTTCTCTTCACAGGGTAAAGCAAGGTACCCCCTCTGCAGCTCTGGCTCCCTGAGAGCCTGCCCAGAGTGTGGGTGCCCTGTGGAGGGGCCACGGAGCCATCCCTGATCTTGGGTGAATGCAGGCAGGGGATGGGCTCTGAGTCCTCTGGAATGCAGACCATAATAAACCCCCAGGATCAATAGTGCCCAATCTCCATTTGAAGCCTGGATCTATAGAAAAACACAGTGAGAACATGGCTGTGCATTAAAACCTGAGTGCTGCTTGAAGTAATTGCTGCCTACGAGGAAGTGGCCTGTAAATACATTTATTTACAGACTATTTTTAGTAACATGACAAAATGTGGGCTAACCTGAATTGTTACAAACTTCCTTTACGGCCTCAGCTGATCTCCACAACCCCTCCTGTGCCTGTGCATGCACTGAGCCTTAAATACACATGGGACAATTCCCAGCCTGGGCTTGGATCTGGAATCTTTGGCAGCAGCAGCACTGAGGGAGGCACTTCCACCTTCCCCATCCACTGGCCCTGCTGCCCCTGCTGGGCTGGGCAAGGAATTTACAGAGGGGCTTTTCTAAGCCAGGTCATGTGCTATCCTCCTTTTAATACATACTGCAAATGTTTAAGCACATGTAAAAGCACTGTTAATAAACAATCTGACTTTGGTTCTGTCTGCGAATAAGGGCGTCTTTGATGATTTGAAGCTGAGATGGAAGGGCAGTAAAAAAAGTATTTTTATAATGATGTATTATGGATGGGTAATGATTTGCTGCTGCTTTGTTATTGTACATCAAAGGAATCAATTGAAATAAGCCAGTTCAGTGTCAGCAGAGCACAAATGCTGCAGCTTTTGTGGGTGCTGCACCCACCCTTGCCTTTGGACCTGGATCTGTTTGGGTCTTCTGTTGGGACAGAGCAACCTTTGCATGAGCACTTGGATGTGAGCATCTAAGGCAGGGGAAAAAATTCTCTTTGGAGCTCATTTTTTAAAATAAAACCTCCCATTTTTCTGAGTTTCACTTACAAATGCAGTAAGATTTTACTACATCTTCATTATGTGATTCTGTTGACATAATCCAAAACTGTGAAAGCAAATACAGCACCATACATTAAAATGTTCTTATGATAAGTGATACTTTAAAAACTGGATTGTTTATAATACTTTAACTATTTTAACATACATTCAGCCTTGCATGTTTGAAAATGCTTTCACAGCTCTTTCAGAAAGGACACTGAAATGTGGATTCACTGATCAATACATCCTTTTCACCATCTATTATTTTTTGTCTCCAAGAGTGGCTAGTGCTGGGAAAAGGAGAGGGTTTTGCTATGTGTATATCTAAATAAATAAATAAATGAACATACCTGCTGCTCCTGGTACCAGAGCAAGCATTCTGGAATAAGTTCTGGCTGGTCAGAGAGAAGATGGAGATGGAGCAACCAGAGAAGTGACGTGCTCATATTGAACTATACAAAATCCGTCCAGCTCTAATTAATCACTGTATGCTTCACTCAGCCCCCAGTGGGCCAGACTTACTTTTCACAAGAAAATCCAAAGTAAAGCAGTGTAGACAAACTCAGTCCTTCTGAGTTGTTACCTGAAATGATTTCTCTATGGTGAGGTTTGTGTCACAGCTCCCTCACAATAAATGCTGCAGTCCAACCCCCCTGACATTAAGGTTATTAAGAGTTTTTGCTGTACACAGCCTGATTTAAATGCTCTGCATGAGGCACCTGAATATCCCAGCAGCACGTGGATGGTCCAGGGCACCTTTGGGGCTGTGCTGCAGGAGGGGCAGGGAGGTGTTTGTGGTCACCCTGCCCTGCCTTTGGAGAGCTGGACAGGGAGCCTGCAGGGTGCTCCCTTGGGATCTGGGCTTGCCTGAAGCTTTCACTTGTTACCCAGCACTACATGCCTAAAATGGATTGTCCCCCCATTCACCAAACTGGCCAAACAGGAAAAACCACTGGCATTAAGTGAAACAAGATGAATTAGCTAAAAAGAGAGGAAAGAATTAACAGGAATGAAAAATAAACCTTAATTCGCTCCAGTGCTGGTAGGATTTGGTATTTAATCCTGTGTTTCATTCTGTGTGAGGGAGAAATACCTGTTTTGTGTTTCCCCTGACAATTCCTGCCATTAGCTGAAAGTGTTTATTCCCAGAGCTGTGTGCCATCAGTTGATGATGCTGGGACACTTACGGAGGAGAGGTTTTGGCAGGAAACATCTAACATTTGGAACATTATTATGAAACATAATATTGTTCTTTGTAGATCAGTCCAAAGCTATTCCATGCAAATTGTTGCATTCTCTTCCTTGGTGTCAGCTGGAGCAGAAGGGGAAACCACATCCCTAAAAGTAAGAAAACAGACCAAAAATGCTTAAATAACAAGGAATAAACTCCCTATTGGACTTTTTCTTGATAGTTCTGTAAAGGTGCTGAAGACTGAAATGGTACACACAGATTTTTCGTGTCAGATCAGTGCTTTGCATTTATGTGATCATTTACACCTGTGCAAAGTAAGTGTTTGGTAGGATTTGACAGCTGATTTAGTAAAGTTTGACACCTATATTACAATGTTGAAATGACTTTACAATGTGCAAAGCAGTGGAACAAGCTCTGATTCTTTTCATGGCTTTTTCTTTATAGCTGAATATTGAAATTCCATTCCAAAGGAAAAAAAAATATAATTCCTCACATCCTGACTGTAATTCTTTATTTCTTCTGGTATGTTATGTTCTGCTCAAACTAACTTGGGGGAAAAAAGAAGAAAGCATACAAGGAGAGGAGGAAAGCAATTGTGTTTAATCCACAGCCTGAATTCACAGGTGCTGACTCTTACACCAAACCAAACCCAGCTGGAAGGAGACACAGGGAAATGAGAATTCTGCCACTGGGATGAGAAATCCTGCAGGACTAGGACCCCCTGGTTTGTGGAAGCTGGTAAGTAAATTGCATGGTTTTTATAGTTATCAGGTTTTTACAGTTATCTGTACCACAGCAAAAACACTGTCTGAATTGTACTGTACAATTTGTCAAGGCACAGCTATTTGAAATGCAATTGCCAATGTTGTGTGTTGACAGGATGTGATATCTTAATTAAAATAATAATATTGTTTGCTCATCTGGTACCAGCCTATTTCCAAAGGAAAAGCCTCTCAGCCGTCACACATGGAAGTGCTTTTCCAGCTAAACTGATGCAGCAGGAGTAAGTGAAGTGTCTGTGAGGTTCATGGACTGGTGAGGAGGCAGGACCAATTTGCCAAGGCTGGAGTTTCTGACAGGCTGAATGACCCATGGCCAGGCTGTCACCTCACTTTCCATTACACTTTGCAGCACAGCCCAGCAGAACAGAACCTGGGAAAAATGACTCCAGCAGGAGATTGCAGGGTTTTCAAGGTTACCAGCGTTGGGTTGTCATTTCCTAGATCAATTCCAGCGGCCTCTTGCTGGCACCTATTGATAAGGCAGGGAGCAGCCTCTTGCTTTGCCATCACTCAGAATTAAACTCCCCCACGTTCACCAGTGTCTGTCTAAGCCACGTGTGCAGAAATCAAAGCTCCCCGTGCCCTCCCTGTGTTCAGGGCTGCTCCACCTGCAGTGCCTGGCTCAGGGCAGCCCAGCCAGCTGGCAGGAGTGGAGAGCCTCAAATGTTAGCCAAAGGACAGCAAAATTATTTATTTTAAACAAGAAAATAAAGCAGGACATTCAACTTGCTCAGCATGGCAGCTGCAGCTGAGGGGGAGAACAGACAACAACCCAAATGTGTATTGTGTGTGTTTTGTACCCAAAGGATAGTGAGGGGAAATCACTACAGGGTCATTTGCTCAGTCTCAGGGAAGGATTGATTTCCAAGGAGGCAGTCTAGTGCACCCCAGTACCTGAGATTTACTCATTTCCCAGTGTGGTTCCCAAGCAGGAATCTCCACTGCCCTGTGCTCAGGCATTCTGGAAAGGGAAGGCTGGAGGGTGAGGAAGATAACATCAGCTGCTGCAAATGGGCCTGGTGATTTCTGACTTAAGTTTTATTAGGAATTTGAAGGTGACATCCCTCCCTGATGAACACATCCCCAGCCCATTAGTGTCAGGCAGAGTTATACTCACATGGCACAGAGAGCTGATCCCTTCCGTGTGTCTGTCCAGGCTCTGACACACAGCCCCAGTCCTGGGCCTTACTCAAACAATGACAACTTAATGAGGGTTTACTCTGTGCTCTTTGTCTCTATAAAAGTAATTTTTAAATGGCATAATGGAATAATATTTACTCGACAGCCTCTGCATTGTTTATTCCCCAGTGTCCATCTTACAGTCTTGTAAGATGGAAATAAATATTTACTCACTCTTCATTCATGCAGTTTATTCTATGTGGAACTGCAGCCAGCTCTAGTCATCCTATTGCCTTTCAGCTGGATGCTATAAAGAGAAGGAATTAATTGTTGTTAAACTTAGGTAAGTGATAAAAAGGACAAAAAAAGTTTGTGATGGCTCCTGTCTGCATTTTACTGCACATACCCCATCCCCTGGGCCAGTGTGGGGGAGAGTATGTGTGTGTAAAAATCAGATTGCCTCCAGCTCATTGCTGTCCACTGACACAGCCTTTCTGTAAAACTTTTGATGAATAGTCAGCATCTAATTCCTCAGTAATAAAAAACCCTTAGTTGCTTGCAATCATTATTCCAAATGGAAAAATTAATTGTAAATAACTGGAAGTCAATTAAGGCTGGGTTCTGCCGGGTAATGCAAATCTTTTATAGTTTTGTTTCAGTTAACTGCCTCATTAATGATTTATAGATGTGTATACAGCTGTGGGAACCATAGCATTATCTAATGCACTCAGAGAATAATTACATATGAAAAGAACTACGTGGCTCAAGGGAAAAACTCAGAAATTACTTACTGCCTTAACTTCAACCATATTAAGATGCAAAGCATTTAGAAACCAACTGTGATGTTTTATCATATTCTTGAGGTTTCATATTCTTTTTAAAAAGGGAAAAATAATTCTTTCTAAAAAAATATTTGCGCACTTCAGTATTACACAGTACACAAAAATCAAGATGTCTCAGCTGAGAATGTCAGCATTTATTTATTATTTAAAAGCCTAAGTTATAAAACATTCCCATTCCCTTTGTGCATCTGCTATACAGGAATAAAAGACATTTCTTCATTTAAACAATTCATGGGCATATGCATCTATCTCCCTGAATTACACAGAGCCAGAAGTAATTTTGGGAAGACTTCCTTCAGGAGTCATTTTCCTGAATATACAAATACACTGGTACTTTTTCTTTAATGATGCCAATTTTGGAAGTTTGAAGAGTTTTTTGAAAATACTCCCTCCTGAATAGGGCAGTGAAGCTGAAGTTTGCACCCTTTGGTACTTATTTCCTATAGATTTTAATCCAGTGATAAACTGCTGCTGGATATTTGGAAGCACCATAGAAGATGTTTTGCTTTTAAGCCTGTTTTTCTCCATTCTGAGGGCAGAGAAGGGGTCAGGGTTTTTCTCCCCAAACCCAGACATTTGACCTGCAGGGCCTGCCCTGACATTTTCCATGCAGTTGTCTCCAGAGCAGTGCAGGTCCCCGGAGCTCCTGGCACTGCTCTGGGAGAATTCCTGTGGCAGGGAAGGAAACCCAAGAGTGCTCTGCACCCTCTGTGCCCCAGCTCAGCCTTCATCCTCAGGCTGGACAGAGCCACCACCCCCTGCTTTTGTCCCCAGAGTGGCTCCAGGAATATCAGGGTGTTTGAGCTGTCCCTGGAGCATCCTCGCATCCTTCCCCATCCCTGACACACCTCCCAGAACATCCTTCCTCTCTTCCTCCCCCACCTTCTTCTGGCCTCTGCTCCCAGCCCTCCCCTCCAGCCCCGTGCTGTTGCTCTGTTTGCTCACTCAGGTGTGACCTGATCTGTCTGGGCTCCTTCCCACCTGTCCTGTGATTTTGGGCCTTTTTGCCCATACATTTGGCAATATTAAAACCCTGGCCCAGTTGTCTATTGGAACTATACAAGGCCAGAGGGAGGCAAATAAAATTTTTTATTTTGTCTGCAGATGTTCAGCCTCTGACATAAAACCTGTAACTATCCTGTACCACCTACTCGTTTCCCAAATCACGTCAGCACCTTCCACCAGGTAGGAAAGAAAAACAGAAAAACAACCAGCCTGATGTCCTTATGTGAGGAGGAGCAGTGGGGCAAGGACACCAGACACTCATTCCAGGTTTTCCCAGTGCCACCAAACCACAAACACTGCCTGGCCACCAGCCTGCAGCTGCTGAAATGGAGCAAGGATGCTCAGTGTCCTGCTCGCTGTGCTAGGGAGCTGCTTCCAGGGAGAGGGATGCTCAGATGAAAATTCACAAGTGTTTTCTGTGCAGAAAATCCATGGTAGGTTCTGCTTCTTCGTGCCTGTTAAAAACAGGTTTAGGTGTTTGTAGTTCTGCTTGGCACTGAAGGGAAATTGTTGACTCTAGATTGTATTGACTGATGGAATAATTCAGGGTGATGGGGTCTCAGGAAGTCATTTGTTCCCACCTCCCACTCAAAGACTTCTGCAACCACGTCAGTGACCATGTGTGAAATGGAAGTGAAGGCAAAAGCATAGGAATAAGGTTTTTGGAGGTTTTATTGACAGAGAATTTAATAAAATAGACAATTGAAATTATCATAAAATATTTGTAACTCTACAGTGGCGTAATGAGACATTATCTTAATCTACAAGGACAAATTAAGGGCTGCAAATCAAGTATCGTTTAACATTAGAAAAATGTACTTTTAATTCTAAGCTTTTGAGGCTGCACAGCATAACCTGCACAAGGAACAGCTAAATTAATCAAGATTAAACTGTCTAGGGTGATTAAACACACAGATACAACCTTTGGCTTGTGACATCCTTGAAGATGTCCTTATGGAGTTGGAGGCACAGGGTTACATGGCTTTAATGGCACTTGAATGTGCCTTGGAATATTCTTGTGGGGGGCCTGGGCTTGACACCTTTTTGTACAGCACAGTCTGGCCATTCTTGCCTTCTGCTATCTCTGTTTTTATGTTTTATTTCAATGCAACCACCACAGGTCATTCCATTAAAATCTTCCTGAACAGTAGCCAGTAGTTCTTACTACTTACTTTAAGCCATTTTTTCCTTGCTTTTGGAAAATAAAATAAAAACTTAGTTAAGGTATTTGGCAAATCATCTTCTAATTAGCAAAAACATTTAGTAATTTCTCTTGTTTGGCACAATTTCTCTAGTTTATCACACTGTGAGCTGAAAATATTTTAAAGCGTTCTCAGTTCTGGTTTTAATGTTCTTTATCATCAAAATGAAGGCACATGACCACGATGAGGTGTATGGTGGGAGACAGGAAAGCTGCTCAGCCCAGACCTGCCAGCTCTCACCATGCCTCGGTCAGAGCTGAGTGTGCCATAAAGATGCTCCCTCAGAGACAAAAACAATAATTTGCATCTCAGATCTCCTGCCCTGAGAGAAAAATGGGATCACGAAATTATAAACTGTAAGTAAGACTTTATTGTGAATTCCTTTGCCATCTAAATGCAGCTGGAGATGGGATTGCTGCTCTCAGTGACTCTGCCATCCCTCCTGTCAGTCCCACTCTCAGGCTGGAGATCTGCCACAAGAATGAACCAAAAGCCACAAACATTGAGGTGGGACAGGGACAGGAAAGGTGGGAGGGACAGGAGACCTCTGGGGACTCCCCCTCCCACCAGGTGGCCAGTGGAGATCCCAAATTCTCCAGATGACAAACTCATTCCTTCAGCAGGCACAGCTCAGCTCCTCTTCTGCTTCCCCCCACCCCCAGTCAGATTAATTCTCATAACCAAAAACCACAGCCATTTATTTTGTTTCCATGTGACATTCTCCTTCTGAAAGATTTGTAAATCAGACCAAAAAGTCACTCACAGCAGGTTGAAATCTGATGTTAAAAAGATTCAATGTGGGAAAAAAAAAGATAAACCCACCCTGAAATTAATTCTGATCTATTATATTTACTAAGAGTCCAATTATGCCTTTCCATTTTCTACAATTCTTGTCGAAGGCAGGGGGAAATGATGCATATTTATCAATGTGGTGTTATTCTTTATTCTGCCTGTATGCCTTTGGCAGTGACTTCAGAAGATAAATGCTAAACTACCCAGCTAATAACTCAGGAGCTCCAGAAGCCTGGAGGAGAGCAGCCCCAGAGATCATTTCTCCTCCTGGATCAGAATTCTGAAGTGTTCCAGTTGGATCAGTGTTTGAGAAAGAATTGTTCCCTCTTATTCCTCATGGCTTGTGCTGTCCTTCCCCTGGGGAGCAGAGTTTGCAGGAAATGTGTGCCCTGAGCCCTGCTGTGGGCTTTGCAAACATCCAGGCACAGGATGGAGACCCACAGGCCATTCCTAAACAGCTCTGCTTTAAAAAAAAAAAAACATTTACCCACTTCTAACTGAAGAAAAGAGTACAAAATGAGGCTGTGGAAACTCTGTACCAAAATACATCTTTCCTATCGTGTACATGATAATTAAGACTAAGTCTTAATTAAAATTAGCAGTGAATAATACATATTCACTCCAATAGTTTATTATTTCCTCACTGGATGTGTTTTTCTCACATCAATATGCATTCATGCACATTTCGTGGACTGTAAATGTGATTAGCCCATCGAGTTATATTTAGGGCATTTTTAAATTGGCCACTTGTACCTGTGTGCCACACATCTCATCACTGCCCCTGGAATCTCATAAAATCAGAGAAATACTGAGAACTTCATCAGCACTGTGACCTCATTTGAAGAGCACCTAAAAATGCACTTACTTTTATTATTTAGCTATATACAACCAACTTTACATGTGATAGCTAATTTTAAAAACAATATATGCAATTTCATGTCCCCCTGGGTGCTGAAATAAGTGTTATTTTGTCCTTACAGCTGTTACTTTCTCTCAACATAACAATACACAAATCAGTAGCAGAAAGGCAACATTTCACAGTCCTTACTTATGCCATAAAGGTGATGCATATAAACTTTATAGTTGGTACTGGTGTAAAAAGTGCTGGTATAGTCTGAGTGCATCAAACTATAAAGTCATAACAGAAAATATCAGCATGAAATAATTTTGGACAGCTGGGAAGACTTTGATGCTATAAACTGTAAAAAAAATTAATAATGCCAAGTTTTCATACGGACTCTAACAGGGTCTGAAATGTCACAATTAACAACTTTTCATAGCAAAGAAGGGAAATTTGGGAAGTTTGAGCCCTGATTTTGTCTGATTTAAAGAAAGGATTTAAAGATTTAAAGAAAGGATTTAAAGAAGGGATGCAGAGATCTGAGCCCTGCCTCAAACCTCAGCCATTCTGTGGGACAGGGCCATGTATGAATCCCTAAACAGGGTGGGTGTGGGGACACAGAGACCCTCACAGAAAGATCCACCTGATTCTCATCTAGAGATGGGGAAAGGGATGTCGAATAGAGATTGAAGTGACCTGCTGAGTGCAGCTCATGAGTCTGTGGAGAAGTGGCATTTCCTCAGCTCACGCCCCTGTGCCCGGAGCCCTCCCAGCCGAGCCGTGCCAGCACTCACTGATAAACCTCTGGGAAGAGAGAAGCCATCAAATTCCACAGTCTCCTCTGGCTTGCTGATTTAGGAGGCTGTGGAGCCCTCTGGATGGACAGCTGATGAAATCTCCTAATTACTCACGGCCAGTAAAAGCTGATATCCCTGCACTGGCCAGGAAAACGATGGATGCAGTTCAGATTCCGCATGAGGGTCTCTCACTCTTTGCCCTTCATTTTGTGCAGAAGTGAAAAAGGGTCTATCCCCAAAATCCTCAGCAGGTGGAAAGAGAGGATGGCAGGAATGACAGGAGTGCAGATCCAGAGTGATTTTAGGGTTTCACTGGTAACTTTTCACTGATTTAAGATGAATTTTTGTCCTACAGGCTCCAGACAGAGTTTATGGAAGAGAAAGGTGAGGCTTGTGTGGGTTCTGCTGAGGTAAAACATTCCAAGCACGGCTGTGTCTCCATCCAGGCATTCCAGGGAGAATTCCACACCCTCACCCCGCTGAATCCAGGAGCCTCCCAGGGCACGGAGACTGGCTGGGAAAAAAATGGATAAAGATATTTTTTAAAAAATCCCCCTGGGACCATCTCCCGTATTTAATAAGGAAAAGCACCTTCTGTGCAGCCAATAAAAGTTGAGTCTCTCATGAAGATTTATACCATATTACACACTGAAATTCAATGTACAATGATACCCTTGTGTATACAGTTGTCAGAATAATAATCTTTGTCTGTCTGATCAACTTATATTTTATGCCAACAACACAGCATTTAATATTATAGAGTTTCAGAGGAAGAAAATAAATTTATTCATGTAACAACTTGCCCAGTAGCTTAAATAGACAAAGTGAAAAAAAAAAAGAGCTTGGAGTTTTTACATTATCTTGTGATCCACAATACAGATTTCTATACGATATCAGCAATTTTATGCAGCAAGAAAAACTATGATTCTTAATCTAGTTTCTGAAATGTCTCACTATTTTATACTGCCATGAGGAATAATGCAGTTGGATCTGAGTGCTGCAGTTTGCTTTTGGCATCCTCCTGAAACGAGGAGTCTAAAAATACCAATGGTAATCAACAGCTTCTTTCTATATTCTGCATTGTCACATTCTGTGCTGTATTTTTAGGCTTTGTGTCTCAAAATATACATCCAGAAACACTTATAGAGAAGTTATACATGGACTCCCCCACAACCAAAGCACTCCTTGAGAGAAATCAGTGGAGTCTTCCCACGGCTGGGGCGGCTTCCAAATGATGCAAAGCTCTGCCAGATAAGAAAACTTCAGCAATATAGAAAATCTCTGTTGTATGTAGATCCATTAAATCTATTCTCCTAGCAGCCTGTGCAGAAAACTGACAGACTTTGAATGATTTATTGGTGTCTTTTTAAAGGCATCTACTTTTTACCTTACATTAATTTTTCTTTATATAACAATACCTGACAAAAAAAGGGAACCTGGTGACATGCCACCCCCACCCAACCCCCCAAGAAAAAGCTAATGAAAAGATTGGATAGAGGATTGGGAAGAGAAATAAAAGAGAATGGTTAGAAATGTATCTGTGCCCCAAGATGCACCCTGTCAACAAAAGCTGCACATTCAGAAAAGAAAGGGGTGCCACAGACTGAGGGTGGAGCAGTTAAACCTCACCTAAAGTTAAGTTTATTGTTGGTGAGGCCCTGGCACAGGTGCCCAGAGCAGCTGGGGCTGCCCCTGCATCCCTGGCAGTGCCCAAGGCCAGGCTGGGCAGGGCTGGGAGCACCTGGGGCAGGGAAGGTGTCCCTGCCATGGCAGGGGTGGGATGGGATGGGCTTTCAGCTCCTTCCAACCCAAACCATTCTGGGATTCTGTGAAAAGTAAAATTCTTGTCAGAGTGTAACAAAATGGGCAGAGTTCTCGGTTTTTTATCAAAGACCCCCAAATCCCCTGGCTGGGCTGTGATGCTTTCAGGGAAGCATTGCCTGATAATCCATTGGTGACTGTCATTGAAAGTTTTCCAAAATTGTGTATTGTTGCACCAAGACACAATTGAATTGCTGTTTCCTCATAACAGGATGTGCTCTGAGGGCCTGAGGAACGTGACTGATTCCAAAATACACACACACACACGTGCACACACTCACACACACACAGCTCCTGCGTGGGAAGGAGCCACCAGGACGTGTTGGCCAAGAGTTGGACATTTCTTTTGCAATCAAAGAGAGGAAACAGCCATCCACTGTCATCTCAATTATCTGAATCTTTCTATTTAGGCTGCTATGGACCAGTATATAGGTGAGAACTTTTATGCCAAGTTCATTTATGTGAAATAAAATACATCCATTTCAAAACAGAATTAGGTAGCTCATAACAGAAATGCACATGAGAAAAATACACCTTTACTACAGAAGTAGAAAAAAAAGTTGAAGGAGAACACAGATTAAATCCAGCTTTGAGATTTGTAGGAATTTGTTTGCATAGAGCACATTTGGAGCACTTTGATCAGATTAACTCCTCTGTATAAAAGCAAACCAACACTTCCAACCTACATCATATTGCCCCAGGAGAAAAACAAAAAAAGTCAGTTACAAATGAGCTGTCCCCCAAAATAACTCAAGCCTTCATGGATTGATAGTCTGAAACTGCTCCAGAGAGGTGAGAAAAGGCAAAGGAAAATCAAAGCATCAGAAAAGGGAATTGCCTAAAAGCATAAGAGAGCTCTTGCAGGAGGCCAGCTGAGCAGGGAGGTTCTGCTGACTGACACCAGCTGGGCAGGGCCTGGAGGGCCTGGAAGCTCAGACTTTGGAAATATGTTCAGATTCATGGCCCTGTCTGAGAATTAGAAACCTAGAGCTCAAAAAAATAGAAGTTATCTGTCTTTATTGGCAAAAGAAATTACCAGAAATCTCCCAAATCAGATGCATGTGGTCAAACCAAAGCACCTTGAACCTGGAGAGGTTTTATTTGTAACTCAGTCAAATGCACTTGGAAATTTGCTCAGTGGTAAATTAGCACCAGGTTAATTGCTGTTAAAATAGGATTATCACTCATAGTATTGTACATGCAAGATTTGAAGTAAAAATTAAGGATTATAATTCTAATGAAAATAATAGATTCTTAACTGAAATGCATTTTCATCACTCAACCACTATCATTACAAGAATATGCTTTTGTTTGGAAGTAGCTCAGTTAAACTAACTTTAGAAAAAAGTAGATTTTTTTTTTGCTTGTTTCAGAAGTATTCTACACATTCTAATGATCCCTTTAAAAGGTTTCATCCCCTGCAATTACCTTCCAAATATACCCTAAGCAGGGATACTGTGACACAAACGTCTGTGTGCAGCAAATGCACTGCTTAGGAATGTTTGTGCACGTTTAACCAGGCACATTAAATTGAGCTACACAGATTTGTGCCATGGATTCCCCTCGGATGGCTCAGGAATGCTGCAGCCACAGGAATAGATCACCTGCCACTCTTGAGCCCAGTCCTGCTCCTGTGGAAGTGAAATATTTCATATTTATTAAAATAGCCAGGGCTTGCTGTACACAGGGAAGAGACTCAACAAAAAAAAAGTTGCTCTTTGTTTGTATTTGGACATTGGCTTTTGCAGTCACATTATTTGTCTTTATTAGTCTTAACATTTTTTGTCATACACCTGAGGATGGTGGATTTCAAAACAGTCAAATTTTGTAGCTGATGGAAAAGAAAATTTCCTTCTTTTCTCAATACAGATGCATCTTAGGTTAAAGTGTGTAAACAAAGTTTTCCTGAGAGATTCCTTTACCCACTGGGAAAATTCTGGAAGATACCACATTAAATATTCCAGCAGCTCAGACCTCTTAGAGAGCCTTCTTTTCTAATGTAATGAATTTCACCTGTTTTTCTTTTCATTTACCAATTTGCTTATCCCAGCAGTGGGAAATGAAAAGCTAGTTATACAAAACATATCGATTTTATATTTAATGCAAAATGAAGTAGGTAAAAACAGCTCCATAAAATATTTTCTCGGGGCTTTTTTGCTCTGAAAGAAAACAGGTATCCCTGTTCCCTATTAATCTTTTTTGATGCATTCCGCTCAGGGTGGCCAGCAAACTGATAAGATCGTTCCTTCAGATTTCAAAATTACTGAATCTGGAAATAGTTCTCATTTATCTCATGCACTGCTGAGAAAACAATCTCAAATCGTTGGTTCTACTGATGAAACTTCCTTAGCAACACAAGGGCTCCAGAATTATTTTTCAGACCTTGTCAATGCTTCCTGTGAGGTTTCCGTCACTGTCAGCATCCAACACCTCGCAGATGAGCAGGGAAAAAAACCCAGCCAGCCCAGAAAGCTGTGATAAATTAATAGAGAGTAAATTAATAGATTAAATGGAATTAGTAGGAGTGATGATAAATCTAAAATTCCCTAACAATAGTCCAGTGAATTATGTTTTAGATTTATGAAATGTTTTATCATGCAGATGAGAATCCACAGAGAAGGGACCATGTCCCAGGGGGGTTAGAAAAAATCAGGAAGGCTGAACACTTGGACCTGGGCACTTCTTTGGGACTGCACCCCAGGAGAACCCTCCTTGATCCTGACAGTGCTGATGCCACTTAACTTCATTTTGTATCATTTGCCTTGACTTCCTCAGCCTTGATGTTGGACAGGACACCCCAGCAGGAATCCTGCTTTCCTGAATCCTACAGGCTGCTCTCTCTGCCTTGCTGCCACTTCAAATAGGGTTTTCAGCCATAATCTCCCATGGTAAATTCTATTTAGGCCCCAGTTTAAACCTTCACCACTTTCAGTTTATACTGACTAAGTCTCCAGTGTGCAGCCTGTGTCCCTTAAACCATTGAAACACCAGATTTCAATAGTTGTAAAGTCTGTAAGGTGTCAGCAGTGCAGGGTTTGGCTTTCAATGTAAGTGGAACAGATGAAGTTACTTTAATTCAGGTACCTCCACGCTCAGGTTAGAGGGTGCTTTCTGCTGTGAAGATTTTTCCCTTCCCTGACACAAACGCTCACCCCAGTTCTCAGATTCACCAGTGCTCATCTGACACTTCACAAGTTGCCAAATGTCTAAAACACTGAAAAACCCGGTTTCTGCTGAGTTCTAAGCTAAGTGTTAGAGAGGAAGGCTGGAAATCAGTGAGAATGTGTCTACCCAGGGCTGAGCAGAGCCACTGAACATTAACCCTTTACTGACCGCACTGGGTGTTGTCTGCCCTTTGCTCAGTCCTGCTGCCAGGGAACAGCCTCCCCTTGCAGCTTGCTCTTGCCCTGACTTCTATTTTTACTTTTTTCCCCTTCAAATTCCTCGTCATTTTTTTAAAGCTGCTCTGATTCTTCACCTGCTTTCCAGAGTGGCTGTGTTGCTCAGACTGAAGTGTCAGGAAGGGAAAGAAATCCCTGCTGAGGCTGTACAAGACAAACCATAATATTAAACTATGTTATCACCTTTAAATCTTCAACTTACTCCTTGCAACACTTCAGTCTAAGAAAAGCTCCTTAAAATTTTAAGAACAGGTTAAGAACTCTTAAGAATAACTCAAGAATAGCTTCTTAACCTCCTTCTAAATGAGCTGAGTGTTCCCCTCTTGATCCATTCTGCAGTGATTTCAGACAGACAATTTAAAGCCAAGGAGATTAAATCAGTCAGAACAGAATGGTAGATAAGATTTCAAATGTTCAACACTGAAATATCTACTGCTCAAGAGCAATGTGGAGATATAAGCTGGTAACAAATGGTACAAAATGAAGTTAAATGGCATCAGCACTGTCAGGATCAAGAGCTTTCTCCTAAAAGTAATAAAAAACTGCATGGTCTACTCAGTGAAGAAAATGAAAAGATCAGGTGGTTTATGTATTTATACAGGTTGATGTGTGTATCACTGAGTAGAGAAAATTCACTCTTCCCTCCTGCCCCATCCCATCCAAGGGTGACCTGAGACAGTTCTGAGCAAGCAGCCTGCACTGCCTTCACCTTCAGATCCAGGATTAGGAATTCCAGATGAATGAATCAGTGTGACAGCAGAAACCCCTGTCACTGCTTGGATGGCGTCCAGCAGTGTGACACAGGGACTCGTGTGCTCAGCAGCTGGGAAGCACCAGCAGATGCGAGATTCTGGAATGCAAGTCCTCAGCAAAACGGGCTCAGGAGTATCCTCAACCTGTCCTCCACTTTCTAATCAGCATTTAAATGTCTGGTTCAAGGATTCAAAGTCTGATTCACCATGGCAGCAGTGTTGGTCAAAGCAGTAGATGGTCATCTCTGCTCCTCTGATAGTTTATTGCCTCCCAAACCACAGAAAATTGGCTGTGGTGAGCCAGGAACAGGGAATAAATGCCCACAGGCACAGCAGAGCAGCACAGGCTGTATTTCTGTATCACAGACACCCTGGAGAACAGAAATGTCCACTGGGAAAGATCCTCATCCCCTGATCCCAGGCTCAGTCAGAAGTAAACCCTCAAAGCCCAGCTGCACCAGATCCCTCTGGACAAAGGACACAAGGACAAACAATGCAGGCACACAGTTCGTGGTGATCGGGAACGGGGCTGTGGCCGGGCTCATCCCTGCTGGGCTGCACCTGTGCAGGACAGACGGACAGTGTTGAAAGCAGTGAGACAGAGTGCTGAGTCCTGACCTGTCCCAGAAGGGCACAGAGGGCACACAGGTGCAGTGCATGTGAGATGAGGGGTGTGAAGGAGGAGAAATGCAGCATCAGGAAGAGGAGCCTTTGGTGCGTTGCTCAGTGTGTTGTTTCTGGCAGGACTGTGACAAAATACCACCCCAGAGGTTGCTGTTCATACACCTGAGGATGCTGTGATAGAATCACTGTGTTTAAGGCAGGAGAATCTGCACAGGGCAAAATGTGCCTCAGAATGCAGAATTCTGTTCTGCAAAAATGATTTTCATTTGACAATTTGTCTCTCAAAAGCTGTAGGGGTATAGAAGTTGTAGATAAATTAAGAACATGTTTACTAGGCAATAAGTAATGTGATTTGTACCATACTTTTAGTGGTAGCAGTGAGCTGAGTTTGAGTCCATTTTAATTATGTAATAATGAATATAACCTATTTTTTATACATTTAATATACCATAATCTGTAATCCCTATCAGCCTACTACTATCCTTACGTTGTACAAGTGTTTTAAATACTCTTCTAAGACTCTCCCCTAGTCCAGGTTGAATGGCAGGTAAAAATGTCTCATGAATATATATAATCACATTATTATGTAGCATATCAGCTGTCCCCATAAATGTCATCTAATCATTTGTATAATAACCTGAAAAGCCTTTAAAAATTGTGTTACAGAACTGAGAGGTGTAGAACACATCCAGAAAGACAAATTTATTGTAAATAGGGTCAGACTTTCACAGTTAAAACCTCTTGGTTTTTAATATTCCTTTGGAATGAGAAGAATATTGAGGAAAACAGGGAGAGTGAGGGTAAGCAAGAGAATTTAACAACCTTCCTTCCTCCTCCCATTGTTTAGTAAATGCTATTTATTTATTTGAATAGTTATGAACTGTGGTGCTGCTTCTGCCAAAAAGACAGAACTTCCTCCCCATACATAATTTAAGCAATGAAACATGGGAAACAATGCATGAAAAGTACAATTTAATATTAAAAAATATTAAAAAAAGAAATGTGGACTCCTGGATATTATACTAGTCAAGTATTTCTTTAAACTTAAGACACTTAAAATTATTGTCCTATATAAAATAAGGATTTTAAGTGACAAAGGAACTACACTGAGCAGGTTAGTTTCTTAGCTGACACCAGAAAAAAATTAAATGCAAGAAAGTTCAGTGTGCAAAGGGATTTCTCAGCAGAGAGAAGCTATTGTGCATCGTAGATTTCAACTTTAAAATGTTTGGTATATTTCTACATTACATAAATAAAATCCCATACTCTGCCATTCTCTACTATAAATACATTGCATGAGTTCAAATCAATGTTTTATGGTGTTCCCTCCCTCATTTATACCTTTAAAAATGTGCAGCTATGATTTATGCTTTTGAGGATGGCATAATAGAATTTGACATTTTCCAGCTGAGGTGTGGCCTAGTTCCAGCTCCATGCTTCATTACATTGTACTCCCTTTGAGAGGATGAGGAGAGTAAAAATAGCCAGGTTGTTAAAAATGTAAAAAGCATAAATGAATTCTCACCAGATGTGCTGTTCAATTGTCATTTTCATAAAATTATGGTTGTTAAACTTTTGCTTGCCATGACATGCTAGAAATCAATATGTGCTATGAACAACGTGTCTGGAGAGATCGTTCCCTCCTCATTAACACCTTTCTTCTTTGGATTCCCCCATAATTTAAATAAGAGGGGACTGCCAGGGTCCAGCTTCTGCCATGGACCACCAGAGCATCCCCAGAAACTGGACAGAAAGGTTGCAAACATTGCAATGCTTAAGTTAGAAATGTGAACAGTTTAAAAGCTTTTAGAACATTGTCTTTTCGGCAAGGAATGAGTGAGAGTGTAAGCAACACATAAAATGTGTTTTCCTTATCCTGCTGGGCAGATTCAGGATGTTTTTATCTGACCATCAAAGCAGTTGGGTTTGGCACCAGGTAACAGAAATGCCTCACAATTCACTGAAATCTGCTTTGCTGAATGCTGGAACCTGTGTTCAAATGTGGAACCTATTTTAAGCCTGTTCCCTCACTGTAAGATGAATTTAAAATAATTGTTTGAAGGAAGAAATGGGAATTGTGCTGCTTTTACACTGTGTGGGCTCCTGCACACAGATGACTTGCTTGCTGAATGTCAGGAAGTTTGGGATGGAGATTTCTGCTGTCTGAAGAAAAAGTGCTGTTCTTTGGTCAAAAAAGTTGTTACAAACAAGATAGCCAAGAAGAAAGATTTGTCAGCTTCCCTCTGAATGGCAAAAGGTTGAGTAGATTACTCAATATTTGTCAGCTTTGAGGTGATTGCCTGTCACTACACAAGAAGTGAATAATATTGACAGCTTTATAAGATCAAAATTCAAAGCCTGCAAGGATATGTAGCTGCACTACACAGAACTCTGCAAAGACCTTCTGTGTCAGGAACCTGTTGGGCTCAGTTGTGAGGAGTAGGAGGGGTGCAGACACCAGCAGGGGAGAGTCACAGGATGGTCCCTGCTCCGGGGTCACATTCCAGTTCTCCAGCCACATCACCCAGCCCTGTCTGAAGGTGCTCAGCAGCTCCTGCAAATGGCCTGAGTAATTCTCTGAGAGCTGAACTGACATTGCAGCTTGTTCTGAGCCAGTTCTGGGACCTAAAACTCTACCCCTGTCACCCTAAACAGCTTAAAAAATAAATTATAGGATTTTTTATTTTTTCCTGCACGTCCTTATTCATGCTCAGAAAGTCCTTGAAAAGCTGACATCTATGAACAATCCCAGGTGTAATCCTGCTCTTAGATGCTCTGGGGAGAGTGGATGCAGCTTTAAGGGAAAAGTCTAGATCTCCTTTGGGATCAGTGACCCTGCTCCTAATAGAATGGGTTTCTGAAAGGAGAGGACACCTGAGCTGCTGCAAATGCAGAAGGGGAAAAACAGAATAACAGGGAGGGTCAGCAAACCCTGGATGGGGTAATCTGGGAAAAGTGGGCCTGAATGGGAAGGGAACCAGGATTAAATACAGAAAGATCAGCTGTGAGTGGAAAGGGGAAGCAGGAATTGAAGGGATAAACTGAGCTGCAGTTTGAGAAAGAGAATGGGGTGGAGATTGATTAAGATAAAAGAGGTCTGGTACCAGGTGAGGGCTTGGAAATACTCATCTGGATGGAAACCAGGTCAGATAAGAGGACAGTTAGAAAATTGTTTATAGACTGGGACAGGAGGCAAGTTTGGGGAGAATAAAAAAGAAACAAAAGGAAGTAAAACACGTTTAAATGTACTCAGCAGAGGGATACAGCCACTCATCAGATATTTGTCTTTATCCCTTGCCTTCTACCTACAGATTTGGCAGTATCAGAAATACAGATATTTTTATTTCTCATTTCATTTGGCTCCACCATGAACCTCCTCTAAGTATAGATGTCAATGGAAAAATTCAGACCTTTCTGCTGAAGTCGTGATTATTGTAAAACTAACGGTGTTAAGAATTGTGGAACAATATCTCACATCTGGAAAATGCTCTAAGAGATTGAATAATTCATTAGAAGGATAGAAAAAATTTAAAAAATGGTGCAAGACAACTGCAATCTCAAAAGGGGTTTCCCTTTTACTGACTCCATTCTAGAATACAGGGGAAATCCAGTCTGGGTTTTCCCTTTCACTGACTCCATTCCAGACTCCAAGGGAAATCCAGTCTGGGTTTTCCCTTTTTGCTGACTCCATTCCAGACTCTGGCAAGAATCCAGGTCGGGTTTTCCCCTTTGCCAACCCCGTCTGGAATTCCATCTGGGTTTTCCCTTTTGCCAAGTCCGTTCCAGACTCTGGCCAGAGTCTGGTCCAGGTTTTCCCTTTTACTGACTCCATTCCAGACTCCAGCCTGGATCTGGTCTGGGTTTTCCCTTTTGCCAAGTCCGTTCCAGACTCTGGCCACAATCTGGTCCAGGTTTTCCCTTTTTACTGACTCCATTCCAGACTCTGGCCAAGATCTGGTCTGGGTTTTCCCTTTTACTGACTCCATTCCAGACTCCAGCCTGGATCTGGTTCAGGTTTTCCCTTTGTCCAAGTCCATTCCAGACTCTGGCCTTTATCCGGTCCGGGTTTTCCCTTTTGCCGAGTCCATTCCAGACTCCAGCCTGAATCTGGTTCACGTTTTCCCTTTTATTGACTCAATTCCAGACTCCAGCCTGGATCTGGTTCAGGTTTTCCCCTTTTCCAAGTCCATTCCAGACTCCAGCTGGGATCTGGTCCAGGTTTTCCCTTTTTCCAAGTCCATTCCAGACTCCAGCCTGGATCTGGTTCAGGTTTTCCCTTTTGCCGACTCCATTCCGGACTCTGTCTGGGCTCCAGCCCGGGTTTTCCCACCGCCCTGCTTTTAACAGCCGAGCGCTTTCGCTGCAGAGACAAAGCCAAACACAAATGCGAACCAAAATACATCCCACAGATCTTGCTTTGGAAAATAATGCTGAAATAAAAAATCATACTCTTAAATGGGAATTAAAGATTTCCTGGGAATGGCAAGGACCTCGGTAAAGATATTATAATGTGGCGTTTGATGTTCTAGAGGGATTTCAACAAGTTTTGCATGGTCAAATTCCATTAATAAGTTGGCTTTCTTCCAAGGCTGTGTGTGTCCCTCTCATCTGCCATGGTGCCCTCACTGCAAGGGAACCTCACCTCACCTGCTCACGCACATCTCAGCAATTTTAATTGCTTTTTCCTGCTCGTTACAGTACCAAACAGGCTTAGAAAAATCTGAGTACCTTATAATGTAGATTATGGGGGTTATGAGTAGAGCAGGAAGGATTTTGGTGTTGTTGTAAGAGGATTACAGAGCGTGGTGGGGGGAAGTGGCCCTGGATGGATATTGATGGTGGTGCGAGGGGGGAACAGGAGACAATCAATGGCACTGGGTTTTGCAGGGAGCTGCTCAGGGAGAACCACTGTTGCCAGTATTGTCACTGCAGCGCTCTGTAATGGATGGGTTTTATTCTCCAGCTCTGCTAACATTTGAATTAGAAATACATATTTACTGCTGCTTCCATTTCATAAAGGATGTGCAGGCTTAGATCAGAGCACGTGTGAGCCAGCCTGACTCACAGTTTTTAGCAGATGACCTTTAATTAGTGGGAAGATATTCTATCCATATCATATTCGTTCACTTGTCTTACTGGGCATTAGATGGCTGCTGTGAAGCATAAAGGATTTTTTTTGTCCTAATCCCTGTGATGTGACATGATTAATGAGATGAAATTCCCATTTGGAGTTTCCTACCAATCAATAGGCAGATGGGCAGTAGTGGATGTCGAACAACAAGACAGCAGGAGTTGCTTAAGCTCTTGCTACTTTCATAGAGGAAAAATATTTGGAGACATAATTTAAAGGAGCAGATATTTTCCATTGTTCACATTTCTCTCCTTCTTCAATACTTGCTTCTTTGTTTTTAATGGTCACAGGTAAAAATGCCATCCTATATGAAAAAACCACATTAAGCTAAAATAAGTATGTTGGAAAATCTTATGGATGTCACTTATGCCAGGTGGGTCTAACACTGCATTGGCATTGAAAAAACATTTGCAAAATGGTGGGTTTGACTTTTCTCCACATCCATGTTGATGTAAAGAAACTTAAACACCAGAGAAGCCAACTGAATTACAAAACCTTAGATTGAAGCCCTTCTGAATATAAAATTAGGCCATTTTTAAAATGCTGAAATGAAATATTAAATGCATTTCGTATATCCTACAAAATATATCCTTATTCACCAATTTCAACATTCCACTCTTTGACCACATATTCTTTTACACCAAGGAATTAATGTGTAAAATGGTTTAAGTAATAATCTTCGATAGGTTATTCTCAACTGTGAACATTTTGAAGTTTGTAAAATGGGTAAAAAGTCATGTTATTTTAAGTCTTTACCAATTAAAACCTCCCTTTCTTGAAAGTAGACTTTATTTATAAGTATGGGTAAATATTAGAATAAATTATGTTATACAATTATACCTTTATTTGTCCCAAGATTAAAAAAAAAAAGCCATAATGCATAAAAAGAAATGATAAACCAAAAGGCAAAATGTGGCAGGTGGATCTCTGCCAAGCAGATTAAATCTGAGGAAATAATGCAGATTTCCAAGCAGAAGTAGCAACAGGTTTCAGGAGACTTCTTTCATAGCCCTTGTGTTGATGCTTATTTTCTTCTGGGCAATACTTTAATTCCTTTAACCGGAAGTATTCATATTTAGTTGTTTTGTATGTTTAAATGATTGATCTTGTATTTTCTTCTCATTACCTCGTTCTCCCTCCCTCTCACAGACAAAGATGCTCACAGAGTAAAATTCATAACACACTCTTCCTAATGAACAAACTCCCACCGAGCACCAAAGTGCTTAATGATGCTCAGCAGGCAGAGCTCTGCAGTTCCCCTATCTGAGCCAATGTATAATCACACCACAAGTTAAAACAAAGTTAAAACAATATTTAGGTTGCCAAGAGAAACACTGGAAATGTAAGACACGCTGCATTTAAATTTTTCCAAACTTTAATTCTGTTCCTCTGTGTGTTCATCCACTGTAATTCGGTGGGGGGAGAAGTACACTGGATGAAGTATTTGTGATTATGAAATTAAAATCTCTTTGCAAGGCAGCCAAAGTAAATTAGGCAAACTGTTTTTAATCAGCCTTCAGTAGCTTGCAAAATACCCTGTTTCAAACAATTTTATTTGTGTAGTACATACTGTGTATATTGATCTCGTCTCCTTTTCCTTAGTAATGTCTACAGATCAAATTCTGCAATTAATCAGCCCTGCAATGAAGTTAACAATTATTTTTTAAAAACCCAACTCTTTTTGCCATGGTTGTTTATTAGTGGGTTCTTAAATTATAGCTGACACTCAGAAGCCCAGCTATCATGGCCCACTCAGGAGTGCTTTTACGAATGCTGCTCAAGCATTCCATTTATTCTGGGGATAATAAGGCAAGGAGATCCTTTGGGTGGTGAGAGGCCTCTGCTTGCTCCCAGCTGCTGGAAGGTTTCCAAAAACACATGGCTATGGCAGTTGGGAACATGGTCAACAGTCAGACCTGATGATCTTTGGGGTCTTATCCAGCTTACACATGAATATAATTCTATGATTTTGAGACGTTGGAAGTGCCCCTCATGTCCTCAGACAATTCTGTGCTTCCCTGGCAGCTGGTGAACAGGTAATGAGTGCACTGCCCTGGCTTTTTCTCAGATACATACCCGTGTGTTCCCTCCCTGAGTGGGAACCTTGCTTGGTTTGGTTTGTTTCAGGAAAAAAATCAAGAGTCCTACAAAAATTTGGCAAAAATCCCCTTTAACTGAGACCAATCCCTGTCCCTGCCACAGTGCCATGCCAGGGATTGTTGTCCTTATGGGGAAAACCAATCTCTAACTACAGTGATTTAAAGGAAAATATGTGGGACAATTGTATGGCTGCTGTGTTCAAAACATGTCATCTCCTCATCTGTTCAGGGATGCTCCCACAAAGGAGGTGGGGAACAATCCTGCCTTTTTGGGCTGTGCCATTGGGGCAGACAGGTATGGACAGGGTTGGGAACGGGACAGTGCACCCAGCAAAGGAGCTGGGGCTTTGTCAGGATTAAGAGATTGTTGGATTAGATGGCAGACAAGCAGTGAATAAGGCACTGTAAGGGATTTAGTTGTGCAGAACTTCCCACCCAGCCTTGAAATCTCTAAGCCAAGAGCAGAATTTCCAGTGGCTTCTTTGAAGTCTTGCTTCACGCTCAGGATTTTCTCCATGAGAAGACAATAGTCATTAGTGTGTTAGTTTAGCAAGACAATTAAGCATACTAAAACGATGTGCTTACAAGTTTGATTTATTTGTGGTAAGACTCACTCAAAGGCATGCCTGCTTATTCTGATTTTTTCTTTTCCCCTCTGTTCCTGATGCAGTGCATGGCTATAAAGAGTACAGCACAGTTCTCTACTCTAGATTCTTGACCATGGGTGACTATGCAGCAAGCTCTGCTCAGAAAGTGCACATTAAGAAAGTCTTACCACTTTATAAGCAGTAGGGATTCTCTTTCCTGCTCTAAAAATTACTTCATTCAACTAAATACTGCAAACTTTCTCTATTTCACATTGATTTACTTAAAACACTGTGAGAACCACAGAGCTGAAGAGCTGAACGCAGTAGGCAAGGAGGCTGTTTGGGTTCCCCAAGGAATGGCACATTCAATTATATATTGAGGGTCTGATTTCCTAGAAGGTTAAATTCAGGAAATACTGGGATTTCAGTCATCTTTGTATTTGACCACAGTGTGAAGCTGGATGGATTCCCAGAGCCAGCAAATCCTTCTACTGCATTGACCACCCGACCTCCTAAAATGCCCCATTAAAGGCCAGTGCTTATTATTCATCCATGCTCATTCTTTGTGCAGCCTCCAATTTTCACTGTGGTAAAGCAGACAAACCCTAGCACAGATAAACATTGGGTATTGATTTTGTTATTTATAGGTGGGCTGAGTCCTCCCCCTGCAACACTCAACAGAATATAAAGCATAATTTCCCCACTAGTGATTACATAACAGGAAATGTGATATAATTCTTATCATAATGGCACTGCTCAGTGCTCACATGGGAGGACATCTTACAAACACCTTTCAGAAATTCTGGTTTTGGTGCTACAGAGATTATTTCACTTGAGTGAGGAGAAGAGTTTTAGGCATGTTCCAACACAATAAATTTGGACCGTAATGGCTGAATGAACCAAATGGTTTGGACACACAAGTTCATAATTTTCCTATCAATAATTCTACATATAAAAATACATCTCCATGTGGAACATGGATTTATTGAGAATGAGAGTCCATTCATACATTTCCAGAACACTTATTTAAAATATAAAGCTGAAAAGCCTGAGTTTGAATATTAACGACAATGCCTCAGGTTAAGATGAATATTTATTGCAAACTTCTTCTGAAAAATGGGAACAGTCTAAACCACATCATCTAGATGAACTTTTTTTTTCCCCCACACAACATAGCAGAAAAAATACTAAATATTTTAAGTTACTTCAGTAGGGAATAGGAGTATTTTTTGCTATGCAAATATATTTGGAGAGAGAAGGATTTTTGTGTTCAAGAGGGAATGTTGCTTGAGAGAATCTTGTACTTATCAAGTTCTACTGTTATAAGGGAAAGTGGAGGTAGTTATAAAGGGAAAAATAGACAATTGCTCTTAAATCCTGCACCATTAACAGCTGTGCTGTGTGGGAGAAGGAATAAGTAAGGTTTTGCTTTAAAGAAGGTACTTATGACCTGGCAATTACAGCTCCTGCCTCGGGCTCCTGAGGAAAAAAGCTTTTAAGTGCTGAGGTTGTTGAGTTAAGGAGCGGGTGAGTGGGAGCTGTTCCACAGGCAGAAACAGGCTGCTCTGCCCCTGCTGGGCTGGCTGACTGAAAACCAGCTGAGCTTCTCCAGTGCAGTGCTGAGCTGGCTTAACAGAGATTTTAAACAGGCTGTGCCGCATGGGCTTGGGTGGAGGATCACCCTGAGCTTTGGCGCGGCTTGGCCGTGCTCACCCTGCTCTGCTTCCCTTGGGGTAAGGGCAGAGCAAGACTTTCTGCCCACAAAATCCCAGATCCACCTGCTGACATCCCAAGTGTGCCACCAGCTCCTGCAGGGATGTGCAGGAAGCCTCTGTGCCCCAAAAAGGTTGTGCTCATTCTGGCACTTCCAATAAAAATATCAATGATTATAAACCTAATAAATATAATATATAAACATATATCAGGTGTTGACCATATGAGCAAAGCGATTAATTGGGAAATTACTTTGTATCAGAAAAACTAGTGCCTCTATTCTGCTAAAAAGAAAGACAGTTAATATTTTCTTGCATTAATCTCTTAAATATAGAGCAGTTTGCTTTAGATCTCTGGTATTTCCCTTCCAAGTACAGGCCTGACTGGAAGCCACAGCAAACCCATCCAATTTATTCTTTTTAACTTCACTGCTGAAGATCTGAAGAACCAATAAGTCTCCCAACCAAAATCCCCCCTCATTCCTTTAAAATGCAGGTTAATACAACACGCTTTCCATTCCATCAAATAAAACCTCTCCCCTGAAAACTTAGAAAAGAACTGATTGGCTCACTTAAGACTGCCCGTGACTTGGGAAACAGGAAAATCTATAACGTGTCAAAACCAGGCAACTGCAAAAGTTGAAACTGTGCACATCCAGCCCATTTCCCAGCAGGCTTGCACATGCAGAGTTGCTAAACCTCATTACAATGTAGCATAAATGGAGGGCTAATTAACATAAGAAACAGATCCAAAAGAAAATCCCATCAACATACATGAAAACGAAGTTGATGTGTTTGAAATTCAGCCAGCTACAAATTAATTCAACATAGATTACATATACAGGGAGAGAGAGGCTCCAGCAGAGTAACTGGCATTGTATGGGCATCTATGCCAGAGAGATTCCCCTTTCCCCTGCATCCCCTCCCAATCAGGAAGATGAATTATATTTGTGCACCATATGCTCCAGCACCAAACCAAGCAGTGGTCAACCTCTTCGTCCTGATAGCTGTAATTTCTTTATAAATTAATTTGTGCTATATCTGTTTCCCCCCTCTCTAGACAAGTGGTTCTGGGCCAAACACAGTCATATGGCGGCTTGTAAAAGACGGAGGTGTCTAATTGCTGCACCCCTGCACTGTCGCTGCCAGCTTGTGGTGCTGTGGGAATCCCTCTGAGAGCAGAGCAGGAGAGAAAGATGCCTGAACTGTGATCAGGATAGGAGCAGCCTGGGAGAAGCTCTGTGCTGGTGTTTCTCTGCACCCCAGGATCCAAACTGGATTACTGGAGCAAGCAGTGGAGGTGAGGACAGAGCAGAGCTGCACACTCTGGCCATGCCAAGGTGTGCCTGGGCAAGGACTGTTCCCACATCAGAGCTGCTGCTGCTGTGAGCAATTCCTGTTCACAATTCACACTGCGGTCACTGACAGCCTCCTTACACCAAAGGTTTTCAGAAATATCATTTTAGCCACCAGATACAACTATGAGCAGTCCCACTGGTGCAGTGCAAGCACCCGAACCATAATATTTGAAGAAAATAACTTTGGGAATCCTGTTTCCACTCAAGCTGCTGCTGTTTGGCTGAGCAGGGGATATGTGTGTCCTCACGCTGGAGGAAGAACCATTTTTCTTCTATTTATTGCTCTGGTCTCTAGATCTCAAATTATCTGAAATACTGTCTTAGTTAAGTTCATATTGCTCTGCCCTTCAGGTCATAGCAGATGCCAAGACCAGAATATTCTCTAAAACACTGGCAGCTGTTTGTTTGAGTGGACTTTTATAGGTCTGAAGCCTCATTAGTTGTTTTCATGACCTGAATACTAATTTAGCAGCGTGCTTCTTGGGCTCTGGATCTGAACACTCAGAAAATTCCAATTAATTTCAATGTATAGGTACTAGTTATCCTTACTTAAAACAATATGAATTAGTTTAATAAATGCCTTTTATGCCCATAGAAATTCTGTATAAGTATAGCAGATGATTAACAGAATCCCTGTAATAAAGTATTTTATGTCAAGATGTCCCACGTACAGCAAAAAATAAATTGTTGGGTCAAGTGGCAAGTGAATGATATTCAGGATTGGTAACACCTCATTAAAAACCATTTCAACTGCCCTAAGGCAAGATGTTAATACACAGTAATTGTCTGCCCAGAGTGAATCTTTTTGCAGTTACATGAATAATGCAAAGTAACTAAATATGCTTGTTTATGTATTTAACATATTCACTATAACTTCAAAGCTAAAGACTCATTTTTTTTTTAGTGTTTTATGCTACAATCACAAGTTCACAAATAGGAGAAAGAAGGATAAAAACACCCCCTTCTACAACTGCAAACTTCACTTGCAGAAAACAAAGTATGAAAATAATTTAATTAGGGTATCTGTGAATCCCAAGGAATTAGTAGTGCTGCTACATCTGCACTCGTTGCTCCAATAAAAATGTAAACAAATAATAGGACACCATTAATTGTAATTTAAACAGTGTAAGTGATGCCTATTGCTGCACAGAAAATTACAGAATGTTTTCCAACTGCATTTGTGAAATTGTGTATGTGTTTTTAGCATGTTAGCAAAGAATAGCTGCAAGTAGTGGGACAAAAATTCCAGTAAATCTCAAGTACCCTTGCAAACAGAACACAATCTGCATCTTCAATCTGCCTGTAGAAAAGGAACTTGAGATTTATCCATCTCAAAATAATATTTTGGTCTTTTGTTTCAGACTTTGAATGTCTGGATAGAAGGAGTTCACTTTTCTGTTGGATTACATTTTTAGAAACTACTACCCAAATTTTTGGAAAGGCTTTGGAAAAGCTGGAATTCTTAACACTAATCCCTGAATTCAGTCCTTCATAAGGTATTTTATGAAAGTAGATGTCTTGATATGCACTGAGTGTTGAAATAAGTAGTTTAAAACTTGGGCAGAGAAAAATCATATCTCTTATCTGAAATTATTTTTACAAAATCTTTTTCTCCGAAACTACTTGATCATTGGTATATAATTTGTGTATTCTAGTGTTGCTGTAAGATGTAAACAAGATCTAATCTAATATTCCAGAATATTAATGTCCCATATGAAGATTTCATTTATTATTCATGCTTAGAAAGTAGCCAGTGTTATTGGGTTTGCTCTGCTGCAAAGAGCTCAAAGATATGATCTGGTTTGCAATCTAGAATAAATGCTCTGTTTCAGTTGAGCAAGAACCTGGTACCACTGGTTTTCCACTGGCAGGAGACAGAGTGGGTGACAAACAACAGCTCATTCCCCACTCTTCAGAATTAAGTAAAATTTCCTGCTAATTTCTGGAGGTCTATCCTGAAAGACATGAATTAATTAGCACACAAATAAAATTTATGCAACAGTAAATTGCGTCAGTACAGAACTTTTTACACTTAGGGAAGAGAATTTATTTAGTGACTCTGTAACCCAGTGACTTATATGGGTCCTATAAAAATCAACCTCCCAGGACAGGAATCCATGGTAGGGAATTCAAATCCCTGAGCAAACAAGCTGTCCTTTAATTAGACATCTTGAGCTATATTTCTCAATGTCTGTATTGTGAACTTATGATCTAATCAAATCAGGAGAGAAAAAAATAATAGGAGGAGGAACAATCTAAAGAGAGAGAGACTGAGACTGAGCAGAAATCAGAGAAAAACCTAGTGGGTTTGCACAGATTTTTCAGAATGTAGAAATCGATGCCAGGTATGTTCTGGGCAGTCTGAAGCCCCCTGAAGAAATGAGAAGGAGTTGTGCTCTCCCTTCCACTGTTGTGTTTCAGCCTCGATTTCAAAGGTCTCTTTTTCAGAGAAGCCAGGCTAGTTCATGCCTACCCTACACTTGGCCCTCCCTGCTGAGAATACCAAGAAGAATGTCTCATCTCCATGTGATATTTAATCTCCTCTGCAAACCCCTGAGGGGCAGAGATCACATCTACTTGTCTGTAAAACCTAATGTGCACATATGGCAAAGAACAAATAGTAAAAAGGATCACAGACAATACGTGAGGCTAAGTTTTGTTTACCTTTCTGACAAGAGAGTGTATTTATGCCACAATTACTTTCCAGAATACTTAAGCCCCATAAAGCCTGTACAGCTCTAACCAGGGTGAGGTGACATCATTCAGTACAAGAACAAAAAGTTTTATCATCAGCTTTTTCTCAGGCAAAAGTGTCCTGTTAACAGCATTTGAGGTTGAAAGGTTAGTTAGGAAGACTGAATCCTTTGTTTTGTCCTGATGTATAAATGATGTGGCAGCTGCTCCCTGATTTAAGAGGAACTGGACAATCTCTAATAATGGCAATGAAACGTAATGCAAGGAACGACAGAAATTTTCAGCTTTTCAACGCTTTTTCCCTATTTCTTTCCCGGTCAAAGAGCAGTGTGCAGTAGCTGCACAGTGCCAGCAGTGCCCTGCTGGGGATTGCTGACCTGGAGCAGGGATTTGGGAGGGGAGATGTTCCTCAGGAGTGTGCTCATCCCTGCCCACGGCTCTCACCAGCGGCTCCAGCACCACAGAACCGCTCACGGCTCACGGGCTGGCACGGCTGCCCTGCCTGCTCTGTTTCCAGCTGGAGGCTGGGCCAGGAAAAGCCTCCATTACATCTGTAAAGTAATTCAAACCAGCAGCCTGCTTTGGGCAGGATGACAATGGGTGGAAATAATGCAGGTGAAGAGCTAAAAACTGCCTTCCAAAGGCAAAGCCCTCCACTGAAATCATAAAGTGTGCACATGATGGCTGGGTTGGAGCAGGGAGCCAGCTTTCTGCCAGAGCTGGCATGGGAGCAGAACATTATTTGGATTCAAAAACTATGTTAGAGAAGGACAACAACATTGTCTTAATGACTCATTTTTGTCAGACCGGATTCAAAACTTATACCAACAAATTTGACATTTCGTACTGCTCTGCAGAAAGCAAGTAAAATGAGTCCATGTTTTAAAACAGCAGGGAAGCTTCCAGTGCTACAATTAACTGGTAACATATGCCACTGCTGCCAAGAGGATTTTTAATCTCTTTAAACATTAATGTAGCATTTTTGCTTCTGTCGCAATAAGGCAGCCATCTGTGTTTGAACCTGCTGGGAAACTGGGGATATGTTTACAGAGAGAGAAATAGAGAGAGGCAGAGAGGGAGGTAGACATCCATGTTTCCAGACCCAGCATCAAAAATAACAATTCAAACCTTTTAAATAGTATTATTAAGGTGTCATATAGCGGTAGGAAGATTCTTAAAATGCTCAGACTGCTCAATTTAAAACTGTATGAAAAACTAACCCCCAACCCAGAACATACTCTCCTTGTTTAATATACTTGTTTTTTTGCATGACTGTGAGCAGTTAATAAAGGATTTCATTACAGACTTATTTCCAGGAAAATCCTGGGTCTGTGACATTGAAACAAAACTTTTATATGATATTGAGCAACAGTATAATGCTGAGAGTTCTGTAAATCCTTTCAGCATGAGCCTCAAATTTTGCACTGTAGTCTCACATTTATGAGGTTTTAATTTAATTTTTTTTTTTTTTTTTTTAAGGAACTAATGTCCTCTGAGAACCAGATACAAAAATGCAAGCTCACAGCTACCCTCTACAGACGTATGAAAGGCGACGGATCTTGGAAAAACATCAGCCCTGCTGTCTTTGCAGTTTCTGTCTGTACTCCTTGGGATGACAGCCTTCAACAGGTCTGGGGGAAAGGAAAAGTGAGAGGGATTTGGGGTGAGGAGCTGCGCTCAAAACCAGGTCTGGAAAAACCATGGTCATTGATCTTTCTTGGTTTTGGGGATGATCCCAAAGCAGCTCCCTGGTGCAGGCTCTGGAGCCAATGCTGCCCCAAGAGCTCAAGCAGATCCCAGCAGGGCCAGCCAGGGGCAGGCAGTCACAAAAATACCCAGGCAGAGTGGCAAAAATAACACAAAAAATAACCTGGTCCAATCCCCAGCTGAGGAGGGATCCCTGGGAAAACGCCAGCCCTGACGCCGATCGCTGCAGCCTTTATGAATTCACATGGTTAATATTTTTAATTTGGTGGGCTAAATTGTTAAGTGCTGACATCCAGCATCCTTTGATGAAGCTGCAGGTGCTCAGCACATTTTAAAATGTAGCCACACGTTTTTGGGCCCATTTGTTTTTCCTGGCTACAGCAATTCAGGTGGGAGGTTTTAAAGAACTTAAGTAGGCTTTTTGCTGCTGGGTTATTGCTGGTTGCTGTGGATATATTGACTAATGGATGGAAAGGGGATACAGGAGTGGTCTATTGTGTTATTAAGGATTGTCAAGCCGGAGATAAAGCCCTTTTTAAATGGATATGTGCATAGGTTAAAATACATCACATGGATCCAGACATTACTGTATAAACCCTGGAGTGATAGCTTTGGTTACAGCTCCTAATTTAGTTTAAATGTAAAATGGCCATAAATAACAGTTATTTCTCACACAGACAATTAAGTACCCAATATTTATAAAATACCATGTATCACACAGACCTCTAAAGTTTGAGGAAAATCTCATGCTGTTTTGGGGATTTATTACATCCTATATATTTCCTATTACATCCCATATATTACCTAATGAAAGAAAACCTATATGAAAAGAATAATTTCCTTTCTCATAGTGCTTGTTTCAATTTTATATCTTTTTGTTTCAAACCAGCCCTTCCTTAGCTTTCCTGAACTTCAACCTGGCATGTACTGCCTTGTATCTTTATTATCTTTATGATGTGTTGAACTCACCCATTAAAAGAGAAGTGTAATTCTATGACAAGCCACTTCACCTGCCAACAGTGAAGCTTGGACTATAACTGTGAATTGTTTGATTTTGATCACTAAATATGCACTGAAGTATTTAGGTTCCCGAAATATTTTTGCCATTTTACTTTATAAAATATTTTATGACAAACCAATCCTCTTAAAAAAGACTAAGGTAATATTGTTAGACAAAAATAATGATAGAAATTCTAGCAAGGGAAACTAAAAATAAAGACAGCAAAATTCCTGACAATGACAGTGTTTATGAGCCACCTGCACAGAAAAAGTGGAATTTGTCTAGATCACTCATCATTGCTTGAAAAACTATTTTGTCCATCTATTTTTTTAATACTTGAGGTTCCAGACAGATTTTGGCTTTGGAATGACAAACCGTGATTGCCTTGGATTTTGTTTTGTGCAAAACGTTTGAGATAAAAATTCTGCATAAGAACAATTTTTAATTTTTTTTAAATAAATTTTTGGAGAATTCTCACTCTCCACAATCTCTCTGTACAGAATTTTCCTGCATTATGCCCAGTGGCAAAGAAAGGATGCTGGACTTGCTCCTGCTTGTCCATATATTCACTTCCTTAAAAACAAGGGCAGTATGATTGAGATATGACCAAAACTAAGTATTTGTATATATTTTTTCCACACAGAAACTGAAAGTTTAACACTTCAGTTAACTTTAAAAATAAATCCTTTACTAGGTATTTAATTCAGTGAGCACCTATGGGTGATAGGTATTAGCAACAGAATATTAAAGTTTTGTGATGGACAAATTAAGGACTAAAAATTAACTTAGAGAAAAATATTGATAGTAAAAAGCCCAGCATGAAATCTGCTGATAAAACAGTTACTAAAACCTCATTCTCTTCAAGAGTGTTCAAGGAAATACCAATATTCACTCAATAGCAAAAAACCCAACAGAGAAATAATATTCTGTAATCAGCAGAGGCAGTCCAGAGAGGCTGTTAATTTAGCAAAGAAATCAATCAGCTTGGCCAGCAATGATTTGTTCCTGTTCCACTTTTCCCACCTTGTACCTGAAAACTATTCCCACGAGAACACAACTGAAGTTGGTTTTTCCAGGCCCAGAATTGTCCATCCCCTCTTTGCCCTAAGAAGGAATCCCACTTGTGAGTCTTACAGCCAGATTCAAACAATTTCTGGTGGCAGGAGGAAGAGATCTCTGCCAGGTGCCAAATATAAAGCAACACAATGGTTGGCACTGTAGTAAACTTGCTTAAATTGTATTTTTTCTTTTGGATTTTTTCAGCCTTGAGTAAATGGACCTCCCTTGGATTGGAAATGGCAATGGCTTTTTAAAAGCATAAAAATAAATTAAAACTTGAAAATTTGGATTCAACAAGTTCATCCTGCTTGTAACTGACAGTGTCAATATTGAAACATTACATAAATCAGCAAGCCAGCTTTTTAAAGGCATAAAAATAAATTAAAACTTGAAAAGTTGGATTCAACAAGTTCATCCTGCTTGTAACTGACAGTGTCAATATACTGAAATGATACAAGATACAGTTCCTAGTTCTAATTTTTGGTCCATGCTGCTTTCAGTAACGAGTGTTTTTGGCTCAAATATGAATTACTGCTCTTCTGAATGGAAGTTGACGAGTGCCATCCCACAGAACAGAGCACAAAATCTTATCTCATGGAGGGCACTTACCAACTGCTACAAATACCACGTTCAAACTCATGTCATGACCAAAATCAAAGTTCATTTCTTCTGTTGTCAGTTCTCTACTGCTGTGGGAGCTCTCCTTACACACTAATCAAAGTGATTTTCCCCCTCTCTCTGGATCAATTTCCTTCCACAATAAAAATCAATTCTCAGTCACTTTGTCTTCCCCAGTCAAAGTCAATTCCCCTCACGCTGACATACATATTCAAATGCCTCCCCTGTAACAGCAGCACAATCCAACCCACTGCAGGTCTTTATGAATTGATCTGCTTCACCCACGGGCAAACAAAATTAATCCCCACTCACACCTGCAGGATCAATTTCCTCATCCCAGCTTAACTCTGCTTCCCTCACTGCCCATCCATCCCTCCATGACCCAGGAATGTGTTTCTGCCCTGCCTCGTGCCCTTGAGGAGCTCTGATCTCCTCCCATCACATCCCTTCCAGTTTTATTCCAGCTTTTCCCTTCCTTATTCCTCATTCCAAACTGGTAGCAATCCCAGGATATGCACTCCATTCTCCTTTCCTTTTTTTAACACCTCTGTCTGGGGTCTCTTACACACAATTCCTTCCCAGTTCAGTAATGGTGCAAGAAGTTTGCTTAAATAGAACTTTAAACACTCCATTGGCTCCAGGAATTCATTCTGCCTGTATCTTTTATTTCCTTTTATTTTTTCATTTGTTTTGCTCAAGGTGCAACTCTTCTCTTACGTGCTGATCTTTTGAGATTTCGATACACATTTCTCAGAAACACATCCCAGATAAATTGTCACAATTCCATTAACTATCTTCTCTGAACATCTCAGACCCAATCCTTGCCTCTAACCAAGATTTGTGGGATGTCATTTTTCTAAAATCTTTTACAGATGGACTCTGAAGAAAACCCACCCACTCATCATATGTCTCTCATGGGGTTTTTATACCTTTTGGTAGATTTTCATCCAGACTTGCCTGATTATATTTTGAGAATAATTGTTTTACAGCTCAGGAAAAAAGAGAAAATGAAAACATAAGCAAATATTCTAAATAATGTCCAAGGAGAATTTCATATTTCTCAGCTTTTTGAGTAAGACTTCAGCTGGAGATAAATAGATAGGATAGGAAAGTAAATGCAGAAAACAAAGGAGATCAATATTCAAATTTTGGTGTAAAACTATTAGATTTATATTCAGAATATCTAAAATAATGGTCTGACAATTTTCACCTGGAATTTACTTCAATGCATGAAAACATTACACCTGCAACTGCAGTGCTGGACTGTGTTAGGCTGCTAATATAATTTCCTTCAAATTTTTTAGACAAAATTATAATTCTGTGATTGATATCATCATGCTTTAGCCTCAATCACTTCCACAAGATCAGCCTCCTTGATACATAATTCAGAAGATTTTGCTTTTTCTAGCAGAATAAATAAAGAGCATTTTTCCCCCCCTCAAAATAAAATTTATGCTTTAATAAAATTATTTCAGGGAAAAGCAAATTTATTCACAATTGTCTTTATCATTGCCTCTACTATAGAACTTGCATTTAGAACTTGCAACACTGTTTGCTGTTTGTGTGCTGGTTGGAATTAATTTCTATTAAAAAAAAGGAGAAAGTCGTCATAAGTGCAAACAACAAAACAACCTGGGGATTTTGCTGGCATGGAGCACGGCATGGCTGAGTGCTTTCCTGGAAACCCAGCCTGGGAGGGCTGCAGTCCCATCCTCTCTGTAAATGCATTAGTACCTATTGTTTCAGCTCCAGGTGCACATGTTTGTCTACAAATTATTTTCCTCTTGAAGGCCAAAGAACAAAAGCCAAAAAACCCCCCTAAATTGGAAAATAACCTCATCCAAGCTCATTTGCAGGAAATCCAACACTCTCAGCTGTATCATTCCAAAACCCATGAAGACAACACAAGGGACAGCTCCATGTGCTTTATATAGAGAAAAAGAATAATTTTGCCTCAAGAAAACTCAAACAGCCTCACAGAGGGACTGGAGAAAGAAATATTCAAGACTAATGATGTCTTTGGTTTCAGTAAGTTTTATCTAATTTAGCAATAAGAAAAAAAAATCTGAATTTTCTTTTATCACTCATTTTATCATAGACCTTCCTGTGCAGCCAGAACAATTAAATTCTTGTGCTGAATGACTAAAATGTGCTCAAAAGGGAAAGTTGTTTGCTTTGGTTTTGCCTTTTCTTTTGTGCTCTCCAAAGACCTGGCTGAGAGACTGCACAGCTGGAGAATATCACCCATGGAAAAAGAAAAAAAAAAGATTAATGGAATCTAAACCAATTAAAAATACTTGAGATTTTATAAATTTTTTAAATCTCACTCTTGCATTTCAAATTAAATAGATCTTGATCACGTTCTAATGACAAACAACACATAACACAATCTGAAAAAATTTTGGAAATCGCACAGAAAATCCACAGCAAGTCTTTTTGCCCACAGTGATTAATATCAGAAGTTATGGAAGGGTCTACTCAGGTATTGCCAGTTTTCTGCAGATCTGCTTTTCCAATTTTGAATTATTTTAAGGAACACAGAATATTCAGATGGATTTCTGACAGCTCACAGTGAGTCACCTAAAACCAGAAATTAATCCCCCTTCCATTATGACAGCCCAGACAGGAGCAGCACTGCTTTTAAGGAGTGGGTATTTGTCATGATATTCCCAAATAAAATGTCAATTCAAGCTTTCATGTTTGCAGTTCTTCAGAGTTCTGACACAGTTACTTCTGCAACAAACAGCTGTGAAGAGATTGAGTCTGCTGTGCAACAAGAGTTTTGGAAGGGAGGGACTTCTTATCCTGAAAAATCAGAATTGCAGTGAATCCACCAAGCAAAGTCACTCCTCTGCAGGGAGGTGTTTGATTTAAAAAGGCCATTTCATTCCTATGGGAAGTTAAAAGAATAGATAAGGCAAAATTCCTTTTTGCCTAAGATCACTTAGGTAAGAGCACAACAGGGGAGTTACAGCTGCCAGGGGTATTTTCCACAAGTACAGTTCACTAATTTCAGTGGGAAACAGAAACAGAAATAGAAATAAGTTCTTTGAAATAGGTTTCTCTTTCCTGCTGAGGGAAGGGGGAGCTGAGGGAGGGGGTTGGTGTTCAGGGGTACAGGAACTGATAAGGTGCATTTCCACTGTCACTGAAATTTATAGGAATTAGCTTCTGATGCGTCATCATCTCTATAATGACACAAAATAAAGAAAATAAAGAAAATTTAACAACTTGCTACATCCTCAGTATGTTTGTGTTTCTGTACAATAATCTGACTCTCAAATATTTAACTTAGACATACTTCTGTAACAAACTCAGCTTTTTTCCTACTTAGGGACTGTAGCTGGGCCAATATGTGTTATTTTCAACTGTTTTCCGTGCTACATTTTCCTCTCTAAATATTTGTGTTCAGGTATCATTGTTGGCTTGATTTTCCAGAGCTCAAAATGTGGACATTTCATATTCCATTCAGCACCTTCTCATGAGATATGAAAAAAGTATTCATAGAAAGAGGTTGTATTTGGGTTGAACATTGTTAGTGTTTCCTCTCATGAGGGATATTAAATAATTTCATGCACAACTGCTCAAAATATTTTTTAAACTTCGGTAAACATAAGTTTGCCAAAATCTAACATATGTTATGTGGTATTTAATCCTCCAGAGGAACTGAAGGAACAAAACACTTCTGCTAAAGTAATTAATAAGCACCAATACAGATACCTAGAAGCTGTTCCATCTAAATGAATCATATCCTTCTTGAAGTCACACCCAATATTTAAGCAGTCTAAAAATGAAAATTCAATACACAAGAATACTGGCTAAAACAAGTGCTGAAATCTCATGTATCAAGATCAAATCACCAAAGCTGTGCCACCTTCTGCTGCTCCTGAATCAGGAAAAATAGGGAAGTTATTTGTAGAAAATTAATTTTGCCTAGGAGAAACCTTGTTTGGCACAGCACATGAATCCTGTGGGGACTGGCATTAAGGTTAAAGTGCATGGTAATGAATTATTGAAAGTAAATTAAAAACCAGCAGAGTTCCCTAAATCCACTGCCATTTGTAAAGGTATTTTCAGTTACTGCTTACAGACTTGACAGATAATTCTTACTTTTTGTTTTCCTGTAATTTAACATATGCAAAATTCTCTGCTGAGTGAATCCCACTGTAACTCTTGGCCAGCATTAAAATGCTTCACATATTTTGTCCTAATATTTACTAGGCAAAAATAAAAACTCAGGTCATGTGTGGCTCTCTTCAATCAACACAGAATTCCTCAAGGTGGGGCAAAAAGTTCGAGCTCCTTCTATCAGGTTAGTGTTGAAGCTGCTCCTGTGGGTCCTGGGCAGAGCTGCAGGAAAATGTTTCTTCCAGTTCAGGGGCAAAGAAATCCATCCTCTCTTCCTTCTCCCAAGGTGTGACAGCACACAGGAAATAAATTAAAATTCCATGAACAGCAGAAGGAATAATAAGGAGAGGCAGCATCCCAGTCAGTGAGGTATTTCACTGGATTTCCATTGCTCGTTCTGAAATTAGAGCTGCTCAGTTGTTTTCCACTGCACTCAATGAACACTTAAAGTAAATAAAAATCAGCCTCTGAGCCTGCATTAGAACCATGAACTCCTCCATAGGTGATGTCACTGGGCCATAAATTCATGATCTTTCTCTTAATATTTCATGCTTCATTCTTTTTTTACTATTTATCATATGAGAGTTTTACACATAAAGCCTAGCTTATACATCTCAATATTTGTATTTTTACTCTTTATAATAATTTCAATATAATTTTTATGACCGGTGTGGATTTTTTTTTTCCTTTCTGCTTTTCATTTCAAAGTAATCTTTCCAGTAACGAAATTTCTTTATTGAAATTATAAGTCAAAATAATAAAAAAAAAAATTATTGATTCTTGGTTTTGATTTTGACAATTCTCTTAGTACTGAATAAGGAAGTCTGCATGGTTTAAGATGTTAATAAAATGCAAGTCCTCAGAAAAATCAGAAAATAAAGAAAGGAAGAAGTCTATGCTCCTTCATCTTCACATGATTAAAGAATGGAAAGTTACAGCTTTAAATGTCCGGGTCAATTTTCATGTAAAGGCATTTTCAGAATAAAAGTGGTTTTTGTGGTTGAGTTACAATAAGTTTCATTCCATTGTCATTATTTGAATGACAGAAGTGACAGAGAAATTGAAATTCCCTTTTCCTTCACAGAAGGTTCCTCCAATTCAGTATTGAAAAAATGAGTTTAACACCAAAACTGTCACTGCCTTTTTCACCTGGGCTTCTGCTGGGCCAACACTCTGCACACCTTTGCAAAATAGTTAATTAATTCACACTAATGATGCAGCCACTCCATTAATGCACTTTACAGAGATCCATTCCCGAGGATCAAAGTCAACATTCCTGGAGCTGGAGCCTCTCTGGGTGCTCCAGGGCACAATTTACCTCCCTCAACAGAGATACGGAGAATTCATTTATTTTTATTCCTGGATGAAGAGGCTCTTCAATATCTTTACCACAAAGCAGAATAAAGTGGCCGTGAAATTTGGGCTCATCAGTGGATGAGGTGTCATTAGCCTAAAATTCCTGTGATTAAACAGGCTGAGACAAGAGCAAGCTTAATTACACTGGGGGAAGAGTTTAAGGAACACATTAAGGAACAGAAGAGGGAAACCCCAAAACGCTGAACCCTTAATGTGACAGAATCTTTATAAAATCTTTATAAAACATATATTTAACAGATATATTTTCTGCAGACACGCTCTGCAAATTATGTTTTTGAAGGTTTTAGAGACCAAAATACCGATTTCTATTGAAAAAAAAAAAAAAAAGAAAAAAAAAAGAAGTGGGAACTGCCTACTTGGGTGTTTTCAACTGCATTACAATTAACTTTTTCCCTAACTAAAATACACTTTATAGACTGGTTGATTTTTGGTTTTATTTTTGTTTTCCTTTGGAAATAATCCAGCCCAAGATCAAGACTTTTGGATCCACTGATCAACTTCAATTTGACAAATAATAGAGATCTCCAAGATACACAATTCAGAAAATATGAAAATACTCACGTGGTGGGCATGAATGGCTTTAAGCTGATGGAGGGCAGGCTTAAATTGGATATTAGGAGGAATGGAATGAGCTCTGAGGTCCCTTCCAACCCAGACCTGGGATTCTGTGAAAATCAGCAGCCTGAGAGGAAACCACTGACCCCACAGAAGGAAACATTGAGAGTTTGACATTTTCTGTTTCATAAACTGTACATTCCACCAGTTTTCTTGGCATTTTTGGAGCCAGCTGACACCCTTTTGTGGGCTGGTGTGTAAAGGAGAAGTGCTGGGCTTGAGGGGAAATCTGATTCCAGGTCTCCTGAATGTAGGAACACATTTAGAAGAAATGAGGATCCCTTGTTTCACAAGGTGTCGTTCCAGGTTTTCATCCCACAGCAATTGTTTGTCACAAAGCTGAAATACTTAAAAATCAGGTTCTGAAAGAGGCTGCACTGAGAACTTCACATTTTTCACAGCTCAGCAAACACTGTCATGGAAAAGCTCTGTTAACATGGTTCACATTCTTGTGCTGAAAATGACATTTAGCTGCAGACACATATACACCATGTCAGAGATGCAAAAAAAAAAAAAAAAAAACAATTCCAAATATTTTTCCACATAAATCCAGATCGACAAAATATTATGTTAGCACAAAGTAGAATAAAAAGAACTGACTCTCTTTTTGAAGGTATTTAAGCTCAGTAACTGTCTAAAAGAGCATTTTGCCTCGCTGCTTTTAAGAACCCAAAATTTATTGCAGCATAGTAGGAGTCTTCAAGGTCAAAGGGTAGATAGTCTGCTTGCTGCAATATAATCTGACATGCTAAATCATGTACAAGCAGCCAGCAGTGCTGCTGTCATGAATTTGTAGGAGAATAGAAAATGATTTTAACAAAATATTCATTAAACTATATGGCAATTTTCATTTTTTATGTGTTCTGTTTTACTGCTTTGTTTTTTTCTTCCCCATAAACAATCTTTACAAAAAGCTCCTTCTCTTTCTTATCTCTCCTTTGACAAACATTATGTCACAGAGCAAAGGCTGTTAATGGAATAGTTTCAGAGACAGGAGGAGGTAGAGGCTTTCTTTGGGACTATACCACAGAAAAAGCATTTTTCAGAAAGTATGAAAGAAGAAAAAACTGACATATTCAGGGTTTTTTGTTTGTTTTGTTATGAAAAAAACACGTGTATAACATTCCTGAGGCTGATGGCAGAGGATCAGAGCCTTCAGCAACACTTTAATCTGCTGCTTAACTCTATTTATATTCCACCTGAAGGAAGAAATAACTGGGAGATTGACAAAAAAAGTTACTGAATTTGTCTAGTGCTAAATCCTGCAAGCATGCCAGGCTAGTTGAAAGTTGTAAAACCCAAAAATCTCCCAGAACCATGAAATAGGAACTCCTGAAAGAGATGTTTTACAGGACATAAAGGAGATCCTAAAGCAGCCAATGCAAGGGGGCAATTTCACAGCGTGTAAAGTCTTTGGATTTTCAATCCAAGTCCTTATGGGCAATGGAGATTTAATAAATTGCAATAAATATATGAATTAAAGCATTAAAAAAACCTATAATCCAGTGCATTATTTAAAGAAAAAAATCAGCTCAGGATCTCTTTAATTTCAAACAGGATGGGATATAAAAAGCAGAGTGAATTCTACTAAAAATACAAGATTTTAGTTGTACTGCCAGAAATGGCTTTCAAGGTGCTCCAGAAGAAGGAATTATTATTATTATTATTATTATTATTATTATTGTTGTTGTTATTACCACCATTATCTCCTTCTTCTATTATTAATACCATCATCTCCTTCTTTTAGGACCTTAGGATTTGTAGCTTAAGTTCTTTCTTAGCTTTTTAGAAAGAACTAACTTTTGTTTCCCTGTCATTTTTTTTCCAGTATCCAGAGCTCCCCTATCTGCCACTCCTTAATCTGTTTTCAGTGTCATTTGCAAAAATAAGATATGTAAATCTTTCATTAATTCAGGACAACTGAGGATATTCACACTGGCTATTTACCTATAAAACACAAAAGTGTTTGAGCTACTCCAAAGTTGATAATTTAAACAAAAATATGCAACAAAGATATTAAATATAATATTTAACTACTCAATAAACTATGACACAAAATCATAGACTCATACACAGATAACAATAAAACATAAAGGCCAACCCTCAATCTAGAAAATATTTGCCATTTCTATTTGAATTATCACTGGCAGTATCAGCATTAAAAAAGGAAGGATTTGACTTTGATTTGACCCTATGCCTTTATTTTTGAGATGGCAGAAGTGAAGTTTTTATTAGCCCAGGGTGCCCAGTTTGCACTTTTTGCCTGTATAACTAACTCAGAACACCTGGGCCACACGGGCTCTGCATTTCACCTTGCAGCATCGAATCCCAAACTGGGCAGACTCTGTCAGGACACCACATGGCAGGTGTCAAAAGCTCTCACTTTCACCCAGGAAACCCAGCAGTGGCACTTATGAACTGAGAAACCATTTCCACTCTTTTTACGTGGGGAAGCTTGAAAGCAGCAGCCCTGAGAGGGATGTATAAATGGAAATTAGATGCTGCTTTTTGCCCAGAAAGCAAACAACTATCAGCCCCATCAAATGTTTGCTTTTCCTTTTCTTTTTAATTCCTTGGAACAAAAAGGCCAGCTGGCATTCCTTCCATTTCTGTTATTTTCTCAAGATTCAGAGCAAGCCAAACTCTCAATTACTATAAATCTAGAGGGCAGTGTCTAATAGATAAATCTACCAGAGCTGATGATTAGCATTTAGCTTCTGAGAAGAAACCCTGCACACGCTGCAGCCACGATTGAATTTTAGATACATCATATGAAGATGGAATGCACCTCTCCACCCTGCTGTAATTCTTCATTCCACCTCTTCTCTCTGGGGTGGTCACTGTCATTGTCATCCCTCACAGCTTTCCATGGCTTTTGGGTCCAGAGAACCAGGAGGAGCTCAACCCCCTTCACCTGACCCACTGAACAAGAGCCTTTGCTATAACCAGGGGCTACCTGAGCACATTAAATACTGCTTTGAGTCACCAAACACAGAACTCTGCAGAAAATGCAAGCTGAGACACTCCAGGCCAGATTTATTCCTCATAAAAATAGGAATAATCCTTCTTCAAAGACTGGATTCTCAAAGGACTGAAGGAACCTTCTATTCCCTACCCTGAAAAAGAGGGTATTAAAGCTATTCTGAGTCACAAAGGTTTCAAACCCCAACACTTAACATTCCCACCAAAATGTCCATATATAAAGTTTTGGAATTCATGGTGGGAATATCCTGTTAACAGGCAAAGTAGCTGCTATGAAAGGTCTGCACCTGGCACCTGAGATCACCACAGACCTCTGCAGACTTTGAGGAAGATACTCTTATATCTGGACTAGAAAAGCCTTAGAAAATGATGCTTTAGTCATAAGTGCAGAGCAAAAGCTCATCCTAAGAACACAGGACTCCACAGACACCAGCCCAGCTTTGGTGCTGCTCTGTAGAATCACCTCTGTACTGCAGATCTGCCCTGGAGGCTGGGCTGCCTTGAAGTGCAATATGGATAATTCATTTGCTATGCCATCAATGAGAGAAATTCACAAAGCATTTACATTTTAAACCCCCAATAAGAAGAATAATATTAATACAGAATTTCTCAAAACTAGAGCTCTGTAAATAAAAATATAAATAGATTCTCAATTCACACACAACCAGAGATTTACAGGAGCAATTTGGATTTGCATTCCTTCACTTGCAGTAATTAAAAGCAAATCTGGAAACTGTTATCTTAATATAAAAATGCATTGCTGCAAATGTCCAGCTTCAAAATTTTTTGGTTAATTATTGGCCAAATCAGTACTTCAGTAACTATTATCCAAAGAAGTAATTTGGTTTACAGAGTGACCACAGTACACGGATTATAATTATCAAGAGTCTTTGTTCAAAGTAGCACAAATTCTGAAGAAAAAGCTCTTTGTTGGTCATTACTGCAAAATTCTGTTTTACAATTGAAACTTGAAACCTGTGCCTGTTCACCTGGGAAGCATTTTAATACAGGAGCATTTTAAACGTTAACACCTCCATAATAGCCAACAGAATGTGCCTAATAAAGGCTGATTTACACTGTATTTGATTAAACTGTATCTCCATCTGCAGAAGGTAAATGGATTCTTAAATTACTCGGGATAATTACAGCCCACAAACCTCACAGACCTCTTGCAGCAGCTCCTGAGCTGAGTAAGGAGTGCTGCCACGTTCTGACTATGGATTAAATCCAGGGAATCAGCTCGTCCCAAAGCTTCTCTCCTCTTAAACTGCACCAAGGGAAATACAGGCTGGATATCAGGAAAAAGTTTTTCATGGAAAGAGTGATAAAATTCTGGAATGGCTGCCCGGGGAGGTGGTGGAGTCCCCATCCCTGGGTGTGTTTAACAAAGCCTGGATGTGGCACTGGGGGCCAGGGTTTATTTCAGGTGCTGGGACTGGGTTGGACTCGATGATCTTGAAGGTTTCTTCCAACCCAGTGATTCTGTGAAATCTGGGAATTCCTTCCAGAGGCACCACAAGGAACTCAGCAGGAGCCCTGTGCTGGTGCTGACCCTCTGTGCAAAGACAACCATGACCACTGAACCCCCCTGGGAAAAGGAAACCAGAAAAAATCCTAACAGAAGAGCAAGAGAGTTCGTGGGTTTGGGTTTGTGGTTTTTTTTCTCATTAAATGGCTACCAAGCAGCCCAAATGCTCCAGTAAAGCTGAGCTGAAATTTCAGCAGGCAAATATTTTGAACTCAGACAAGGTTATTTGAAGTGATTCTACCTCAGCTTCAAGGAGAGTTTAGGAGATAGAAGAGTAATCATGGATGATTAGCTAATTACTGAATTATTGAATAATTATTAGATAATTATTGAAAAAAGCAGGCTTATTTAAAATGGTCACAGCATCCTAAACTCAATATTTCTGTATTAATGATCTACAGAAGCCTATTTTCAGACAGTCTCAGACTAACATATAGATTTTTTTGATACCACAGTTTTCAACTCCAGTTACAACAAACAAGGAAGAGATTTGAGGACTTTTGAGCCCAATCTGTGTGCTTCAGTTTTCAACTCCAGTTACAACAACAAGGAAGAGATTTGAGGACTTTTGAGCCCAATCTGTGTGCTGTAGTCATTCTTCTAGAAAATACAAAGTGAGAAAAAGAGGCTGTAAAATGTTTTCTTTTTGATAGTGGGAGAAAATTGTCCAGTTTCCAAATTTGTTGTTGACTTTGCTGATAAGAAATCAGTTAATGAAACCTTTGATGATAATTAATGTAACAGCAAAAAAAAAAAAAAGTGATTTATTGTCTTTTAATTTAATGCCAATTTTTATCCTTTTTGCTGGTAATTTATAAAAAAAGTCTATTTCCCTTGAAAAGTCCCTAGGCAATAGTTTTAAAGTCTACAGAAAGCAGAGAGCGTCAAAGGAAAATATTTGGCAGGACACTAATATATATTTTTAAAAAAATTAAGATGTTTAAGCCAGAAGATACTGACAATAAATATTTATAAAATCCTTATTAATTTTCAAATTGCACTGTGGGAAAACTGAGGGTGTTGCAGTGGCTTTTCTGCCTGACTCCACAGCTGCTACAGCTCTACCACCAACTTTGGAGTATTTGGTTCCATATCACTTCTGAAACACACCTGAGTATTATTCCTGGTCTAAAGAATACAGGAAGTCTGAAGATCTCTGGCATGTAGGCAAAAAAAAAAAAAAATAAATAAGCAGCTTGAAAAATGAAGAATGTGTTGGAAATGTGTCAGTTTGTGTCAAGGATGTAGAATAACTGAATTCCTCTGTAGTGTTATCACTTGTGTGAAATTCACTCAAGAATGAGTGAATAACTTACACAGAACAAAAATTAACAACAGAAATGTAATTTGGTACATAAGAGTTTATAATTCTTTTTTTTTCCTCTTGGCCCAGTATTTCAGTGTTATTATTGAGGAATCCAACAGCCATAAAACAAAGAGAAAAAGAACCCAGATTCCATCAGATTTTAGAGTGGAATAAATACTTATTATTCCCTAGAACTGAATAAACTGTGGTTTGAAGATGGTAAATGAAATTAAGGTTTGATGTAACCTCCCTAGAGGGCCCAGTGGGATCCTGAGCCTATCCCTCAGCTCAGCTGCTGCTGAAGGGAATCCCTGAGGTTTAGTTGAAACATGACTCAATGGACAACCAAAGCTCCCTGAGAACCTTCAGTGTTCTGAAATTACACATATTTCCCCCAAAATTTCATTAATTTGGAACATGGTGCTATCACCTAATAGTTTTCATAGGATGCCTATTATTTAATAAAAAGCCCTGAGAGTTTCTAGGACAACTACTCAGTTGTCCTCAGTTTTCCTGACACTGAGGTCCATTAAAAGAGAAGCACAGTGCTCAGGTCACACACGTGCTGTTGTAAACTTTGGATTTTCCTCTGACAGATGGGATGGCTGAATTACAGTAGAATCAGTTCCTTGTGAGGGAAACTGCAATTCAAATTACAATAGAATCAGTTCCTTGTGAGGGAAACTGCAATTCCTTCTTCAGACTGTGTTTTATTTGTCACAGTAATTGATGCTGGGACTTTGGACAACAAACAAACCTGTAGAATTTTTTGGGCTGTGCTGGACACTGCTCCTCGTGCTGTGCAATGCCTGACTGTGATCCCAAATGCAGCCTGAGGAACATTTCACTCAGTTCTGAATCCCCCCTCCAAATATAATTTCAAATGTACATAGCTTTCATACACTATTTTGCTATTTTTAAAGTTCTTTTAATGGCAAGCATTCAACAGCCCTATCCTCCCTGAGAATTCAGTGGATATTTCAACTTTCTGCTAGACTCATTGTTGTAAACTGCTGCTGATCACATAAATCAGGGTGCTCCAGGAATGAAACACCAATTCTGCCCCTCTGGAAGCTCTGCGTGCAGAACTCTGACACTGGGATGGTGGCCTGATGTGCTTCATTCAAATGCCAAATTATTTCATTAAAAGCCAACAAGTTTTTAAGAACAGGCAACACAGAGGGTGATGGAGCAAACAAGAATTAAGTCACTGTTAACTCTGTATGTATTGAACCCTTAAATTTACTTCTCAATTCAAATATAATTATCAGCACGTATTCAAGCCAAGAGAGTCAGGGACATAAGGATGTCCTTTGCTAATGCCAACACAGATTACAGAAAACTCCTGTGAAAATTCAGTCACGTGGCTGCAAAAGGCCCAAGGACACAATGGTTTTCCAAGAGATGTGAAAAATGTGGTGGCTGGTCAAACCTAGCAGAGAAAAAGCAAAGCACAGACACACAGAGCTAGGAAAATTAGGCTGGGAAGTATCCCATTAATCTGGATATATTAGTTTTACCAAAATAATAGAGAAAAAAACCCCAAAACCAAAGACAGAATTGCAGCCTTGTCCATTCTAATCAATATTACTTTTGAAGGTGTTTAAATAGCTTTAAAGTTATTAATTTTAAAATTTGAAACCAGTACTTGCAGTATTTGTTTATGACACTAGGGATGAAGGCAAGCAGCTTCCTACTCTGATGAGTGCTACATTGCAAAATTCACTTTTTTGTTCAGGCTACAATTCTTGCAAGCTATTTTTGTAAGAGTGACAAAGGTGATCAAATAGATTATTCAGCTAACCAACTATGAAAGACCACATTTTCTTTGTATTAAAATCAACAGCAAGTTGTTTTATCAGATCATAAATAAAGGTAGACATAATTAAAATTGGAAAGACAAAATTATCAATGGTAAAGGAAAATATTCTAATGCAATAAATTCTGAAAATCCAGTGATAGCTCAGAGAAAAATTAATGCTTTGACTCTAAAACAGCTGAAAGGAAAAGGGATTCTTCCTGCTGATTCAGCAAGGATTTGGGATCTCAAGGCTTTCCCCATTGCCTGAGCTAAAGTTTGGGGTATAACAGCACAGAAATTAATATTTAGGTGCTAAAATTGTACTAATTCCATATCAAATCCTGGGCTACCCATTCACTAAATAATGTGAAGATGCTGCATCTCCAAGATCTCTGTTACCTTGATGATGTGCATATTAGAAATTTTTTGGTTTTACAGAATTTGGGCATTCATCAGGATTATCCATTTAATATATAAAAAAAATGCCTTTCAGACCTGAAAATGAAAAGATAACAATAAAATGCAGCTCTGAGTTTCCAACAGAGATATTCTAAACCCCAAACGTGCACCCTGAGCTGGAGCCTGTCCCTACTAGAGGAGAAGTTCCAAGAGGACTTTGGGGTCCCCTGCAGCAGCAGGGGCTGACAGACAAAGCCTCCGAGGGGTGACACCTCGGGATAAATCTGAATAACTCAATCTGAAAGTTGAGCTAACAGACTTTTGGACAGTAGTAAATCACTGTCAAACAATGAGAGACACGTTGATGGTTATAACTCTTTTCTCTGTTGACACATCAATCTGTCTGTCATTCAGTGCAGAACAGAATCCATTCCATTAATATGTTTCCACAGGCAAATTGAGAAATTGTGATTTTAATCTCATCACGGTGGTTATTTTTGCAAATAGCAATTTTAGCTTGTTTAAAGTTCTTCTTATAATAAATTAAATTTTAGTTGAAGAAATGAAACATTTGGAGTTGAAAACAACTAAATATTAGTGCAGCTAAATTGCTTTTAATTTTTTTTTAGTGCGAATGCTTCTGGAGAAGATAATACTGTATAAAGGAGTAATGAAGATACTACACATTATCTTCTTCAAAACTAGAATATTTTAATTCATGGAGCTACAGATGCACCAGATATTTCTGGTATATTAAAAATTCACAGGGCTTTTCCCCTGCTCCCTCCCCAAGCAGCATTAGCTGATACATGTGGGTTCAGTCAATATCCCAATGCCCCATCAAATAAATAAATAAATAACCTCTCAAAAAGCAGACTTGTATCCAATCCATGGCATTGCCCCTGCAGGCCCAGATGGAGCTGGAAATCATGGAAAGCTGAGAGACTGGCTCCCTGAACCCACTCCTCACACCAAACACCACACATTTTGCATAGAAACTCTCTTTTTTTGGAGTTCACACCTGAATTTCTGGAGGAATTGAATTCAGCCAACCAGCAAAACTTGTGATGAATCTGAACCAGACCTGTGAGAATTCAAGCTTTTGCCTCTCAGAAAAGAGTGAAGTGTTTCACGATATTTCACATTTTTAAGTGCAGGTTTCTTCTGGTACCAAATCAAACTCAAACCAGACTGAATAAAAACTTCCTCTGAAGTTTTTATTCATGATCTTTACATTTTCAGCCTAATACTGCTCTCTGAAGATCATTTTAGTGCCCAGTTGAGTGCAAATAGTTTCCTTTGTGGTCCAGGAGTACAAAAATACTCTTCCCTAATTCAGTCCACATGGCTGGAGCTGAAAGGTACCTTAATGAGACTAATATAATTTTTTTCCCAGCTTTTTGAATATTTTCATTAATGACAAAGAAAAACATGGACATTCCCAAAGCAGCAAGAGCATCCTGGGCTAAAAGAGCAAATAAAAAATTTTTTTTTTAACAGATTGGATGACACAGGTAACCTTTGCCATTCCTCTGTAGTTTACATGAGTCAAGGGAAAGCAGCATTAAATTATACAATGCCAAGTATGTAGAAATGATAATTTCCTGCTGATATAATTCTTCAGGCAGCTTCTCTGAAAGTTTACCTACCTTAAAGAAAACAAATAATATTTCTCTGTATGTCAACATTGTGTTGACCCCTCTGTTCACATTTTTATACACTTGTGGAAGACCCTGGTGAAAATACCTGGTAAATGTTTGTAGAATAAAAATCCAAACGTCTGACTTGTGGAAATGGTCTTGATATCATAAAGCTCATGAAATCAGGACAGTTGCTTAGGAGTTTTAGCAGATGGAATAATGTAAACTCCAAGGCTCAAACAGAACACAGAATTTAAACTTGTCATTCTAGCCCATGGTCTATAACTCCTTTACCTCCACATGTACTTTTATCTTTGTCTAAATAACTTTGCATTGTACCCTGTTGTGTACATTTGGGCTTGTGCCAGGAATATTTCAGATGACAACTCAGGACAAAATGCCTGACATTAATGTTCAGGCACTATTCCTTCCATGGCAGGCAATTACGACAGAGAATTCTTATTTTTTTCCTCTTTTAACCTGGAGGTGACCTGCCACTGGAATGCAGTTTCCTCTCTCATCATTGTTACTCTGTAAAAACACTAATAGCACCATGTCATGCAACACTGAGAAAAACCCCAAACAAACACAAAACCCAAAACCCTCACAGACCTGTAATCCCATTGTTACTTGGATAATAAAGAGATGGATTTTTCCCTTTATGGCTCAGGGGTGGACACAAACAGGACAATTAATGAGACAAAAATGCTAAGAAAAACTAGCAGGATCTTTGGGACAAGGAACAGAGGCACGGGGATGAGCACAGCCCGCCTGCCACACTGCTTCTGACATTTGTCTGCAAGCACTCACTTTGGACAAGAAATGGAACAGAAAGTTTTAGGAACTCTTGAAATTGTTTCAATCCACGCTTGAAATATTTCAAAAACTCGTGACAGTGGTTTGAGCTGGCCAGGTAAGCTGAATTTTTGTTGTTTCACTGACAAACAGAGCCCATCAGTGGGTGAGGGTAAGTTCCAGCTGGGAGCCCACAGGAGCAGAGCCAGCCGGGGGCATTTAGGGGAGCACCACACACCATGGACAACAGGGCAGCACAGGAGCCCAGCCCAGTTCAGCCCAGCCCAGCCCAGCTGCTCCCCGGGGAGCCCTGAGGAGTTGACCCTGAGGGGCTTCCTGGCACACCTGTCCTGGTGGATGCAGGGATTTTGCTCTCTGGATGCTCTCTGTGAGGGATGCTGGAGGGAAGCAAGGTCTGCCCTTCAAAGGGAACCACCAAAACGCGCTGGCATTGTCCCACCGAGCTCAGCTGCCATTCCTGGAATTCCATTTCTGTAATTCCAGGAGTTCACAGCTTTGTTAGGGAGTGGTTAGAGGCAGCAGAAACATGACTCCATGCAATAATTCAAACCTCAGCCAGAAGAACTTCTTTTTTCAGTGTTTCCTAACCACTGTTTGGGAATTTCCAATTCCTCGCAGGCTTAAAGAAATCTCAAGAGAAGCATAACATTATTGAATTAGTTTTAGATATGCTAAGCCTTTTAGCTTACATTACATCAATGGCAAATGAGGTACATCACAGTTCTAAAAGGCAAATTACTCATTCAGGATCAAAATACAATTTTGAAATATCTGGCATATGCATTTTTAAAACTCAAAATGTATTAGTAATTAATATTTGGGTTAAAAAGTATCATCAAAAGTGTTTTGATGGGGATTTTCATGAGATAAAAAACTCCACATGACAGTTTAAGCTGAATACTTCTGGAAAAGATTATAGTAATTGCACATATATAATTTTCAGATTTTTTTTTGTAAACACACAAACTACCAGAGAAACCTCAAATAAATTCAATTCATACAATTCTTCCCATTGAGAGAGAGAGAGGAATGGACTTTGCGTAATTTATTCTTCTGTTCTATTTGTGTTATCTTATGTTTCAATTTAAACCAAACTTGTTTCAGATGACTCTCATGTAGTGAAACAAGACAAATTTTAGTGTTTCAGTTCTGCAGCTATGATTTAGCATTCAAAAAAGCACCTTTACAAACCAACTCATTCTGCTGCATTTTTTAACTTTTGTAAACAGATTGCAGAGAAGGAGCCAATGCAGATCTGGACATCTTGTATGTCATCAGGCACAGCTTTTGAGTTTTTTATTGCATAAGGGATGGATTTCTGACAACACATTTTAAAAATTGCTTCTTATCCAAAAAACGACAGGCAAAGAAAATTACTCATGAAGAAGAATCTTTGTTCAGTGGGAGCAGTGCCCCCACGTTCTCTGCAATGGCCGAGGGAAGTGGCTGCACGTGGAACCAGACGGATTCCAGGGAGCAAAATCTCCCCAAAATATTATGTTTGGGGCTTTCCACGGCAGTTTGTGGCTTCCACTCCAGCCCCTGGCCTGGAGAAGGAGCAGACACAACTGAGCTTTCCCTAACCAGAAGACTGTTACTGCCAAATCTGTCAGTATAAGAATAGAGTCAGAATTTTAGACACCTTTCATTGGACAGTGCACTAAACCCCTCACATGGATTTTTTTTCAATAGTTGCTATGACAGTTTTGTGGATTATGATAGTTACAGAGCATTTTAGAAATTTGTTAGTTTTTCAACACTAATTAAAGAAAATAATAATGATTGACAAGAGGGAAAGTTTATTTACAAATGTTGAGGCTTTCTAAGGAGCAGGAAATATTTGGTAGAAGTTAGTGATCAATGTTCACCATGGCAAAGGATGAACAGAGTATTTCAGGGTTTAGTCCCAAGGCATAGGAAATACATTACATTTGTTATGTAATAAAACTTGTATAAAAAACTTGTATTTTCTAGCCACTCTAATATTTTCATAAGAAAAAGAAAATTTCACTCATAGACCTGACACAATTCTAAATCAATGCCATCAACTGTATTAAACTTGTCAGGAGGCAGATCCAACATATCTGAACAGGTGTAATCAAGAAATGAATATTATTACAGAATGATAGGGGAGAAAGGTGAAACTACACTGCTGACAAGTGTATACTATTTCATTAAAAAATCTGCTTTTATCTGTAATAATGGTCTGAGAAAGACAATGCAAAAATTTTTAGAAACATTTAAAAATTCTTACCTGATGAGAATTTGAAAAGACTAGAAAGTCTAATTCAAGCAGCCAGGAATACAAGGATACACCATAAAAGCTCACACTCACTACTGGCATGTGTGGAATACCCAGAGTTCAGGAGCTCATCTGGAGAACATCCAAACACGAGGTGGTTCCTCTCCAATGAGCTGGTCTTGCCTAACATCTCTGTTCCCTCGTTCTGGATTTCCTGAACAGAAATCCTGTCCCATCTCTCTCCTACATAGATATGTTACACAAACCCCTCAGCACTTCAGATTCTCTGCAAAACAGACAATTTTGGGGAACAGCACCCGATTTTATGTGTTCTGCTTTCCTGCAGGAATCTACAGTCCCTGTGAATGTGTCACTTTTCCCCAGCCTCCAACCACGGTCTCACACACCCAGCAACCCTCTCCTCTGGCAGCTTTCCTTCCTTCCCAGAACAGAAACCACTCATACATTTTACTCCTTTCCCCAAAATACTGCTCATGCTACTAATTACAACCCCACCAGTATTTTTTTAGTTTGCAAACTTGCTGCTCTTCTCCAGCAGAGAAAAGACTTTTGACTCCATCTTACCCATTTCCCTTTCACCCTTCACATGGCTTTTAATCCATCTAACAAATTAATTCATGGTCATGGGCCTATTTCTGGCCAAACCAGAGGGGTTTTTTTCTGTTTGGATCTTCTGTAAATTCTGTTTCTCTTTCCTGTTGTTTCTACCCTTCAGATCATCCTGCACAGCTCTTACAAATTTGTTCTTTGCATTACATGACATTATTTCAACTATAGATACTGAGTAAAAAAATCTTCTCTTTAAAAAATAAACATAATATTTGCAATATTTGAAATATAAATAGCAACCAGTTAAACAGCAACCATCTAAATAGAACTTGAGCCATACAGTGAATAAAAAAGCCTGGTTTGAATTCCTGCACAGTATCTGTTATATCTCTACCAAACAAAAGAAGGAGTTGAGCACAAAATGAACCTCTTGTTTTCCAACAAATGCTACTTAGCTTTAGCTCATAACATTAGCTGAGAAGATTAGGCCTATGAAAACTCAATTTTCCCAGTCCAATGGGAATAGTGGAAAATAATACACAACAAAATAATAAAACCAGCCTTGTTTTACTCAAAAGAACCTAACACTGTGTCAACGTCGTCTTCAAGTGATTGATGAAGTAATATGGAGCTACACCAAAACAGGGGTTGGCTATCATTTAGAAAAACAAACACGTTGGAGTCAAGCAAGGAAACAATTGTACAGATAAAAACCCCAAACCACTGACAAGGCAAGAACACAAGACAGAACAGAAAATGGAGAAGTGCAGAGATAGCAGTGGGCTTCCATTAGCTGCCTGGCTAACCAGGGACAAAGGGCTGACAGGTAATGCACTGGAAAAAAGCTGAAATTCCAGGCCAAATTCCAGGCCACAATTCCATCAGGTCATGGCTTTTGGACAGTGCAAATGAGCCAAGGGAAATGGGGTGGGAGAAAGGCACTGGCTGCAGGAGTTGTGTGGAAATGTGTTGTGGTGTCCCAGAAAACACAGCCTCTGCTTCTGAGGGACCTTGGAAGTGTCACCAGGGCTGGAGGTGTGAGCTCCAGCAGGAGGAATTTTCAGTAGCTCTTAGGAGAAGTATGGACCCCAAAAAAGTTTTCAATATTTTTAAAGAAACTAAAAATAACTCCTGAAGTTTGTAATACAGATCTGATCTCTTACAGAACGTTTTACTGCATTTGTAATAGCCTGCCTTCTAACTTTTGTAGCTTGTTTATTAAATGGATAGCTTTGGTTCAGCACTCCAAAAGCTATGGAAATGGATGCCTGAATTCCTAAAAGCTGCTGTTAGACACACCTGTATTTGCCATAAGTATGAGCACACCTGGACAATTGTCATGGCCAGAGATGGCAATGGCTGATTTGATAATCCAGAGGAGTGGGGACTCCTCTGTTCTTGGAAAGAATCCACAGCATTTAATAGTTTTCCCTAATTTTGTATGCTGCCACATGGATATTTCACCTCTGCCAGGTCACAAGAGTGTTTGAGCTCTTTGCTGATTAACTCCATGGTTTACATTTGCTTAAGTTCCAAAATGAGTGTGCATTGCTGTGGGAGTGTGAATCTCCCCAGATTACTGTGATGTCCTTGAAAGGTTTTGTTACTGGAGAGAAGAAATTTAACCTAGAAGGAATAAGGTCTGTAAAGAACACAACAGAACCATAACCTCAGAGAAGCACCTGGCAGAGAAAGGGAACAGTCTGCTAACTGCATTTTAGGGGAAGTTATGAAGCCAGACAGAGCAAATCAGAAGATTTTGAACAAAGGCAGAGGAGGTAGCAGCTGTGAGGTGCTGACAGAGAGAAGGATCTTGTGCTGAGGCCCCAGGTTGTCAGACTCCCAAGTTAGCTTAAAGGTCACCTCTGAAAGACAGCATTTCAAAGGGCAAATATTACAAGGTTGCCCTCTCTGCTCCTACAGCTGAATTAGGCCTCCAAGAGATCGACTTTGAAGGATGGCACTCCAGGGCTCTGCCTCTTCTCTCCCATCATTTGTCTCTGTTATAAGACAACACTTTATATATTTACTTCAAGATCAGCAATGCAAAGAGCAAGATTACATACAACGATAAAGAACATGTGCATTTATCATGATAACTATCTACTACAGAATACCAGAGAAAGAAAATTAGGTTGGGTGAGGCTTTTTTGGGGTTTTTGTGAGACACTGGTAGAATCACTAAAAAAGAGTTTGCCAAGACAGGGAGATTTTATTGTAAAGGAAATAAAACACAAATTGGCTTGCAAATTCTTCTAAAGCATCAATGACAGCTTTTGCAACTGAAGAATGTACTACAAAAAATGTTCTTTATATTTGTAGGAAGAAGCTTGTTGAGAATTTGGATATAAGGCAAGTGGAATGGGATGAGAAAGTTCAGAACCTTAAAAAATAAAAAAATAAGAGCCCCAGCAAAGTAAAATCTGTTGATTTTAAGCAGGTAGATCAAATGATGAGCACTCCAAATGTGAAATACTTGCTGATGTCACAGAGAGAAAGCAAGTCATGCAATAACATGGGATTACTCTCAGAAGAAAACAGTGGCAAGTAGCAAGAAACACTGAAGTTATTTTATTAGAGCAAAAAAGGAAGTTGTGCTGTGAGCAGGCCAGCAGTGGGAACGCTGTGGCTCAGCAGTTCCATATTCAATGGCATCACCAACAAATGACAATTATGGGCTAAAACCTTTAGCCTTGTGCACCCACCTTCAGTCCATGGCCAGGCAGGGATGGGGCTGCAACAAATATAAACAAAAAAGAGGTAAAATCTCAGCCTAGAATGGAGAAATAAGAGGTCAGGAAGCATGACTAAAATAGACCCTTTCAAATTAGCAAGAACTGATCTTCTGCCAGCTGTTCACAGGGTCTCAGGGCAAGTGTTGGTGTCTTAGAGGACAGAAAAAGGACAAAGTGCTGCAAAACTGACAATATCAATCACATATATTGACTAGAAATGAACAGGAAAAGGGAAGTGGAGCTGGGAATTGGAGTCTGTGGTCCATAATTACAGATATTACCTGCAAATTCTGATAATAAGGAAATAGAAGACAGCAAACTTTGCAAAAGACAGTGCAAGGAAAATCCACCTTATTCCATTTTGCATAGTATTTCTTTACTAACTATGACTTTAAAATGAAGAAATAAAATGAATCTAGGAAAATGCTCTGACTTGAGGACTTGCAAACAGATCTTGGGTTTCTGAAGAAGAATCTTTGGAAAATGAAACATTACCTTAGGAAAATGGAAGTGCTTTAGCTGAGTTCTAGAGACAAAAATTTACAGGATGTGCCAGGGACCTCAGAGGGAGCCATTCCACGTGGGAAAAAACTTGCACTGTATCATGAGACAAAGCTCCTCAGTTAAGATTTGTGCAATTCTAAAAGTTCTGCAGCGTAAATTTAAGTACATTTTTGCATTGCAAAATGCTAAATTAAAATAACATATAGCTATGAGAAAAGTGGACTCAGTCCAGAATATCTTTCTAATTGTAAAGTTTCTATTTGACATGGATATAATTGCAAAAATATTTCTAATTTAATATCACAAAAACTGTAAAAGAAAGTTAGGAAAATATGCTGGTCCACACAGTGTTTTGTGCTAAGCAAATCTGTATTTAGAGAAGAGAAAATTTGGCAAGTGATCAGATCAAGAGATATCCTCATCTAAGGTAAAACCCTTCCCTACTCCAAATCTCCCATGAATCTCCTGACTGGTAGTTCTTTTCACACCTAGATCACAATTTCCATTCAGCAACTTGGAAAATTCTCATAAGTCTAAGAAAAATATATTGTGCTTAAGCAACTCCTGCCTTGCACTAATCTTCTGACTTCATATTTGCCATTTTCTACACTCTCCAGAGTGTGCTTAGTCTGCAAAAGTAGCATGGAAAATTTTTAATTCTCTTGAAATACCTGGCACTGAGCAACGTCAGGTGAAAGAAATTTAATTTTGTGGAATATCATTTGGCTTTGATACAATTTACCCTACATTGTACACTAACTCCAAATTGAAAATCAGTTTTTTGTCCAAGACCCCTTCTTCAAAAAAATTAAGCTGTGGACAAGAAACCCTCTTTCTGTGTTTTCTTACAGGTGTAGTCATTGACCCCTGAATATTTGTCCCCTCATTTTAGGATATAAACAGCTTTGTTATTAACCCTCAGAGTTTCTGACCTTGCTGCTTCTGTGAAATAATAGTGTGAGAGTGGAATTTTCTTCCAAATGAAATGTTTACTCTATAAAGCTGTAACTGCTATATTGCATTGTATTTTTATGTTTATTGTTATGAAATGATGTTATTTGTAAGTATAATTTTGTAATAAAAACAAAACAAAGATTGATGCTGAAAGAGAATGAAATTTCAGAACATGCTATAAAACTAATCTAATACTGGAAAATCATAAAAAAGTACAATTACTCTATTTACAGGTGAAAAGGAAAAACAATTGCATACATAAAAATAAAAGCTTTATTTTTATAGTAAGAAGCTTTTGAACACTGAAATGAAAGCAAAATCCTCTTACAAAGAAAAGGGTTAATCTTAATTGTTTTGACTATAACAGGAACATTATTTTAATTCTGTAAAACCTGTTTTTTACTCAAAAAGTACCTTTGCATAATGAATGTTGTGGCTGTTGCAGAATTTGCCTGAGTCTTTCCACATAAATCACACTGCAGTCAACCTCCTTTTGTTTTGCAGAGCTGATGTTCAGTCACAATATTCTCTTTGGTGCCATTCTGGAAGTACCAATTCGTACTGATGAAAGATGCAGATTTTAAAATCCACCCACTAAATATATGTGCAGCCTTCAGAAACATCCAAGGATGGGGCAGAAAGGTAATTTGGGATGGGGCCAGTTGGAGCCACAGAATTACATGAGATGGGTGGAAGGGACAAGGAGAATTTATGTCTGATTATTCCTGTTTTATCCTAAAAAACTGCTAACATATCTGGGAAGCTCCTGGGGTAGAGATTTCCTAGGGAACAGGTAAATCTGGAAAAAACACAATCCACAAGAAACATTAATGTTTGCTGTTCAAGCAGTATTCTCAGTTTTCAGTGGAATGGGTTGAAATTTCCTCCTTCCAGAGAGTTTCAGGGTGATTTGTTCCAGTTTAGAAAACAACCAGTGAAACCAACCTGTGATTTTCCACCACTGTCCTCCAAGGATAAGGAAAACATCTCCATGTGACACAATATTCATAATCAAGGGAAGAGATAAATTTGGAAAGCAAATTGTCGTGTTGGTACAAAGGTGACTTCCAAGTCTCAACCCTTCTCAATGGAGTGTTCTTGTATGGCATAAAGGAAAAATGCAAAATGAATTTACCTCAAATTTACCCTCAACCTGCCTATACCAGAACTAAAACAACCAACAACTTCTTTGCAGAATTTTCTGAGTTTTTGTACCAACATCTGAAATATCCATCGAGCACTGACTTTTACAACAACAAAAGTGCTGTTGGTATAGCCAAAGAATTTATTTGTGAGGGAAGATCACATCCACCAAAAGCAGACAGTACATCCTCCTTTTGGAATTTAATGTGCAAAAAGATAAGAAAGAACCATAATAATCCAAAGCAAAATGGAAAAAGCCCATGGAAAGAGCTACTTCCTGAGCTATAGTAATTAAAAGCCTTGACATATCTATGAAAGAAGGGCTTGGATAATCTTTATTATACTGTAAGCAAGGCAAATGGCAGATTGATATCCCTTGGCACGGGGATACGCTACTAAATATTTGAAGACAAGCTGTGACTTCAAATATCACATCCAACTGCAACTTTAATTTTTTTTTTGCAGAAAAAGCAACTCATGCTGAGGAAGATATGGCTTATTTGAAACTTATTTACTGTCATAACAGATGGTGAAGACTAGAGAGAATATAAATGAAAAATATGGGGGCCCAATAAATGTCAAGGCTCCCAACTTGGTTTGTAAAATTAAAAGAAAAAAAAAAAGAAATCAGCTATATCTATGCAAGATACAAAAACTTAACAGAATAGATTAGCTTTTTAACATCTTGGAAATAACCATTTTTCTGCCCACACAACGTGAGATCAAAAATTGCATTGATTTTACAGTCACTGCCATCTTGAAAAAGTTATACAGCATTATCTATGCAGAGTTGCCATTATTCAAAGCTCCTTTTCAGGATTTACCCCCAAAGTTCTGGTGGATTATGACAATTTTGTCAGTTATATCTACAATGGCCAAGACAGCTTCCTATGAACCCATGGTGGGGTAGGAGCTTTGTAACCCTACAACCACAGCCTGAGGAATGAGGTCAGAGCTTGAGCCAGAGCCACAAATCCAGGCCCTTCTGTTGATGGGGAATTTTTCAAGTCTGGGGTTCTCATTTCTAAACAAAACAAAATGTAAAACCAGCAAACTCTTCAGGATAAGATTATTCTTTATGCTCAGCCCTCTTTTGTCCTCACCTCAACCTCTCTTAACTTCAGAGAGAACTGAGCACTCAGGACTAGAAAAGGCATCTGGCATCCCACAAAACTGTACTTTGGAATCTCTTCACAGAAGAGGATCCTGGCATGATGATTCCATCCTTGTTTTCCAAAGTGTGCAGGTGAAAATGGAATCACAAGGGCAGGAACAACATCCCTTCACTTGTGGAGGAAAACTGCACTTGGGCTGCTCCTGGAGCCATCATTGCCTTGGCAATGCCTCTGCTATCAAAAGCAAACTTAAGGCAGAACTAAACCAAAATGACATTAATGAAAATCTGAAATAAATTCTTAATGTGAAGTTATGTAATGAAGCTCAGCCTGTCTTCACCTTATTGGAAGGAACTTCCACGGTGACACTGTGCCATGAATTGACACTGTAGCTCACAGAAGAGAACAAAGCCAACAGCAAAAAATAGATATTATTCTATATTTAGATCCTCTCTTGTTGTCTTATGTCACCTAGGTGACTAAAAATACACCACTAATGCAATATTTCATTCACTAAAATACTTCACAACTTTTAAATTTTACTTTAAATCTAGCAAAGAATTTCAGAACGTGGTAAGAAATGTAATATTAATTATGCCATAATGGCACAAAGAGAAATAAGGTAGTGAGTATATTTTTATACAGTTTTTCTTAATGAAAAACAAAGAAACATACACAAAGCCCTGGAGTTTTTCATGCTGCTACCTTTTATGTTTTCTGTGCATTGTATTTGAATGCTCTCCTCTTGATTATGTTTTCTGAAATATTTGTTTGAAGTAAGATACTTTATTTTAATAAGTGGAACAAAGCTTTGAATAGCTTGGTTCAAAAAACAGTTTTAAATGAAAGGAGCTGTTGCTAAGCACAGGGATCTTTGCCAAATACTTTTTAAATGGTTTATTGTGCCCTAGCAATCCTGAGATTAAAAACATCTCTTGAATTACAATGACACATCAAAAAATAAAATTAATGTGGGGGTTTTCATTACAAGAACTGAGCCTCTGTGTGTTATTCTTTCCATTAGATAAGAAAGAAACATACTGTGGTACATTGTTTTTGCTGTCAGAGTGAGCTTTTAGGCAAATATACACTATCACACTACATCCCTCATGGATTCAATCATGCACTCTACAAGTTCTTCTATTAATTTAGCTTAATGCTCAGGATTTAAGGGATGGACTGTATATTTTCACATATTTTTCTGCTCTGGGGATGAGTTATTTTTAGACTCCATAAGTCTTCATCAGAATCAGATCACACTGACTCATCCCACTACAATATGAACAATATTGCCTCACTCTGTAATAAACATTTAATTTTCCACTGTTCTTGTGACGTTCCAAAACAAGTGTTTGACCAAGCTCTCGTGCTGCAGCACTGCAGAGCACGTAGATCTCATTGCCAGTGAGAAACCTGAGCTCAGAGTGCAGGATGTTTTAGGGAAAAACACAATCAATAGCATTTCCCAGCTAATACAGATGTCTAAAACAGTGCTCTGAGCACTGCTGGCCTCAGAGTACACAATTTGTGATTTAGAACAGGGGAAAAGGAAGTAGAAAACCCAACAGAGAAAACAGCTGCTAATTGATTTTAAACCAAACTCAGTTTCCACGCCTTGAAATCTTATTTCACTTTGTATCTGGGGGCTGTGAATAGCAAAAAGCCAAAGCTGCAGATATCTCACACTGGATTTGAAAGCAGACCATGCAGATTGTTGAGATTTTCCTGTAAATCACCAATTCCTCTGTTTTACCCAACATCTCCTAAGCTGCCATTGACAGACAGCACAAGCCCCTTGCCAGATAACACGAGCACCCTGCATGGCTTCAGCCCACAGGTTTGATGTCTCAGCATCCACTCTCCTGCTTTGTTTCCCAAGGAAAAATTAAAATATTCATCTGCAAGTTATAGATTACAGCAAATGAAACCAAAACACATTGTACACATAAAACTGAGAAAAATCTGACCTCGGAAATTTGGCAAGCACAAGAATGATTGGAACAAATGGGCCGGACTATATTGGTGCTGTTACTTACATATGTAACACCTCAAATGACTCAAATAACAAAGAAAAACATAGAAAACTTAAAGAATTTGCAGAGAAATACTGTCACTTCCATACACTTTCTTGGACAGTCCATTATGAAGATACATGTTCAGTTTTTGTAAAGCTCAGAACATTTCTCTGACAAATAACTTCTGTATTTTTGGTGCCTGTCCCACATTGTCAGACTCTTAAGGAAATCTGCACCTCCAGGTAGACTGCTTTTTTATGTCCCATCTTAAATGGGAAATGTATGACAAAAAAATAAGAGGAACATGTCAAGAAGAAAACCATGGTCACCTTCTCAAACTGGCCATGGATTCCTTGTTCTCCAAGCCGGCACGAGTGCTTGGAATTTCAGTGAGGTCCTAGACTGGCCAGAGATTTGCAGGAGATTATTTCCTACGCCCAAAAGCCCAGGAATGGACTTGGAGCAAATGTCTTTGGAAAGGCAGATAGTAGAGATGCTGAATGTTGGGCAAGTCAGGAAAGGCCTGGACAAAATTGCATTTTTAGGACACGACGAGTTTCAAGCAGAGACACTCCGTGGCTTTAATGTTCCTCCTCCGGGGGATCCCTAATGAATCCACACATAATCAGGGTAATCAGGGTTCTCTGCCTTCAGTCACACAGGACCAGGACCTGTGTTTTAGGATTCTTCACTCCTCAAGCTCACTTGTTTCATGGGGAGCTCGAAGGCAATGAATGCCACTAGGAAAAACATTCCATAACAGCCCCATTTGATTCCCTGCTCCGATAGGAAATAAGAAATAAAACACTTTAAAAATGAAACAGATCCCTTCAACCTTTGCTGAAAGAAGACCATCACAGTTTATAGTGCTCAAAAGGTGAAGCAGAAATATAAAAAAAAAGATGAAAACAATTACAAACCTTTGGAAAAGATACACTTTTCTGGTTTTCTTTGATAATACCACATAACTCAAAGGGAATACACAGCCTCACATAAAACATCCATCCACCAGAAAAGGCATTTATTGGCCTCAGAAGCCAGATATCACCTAAAACAAAACACACCATTATTTGGACAAAGATGAAGTGACTCGTCCTGCCAGTGGAACTTGCAGGGAGAGGCACTTCATCACCAGGCAATATTCAATAGCACTGGGTAGGGAAATTGTGTAGCTTGGAGCATTGGCTCTGGAGCTCACAGCTCACGGCAACTGCGCCTGCTCACATCCAGTTCTGTGGATTCTTGTTTATTCACTACGAGACGTGCAACACAAAGCAACTCTGAGCTAATCATTTTCTCATTTCCTAAAACATTAATTACGCTAATAATTAAGGCATTGCTTTTTCATACTGATTGAAGAAGGAATTAGCACAACTGAATAGGCAGTAATTCTCACGGTCAAATTTCCAATAGACTCCAAAGCATGAGATTAATTTTTGTGTTTGAATTTCCTTAGGACAAGGATCAGACTGCAATCTTTCCAGGCATCAATATACACCTCAGGCTTGTGAATAAAAAAAAATACCTGTGCAGACTCAAGTGTTTTGAACAAATTGTGCAAATGTTAGATGCATTAGAAAAAAATATTAAAGGCAGAGTAAGTGAGGGAAAGTGACTCTGTGGTGGTGAAAGCTTAATAACAGCAGATCATCCACTACCCATGAGCTACCCAAGACAAATACCTCCTTCTAAACTAGAAGTAAAGCTTTAGGGGAAAAATATTAAAAAATGGAAAACCATGCAATAACTACTGGGATTACTCAATTTTCAGGAAGAGGTTTCAGTAGGAATTGTCCTTATTTCAGGCAGTGTTTAGTTTTATTTTATCTCCTTAAGTAGCATGATAGTTTCTTATTAGGGTACTTGGCTTGGAGCTTATTTTTTAAATTAAATTTCAGTTATAATAAACTCTTGCATAGCTTAAACCAAAATATTCCAGTGGTAGCTTGTAGAAGATGTTATTTCAATAAAGAAATGTTGTAAGCTCAAAGTTTAATGATTCTCTAATGATGGCTCTGTTGTTTAATTGGAACAATTGCTGCAGAGACATTTGTGCTCTTTGGCAATTGCCATTTCTGCTAATGTTCAAGTAAAAGTAAACATGCTTTGGGTTCTGGAACCTCCTTAATCCCTTTGGTAAACAGAACAGGGGAATTTTGAAATGAGTAAAAAAATGGGATTAATTTTCAGTTTTTAGTCAATGAACTGAAATCTCCACTAAAATTATCCATATTCCAGTATTTTCCACCAGGCATACCCTTTAGAGCCATTCCTTCCTTCTGATCTCTTCTGTAACATGATCTTATTTCCATGGTCCCAGGGTTTGTGTGAGACAACATGTGGCAGAACCACCCAGGATCTTCATTCTACTAATAAGCTTGAAAGTTGAAAATACTGGATTGTAGGAAAACATTGCAATCTAGTTTTCACAAAAGCTTTTAAATATATGGAATTTAAAGCAACTGTCTTTGTCACTGAAAAAGCGAAATAAACCAAATCATGCACATTCAAAATCACTAAAATGATTTCAAATATTTCCTATAACCCACACTTCCCAGTGAGGCAACATCCTCCCGCAGTCTTTCCATACCTTATTTCCCTTCTTTTCCTAAGTCTTTCCACACAATTTACATCCACTCAACTAAAATTATAACTCCTTATCTGTCTGAATCTTGGATAAATCTTCTGAATTTTGCTCTTGCTTTTCATGGCCTGAACACAGGAACCTAAGTGTGTGCTATGCCTTGGCTGCATGGTCTTTTCTTTTTTCCAGACCATTGGCTTATAAAATGAACAAAATTGGTCCTAATACTGATCTCCTGTGGCACTCCACTAATCACTTCCCTCTTTCCCAAGCCACTACCCACTCACAAATACCTCCCTTTGATGTCTCAGTAGATAATTTATCTGTTCACATACCTCAGCTACTATAAAGCATCAAAATTACAGACCTTGCAGATTATTCTTTTGTGTTTTGCTCTATCAACAGATTTCCTAAATGCTAGGAAAATTATTTCTATGGACCCAATTTACCTTGTTACTGCATAGCAATGATTTGTTAAACATAATCAAATTTTTGTGGCTGCCTTTAACTGTAATATTCCAGGTGCCTCCGCTGGGGCCTGGTATAAAAATAAATGGAGTAGGAAAAAATATTAAACTCCAAGATCCTTCTGTGCACTCATTTACCAACAGAGCTCAGGTAGAAAACCTTCTAATAAAGACTGTTGAGTTTATTAATAGATATATTTTCTATATTATGCTAGTATTATTCTCCATGAATAGTTCACCTTTTGTTTCAAAACAATCTGTTAATGTTATCTCAGGAAAGTGCAACTTCACTTGAACTTCATGTGTTCTGCTGGTGGGCAGTGACATTCACCCCATGGAGCAGCAAATGTGTGGCACAGACAGAACCAGAGGTTTCAGACACTGGAGTGAAGAACATTGATGGAAAAGTGTGCTCTGAGCTGCTGACATCCTTTAGCTATAAAGCAAAAATAAAGGCAAAATAATGTTTGGAAAAGAATAAAAGCTCTGGTTTATATTTACTCCGTTCTCACAAAATTCATTCTTTCCTTCCTTGGCTAGTCAGAGACATAAAAGTTCTATTACAAAAAAAAAAGAGTTTGTTCCAGACCCCATCAAATGTCAGAGACATCCTGATAGCTAAGTGCCAGCACAAGATAAAGATTAATAATATTGGCAGCAACCTCCTTTCCCAAGACTTCTGTAAGGAAAAGGGACAGACAATACCAGGGTAGCCATGCAGACACTTCTTGGCTCCTACTTTTCCACTGGTGTTTTTTCCAGTGTAAGCTTTGCCCTGAATCCCTTGAGTTATTGTCAGAATTCCCATGGATTATAATGATGTGGTGTCACCACTTCACCCTTTCACCCCCCAGCAAAAATATATAAATAAATAAGGAAAAGGCAATGCCACAGTGCAGAGATGTTGTTCTGCATTCCAAACCAGTCCCACTCGTTCCTGCAAACACAGTGACTGCATGGATGCTCCTCTCATGCATAAAAAAGATCCTTAACAGGCTGTCTTTACTCACAGGGCCCTTCAACAGGTATTCCCGCTTATGTCTGCAAGTGCCATGTATTGTAAACGTGCACACCAACTTATTTTATATTGAAACAGAAACAGATTGTTTCATATAGTTGAAATAACTGATAACAGAAGGCAGAGCCATGCTAATTTATGTTGATCGGGATCTGTGCACATTTTCAAATCTTTGAAGGGAGGCAACTCGAACTGAAGCTGTTATGTCTAAAACCATCACATGGAGCCCCGTTGAAGAGAGCTGGAAAAAACAGTTGTGCAGGAAAAAAGGCACTTAAAAAAATAGTTAAATTCTTCTCCACTTTGAAATTGAAGCAAGATTTCTGTGCTGAGATTGAGAAAAAGCCCTGCATTTCCAGAAAGAACAAGTATTAATGGATAAGATGCAAGGAAAGAAGTGATGTCAGGTAAGCCAGAAGCTCTTAAGCCAACTATGAATTTAGGAGAGAGAAGCACAAATATTTTACTGACATAATTCAGGTTGGAAATCTGACTTCTTTTAAAGCATTGGCAAGGACTTCCCCCCATAATTTCTACCCTCAGCATTATTAATCAACCAACCAGTGCTGTCCCAAGGTGGCACTGGGGTTGTACCACCGGGGTGTGTGTGAGAGATTTCCTGCACTCCACTGGCATTGCCAGAGGTAATTTCAAGCTTCATGAGAAACAAGACAACAAATCAATGATGATCAAACTTTAAAAAAAAATTATGGAAGGAAAAAGAAAAAACAAGCAGAGTTATTGGGTGACCTTCTAAGGTGTATCAGAGAGAGAAAGAGAATTAAAATTCTCCTGAAAAGGGTTGGGGAATGCCCTTGCAAGAGCTGTGCTTGCCCCATCCCTCTGAGCTCCTGGGGAATTTCCAGTGGTCAGTCCTGGCAAACAGCAAAGGAGGGAGCTGGAACAGGCCCTGAAACTGAGTCCTGCACCAGGCTGAACAATCAGCACAAGAGATAACAGCCAAGCCCATCCTTATCACCTTGAGTGGATTCCCACAGGGATGGGAGATTAATGGAAATCGGGCAGCAGCTGCTTTTTGCTGTGGGTGTGGACACACTGAGCCAGGCTGGGGAGACAGGCTCTCATTCTCCAGTAAAAAAAAAATCACATTTGAAGAGCTGTGGCTGCCCCATCCCTGACCTCCTCCCACTGAGCTCCTGGGGAATTTCCAGTGGTCAGTCCTGGCAAACAGCAAAGGAGGGAGCTGGAACAGGCCCTGAAACTGAGTCCTGCACCAAGCTGAACAATCAGCACAAGAGATAACAGCCAAGCCCATCCTTATCACCTTGAGTGGATTCCCACAGGGATGGGAGATTAATGGAAATCGGGCAGCAGCTGCTTTTTGCTGTGGGTGTGGACACACTGAGCCAGGCTGGGGAGACAGGCTCTCATTCTCCAGTAAAAAAAAAATCACATTTTTAGGTAGCTAAAGCCAGCATGCAGACAGATACCTGTACAAAACAAACATGGAAGTGCAGGCTTGGCTGGGATGGAAATTTCCTCATCACCATCCACCACACGCTGGCACAGTCACAGTTTCATTTTCTGATATAAAATATACTTTTACAGTACCAGAGATGACATACATTTTGTAAGTGCAGGGCTAAAGAACCCCTATTCATACAAAATTTATGAATAAAAATGCCTGAGCGTTCTTTCTCACCAAGAAAAAGACAGTTACAAGTACCTGGATTTCCAAGTCAATTATCAGACCATGAAAAAATTAAAATCTTAACTACAATAAGTGTACTAAAATAAAATAAGTTTTCAAGTGCTTTCTGTTTTTAAAAATATCAGGAAAAATTGTAGTATTGACTGCCTTCAAACCCTTTTGAAAAAAATGCATTTATTTATGGCAAAAACAAAATTTTCTTTTCTTTGCCATGGTTGATAGAGACCTTGCCCTAGCCATGACCTACCACAGAGAAAAAAGGATTTTATTACAGAAGCATTAAATTCAGGTTGAACTCCTTATGTAGATGAACGTAGAGATGCAGAATATGGTAGTACTGAAAAATAAAATTTACACAGGAATTTAAAAAAAAGTATTACTTTGGCTTTCAGGAGTGGATGGAGTTGTTGGGGAAGAGCTCTGGGAGTGGCTGTACTGGCCCAGAATGAACTAACTTTTCCCTAATTTGTACCACCCTGCTCTTTTATGTCCTCTGCCAGTATATAATAATTGTATAAAATAACTCAGAATAGAAAAATAAAAGTGGACATTTTCTATGCTGCACATCACTTGAGAAATCCCTGACAGACTCAGGATTTGCAGGAGACTGAATTGTTAACTTCTAGAATTACAAATCAAGCATCATCCCATATGGCACTACTTTTCAAATGACTTTCCTGTAAATCACAAAATCAGAAGTCTGACTCATCAGCAGTGCCACTGACTGTGGCCATGACATGAATTTGGGCTCCTCACAGAACCAAAGAATTTAAAATATCCCAGTTAGTGCCCAGGGTGAACTGAGAGAAACTCTGGGACTAATCCAATTCTCCTTCTGTGTCTCCCCTTTTTTAAATTTTTTTTAAAATATTATTTACCTTCTCAAGTGTTTACTTTTTTCTTTGTGTCTTTTCTGGAGCTCCTTGGCTCCCCTCCAGGTAAATACAATATCCAGTAAACATTCCTTTTTCTGGAAATTTTATGCAGACCAACAAGGACATTCCCAGCATCAGCTGTACCAGTGCCACTCTGCTGTTTTAGTCCTACTTTTTATTATTCCTATTTATCTAATACCAATTGTTTAAACAAGATGACCTCATTTAAATGAAACATCTTCCTTCCATCTCCCTTGTCACAGGACCCAGAGTCAGGCAGAATCTGGAAGCAAATCTGCTTTTTGTGACACGTCAGTGAATAAAACAGGCAATGTCTGTAACTAGGGAGCTTTGTTTTATTACAACAGAATTTCCTCTCTCACCCACATTTGCTTTTTTTCTGGGGCATCCAAACAATACCTTTTTCTTACATATTTATTGTACTCCATCAACAATTCTGAATATCCCTCCTCTCCACGTTTGGAACAGGCCTGTGTAAGCTTTATCCTATGGATTTCTAGCATATGAACTGCAGTAAAAAAAATCAACTTTTCAGCAGCACCACTACCAAATCCCATTTCACTTCTAGCATATGAACTGCAGGAAAAAACCCAACTTTTCAGCAGCACCACTACCAAATCCCATTTCAAGCAGAGTGACCAACTGAGTCAGTCACAGGAATCAGGACAAATAGAGAAAACTTCCTTGGGCTTCTCAGGGTTTTCCAACACATTAATTTGATATATTGTTACTGAGAAATATTACACCTGTGTAATATTACACTTCAGCGCTCAAAAACATAAAGACTCTACAAGAATGACAGGATAAAATATTACTTTTTTTAGTAATTCCAACTGTGAATTAGTTAAAATTTGCAGGACATAAGCTTTGATCCACACTGCAGCATCCCCATAGCTCACTCCTGAGATTATTTCATTGCCATCTGAAGCACGTATGGAGACACAGGGCCTGCTCTAATTACAATATTGTAGTTTTGACTGACAGACAATATGTCTACAATCAACTCATTTGAAAGCCATGTGTTGCGACAGTTCCTTGTCCGACTCCACAGTGCAGAACCAAGACAAATCAGTGCCTTGTTACTCTGCACTAATCCCACAGCTAAAAAAAAAAAAGAAAAAAATCTCAGGAAACACATGTACACAAAGAACAGTGGGGCCAAGAGGTACCCCCGTTTCTTTTTTATCTTTTCCTAATTGTTAATATCTGCTGACTCCTCAAACACGGCCAGAGCATTTGAAAACAACACTTCAAGACATTTCAACTCCAAAACCACTGATTCCAAACTTCCTAAGTGTTCTAAACAAAGTAAGTTTGAACATGAAAATTCAAAAATCTCTGGTTTTGAAGTCACAAGAAACCCCACATTACTACACTTATTCCTTACACCAATATAGCCCTGACACTGAAACAATGTTTTTTATTCTGACCTCACACCGGCCTGGATAAGTATAATTATTATGCAGCAGACTATGACAGAGATATCTGTCATTAGTAGAATTTCTGGAATTTTGAACATACATTTCACTAGCCTAAGTGGACCTAGCTTGGCAATTTAGCTGACCCTGGAAAAGAGTGCCTTATGTTCATCTTGTGCAATCTGTCCAGTAACAGATGCACACCATTAAGATGTAAAGTGAGGTGGAGGAGGATGGGAACAGCAGGAGAAGAGTCAGGCCATTAGCAGAGGAGCCATGAGCTTCCCTAGGCCAGCACCAAGGGAGACAGGAACCTACAAATCACTCCAAACAGGTTTTCCCAGTAAACCTGTGATAAACAAATTACTATTTTTGAAGCGTTGCACTTATTTTATGGTAAACTATATGTAAACATATATATAAAAAAAAGAATAATAAAAAAGTGAGTCCCTGCAGTGTTGGTGGTGAGAGCACGAGGTGGGAGCAGGCTGCAGGGAGGTCCAGGTGTGGCAGAGGGACAGCAGAGGATTCAGCCAGTCCCAAATCTCACAAATCACAGCCTGGGGTCAGATGAAGCAGCTCGCAGCAAACCCACGGGTGCTGAAGTTCTCCAGGTGAAGAGCTGGTGCTGGTGACCTGCCACAGCAGCAGCCACAGCCTGGCTTGTCATTAACTCATCTGATCAGCACCAGGAACGTGCTGGGAGGCTTTGATGGCTTTCAGCTCTGTCCTTCCCACCCGTTTCTGGGAAATTTTCTCACCTTTGTTTATTCAGTTACTACCACAAATGTGTAAAACCAGACAGGACTTGTAATTAATTGTTTTTTAAAGTGTTCAAAGTGCCACTTTCCAGGATTATCGCAACATAAAAATATTCATCATATCTGCCCACACCAAATGTTGATATAAATTATTAATTTAAGGCAAATGTGACAATTAAGCAGATTTATTAGCCTTAATACATCATGCAATTACTAAATGACTTCTTTTTAAAGCTCGTCTTCTCTCTTTCTCTGCAAGCAAAACTGCTTTTGTTTTAGGTACCATATTTTATTTATTGATACACATCATCTTGAGAATGAGCTATCCAAGTTAAATTTTGTAGTGACAGCATTCAATTAACACGCAAACAAAGTACGTACAGATACTTATTAACATCACAATAGCAGTCTCCGGGGAGGAAAAAAGTGTCTTTCAGGCAGAGTTTTCAAGTAAATAATTAACAGACAAAACAATCCCTGAAACTTTGGCTAAAGCACCCTTCGATTTGCAGTTTTAGTACAGGGACCTCTAATTGACCAGGGTTGGATTGTTCATCCCTAAAAGTATCCCTTTTGCCACGAGGCTGAAACCACAGATGGGAGAATAATGGTCGCATTTGTGTTTGCCTTGTCCGTGGCACAATGTCTGTTCTGTCTACCACAGAAGACCAGGATTATGATTTTTATGTTTTCAGAGGTATGAGAGTCCCTAGCTGTCAGCATATTAGAAATATAGATAGAAAATTCTAAAATCCACTTAATTGTAATAAACACTTATGGAACATGGCTCTTTGGACAGCCCTGGCCTTTACCACAAACACAACTTATTCATCACATATTCCTTTGGGTGTCCTTTATAAAAAAACACAACCCTGGCTGTGGTTTAGGTTTTTTTCCCCCCTTCACACATTACATGTTGCTTTGGGAGCTTAAAATATTGTTTTCAGCTGAGCAAAAGGAAACGTCAGGGATAATTTTGATGAATGTGAGCCATCCCATATTTTCTTTTAACAAGTGCTTTGTGTGTCTAATAACATGCACCTGTGAAGCTGATTTTTCTTTTCATGTGACCTCACAGAACTAAAAAGAGGCTGTGCCTTCTTTTGGGACGGTAACATTGATGGAAAGACTTAATAAACACAGAGATAAAAGGCCTCCTAACCCCTCCCCACCCTGTGGACCATCCCTCTCCTGGGCTGAGGTTCGTTCTCGGGGCTTTTCTGGTGGAGAACAAACCTGCACCCACAGATAGTGGTGGGATGAGCTCAGCTCAGCAATCAGCGCAAAACCTCCACATCCACACGAGATCAAACACTGGACTCGGTGCTCTTGGAGATATTTTCCAGCCTAAGACTTTAAATCTGTTCCTCCAGGAACTGAACTCTCTTTACACAAACTGAGAAACCCAATGATTCCTCCTTTCTAACACTCCTACTAGGAGGTGAAAAATGCTACTGAGCAGTGAGAATTTACACTGATCTCACCAGTGTTTGGAGTGCTAAATTTCCAGTGTATCATTCCCTCTAGCTAAATACCTTTGATAATGCAAACATTATTGGGAAGTGCAGGAAAATTCACTGTGGTTCCAATGTACTTTGCTTTTCAAAGGGATTTCCCAGGAGCAAACTGCACAGATCTTTGCTCCCAAGCTAGCAGACAGCCCTGTTTCCCCACAGGGATAAGCTGTGGGCTGTTCAAGCTCCCTGCCAAAATTTCCCAGGTCTGTTGGTTAAGGATGGCCAGGGAATGGTATATTTTTCTTGTTTTGCACAGGTGGTTCTTGTTTGATTCTGTTCTTCTGGGGATAAAACAAAAACAAAACAAAAACCATAAAAAATAATTATAGCCTGATACAGAGAATATCTAATGAAACAAACAGAAAAAAAAAAAAAAACATAAAAATAATTATAGCCTGATACAGAGAATATCGAATGAAACAAACATAAAAAAAAAAAAACTTGATTTTTTCAGAAATTCAGATTTCCTACAGAACTTCTATTTGATACCTTTGTCACGAGTCAAAGCTTCAAAGTTTCTGTTTTGAAAGGTGTTTCATATTTTATCATGTAAAGGCTCCTGTGAATCCAGGTAAATAGCAATGAGTTTCTTCCAATCACTTAACAACTACAAAAGATGTGAATATCCACTGGCTAATAAGAATGAAAAGGAAAATTGCAGCTTACCTGGTCTCCTGTAAAAAAGATTTTCCTAAGCAGAATCAGTAGATCTCCAAGTGACAAAATATTTTTGCTTTAGATGAGACAACTTTCTCAGCTTTAAAGAAGTTTTTTAGAAAACTAAACACATATTATATAAATTTTCTCCCACACTGAGCCTAACATTAAAATACTTCATAGTTAGAAGAAATATGTCTTGTACTATATTAATTTGTACAAACTTTAGACTACAATTCAATGTGTCTGTAAAACCTGACTGACTAGAAATTTTCTTTTTAAATTAAATATCTTTTGGTCAATTTTTGAAACAATTATTCCATCTCTGCTTCTAAACTCCTCTAAGCAAGCTTGTTTTATTTTAGAAATGCTCTGTTAGTCAATTATTTAAATTGCAAAGCTGTACAACAGGATATGGTCTGTAGGGACTTGTTATGTATCAATGGGTCATTTATTTATGAAATTTCTGTGCTCTATGCCTGCTAAAATATTGATGTTCTTCCCCTTTGCTCCTTTTTCTGATTTAAGTAAAATGGCAAGTATTGAATTGAATTAATTTAAAGATTTGCCATTATAATGAAGTCTTATTTAATCATTAAAAGGAGCCAAAATGTGGCTGACAGAGTTTAGTTTGGAGCAAGCAGGAATCCTGGGAGCAGAGTGAAAATTTTGTAAAATCTCACCCACATTCTGATTTAACTATTAGGTTAATTTTCCTGAGGAAGGAAATGTCAGTGTCACCTGCATCACTCGTCCCTTTCCCTCCCGAGGAGGTGACAATATTATTATTATTATTATTTTAAAATATACTTAAATATGCATTTAATACATTGTTATAATTATTATATGCAATAATATAATATATAATGATAAAATTAATAATATTAATAATAATATAATCAATTTTGATTATTATTCACTTGATCTTCACCTTTTAAACAACATCCATGGCTAGCTAAAAGTATTCAGGTAATTTAATTTTGCTAAAAATCTTGCAAATGTCTAATTCTCTTCAAGCATGTTCCTGAAGCCTACCATTCATTTATGGCAAATTATCACTCATTATCTATTTTGTGATTTGGTGCTGCTCTCTTTTACCAGAGAGCTGCTTTTACAAGATTCTCATTTTAGTAAAACATTTCCTAGCTAGCACAGTTTTCTAATTTAATTCCTGGTTTTTTCATCCATACATGAGAAATGAGCCTTGCTGGCCAAGCTGAGTGATTGGTGTGAATGTCTGAGGTGTCATTTTTAAAACAATGAATTATTAGAAGAGCTAATAGGAGCAACCTATGATGATACAGTGTCAAGCAAGGCTATTTGTCCTTCATAATCCCTGCCTTTATGGGTTAAAAATAGTTGTATATTCAAAAGCAATCTGAATTTCAGTGTCTCAGTTGTTGGTATGTCAGTAATTTATCTAGAATAGTCCATACTTTGTCATAATATCCCCAAAAATATTGCAAGTTCATTTAACAGTGTGCTGTGCTTTAGAAAAATGCATAGTTCCATTTCAGGGGAAATGTTACATTCAAAGTTTTCTTGGTGTCCTTGGTATTTTGAAAAAGACAAGAGACTTTGAAATTCTAGTACTTGGATGTTTAAAGAGCTTCAGTAATTATATTAATATGAAAAAAATACAAAGAGAAATTTTTCTTTTCCATAATAAAACTATAAAATATCCCACAGTCTCTGGAATAAAATGCAGCCCATAGAATAATAAAAGAAAACCTTTATGCATATGTTTGATCAGCTTTGAAACATAAGTGGACGGAGAAAATTCTAGTCTGCACTTCCAACCACTTCTAAAAATAATTTTTAATGAGCAAGTGGATCATGAGGCAGCCTCTGGAATTACCACAAAGAAGGGAGTCAAAACCTCCCTACCTGAGTCAGGGATTGACACCTGACTCTTCATTCTTAGGAAATTTGATTTTCTGTTTCAATTTTCTGTTTGTAACGCCAGACTTTCACATAAATTTATAACCCAAGGAAGAAAACATCAACCTCAAAATGTGTAAGTAAAATCTGGGACTTATTGTGATGCATGAAATCCTAATTACTGAGCTGTTTACCAGAGATAAAAGCTGGCTGACAGTGCAGTGCACAAGCACAGTTTGATCACTAATTGTAATCTATCAGGAACCATAAAATTACTTCAGAACGCTATTATGGTTTTTAATTCTGAGCTGGGATTTGGAAATCTTAAGATGCTCTTTAAAAAAGAGCCCTCTCTATCTTGAAAAAAATAAGCTTCTGCAAGTGATTAAAGGAAAATGAGGGATGGATGGGCTGAAGAAGGGACAGAGTGTAGGATGCAAGCAGGAAAATGTATAGCGTGGGAATATTTCAGAGCTGGCATGAATTCAGGAGCCAATTTAAAGATTTTCTTTGGGTATCAGCTGATCTGGTGGGACATCAGTGCAGCAGGTACCTCACGTGAGGTACGTGCACCTAAAGCACCTTGTTAGATCTCCAACATCCCTGAGGGAACGAGGGGCAACACGTTAAAAAATGTCTTCTCTAATATCTACCACTGAGCATCTGCTCCATAACTTCAGTCCAAAATTTACCATTAAAATTATGCAAACAAAGAATGTAAATAATGAGTGGAAAGGGTTATTCCCTAGTTCTAAATTACAATGTTCTGGTAGCAGCTCAAAACGAAGCAATTTCTTTGTGCTCCAGCTCTTTCAATGAGCATTAAATTCAATTTTAGCAATTAGAATTCTCATGCCATTGATCAGAGTTTGGACTTTAATGCAAACAGCAATATGGGACAACATGAAAAATTCTAAAGCTGGGTTAGAAAATCAGGCTGGCATTGCATCTTCAGAATGATGCAGGTCAGGAGCGTGGGCACAGGCTCTGGGAACAGTGACAAAATTTGATCACCTGCTTGGTCAGGTCAGTCAGGGACCTGCTGGAGTGAATCCATGCAGGAGTGAAGGAACCAGGGATGCTGGAGCTCCTGGAAAATAGATTTGTATTCTTTACAAATAGCTGCAACAAAAGTTGACTTCAGGCTTTGCTTTCTGTGTGGGGATGGCTGTCCTGTGAAGGTACAGCCAGCATGGCACTTATCTGTACTAAAACAAGCTGAAATACCACAGCTGGAGTGAAACAGCTTCACTTGCTCTGTTGAAGGACCTGAGTGAGTTCATGGAAGAAAAATCTATCCATGATTACCAAAGAAAGGCACATCCCCTTGTCCTGGAGAGGACAAGCTGCTGCCAGCAGAAATACTCTGGGAAAGGTTCACTCTGGGATCATCTTGGACATTGGTCTGAGCTTCTAAAGTGCCCTTCCTGCTGGGACATTGTCACCAGCAACAAACCTGCTCTGAAAGAGCGAAATCGAGAATTTTACTCACAATAAGCAAACTATTTTTAACTATTTTAACTATTTTAAACTATATAAAAACTATTTAAAAACTATTTTAACTCTACCTCTCCAACCATTAATTGTGGAGGCAGATAAAAGATATTTCACTGCTACTTTTCCTGGTTTTGCTGTGACTACCAGCCAGCTCACTGACACTCTTCGCTGTGATATTTAGTTTCTCCCTGAATGAACCAGTGTTCTTACATAAAGGACCACTTTGTTTTCCTGGTCTTCAGGGAAAATCCCTGGCCTTAGATCTCCAAAGAAAAAGTGTCCACATGACTTCTTATAAAATAGCACAAAAATTGTGTATGTCAGAATCTACTGTAAAAATATTTTGCCTGTGCCAAACACTTTAGGTCCAATGTCACAAAAATTTAAGTTCATTGCAAGAATCCTTCTAATGTGGCAAAGAAAGTCTTTGATCCCAAATTTAACAGACAAGGCATTCTTTGATTTTTGGAGCTCAGTTTCTTACCTTCTACCTGTCCTTTCTATCCAATCATATTTGCCCTTTCTTTTATATTCCTTTCTTTATAAATGCAGAAATTTTGCAGGTCGGGCCAATTTTCTCCAATTGTCTTTTCCTTTGCTGATGGAACAATAATAATTTTATAAAATATTTTTTTTAACTACTTATAGCTATATAGCTTGGTTAACAATGTTTCAGAAATGAAAATTTCTATTTTGTTCTTTTAAAGCAAATCCAGCCACTGGTGTACAGAAACAACATGAATGCTTTCATATTGTTTTCAATAATGCAAGCTATTATTCTGACAATCATCCATCATGTAATAGGGTTGCTCAAATTTAGCTAAGTAAAAACCAACAAAATAGTGAAAATACTAAAAATTCTTTACAAATATAAAAATTGCTGCAGTTCAGACCAATATAATCAAGCTGAAAATACAGCAATATATTTTTGAAACACACTTTTCTTTAATCTGTGCTCCATGAATTTCCTCTCTGGAGTGTGCATTGAATGGAACTTCACTCCAAATATTTTTACAAAGTGTCATGGACAACTTTTCATTGGGACTGAAGAAAATAGGATTATTTGAAAAAAAAAATTGCTAGAGCTTGCTGCTACTGTGTCAATATTAATAAATTACTAAAATTCACAATTTACTATGCACTTATTCAAGGTTTGAAGCATATTTCAACTTGCCCATGGGGTTTCAGCACAAATCACTCCAGAACTGTCTCTCCACAACCCAAGTCCATGAAGACAGTGTTTCAAGTGGCTGATTGTTGATTCTGTAACATTTTTATAGCAATAACATTGGGCTGGTTTTATGGGAGATGCTTTGTACCTTGGCATCGGAAATGGGGATTGCACAGCACACATCTATGGAGAGGAGTCCAAACTCTGATGTCTTGTTCAGCAACATGTCACCAGCCCAGATGTCTTCTTGCAAAACCCTCTGACCAACAAAAACAATTCTAAAATCATTGCACACCGCTTATTTGCTCAGAAATTAAGAACTGCTGAGATGCTTGCTGAAATCCTGTTTCTGACTTTTCCCCCCCAAACTTTATCAGTCGAATAGGGTTCAAATTCTTTAGTTTTGTTCCCAAAGTTAGGTGCTTATTTATATTATTAGAAAGCCATGCAAGTAAATGCTAGGCAGTAACTCAGAATAAGTGAACCTCATCTCTATTTTGTGGTTATTTTTGTATTGATGTTGCTGAAATGAGAAATCCACCCCGCAGTCCTCACAATGATTTAAGAGATGCTCAGGCAGTTTTTACACATTATTATCAGTAGTTATAAAGAGCAAGAGAGGAAATGCTTATTCAAGCTACAAAAACATGAAAGAGAGAGAGAAAAAAGAAACTCTTTCACGTTGATTTTCCACATTAAAATTCTTTGTCTGTTTCAAATTTAAAAGGGAGTAATAGCTAAAATATGCATGGGGTTCTGTGAGATGCAAAGCAGCAGCGAGTGCTGCAGAGCATCACTGCAGAGCCCTGGTGCTCTTTTCTACACCGAGTTCTCCAGGAGCCCAAATCCCTCAGGCTATTCCAAAAATGTTCCAGCTCCTCAGTGCCATGCCAAGGCAAACCATGCCAAGCCCACGTTTCATTCTCTGTTTGCACAAATATTACACCAACCCTTCCGAGGACAGAGGTGTGTTTTCTTGGGTGTTTGCACTTTGCTATGTAAATTCTCAACACTCAGCACAGCCAAAAACCTGTTTCCTTCAGCTGAAATTGATAGCACAGGGTTTTTTCCTTTTTTTTTTTTTCTTTTTGGTTTTGTTACGATTAAAAAATACCCAACAACTTCAGTCATTAAACCCAAGCCTTAATTATTTACATAAGTTGAAGTCTTGGGTATTTGGCTTGTATGTAGACTGAATGATAGTCAGTATTTCTGACAAATATGAAAGAATTCAAATGAGATAGAACTGGGTAAAATTATATGTCACACTTTCTATAATTAAAATATAGTAAATCTGGAGTTTCAGCAAAAAATAATCCAAATTAAGCACTGAAATCAGCTCAGTAACAGTTCCATTAACTGAGTGTTATAGCCAAGACAGATTTTGCTTTTTTGTTAAAAAGTGAATTAATATCATAAATTAAAAGTTTCACCTTGCTATAAGGTAACCTTTGGAAACAGGCAATTCTAATTTAAGACTAATATTGAAAATGGGACTTCCAAATAAAGCCCTGACAATTTTAAATGTTGTTTTCTTTTTTTAGCAGATAAAACAAACACAGCAGCTCCAACCCTACAAGGGGAAAATAAAATAAACTGCACATAGGAAATATTAAAGAAATGCGAAATATTCATTTTCAATATTTTTTTCATTGAAATACTGAATTCTACACATCGAATATTCAAAACATTGACTATTTTGTCAGTGCACACAAGAGTGTTTCATCCCAAGTGCCTTTGCAGTTGTGTCACAGCACCATTAATACATCTGCCATGGATTACTGCATGGAGGAGAACAGTTTCAAGAGGAATTAAATACAGATACAACCTTCTGGCTCAAGATGTCCCTCAAGTGCAGATTGCCAGAAGTGTCCTGGGGGACAGGGCAGGAGTGGCTGAGTGCTGGCTCTGCTTTTCCCAGGATTCCAGGAGGTGACACAGCCTGGCAGGACCTGTGGTCACCACGCACTGGAGCTCTCAGCAAGGTGACTCTGGAGGATTTCTGTGCCATAGATTTGTTCTTGAGAGAGGGAAGGGACTGGGAACAGCCTTTAATAAAGGGACACAGATGTTTGTGTTTATTGCACCACCTGAGCTAATTAAAATTCTTACCTTTTTAAAAAAAAGGGAAAAGCTCCCTGTGGGAATGAGAAGTGGCTTAAAAAAAAAAATTACAGATGGGATAATGAAAAAGGACTATTTTCAAAATAAATTATTTGGTGTAGAGTTTTGAGGAAAAAATGAGTATAGTGGCACTGATTGCTGATTTCTCAGCTTTCTTTGTTTGAATCAGGATATGAGGAAATGTGTTTGTCAGACAAGTGCCTGAAGATCCAAGGGAGATGAGCAGCACCTCGTTTGGTAAGAGGTGTTGTAATCAACATTTCAGAGGGAAAAGACTGGAAGGAAGGATCCTATCCTGGACACCTAAAGGTGGCAACCTTTGGCAGATAAATACTGCCATGGTGCTGCTGCTGTTGCATGAACTCTAAAGAAGATGAAAAATCTTGTTGTGTATTTCCCAGATGTTCCTGAGCTTTGCCATGTCCACAGGGATTCCTGAGCAGCACCCACAAGAGAATACCAGTGAAGCTACAAAAATTAATACCTCAGTTGGAGGTGCACCTATCTGACCTATCTATTCTTTTTTTTTTATTTTCATGTTTTATTTTCAAGGACTAAGTTCTTTCTGTAGTGAAGTAATTACTGACTATAAATTGAACAACCCCCTCCCATATTTCATTCAACTGCTCTTGAAACCAAAATGTAAGATAAAAAAAAAAAAAAGAAGCTTTAATCTGAATTAGTTTTAGAGTAAAATTCTTTTGCAGAGATAAAAGATTTCTGTTCACAGATAGGTTTATGTTTATCTAACAACTAACAAATATTTTCTAAAGGTCTGAGAATTTTCCATAGCATCTTGATACAATTGAATAGAAGACCCATTTAGACTAATGAGCATTAAGATTAAATCATTTACTCACAGATCAAAGGAGATTTTAATTATGTAAACGAGTTGTTCAGAAACACAAAGTGTTCCATTAAGCTTCACAATTAATACATACAATATTTATGAGTTCAGACTTTTTTCCTTGTTAAAAATTGATTGTTACATCAAAAAAAGTTTCCCTAGATGCACTGATTGAAGGAAAAAATATTTAAGCCATAAAAGTAGCAGGCATGCACAAGATTTTACTGCCTTTTCTTTTCCTCCTCCTCCTCATTTTCCCCCTCTCTATTTTTTTGGTGTTGTTGTTGTTGCTCTGAGTGCCTTGTCACCAGATGTTCATTATGTGTACAAAATATTGAGTTCCCTAAGTCAGGACTGGCAGCACGGCCCTGCCAAACTGCAGGGCTGTCACTGGGCTCCAAAACCAAAAATGCTCCCAAAACACCCTCACTGAAGGTGTCCACACTTCCTATTTCTTAGAATATGGGACAACAACAACCAATAGCACGGTGCAAAAAGGAGCTAAGGTTTGGTTCGCTGGCGAGAATCACAAATTATCTTTTTTTAAGGGAACTGCTTCAGGTAAAGTGAGACATAAAAGGGTCCCATCTTGCTGCTGACAGATATTACAACAGTGCTGCACAGGGTAGATTCTTAAATCACTACATTATTTCTAACAGGCAAGATTAAAATAAATGCAAAGAAAACAAATGATGGAAAGAATGCTGATAAAATATGCAAGCTGGATTAGTTATAGAGTAATTTATTTCTACTAGAAGTTCTACTTAGGAAAGCAAATCAAAAGAATGGAAATTTGCTGACACTAAGTAATCCTGGAAAACACAGAGACTGGTTGTAAGAAAACTGATGACTGCTTAAGAGGGATGAAAAATCCATTCCAATTCTCAAGGCCAGAGGTTTGCATTAGAAAAACTCTCTATGAGATTAGTTTCTAAACTTAAAAACTTCATTTAAAAAAAAAAAAGAAAAAAAGGCAGAATAGTTTTACTTGAGGTGCTGGGGCAAAATTCTACCCCTGGCTGCAGAGTAAGCTCCAAGAAATTAAATCAGATCACTGGTGCAAATACATCTGAGACTACAGACTGCTTTCAGTCAGAGCTTCTGAGCCAAGGAGGCAACTCAGGCTCTGACAAATGTGTAAATTTGACCAGAATAAGTCACTGATGATTCTATGTTAGATTTACAAGGAAGAAGCATAAAATATTTAAATATGTTATGAAATCTGTACCATTGTGTCAGTGAAAAATTCCAACACCTTCAACATTCTGTCTTAACAGAGCAGCTGAATTTTGTGGGTTTTTTTTCATATATGAGGAAATACTTAGCTCATACTTAGCTCTTTCACTCCATACCATGATCTTATGATTGATCATTCTATGTTAGATTTACAAGGAAGAAGCATAAAATATTTAAATATGTTATGAAATCTGTACCATTGTGTCAGTGAAAAATTCCAACACCTTCAACATTCTGTCTTAACAGCGCAGCTGAATTTTGTGGGTTTTTTTTTCATATATGAGGAACTCGTCATACTTAGCTCTTTCACTCCATACCATGATCTTATGATTGATCCTATTTATTTTTGGTTTGTATGCAATTTGATGCTGATGCCAGAGTTATTCCAATTATAACACAGTCAACAGAATGACAGAAATCTTATGTCCTGAAACTCCATAAATAATTCAATGGAATTCAATAGTTTATGTTCATTGCAATCCTAATGAGTCCACAAACTTAAGGTCAGCTTTCAGGTATTTTCCATACATTTACCTTTCCTTTGAAATATAAGTGCATCCCAAACCAGAATCATTTGCCATGCTCCTAATGCTCCTGCTTTTGGATACAGATGGTGGAGAGAAAAAGTTTAATTCACTACTTATCTATTCCCTGCCTATCAAAATAAGTGTGAATGTAAATGATCCCAATCACTTTCATGCAAGGCACATGAAAACTGAGAAATACGAGTGTTTATATTTCCTTTTGGCAGAGGAAAAAGTCAATTGAAAATACTTTCAGTACCTTCTCATTAGATATTTTTCTTACCCCCAGTGCTCTCATTTTCTGTGAAGGCTGGACACAGCCTGGGCACAAACAACTCCCACCAGAGCGAGCAGAACACTGCAGCACATTCTGCTTCCACAGCAGGGCCAGAGGAGCTCTGAGGTGAGGGAGGCAATGTTCAGTGTCCCAGCCATCCCTGGAGTAGCTCTGGAGTTGTGGGTCACCCCTGCTCCTCTCAGCCCTTTGTGGGAGCCCAGGAGGAGCTGTGCCACCAGGGCAGACCCAGCTCCAGGCTGGACCCAATCCTGCTGATTAAGATTTTCCCAAGGGATTTCAGCTGAGAGTCTCCAAGCCATGATCCTTGTCTGCTCTTGGCCGAGCTGGGTGTGATGCCTTAGGACTTTAGTTTTTATATTTTTAATCTATTTGTAATCCTGCAGTTCTTTAGTGTGTAACTCTAAGCTCCATGCACAGTGTGAGCTGCTGCTTTCCCATTTTGGGCAGACACAATTCCTCTCCAGGCCTGGAAACCAAGGACACCTCACTGCTCAGGCCCTGAGAGATGGAAACAAAAGTGATTTTGGAGGGAGCAAAGCTGGGGCACTTCATCACCTGAAGCTGTAATTGGAAGATTAACCCCCAAATATGCAAATGGATCAAACTTACAAAAGTGTGAAAAGCAATTACCTGTTGTCCATTTTTTGGGTGTAGCCCCTAGGGTGGGCTTCATCTGCCCTAAATGTACCTGAAGGCCCTTCAGTAAATAGAACTACTTTTATTCCCTTAATTTCTTCTTGTCTCTGTGTTTAGGTAGCCCCAAAAGGGATCAAGTGCACCCTCAGCACCACAGCGCTCTGTCTGGTTTGGGTGGGCAGCATTAGACACAAAATTGACATTTCCCAACAGCTTTGAGGACATTGACTCCAGTTCAGCCAAAGGAGTTAAACATCTCAGCCCGGAAGGGAAGAAAAGAGCGGAGGGAGGCTTTGAGCTGGTTGGAGCCATTTAAATGATCTGGATTTCTGTGTGTGTGACAGACAGCAGAAAGGAGCTGGAACAGGAACGTCAGGTGGATGAGATCCTAAAAGGCTTCTCCAGTGCCTCAGGGCTGCCTAATGTACCAAAGAGCCAGGACAAAGTGTGCCATCAGCGCTGCCTCATGGGCTGGAGACGTCACCTTTGAAGTGCTGATATTCAAAACACAGCACTGTTCTTCCGGGCCACAAAGAATTAAGAGCAAGCAGCTTCCTAAGTGGTTGTGAAGTCTTTTCTCCTTCTTATATATTTGATAATAAACAACTAGAAAATGTCTGTCTTTCAAAAATATAATTTCCTGTTTTTCTGGGAAGGTGGTGAGTTTTTAGAGGTATTTTTTTAACACCCAGCAATTTCCGCTGCAGAAGTAAATGCATGAAGAGCACTGGTAATACACTCATGTCAGTGTTATTTCTACAAAGTTATGTCTTTCTTCAACCAAGAAATCACCTGAAAAATTAAGCCATAAAACTGTTTTGGAAATATCCTATTTTTAATATCTGTCATTTACATATTCCTGTTAAGTGGCAGAAAGAAGGAGAGCTGAGAGCAAAAGTAAGGACATGGAGCCTCCCTTGCTGTCACTGCAAGGGTTTCTGCTCTGTATTGTTCAGAGCTTTCCCCTGTTCAATCCTAAAGGACTCCAAAAGAGAGCACTCATCACTTTTATTAGAAATTTATTCCCTAGTATAGCAGCTGACAGCCACAAAAGGAAAAAAAAAAAGTTTAATTTTTTCTTAAGTTTTAGCCCATTTGTCCAGGAGAAACTCAATGCCATCCCAGCTGCTTGCTCTTTTAATTTGTGTATATACACTTTCCTTACATTTTCTCGTGTGTTTAGTCTAACCAGACCAAAAATGATGAATGTGATATATTTGTTTTTAGTGCACTATTTAAAGAGTCTTTATTTCTTCTTCTTCAGAGTGCAAAGACAAGTAGGAGGATAAGAAATTAAATAACATTAAAAAAATCAGAAAATATATATATATATATATATATATATATATATGCCTTAATTCAAAGTGCTTTTATAGCAAAGATACTATTAAAAAAATACACATAGTAAAATCGAAATCCAACTGAGCTTCCATCTGAGGCAAACTGAAGCATTCAGGCCCTTCCTTAACCCTTCTACAGCAGTTTGAAGATGAAAGAAAACCCATTTTATCTACCAAAATACAAGTTATACAGGGGGACTTTAAATGAGCTGAGCTAAAAAGAGATAAAGCTACTGTGTAGTTTTCAAAAATCACAGTTGTTCATACAAAAATTGAACGTTAATTCATTTGTAACCTGCCAGATTATTGAATTTAAAAGTTTTAGTCCCATTTCTTCGTGTTCCTTTCTGTGGGATTAGAGCAGTAATGATATTTTTATGTCATTTGCTGCTCCCTAGTGGAGATAAAATATAATTTCAAGGTTAAAAAGAACAAGGAGGTAGAAAGAGCTCAATTATTTGTAAAGTTTGACTGTAAGGAAATCTGAGTTACTGAGAGGAGTCTGTGCTGCGGTGTCAGGGACCGTCAGTTCTGAGGTGCAATAACCCCAAGGTTGAGGTTTGATCCCTGTAGGGATCATTCACTTAAGAGCTGGACTTGGTCCTTGTGGGCCCCTTCCAAGCCAGAATATTCTGGGATTCTGTGATATGTCATACAGCACACCCCTGCAGAGTCAGGCAGTGCTTTTTTTGAATATAAATGTAAAGTTCATAATGGAATTAGTGAGAGTGATGCTTGCGTATCAAAACCCCAAATTTGGCTCCTGTTCTGCTTCAGCTGATGAAATACACTTTAAAATCTAGACATTTAATAACCCTAAAAGCCTGTAGTGCAAAATGAAAAATCACTGTACAAAAAGAAGAAACTTTTTTGCTTAACCTGCAGAACTTTGTAGATGTGAATATTCCTGTGCTAACCCAGAGCTTTCTGTTTGTTTGTTATTGCCTCTCCCATGAAATTGATTCCCTAATTTCCTTGAGTGCAGAGAAGGGCTCGTCTGCTGTCTCTAATCACAGAGGAAAAAGCAATAAATTATATTCAAGCAGAATGCATTTGCAGTATCTTCATGCAGTTGGTGCAGCATGTGCATTTCCAGCTTATTCTCCCATTAAAATCACATCAGTGTGGCCAAGTCACCTCATTCTCAAATCTTCTCATTTGCACAGGTTTTGCTTCTGGAGGGGCAACCAAAATGTCTCACAGCACAATGTGAATTCTCCAACCTCAGCTGGACTGTGAGACCCCTCCCAGAGAGCCCCAGCACTCAGGATTTGCTTTGGAGCTCTCAAGGATGACTCCCACACTTCCAGGAATTCTTCCATTTTAAATAGCACTTGGACCACTTGATTTTCAGCCAACTCCAAAATCAAATCAAATTTTCAGTGGGAAACTGACTTAAGAATTTTGGAGTTGACTGGCAAGGCTGCTCTGAACATTTCTTTTAGGAGTCAGGGACTTAAAGAGGTGTTTGGCAGCTGAGCTGTGGGGAGACTTGGGGCTGAGTCACCTTTGAGTCCTGCTCACAGTTACCTCAAACATATTCACCATTTCCACCTCCAAAACTTGCTGTGCTGGGGAAGAAATTAGTTAGAAACCTCTAACAGGCAAAGGGTGAAATGTGAACTGTGAATTTTGGTTAAGAATTTCTCTGAACAGGAAGAGCATGGACAAGAACAACCCAATTTTGGATTCTCCATGATTTCCCTCTGGTATTAATCTTAGAACAAGTAATTACATATTTAAGCACTTGCAAGTTTAAAACTTCATCTCATTTCCCATTTGTACAAAGCAATTTGTGGGGGTTTCTCTGCAGGTTTGTACAGACACAACATTTTCAAGATCTACCTTGTTTATTGGACTCTTCAGCAAATTTTAGAAATTGTTGCCCTGTGCAGTCAAACAGAATTCAATACCTTATTTATAGCACACATGTGATTCGTTGCTTTGTAGTTGTTTCTTCATTGGCAGTTTCAGTAATTACTGGAGTGCTGTGCAGAGCAAGAGCAAGGAATTAAGTTTACTGTGAGCACAGATAAGACCTCAGTGAAATAAAAAAAAAGTAGTTGGAATAAACGGGGAAAAGGTTAAAAAAAAAAATCAACCCATAAACTGGAAGAAGAGGGTTGTGTAAAACTTGCTAAAAAAGCCAAGAAAATATTAAATTTAGCAGTATTGAAACTTCAGTATTCTCCACACAAAAGTTTGATTGGAAGAGTAGAAATGGACTGATTTGCAATATTAGGTCCTCATTTCCCTTCCAGCAATGAACTTGCTAAATGCATGACAGAGGACACCAAAAGCACCTGCAGAAACCAGAGCCATTGCCACACTCCTGTCTCCCAGAGGAGAGCTTGTCTGCAACTGATAATGTTTACATCTCCTCTATTTTTACCTACTAATGTTATATTTTATTGGATTATTAATTCTCATTTTCTATATAGACCTAATGCTTTCATTGGCTTTTCAATTTATCAAGTTCTTCAAAAATAAACAGCATTAACACTGATTTTACTCTTCCCTGTCAAACTGACTTTTATTTGCAATATCACCCCTTCCAACTTCACCCCCAAAGAACCACTATTATTACAAGTGGCAGGTGTTTATCCATGTGGGTCCTCCTGATAGCAAAGACACAACACTCATAAAATTGTATTTTGTGGCCACTAAAGCAGTATCAATATTAAGCAGACAATGAGAAAAAACCAGAGTCCATCCTTGCTGAAAGAGCTGTCCAACATGGCTCTGTAGCATCCCCCTCAATAATGTTATCTGTTCCACTCAAGGCTCAGAGAGGAACAAAGCAGCTTTTTTTTTCTGCTCCCATCCCCTTTTTTTGGAGGGCAGAAGAGATGAATTCCATGAGCCTTTTGAGTGTGTCAAAGTTTTTCATGTAGAATTGCCAGTTCTCTGTTTTTAAAGGTTTCCTGACTCAGTGGGGTTTGCACAGTGTTTAAACAGACAAAAATTCATCTTGAGATTAACAATCACATCTTAGGAAGGGCACAAGACAACAAATGATCAGTGTTTTTACAGGGGAAACTCACCTCGGCCTTTGGGTGCTATCATCAACCTCTCAAGCATTTCTGCAAATCTGAATGCTTCAAAAAAGCCAAATCTATCAGGAAAAGCAACAAAAAACTCTGGGAAAAAAACCTTCTTGCATTCGGAAATAAAGTTTACTGACTTTGGATGTATGATCTCTCAGTCTAAATCCCATCTTTACTGCTTGAATTGCAAGATGAAAATAATATGAAATATGAATATGACAATCCTTGGTCTAACCACTAAATGGCACAGAGATGCACTCAGCTACCATGGGCAGCACTCAGCACCACCTCTTAATAAAAAATGGAACTCGAATTTTGGGTTGGGGACATAAATTTTCTCCCAATTTTATACTTCTGATCTCTCAGCAGCTATGCAAGTACAATACCTGTCAGTATCAGCCTTACTTACACCACAACATACTAGAAAATTCAAGACCAGCCTATGCACTGAAGAGCATGGAATGAGATGTGCAGGACAGTAGAAGGTAAACATAGGTTTTTTTATTGATTTCTTCTACAGTTTTTGATAGTTTTTCTCAAGTGTATAAATTTCAATTTAAAATGCAAATTTGTAGCCATATAATTTACTAAAATATAGTGAAATTAGTACTGTTAGCAGTGATTTATTTCATGTCACCGAGAGAAAAATCATAAAAACTAACATGACACAGAAGAAAAATTCCTATTAGTTAAAAGCTTTGTAGTATAGCAAACAATTCCCACTGATGAGTAAAAAAGGAGTTGTTACGTATACTGAATATATCTTAAATGATAAGCTATTAAAAATTGACAAGACTGCTCTAATGGAATGATAATGGCTATCAAGGGTAATATCCAGCCAGAGAATAAGCAACTGAGCTAATAGATCAATTAAACCTACAAGAAAATTTGTGCCCACTTTGTCACAGTGGCTGTTCCAAGAGCTGATGCTCTACACAGAACAGTCTCCCACAGCCAAGGGACAAACTAGATTTTTAACAGCTCTTGTCTCACAAATTCAAAGGTAAGTTAAAAACTGAGAAAACGAGTGTTCAACTAGGTGAAGAGAATATTTTGTAGGAAATATAAAAATTTGTCTTTGAGCCACTGGGATTCAAAATTCCTATAAGAAAAAACGGGTTCTTTTCATTTTCTTTCATTGTTTTCCCTGTGGATGAATCTGAATATTCTCAGAAAGCCCAAGATACGTTTGAACTGAAGAGAAGATTGAAACCCTTGGTTCCCCCACTCGAGAAGCCTCCACCTACATGGCAGCCCTTGCTGTTAAGCAGCTGAAGCAAACAGATCCACCAGTGTTTTATTTATTTAGTGCATTGCCAGCGCGCGGGCTGCACTTTATCACGGTGACGGCTGAATCCATCATCCCCTACCTGCAGCTATAATAGGAGTGCTCTCAAATCAACAAGTCTTTCCTTCAGAGTAACTGAACTGTAAATTGTCCTTGACCAGTCAGACAAACAAAAACAACCTTCCCTGTTAATCTGCCGAAGACAAACAGCTCGGTGTCTCCCCTCCTGCCAAGAAGGATGTTGGTGGCAGGGGTGGTTTATGTGCCACATCCCTCACGCGGGGCCATTCCGCCCCCGGGTTCGCGAGCTCAGTGAGGGATGGACGAAAAGATGCAATCCGACCTCTAAAAATGTAAATAATCATTTTGTTTCTTGGGTCATGGTTTTAATGGAAATGAGGTTTCTGGATCGTTAGGATATATTAGAGAAATATAAGTTTTCTGCTGGGTAGAGAGAAGTTCCAATACCACGGGCATGACATCTCGATACTCTTATGTCAAACACAGGCAAGTTTTTGCTCTTGTGCATGATCAGAAAACCAATTTCATAAAACACAGAAAATTAACGAATGGTGCCTAGGCTTCACTATTCTGAATTTCTAGTTAATACATATGTCTATAAATGACTGGAAATATTTTTTATTTAGATTATTTTCTGTGTTTCTTGTGGCGGCAACAGAGTGCGAATATTTTCTCTCTCCTCATCACTCTTTGTAACTGACTTTTTAAGGTGTTTTACCAAAAAAAGCATTCCTGAAAGGCTCCATTAAAGAAATGCTGACACATTATGTTACAGTATGTTACAGTATCTTGGGTTCTATCAGTCACATTTCATTACTTTTACATAACATGGCTCTATTGATGCAACCTGATGTGACATGTCACACTGCAGTGTCAGCGACAAACTTCGGCTAAAAAGTTTTCCTCCTCAAAACCTCTGTCTTGACAAAACACAGGAGGGATTACTACACATATTCCTTTATTTATCACCACAAATAAATAATTTAAATCAAGACTAACGCCACGCCTGTGTGTTAGCATATCATTCCCTGCCATATTTGTGCACACTATGTGCAAAGTGGGTGATTCTTGGAGTGTTTTCCTACTGGCACATCTTTATTCAGAACATCCAGAGGTGTCTGGGTCAACAGCTTCCTATTTATTCAAATTTATATTGACTAGCTTCAGAAGGCAAAGCTGACAAAATGATTAATTAGACTTTATAACTCATTGGCAGCCTGCAGTTTAATAGAATTAGCAGAGCTTAAGTTCATCTTTAAATACCATGACGGTTTTAATTTTAAAAACGTCAAATTACATTTTTCAGTCAGCACCAAATACAAGATGACTTATTCCAAATTTAAGGGAAACCCAAAAAGGCTAAAAAGACACCATGTTTAATACTGGATTTTTATAACAATTTAAATATTTAAGGAACAGATTAATATTTTCTTTTCCCCCACATTAAGCAGCTGCACTCCTTGGGCAGGCAGCGAGATGACCAGGTATGAAGGCTTTTATAGTGTTGACATGTAGGATTTTTTCTATCTATTAAAGATTATCTAAACTGGACAATTTCAACAAAAATAGGGTCAAACTCTACAAGGTGAATGCAAAACAGTTAAAAAATCAGTAGTAATGATGGTATTTTAAATGTAAAAAGGTCTACCTGGCCCTCCACAGGGGACATGACTACAAGGGGTGTCACACGTGCTTGTTTCATTGCCAACTCTTACTGTAAACTATTACAATTCAAATATTCATATTTAAGTAATGTTATTACATTAAAATATGTATATTGTGTTATGTATGTGATAGTATACAATAATATTTATGGTGATTCATACTGACAAGTTCTCAATTTTTTTCAACAAAGCAGTGGATCTCCAGGACACACAAGCTGCTGGAATTCTAGATAGCCTTGCTGACGTGCCACAATTAAAATCATAGAGAAGCACTTTTAGCACCTGCCTGTACTGCATCGATCTGAAAGTAAAGCATGGCACTATTTTTAAAGAGTTTTTCACTTTTTCAAGGCAAAGTTAGAAACTCCCAATTAATACACACACACAGCACACCTCCTTTTATGCTTCTAAGAAGTATTTTAAATGGTGTGGTTAGCACTTGACTTGGTACCAAATTAAGTGTAAAAAATGTGCAGTTTTTAGAGTAAGCAGATACTTCCCAAAATCTGCATCTCAGTACAAATGAAATTCTTGTCAGTTTTTGAACAGTGAACAAATGCCCACGAGGTTCAGAACATCCAAAGCACATAACACAAGCTCAGTTTTATAACAGAAAAGTGTCATTTTTGTAGACTGCAACACAAACCTCACTGTATTTCAGATACTTTGAATTAGAAAAGAAAATAAAATGCACATGGAACACCTTTTATGAAGCCAGAAATATATCTGCAAAATGAAAATAGGCTTCCAAGAAACTGCAAGGAATTAGAGATGCATAAAAAGTATAAAGCTAGTGTATAAACGTGCTGGAAATTCAGGGAAGGGGTGCATATATATTCCCATAATGTGTAACAAAAAACTGTCCTAACTTCTCTGGATGTAGCTGCATTTGTCATGAGACAGGAATTACAGTGATTCCATGAATTGGCAGGGCAATGATTTCCAATGGAAAATGATACACTAACTTTTGAACAGTGTGACATTGCATTTTTGTTTACACTCCCTTTCCAGCTATGAGATTCAAGGTTCCTCTGAACCTGCAGAATATTGGGAACAGACCTGGTTTGATGTGCTGACCCAGAGCAAAGTGCAGACCCACAGAGCTGCAGTTTCAGGGGGTTGTTCCAGACAATGCACTTTTCTGCAACATTGGTGGAATTCCCTCTTCATTCCAGGAACTGGACAGAATTTTCTTCACAGACAGTGTGGAAGTAGCAGACTGTGATGGCAGGGAAACAGAAAATGGCCAGGGAGGGTTTCTATGTCCATGTATGGGTTCTCATAAGCAATGGTGACACGTGGATAAGGAAAACAGATCCCTGGAAATGAAAGTAAATGAAATGCAGCAGAAATTTGCAGGTTGGGTTTTGATCATGGGCATGCTAAGTCAAGAGGTAACAGAGAAATAAAGCACTGCCTGTTAGCAGTGCAATATCTGAGAATGTGTTTTATAGAAAATGCCACCAGACAGGGCTGATGGTTCTTCAGGAAGAGGCAATTTTCCACTTAAATGCATGTGAATATTAACGTGTGTAGTGCTGTGCAAATGAAGAAGGCAATCTATGAGGGACTTAGAGCAGGCACTCTGAATGAGGTTCAAAAGAGCCAATTCAGCATATAGGGGATACATGGCTGATCGTGGAGCCATAATGAATAACAATATCCCTTTGATGTTAATTAGTTGCACTTGATAAGGCAATGCTAGAGAGGCTTTTCAGTAGTGGAGTAAGGAAAATCAGAACCTCAATAAAGGTTTCAGCATGCTAAAAGCAATAAGGATTTTTTAAAAAGCAAACCGAAGCAGGGGCCCCTAATTCACTGCATCATCCAACCTCCAGAGAAAGAGGAAAGGCTGCATAAAAAGCAGAAACAAAAATATCAAAGGTAAAATTTTGTCAGAAAGGTCTACGTTTCTTTTTCTTTTCCATACTACTGTAATACTACTCTGCCTGTTTTATAATCCACTTTTTACTTCCCCAAAGCCCACGGGGCACAAACAGGGTTACCCAGCCTGGCAAATTGTCACCATCCGAACACTGAACTTGCTCCCTGCTCCTGGATCTTCTTCCTTTGCTGTTTGTGAGTCCAGCCAGACACCAAAGTGTTCAAAGCTGAGTAGTCCTGCTTTGGTGTGAGGCTTAAAAAGCCCGAATCCATTCAAAATTCAGGATTTCAATCACAGTTGAACACTTGTCCTGAGGACAGGCAAAGCAGGAGGCTCGGACTTGCCTCTACACCTTGGTTTTCTGGGAAAACAGGAACTGCTGCTGCTTCCCAGCCTTGGCAATCCCATGGGAGAGCCCAGCTCAGGGTCACAAAGGCAGGAAAGGAGAAGTACACGTGGAAAAGCAATGGAAGCACAAAGGAATTAACCATCCCATAAGTAATCCTAAAATCAGATCAGCAAAGAATTTCACTGAATGAGCTATATAAAATGTCCAAAACTCTACTAAACTACAATTTCAACCTTTATATTATAGAAAAATTCTTCAGTCTGGGTAATTTTGTGAGTAAATCAGTTTACTAAACAAGCCAAAATGATCCTAAATATCAAGTACAAATTAAAATCATGGTAGAAAAATCCCATGATCTTACTGTTAAATGTTAAACTTCTGATATCTCAACACATTTGCAGTGATTGTGTTTGCAGCATTAGTTTGATCAAAAGAATAAGAAAGCAACCTTATGCATTTCTTATTAAAAAACCCAACCCCCTCCAAAAAACAGATCATACTTTGATTTAGGTTCTTATCAGCTGATAGCCTTAACTTCATGGCTATGTAAGAAGATGGAGGGAATGATTTATTGTTGACTGTCATTCTTTCTGGAGATGAATAATCTTCTTCCTCAGTATTAAAGTGGCTTTCAGGCAAATCAATCAACCATAGATCATGTCATAAGACTGTCTGCTGATGTTAATAAAGCATTTGGTAATAAGGAGCTTTATGTGTTGTATTTATAGACACAGAAATGCTATAATGTCCTCTTTAAAAAGGGGACAATTTGCCCGTGGCATTGTTTAAGAATGAAGTTTAACACACAAGTTTCTTAATTCTCCAGCATATTTTATGTGCAAGAGTGCAACAGTTTGCCAGGAATGCTGTCTCAAATAAAGGGATCAAGTGAGGGAGAAAAAAGTCAACTGCAGGTGCAGCCTGAGTAATGGACATCATGTAAATTATTATGGCATTTCACTTTTATTTATAATTAGCATTCCTGTATTTCCTAGTCCTCCTCCATAACCCAAAGATTGCCTTTTAAGTTATAAGGAAGAGAGGGATTAATGTGGAACAGCATATATGTGAAGGCTTACTTTAAACCTGCCTCTTCTCCATTGTATATATCATAAAATGACAAGATAATGGATTGTCAGGACTGCAGAACACACAACATTGCCCCGTGGAACTCCAGCACAAGCACAGAGTAATTTCCAGGTCAGGTATGCTCAGGAGTGGGTAATTTAAATTATCTATGAATTCTTTCAAGCTACTGAAAATTCATTACCTCCATATCTCCAATAATAAGGGAAAATGACATTTACTGCAGAATTTAAATATTTAGGGGAATGACTGAGTGATGACTTATGGTCATCAAATACAGTTTTGTAATTGAACAATGAAAGGAGAAAGAATTAGAAGCGCATCAAGAGGCTTCTGGGAAATAGGGAAAGTGAATTCTTCCTAAATCCTAAAATTTGGACTTAAATTGTTTGCGTGTGTCAATTTTTGAGCTCAGCAAGCTGATATTCATGATTTGGAAATTCCTTTCCATTATCACTTTTTGAGTAGAGGTTGACTACTAAGGAATAGCTTGAATAAATAGCATTAAATAAATGGTCAAGTAGGATTCCTCAGATGCAAAGGATTTCTCAGAATTTCTGAGTGTCATGATCATGTCTGTATAATACTGCAGACATTTTCCTTATTGAACAGGGACTTTCCCTGTGGGAGTGAAAAAGCCAAAGCCAGGAACACTGGCACCACAAAGAGAGATGGATAAGGCACAGCAAAAGCAGCAACCACGCTGGGAAGCTCTTTGTAGTGCAAAAAATTCAGTTTTGAACCACAGATGGTGGAAATCCAGATTCTTGGAGGATTCAGAAGCTCTTTGCAGGGGCATTGAAATGGGCAAATGAAGTGGCCTGGGGAATTGTGAGTTTCGTGCTCACAAGGAAACAATAATTGGCAATTCAAAGAGAGAAGAGAGTACAGTGAAAAAACTAGAAAGAGATGATGGATCATTGATCAGTTTGGTTGGATTTGGAACAACTATGGAGAGAGCAGTCATAGAACCGTGGAATTGTTAAGGTTGGAAAAGACTTTTCAGATCAGCAAGTGCAGCCATCAACCCAGCCCCACCCTGAGCTCACCCTGCAAGTACTGAGGGGCAAAAATCAGACCCCTGACATTTCCTTGTCTAAGAATAAACATTTCATTGCAATAGTTTAGTTCTAATGCGGGGTTTTTTTTCTCTCCCCTTTTCTCTTTTGTTTCCCATTTTCCTTCAAGGTGTTGCAGTGGCCAGGGCTTAGCACCCTCCTGTGTGGACTCAGTTGAGGAAGCCAGTTAGATTGGTTACCTGGTTATGCTGTGGAGTTATTTCCTTCCCTGATGGCACTGAATTAGATTGCTGGAGTACAACCTTTACAATCTGTCACTTCTCCAGATCTTTTAAGTGCCGTTGATATCATCCTAGAAATTTCAATCACTAGAGTAGGAATAGCTCTGGAAATTATTGATGTCTATAATAAGGTAATATGTCACGGCAACAATGTCATTTTTGTATGGATTCCAGCTGGTGTAGATATTAAAGGAAATGAAATGGGAGATAAAGCAGTCAAAAAAGCTTTGCAAAATAATTCAGAAGTCATTGAGAAAGAGAATTCGGTCAGTCAACAAACAAAAAGGCAAAGCCAAACAACTAATTCTGGCAGCTGAAGGTTAAAGAAGGATAAGGCAATTTACAACAGTAGAATATTCTACTTCCGTGCCCAGCTACCAAACCCCACAGAAATGGCAATAAACAGTGCCCAAGAACCAAATCTGTGAGCAGAATAATTACATCCAGGTGCTGCCATATCTTTTCTTAGCTGTCCCTACCAGAACATCCTCACCCAAAACTGCTCCAATGTAAACTCATCCCAACAGACAGAACATCACTCAGCAGAGTGCAGGATTTCACTCACCATTTAAGAAACATCTGACTTGTCCATGTGGACATGTTCTCTTGTTTGAATAATTTGTATTAAACCCAAATAAAAAAGATCCAAGAGGAATGAAAAATCAAGTTTTACCTTACAGCTTGCAATTATGGAGCTAAAACTATCTATTAAGTCATCCTTCCATACTTTTTCAGCTGAAGTATAAGTAAAATATTAATACCACATAGTTTAGAATATATGCTTTCTTCAATGATAGTATTTACCTGTCTAAAATAGTAAAAGTGGGATATTAAGCTCATCTAAAGGCATGTTGGATGCTTTTGCAGTAATAGCCAGAAAAATTGAACAGCCCTATCTAAAGACACACTCTCAAATCAATGCTCTGACAGTGAAACTCAGGGTGCACAGACACACACAGGAACCTAAATATAGGTAGAAAGTAGAGTTTTGGAAAAGACAGTTTGGAAAAGTCATGGTCAGAGCACATTCCTCTTTTCTGTTGAAGAAACAGCATATTTAAGACAAAGAGACAGTGTTTGGTGATAATATCAGCATCAAAAAGTTTGCTTTTATTTTTATGGTACGGAGAAAATTTGCTTTTATTTTTACAGTCAGGTCTTGGAAGCTGACACCTGCCCATGCCAATGCATCACTTTCAATGCCCTTATGCCAACACCAAAGACTTTCCATCATGGAAATCTTATTAAACATTTGATCATCAGCTCTGACCTCTTTTCCTGCCTCTACCATGACCACAATTTCCTATACACAACAGCAAGAAAGAGACTTAAGAACAAAAGTGGAAAAATCCTTCTGACTGATAAACCATGGAGATGGAGAGCTGGGTACTGTGTAAATCACCTTTTAAAAACAGATACATGTTTTAACAGCAGTTCAAACATCAAAAAGAAAATGTTAAAAAGTAAAAGGAAGGAAAAAGAGAAGTTGAAAATATTTTACCGCCCTCCAGTGGGGAAATGTGAGATGGACAAGAACTGACAGAGTTTTCATGGAGTAAATGTTTTATTTCTTCATGTCTCCTCAAATCTCCCAAAATATTGCAGATATTAGAAATTTAAATGCTCAAGAGAAGATAATACATGTATGCTTCAAAAACAGAACAAGTATATAAATGTATCAACCTCACTGACCTTCTGCAAATATTTCTGTCCCTCCCCCAGTCTAGGCAATGAATTCCTAGAATGGAGATATTTATATTCTTACAATTCTAATAACAGGATATTAAATTTTAGCATGCTCTTGAGAAATTTAACCAGTCTTAATGTGGGGTTTTAATTTTTTTTTTAATAAGTGAATAGATGGGAGGCTTAAAGACATCTTTTGATTTAACATGAAAGGCTGAAAACAATGAACTGTGATAATGTCAATTAACTGAATCAATACACCCAACATCAAAGCATCCCCATCACCCTCTCCAAGCACACCCATATTGTATTCTCATGCCAATGCTCAGCCAGAAGGGTCCAGGGAATGGTTTTTCTAAATGGTTAATAATCAAAATACAGCCTGATCTTAGGAAATACCTTCCATGAATTACTTTTGACACAATATCTTTTTGACAACCATTAACATTTTTTTATATTTCCCCTCCAACAATTAAAATTCATCCATTAGTAATTCTTCATTAGATCTAGGTCACTGCAAGGCAGCCATTCTCTTAATGAATTTACATCAAGTTGTTTTGGGTCTTGCCTGAAAACTAGAGATACCTTTCAATGCCTCCTCAAGGAGAAGCAAAATCAAACAGTACCCATCGTGCCTCCCCCAGAATCCCTAAATCCTGCAATTTTTCACTGCAGTGGTGGGTGCTGGGATGCTGTGGGACATGAGGCCCAGCAGGGCAGATCTCAAAGATGCCAGTGAGGTGTCCTGCAGGAACAGCAGCTCTGCTGGAAACTACCCTGACCCCAGAATGTTAATTCCTGCAGAGCATCTGAAGCACCATCAGATGAAGCCAGCGAGGGTTTCCAGAGGCTCAATAAACCAGCACAGACGGAATGGTCTCTTGGTGCTGCTGCAGCTTCTGCAGGGCCTGACACACCAAGTCAGCCTGGAACTGCCCTGGGCTGCCCAGAAACAGAGAAAACACAAATATCTGAGACTGTCTTGCATAAAACCTGTCAGCTCTGCTGTTTATTAATTCCTCACTCAGCTGTGCAAAAACATCTATAATATCACTTTCAACCCTGGCTGTGAAATGGTCAGGAAAACAAGTGTTCACTTTTCCGGGGATGAGCACTCTTCCTTCCCTCGGAGTGCTCCAGTGCCCCTGCTCCAGGGGAAATTCCACTACTTCTCTCCTTCTGTTGAGACATATGACTGCAAACATGCTCTTCTCACAAGCACATAAATGTTTCCTCTCAATCACAGCAAACTATGTCTGTCAGCTGCTCATTTCCTCGCAGTACTTCATTGTATGTTTTGTACTGAATTGTATTTTCTGTGATTAAATTTTCTTGCCTTATTTGAAACGGAAAAAAAAAAAAACAAATCCACAAACCCAAAACAAAACAACCGAACAAAACTAAAACACTGAAAAAGCCAAGGAAAAGCACTGAGGTGTTTTATTACTATGGTATATGATTTCTGTGAGGAGCTACATTTTACAAATTGCTGAATATCTGTGCTGAGGAGCTCAGCAGCTCTCAGGACGTACCTGTGAATAACTGACAAAATCAGTTCTGAGCCTAAACTCCTCTTCTGAAGCTCTCTGAACTTGGGCAGTCTGGGGAAAAAAAAGGAAAATTTCTCATTTTTCTCCTTTGTTATGCTCTGCTGTTCCTCCAACAGCTCTTACACTTCTGTGACAATAAACATTAACTGTGGAGCAGCAAATGCAAAAGTTCCTTTATCAAATCCTATAACTGCAATCCAGTAATATCACACACAATATCCTTGTGCCAGCAAAACACTTTGATTTCAGATACTTCTTTCACAACTCCAGCTCCCTGTACAAAGCAGCTACCAAATGAGAGACCACATTAGGCTTTGGACCTCAGAAGTAGTTGATCCTCAGCAATTTCATTCCTATTATAATTTATACAAAAATGCAGCTTTGAATCTGTACAAACAACTTTTCTGCCACATTTTTTGCCTGCTCAATCATTTTGTCCTTGTGGAAATGACAGCTATCAGTTTCACCTGGGTAGTCTAAATGTGCTTGAAGAAAACAAAATGTCACTGCTTTCAATTACAAGGGCAGCAGATAAATGCCAACTCATTACAGAGTACTTAAAGCTCAAGTCTAAACTTACTATGAATTACTTTCTAAATCTAAATGCCAATATTATACTTAGGTGTATTGATTCAGACATATAAACCTATTTAACTCTCTGGGTCAGAGTTTGTTTATCTTTTGTCAGGAACAGATTACCAAGGCAAGGAGAACAGTGCTGGCTTTGGATAATGGAAGGAGTTTGCCTTGAGTGCCCAGCTTCATTAGGAGGTGACAAAAGCCTGGGATTGCAATGCATGTGGCATTTCAATGCATGGCCCAGGCTATTTTTATATTTTACATAATGCTCAAGTCTGAAATTGGATGCTGAAACTCTGATTGAAAGCAGCACTATGGCATACACAAACAGTGGAGGGACTTAAGAACACGCTTGAAGCTAAACAAGTTCTTAATTGTATTGAGGCTTCAGAGAGCCCCCTTGAAATTCAGTTAATTGGGCAAGAACCATTGCATCAAAGGCCAACCCACACAATGGAGTTTGTTAGTCACTCTGGGCCATTCCTTATGGAATTACCTGCCTGGCATATTCTGAGATCATGAGCCTCTAAAAACACATTTTTGTATCCCCATCCCTCAGATGCCTTTGCTACCTGACCTTGGGTACGCAAGTGACAAAATTAATATAACAATTCCCTGGAAGATTTCAGAGCTTTTCTCAGGACTCTGGGAAAACTCTCCTGAAGGCCCACAGAAAAAACTCACTCCTAAACCCCAAATTTTAACTCAAAACAAAGCCTTAGCAGCAGGATGAGAGAATAAACTTGAGGAATTTTCTTTTCCTTGTTAATTCAGTGGTACAGGATGGTGGAAATGTCTGTGGGCTCCTTCAGGAGACCCTCACAGGCAGTGAGGCCACAGCAGGGCCTGAACGCCCTGAGGTGGAGGAGGCACAACCAAAAATGCTCTGAGCTGATCCCATTTCTGCTCTGAGATGAACGTGAGGATTTACAGGCAATCTAACACATAACTGCAATTAGGCTCTAAACAAAGACAGGGACATTACTTCACCCAGATAAATATTTTTATCGTTAGCTTCTTCTTCCAGTAGAGATAAAAAAAAGAAAGTCACATCCCTCACCCCCCCCCCCCCCCCCCCGCCAAAAAACTTGAAGGTTATTATTCTCATAATTTTCTTCAAATACAGTTATGATGTATTTTATTTACCATTAAAATACCATTAGGAAAAAAAACCCAATATTTTTCTTGCAAATTTATAAAACTAATTTCTAAAATCATATGAAGAAAGCTGTGCTCACCATGAAATATTTTCTTATTTTCATTAGAAAAATACTTTATGTTACTAACGGTGCACTTACATTTCAAATGTAACAACTCCAACCCCTCCTAACCTGTGCAAAGGAATTTTGGAAGGAGCCAGCAGAGGGACCCCTTCAGTTAAAAATTAAAAATAATTCAAAACCCAACCCCTGAATCCAAACCCACCAGGGTTTTATTTAGGCACAGGCCCAGATAGTGTCTAAAGTACCAAGAGCACAAAAAGCAGCAAATTTCTCATGTAATACAGCGAGGTTTCAGACAAAATAACAAATTCTCTTTCTGTGTTTGCACATTTCCAGTAAAACCTGTGGTATCTTAAGATTACCATTCAATTATATAATACTGAGGATGACTGGAACCTGTTTGCTAAATAAAATAAAATAAAATAAAATAAAATAAATAAATAATAAAATAATAAATAAATAAATAAAATAAAATAAAATAAAATAAAATAAACCTGCTTGCTAAATAAAGTGTCAGGATCAGAGCTAAGGAAATGATCTGGTTGCATTTTATGCTGTTCCCTGAGACTAAATAGAAAACAAGGCTGTGGCAGGAGCAGAAATTATCTCCCAAACTGTCCCTTCCTTCTTTCAACCACCACTTCCTCAGGATTAAACAGGATGTCCATGGGAATGTGACCACACAAGAACAATCCCAAGCTGCAGAGAGTGTCTGACTGCAGAAGGGATCCTGCAGCTGCAGCCTGCTGGTGAGAGGTGCTGCAATACACACATTCAGAATGTGTGGTTCTGCTCAAACAGAACCAACTGCATCTTTAATTTGAGGGGAAATTTGATCAGGGATTGTGTCTTTTGCAATTGTTGCCATGGTAGCTTAGAGAGACATGCTGTTGTAGAAACAATTAATTTTTCACATTGCAGCAATTTTAGAACTTTCTGCTTTTTATTCTTTGATTCTGGGAATCCCAGAATATTATTTCTAGTCCAAAGTGGCAGCACTTTTATAACCAAACCTTGTTCACTCTGCAATGTGACAGCCCCCACACTTCTAGAGCATTTATTCTTAAAAAAATTGTAAGCTATGGAATTCTGGGGATGAAAATTCAGAAAAGAGCTTCCCAATGCTTACAATGTTCTAAAAAACTAATTCCATGTAAAAGGCAACATGGGCCAGCTCTGCCTCACATTGAGAATGAAATGTAAATCAGGTTCCAGCCACTACAGATTTAACCTTGCTTTGTCCCTTAAATACAAAACTCAGTAAGGTTTGGAGATCCAAAAGACCTTTGAGGAAAAGTATCTCTTTTTAAAAAATTACTATTAATGTTTCATAAATTATATTATTTACAGAGAGAAATGTAACCTGGAATCTGTAAACCCCTCCCTCTACAGATGTGCCTCTTTCACAGATGATAGACAAAATTTACAGCCCAGTAAGTCACTCTGATTGCACAGAAAACTGATGGCAGGGGTACCTTTGAACCTATTTATTAATTGTGATACAAAAATATTCATTTTTGTCACTATAAGAGTAATATCATAACAATAGAAAGACACAAGGAAGCCATTTCCTGCATACAACACAACACTTTCACCCTGTCCTTTGTCTAAAAATTCATCTCCTTCCTCTTCAGGTTGTTTTGAAACTTCAATTCTTCCCTCCCTGCAATTCTCTCCCATTCCCTTATGTCATCTTAATAACTCAAGTCCTCCTTCAGACATTATTGCACTTGCATGGCCATGCAGAACAAAGTGATTGCCAGCAGAAAGGGATTCTATATTTTTTCAAATTTTCATCATTTTTGATGGACATGTAAAAATTTACCTATGGTTAAAAAAAAACACTTGGGGAAATAAGTTTTTGATTATCTATGCCAAGGTGATGGAGAAATTTATAAATGTATCAGAATAGCAACATGGGAAATAACAGGAAACAATTTGCAGAGAATTATTACATGACAGGACCGTTCTGATAATTTGCCAAGATAAAATTTTCATTTAGTGTTTCAACAAAAGAGACAACATAAGCGTTAAAATATATCCTGTTCTCTATTCACTAATTATCTTGAGCCCTCTTTTCCACATCCCTGATACCTTTTGGGTTCTCCTGCTCCCAAGAACTGCTAAAAGGGAATGAAATCCTATTGTACTTGCCAAAGCACATACAGGAATTCTTTCCCCCATGGTAAGGATCCTACTGAGGACAGATGGCAGATGCTAATTCCCACCCAGCTGACACACTGAGGGTTTTTGATCACCACGTAGGCAAAGAATACAATAACTTGTGAGTTACTTTGAAAAACTCAGTAGATAACCAGAATTTGCTGGGCACAAAGCATATGGTCAGCAAAACTTGAAAGAAATCAGCAGGTTTGGGATTATTGTATCTGACTTCTCAAATCTGCCTATTTGAGCATTTCTACAAAGGTTTCTTACATCATACATTTATAAAAATATGCAAGAAATTGAGAATTCGAGGATCTCTGAACAGTATCTATATATATATATCACTGTCTATGGAAACTAGATATATAAAATGATATATTTTAGAATCTCCACCCTCATTTCCAATTCTTGAAGTTTTACAGTGCTTTCATAGTAAAAGCAGATAAATTCCTGCCATTTTGGGATCACAGAAACTCCTCACTAGTAATTTAAATGTGTGTGACATTTCTGGAGTGCACAGTTAAAGAGAAAGGGAGGAAAATATAAATTCAGAACTAAAGGTCCCTAAAAATCCCTCCTGTTTTTTAAAGATTAAGGTCTGAGTGCAGTTCAATGCATGGTTGTGTTTGAAGAGCACATCAAACCCCAGTGTTCCTGTAGCACAGGGGTAACAAATTCAATTCCAAATGTATTTAAATATGGATTTTCTCCCTCTATATTTATCTCTAATTAAAGGCTGCCCCTGCCATACAGCCTTTACAGCAGAACTCTATTTTCTGTCTCTCAGCAGCAGGTGGCTTCCTTCCTCCTGTGTTAAAATTCAACAGCTTAGTCCTACAGCACACCACAGATTTAAACAAATGGCCATTCTGAATGAACGAAATTTACTTTACCAAGCAAATTAAATAAATTAATAAATTATTATTAATAGGGGAAAATAGAACAGAGAAAATATGAAATATCTCAGTTTTTTTTCTTAGAGAAGTCAGTTGTAATGCATTGGATCATTACAATAAAAAACCCCAAAGGTAGGAAATCTCTAAAATAAAGAACTCTACTGTTCTTTTTTTCATATTGTCAATCCTTACTTATTTAAAGTTTGTGCAGTATTATCTAAACTACACTACTCTGAATCCAATGGCAAACCAATTTTTAAAAGCTCAGCTGGGGAGATGAACTTGCCATAAATTATTTTCAAAGGTATTGCTTGGCTTTTTTAAAATTTATTTCAATGGCATTTATTTTTTCCCCAAAGCAATGTCAACTACTGCCTTACATAACTTTTATTTAATTGAAAATCAATAAAACGATACTCATATAACCTTGGCATTCAAAAATGACATTTCTCCTTTGTTTTTACAGCACACACAGCAAACAAAAATCAATGCTTTATCTCTCCACACTTGGCTAAAAAGGATAATAAAGCAGCAGGCTCACAGTGCTGTATGATATTGATCGTGGAGTCTCTCAAGATAAATTACTGAGATTTAAAAATTATTCTTGGTAAGCCAGCACTACATATTTTTTCATCAGTTTTCACAAGACTTTGAGGGAACACGGGCATCAGTACATGAGCTAAAATACATTACACTGGGGGTAATTCTTTGTAAAACCCTTCAGTGGAAAATGCACTCAAGGAGCACATTTAAAAGTGAATATGTTTCATATTTTTTTCTGTAGGGAAAAATGGTTCAAGTTGTATAACCAAGTTCATTGAGACACTCCAATACTTGTGCAATACAAGGAGAAATACAAATTTCTGTATTGAACAGATTTGCAATTGCTTGCAATTTTTAACAAAAGGGAAATTTAGGACAAGAAAAAAGTTACTTTGCAGGCATTACTTCATTTTTAGAAGAAAACCCAGCTTTTCAATATAGGCTTTTTGAGTGAATATTATAGTGCAGGTCAGATCTACCTTAGGATTATTTATAAATTTTTAGCATTATTTATAAATTTATAAACTTATTTATAAAGTATGTTTTGAAGAGAAATTAAAGATATTTTTTTCTGTGCCATCTTAAAGGGCAACCTTTTATATGCCATCTTGAAAGGATTGCTTTAAGAGATTTTTAAATTTTAAGTTAATTGCAACACAAATGTAGCTTAGCAACTTTATTTTCACAGTAAAACTCTGATAAATCATTAGCTGCCATTTAAATGTGTACAAAAATACCTGAATCTTAACTGTTATAACTGAAAAGTTATTCAAACCTTTGATTCAGAGGAAAATGGAAAACACAAAAAAATTTTAGCAGTCTGGAAGGGGTAGATTGTTGAATATTATTCTGTAAAATAAATGAAAGCTGCTATCAAAGAGTCTCACTATAATTCATCTTGGTGTGTTCTCTGCTCTGCTACGATTCTAATCACCTACCAACAGCAGGGCATAAAATACACAATATTGTACCTTTATCTTGCTCCTCCAAGGACATCTTTAGCTCACAAAAGCCCCTCAAAGTCTAGCTCTAACTCTCCAGAATTGTTACTTTGCTTTGCAATTATCCTGCAGGAAACATTTCTATAATTTCAATGATAGTTGCGATTTCTGGGGAGATTTTCCGGCGCGATTTTTGAGATAACGATATTTAGAGACTGGGGAATGCCCTGCAATCCCGAGTTCCACGCCGTGGCACTGGGCAGGGACAACGTGGACCTTGTCCAGCAGCAGAAGGTGGAGGAGGCCTCAGGAAATGGTGCCTGGCAAAGGCGTTGTTTAATGTGGATGCTGAGGGAAGTTCAGCGGAAAACATTTATCAGAAACTTCCGTCCAGAGAGGAGATATGTTGCAGGGGAAAATGCAAATATTACTCAGCAGGCCAAGGGCAAAGGAAAGAGGAAATGGGCTAGAGAGTTCTCTGAAATAAGCTGTCACTGAAATGTGAGAAAACAGCCCCGTGTGCTGCCTGTCCTGTTGTTTTAAAGCCTTCCACAAGCCAGGAGCCTTTTGCAGCATTGTGCCATTATCTGAAAGTTGGCTACTTCCAATTCGCGCTTCTTCAAGGTAGGATAAAATGCTTCATTTGGGTCTTATCTTGACACATCATTTGCATGTTTATTATTTGAGCCTTTGGAGTAACTCATAGGAAAGTCATGAGCTTATCACGGAAACAATACATCTCAGAAATGCTGTAACCGTTGGCTTGGGGCTTGTACAGCCTGCACAGAAATGCCAACCATTCAGCCAAAATCTTTTGGGAATGTCAGAGGGACAGAGCACAGCTCTGGGAGGGTGCCACCTCTGAGTCTGCCAGGGCTGGGACAAGAGGTGGAGCAGTGCTTTTGGGAGCAGTGAGGAAACTTCAAATACAACTAGGAAGGGATAGAAAAAGAGATGGTGATCTGAACTCTGTGTTTTTAACCTTGAATTGCTCAACTCTGCAGGCACTAAATCTCAAGTATGCCTTCCTTACTGGTAATAAAGGTGCTTCTATCAGTGAAGAAAAAAATTGATGCTTATTAAAGTTTGATTTTTGATGGTTTTATGATAACAATGTTGCTCAAATGAACAGAACAGTAAGTCCTTACACGAAGGGATATACTAAGAATCCTTCCTTCAGCCACATCTTATGTTCTCCCCATTGACTAAAAAAACTCCAAACAACTTTCTCAAAGGTAAAAAAAATAATGTTAGAAATCATAACAGCTGCAATTAGTGTTGCATTATCTTTTGAATTCCAGTATCCTTGAGTTCCTATTAAACAAAATATTACTGAAGTTGTAACAATTCCCTAGGTTTGACAGAAGCTTTCCATGCTTCTCTGAAAACACAGCAGGAAAGAGAGAGAAGTGCATTATATGGAATATTCACACTAATTCCAGATACCAATAATATGAAACAATGCTCTCTAGGTGCTTCAGCAGAGAAGAGAGGCCCCTCCAGAGGGTGATTTAGGACAAGCAAATTAGATTCTCTGTTGTGAACGGCACTCAGAAGGCTCGTGAAGCCAGGCAAAGTGAATTTGTCCTACAATGGATGGTATCAAGAGCATAAAAAAAAAAAAAAAAAAAAAAAAAAAAAAGCAAGCAAGCCAGGAAGAAGAAGTACAGGAGGAAAATAATCAGCACGACTGCAATCTTGCACTCAACTGGGTGCTTGTCTTTGTCTGTCTGCTCTCCTGTCTCCATTGTTCCATATCCTTATCCTCATACTACTTTCTGTTTTAAACTACACTACCATGTGTTCCTCACCACTTCCTTAATTTATAATGTAGATAAATAAATGACTTCATCCACAAGGATTCCACTAGATAGTGTGCTCACACGCCTCAGGGCTCACCACATCTCTGAAGTAGGCTTTAGTTTATTGTAAATGAGCAGAGGAAGTGGATCTTACAAAGCATCTCCTCAGCAAGGAAAAAACCAGGTTAAAGGTATCGCATTCATAAAGCTTGATAACAACAAGATTGATAAAATGACCATGGCTGATGCAGAGAAATTTGACAGTAAAATAGTGAGAGGCAACAGAATTGAAAAGCAGGGCACAAATGCAGAAGGAATTTCAATTTAGACTGGCTGAAAAAGGACAAAGGAATGACACAGATAAGGGGGGAGATGAGATCAGAAACCATTAAAGATATTCTCGGTGATAAAGACATTCTTGGCTTTGTTTCTGTTTCTGTAATTGATTGTGCTTCCCTCTGCAACACTGGGGGGACTGGGAGGAGTTCCAGTTGTGTGTGGCTGGAGCTCTGGGCACGCAGAGATGCTGCTAGGAGCAGATGCTCCGTGCTGGGCTGGGCACTCCTGGCTCTGGGAGCTCATCCTGAGGCACCTCAGGAGCAGGGCTGAGAGCCCCACTGCACACCCTGGGGCTGCCCAAGCCCTGCCCTGGCTGCTTTTCCAGCTCCTTTGGAAGGAAAGCTGAGAGCACAATGCAGCAGGACACCCCACAGCTGCCTCTGGGGTGGGAGCAGGATGCAGACACAAGACTGGAGAGCAGACACTGCCTCAAGGGCTGCTCTGAAACTCAGATTCAGCCGGTGAAGCCAACACAGCACAGCTCTGTTGTGAATGGAAAGGATGCTGAGGCAATTTTCATGCTGTGCTTTGTATTTTTACTGGATAAGTCAAGTGGCTTGGCAGCAAAGAAGGAGTTAAAGCATGGAGAAGCTGAATACATGAAGAAAATAATCCAATTACTTCCGAGATTCATGACTTTTCTATATAATTAGATAGTTCTACCCCTCTTTAAAGCACTGGGTACACTAAAGCTCTGTAGGTAGTGATGACAGCTGACTGTACATACGCCTGCATGAAGTGAGAGATCAGATCCAGAGAGATTTCTTTAGGAGAGTTCATTCCAAAAACCTCCACCAGCTTGCTGGCAGCACCAATAAAAAGCACAGCTCTTGCCTGATTTGCTTATGCAGTAGGGCTGATGCCCATCGGAGCACATTTGGAGAATAAGTGTGGGAATATCACAGGGAGGAGGAAGTTTGCAATCCTCTTGCTCTTCCTGTAAATATTTCATGGATATCTAGAAGATTTCGATTCAGTTGTACACCAACCTGTCTGGTTATTTTAAATTTTTTTAAGCAGTTAATGATTTCTGCTGTTAAGTGTTGGTCGACATATTGTGCCACCTACTGAAAACAGCCAATACATTTATTGCTTTTTAAACCTAGAATCAAGAGATTTAACTATTTTTGTTAAAATCTGAACAATTTCACACTGCAACAAGAACATATTGCCTTCACTCTGTCAAAAACTCACCAAAGAAAAAACACCCCTCAGAAAAGTGCACAGAGCAAGATAATGCATCATTTTAAGTATGATTTTTACAAACCGTGTCTAATAAGTGCTCTGTACTCACAGGAGCATACTCTGGGGTAGGAAAACTAGAACTAATACCTTTTGAGGAATTGACCATTTTCCATTTGGAAACTGCTTGTTAGCTCAGCTACAGCCATGCAAAACAAGGTTCCTTAACTCTCTGTCTCTTCTGAAGAGACACAATTGATTTCAGGCTATATGGGGTCAAAAATACTCTGTGTAAATACAGAAGATGAAAATAGGCAGTGATGCCAGGATATGTGAAACAGCTGAATGCACAGATGCCCATTTTAGAGAACAAACACCAACTTACTGTGGGCTACAGAAAAGGTGAGTCACTATCTAATACATACATATGTGAGAATATATAGATATTATGAAATTATTATAAATTTATTATTTATTTTAAAAAGTTTTCATTACCCACTTGGCCACAGAACATACCTGGATAAAATAATCCTTATGGCCACTACATGTTCAGCAGCAGTACGCAAAAGGTTGATGCAATGAGTCTTCAAGTCAACCAGATAAGGCAGGATCTAATTACTTGACTACAACATCAAAAATAAAACTGCATAATGTGAAGTGTGCAACACTTGAATGTTTTGCTCAGAAAAGGAACAGGGCTGTCTGCTTCTGTTTCACTTAAGAAAATGTGAAGACTTTACATAAACCCTTGTTTACTACATGTGGGATAATTAGCTTGTCAAATATTAAGACAGTGTCAGTTCTGTTCCATTAGCTAGCTGAAGATACTATAAATTACATGGAAAATGTCCAAGGAATAATAATATCAAGGAACACCATCCCCTGGAGGAGTTTGGTGATGGTTTTCTTCCTCTCCCTCACTCTATATCCTCTGCAGAGAATTTTTAGACAGAAAGGTCCCCAAATTTAGCCCACAGACTGGAGTGTAAATACCCAGAAGGGGAGATCAGCTCCCTCAAAGTCTGTGTGTCATATTCTATTTACAACCCGACCCAAGTGTCTGATGGTTGGGATGACACGGGCAAGGTCAGTGGGATGGAGGAGCCGAATCCCTGTCCCTGCCCTCCCACAGCACATGGACACACCTCTGCCCCAGCAGCGCAGCCTGGCCAGAGCTGTCGCTGTTCCCTGCATGCAAATGCAGCTCAGCACCTTCTCCCAAACGCTCTGGAGTGCTCACCACAAATAACTGCACTAAAAATAACCTGCAAAAATATGCACCAGGAAAAAAGGCAGCATCTCAAGGCAGCCGTCTGCTTGGTTCTGCTGGAACTCTACTGAGAAATCTCAGAGTGAGAAATGACAGAGCTGGCTTACCCTCTGAAATGAGCAGTGGGATGGTTTTACTCTCTAACTCCATTTAAAGTTGGCTGGATCAATACAAGTAAAACCAGTAAATAAAGCATGATTAAAGGTTACAGCACTTTTAAGGCTCTTGGTAAATTTTACTGTTAAGCAATACCAATATTTATAAACAGGTAGATTCAAAAGTCACTGAGAAAGGGATAAACTCCATTAACCTCAACAATTCTGTGGGGCCTTTTTCTTGGGGGAAACCTGGATTGTCACAGTCTATTTCATGAATCTTTGCAATGACATGTGTAACAATTTAGAATCATGGAATAATTCAGGCTGGGGATATCCTCTGAAGGTCCCAGCCCATCTAGCCCAACCTTCCTGTCAGAGGCAGGGTGAACTATGAAATGATAGGTTAAATTTTAATAAAATCAGATATACAAAGACTTACACAATAAGAGCAGAAATGTGATATTCCAGTAAATACTTCCATATCAGATCTTCAATTAGGAATATTTAATAATCATTGACACACATTTACCAATATTAGGGAAAAGAATGCTTCCTACAAAAAGACAGCAGTATTTTTTTTTCCATCTATTCATATTTTCTCAAGCAGAAGAATTGGGAACCAATAGTCTACCTGATTTGCAGTCCTCTGGAGGAAGCAATGTGGGATCACATGAGGAATGGAGAATTGTGTCTGCTCATGACTGACCCAGACACATCCACAGAGTCTGGTCTGGCAATAGTGGAGAAAACAGCTTGAAAATGTCACACTGGGTGTGAGCTGAAAAGACTGATAGAAGGAAATGTTCTCCCTGTTCCTTGAACCTCAGGCCGTGTATTTTGGGGAGCAAAGCAGTTTGTGACTGCCACAGATCCCCTGGCCCAGGAGGATTTGGTGTGGCTTTGCTCTCTGACAGGGTGAGGTACAAAGGAATGCCAATGCCTCCCAAACCCAGCAAAACCCAAAGAGAAAAGCAAATTGCAGTGCAGATAATATTTCAGCTTTTGGTTTAAGGGATTTAAGGATCTTAACTTTATAAAAATGTTTTTTAAAAAATCAAATACTAAAAAACTGTAATTACAATTCCAATACTCTCAGTTCCAGCTTTTGCTTTTTTATCCTGTGCCTACTCTTCATGCTGTCAACGCTTGTCTGGTTCATTTTGGTGTCTGAGAACTCTCAGAATTACAAAATAAATGTACTGTATCAAAAAGCTTGAGACATGAAGAGTTGTACAACAGCTTGTATTGTACTACATCATAATGGGAAAGAATTTGTGACACCATTATCAGCTTGTGAGAGCTGATATCACATACAGGGAGTCTCTGGAGATACCAGGAGGGGATTGAAGCTGATCCTGCAATCCAGCAAGAAAACTGTGTGCTCAGGTCAGAAAGCATTGATAGGCAGAAGTAATGGTGTAGAGCAGAGCAGATAACCCCCAGTAAATAAATAATCTGTGGTGGCTGTAAGAACTTTTGCACCTGTGAGGAGAAACATCTGAAATATTATTAGGTCCTGATTTCCATTCTTGTTTTGGAAGGCATCATGAAAAAGTATCTTTTAAAAAAATTAGAAGTTTTTCCGTATGTCACTTTCGAATGTTGACTTGATCCATCTGTCAATAAGTCAAATGAAAAAAAGTGAAAAAATTCTTTTAGTTTCTGTCCATGACTGTTCAGTGGGGCTTGGGTTAAACATGTTCCATTGCCTTGTGGGGTGAAAATCATAAGGATGCATCTATTTATTTCTTTTTTCCTAACTGCTTAAACATTTTCATTTTCTCTCAAGTCCCACTACCTGCTCTTCATTCAGACTTTATACAAACTCTTTCCCCTCCACTGGCTCAGAGCCTTGGCATCCCAAATCCCTCAGGGCACCCCTTCCCCAAGGCCGTGCTGCTGTCACACCTTTCACTTTCCAGCCTTTCTCTGCTTTCCTCATTGTCTCCATCAGCCCTGCAAAACCCTTCCTCCTTTCTGGCTGCTCCTCAGTGGAGACAAGCAGCTGGCAGAGGAGTGGAGCCAGGACAGAAATTCCACATTTTCTGCATCACTGACACTTTTACAGACTCTTGACCACAGTAAACTTTTGGTGTGGCTGAAGTACATGTGGAGAGATTGGCAATGAGCTGTGAACGGGGACAGTCTTGGGAGGAAGAACCACTCCAAAGTTGAACAGAGGTAGAAAAGACATAAGAAGTAATTCTTACATAACCCTAGAATATGTCTGGAGGCTTTTTGTGAAACATGGTTTCAGTACTTTTTCAGAAATTCTGTTTCTTTGCTGACAGCAATATTTTTATCATTTGCAGCACAGCTTTTATTTTTCATCTTTTACTCAGTTATTCTGAGTTAGTTATTATGAGTTATTCTAAGTTATTCATATTTGGATGTTTATTCATCTTGTATGGATTAGAGCCTTTCACTAAGTGCTAATTAAGAATTTGAATATATCACTTAGTTTCCTAAGCAGATATCCAGTACAAAACCTCTACTAAAGAAAGGAAAATCTGCCTGGTTTTAAAGAATAGCAGATCAAAGCTGCCTGAGAAAAGGAATGGTGTCTTGTAAGAGAACTGGGATTGCTTTCCAAAGGCTAGTCTTAATCCTTTCATATAATATTCATACATGGAAGTAAACTCAGGTCATGCTTCAAATAACTTATTTCAGAAATTAAGTTCTGAAGCCTAACTTGAATATTTGTCTAAAAATAGTAAACACGTGACCTCAAAAAGCTTAAAGCTGAGTTCCTGTAAATCCTAATGCATTTTGGAGTATTATTTGAGAAGGTCAGAAAAAAAGGCCATGGAAATGAATTCAGTGTTGCTGATATAGTTTGATGACAGATATTTTTTAATACACCAACTTCAAATAATTTGTGAACGTGACTTTAATGTACCAGAAAAGCTGTGCACAAGTTGAGATCTCTAACTACACAAAGGAGAGGAGCTCATTTATTTGGTGACAAATATCTTCAAGATTTTCACATAATGACAGAACAGAAACTGAACAGAACTGGTAAAACTGGAAAATGTAGGAAACAAAACTACTGTGTCTCCATTTCCATTTCTAGTGACATGAAATCTCCTCCTAGACAAGGGATAGAATTCATAAGACATGCCATGATGTCACCTACTAAAGCCACTAAATGCTTTAACAGCAAGTTAGGAACAATTATCCCGGGATCCTGGATACTTATTCCCATCCTAAAACTGTTTTGTTAAGCCATTAGCTCAAGGCTTTCAAAATCAGACAAAAGTTAAGCAATTGAAAAATGATAAAAATATGACTGAGTTTTCTTATTCACCAAAAGACAGAAGTAGAAGAAATAGATTTTATATGAAATTTACTTCCTTTTTATAGTTTAGTGTTTGGAAACATCTTCGTAAAGAAGATTTAAGTCCTGTATTGCTTAAATAGACACTGAAAATTATTTTGCTGGTATCCCTTATGGAATTGCTGAAAGAGAATTAACTTCCAAGAGGAATCAAACAGTTGGAAGAAATAAGAAGTCAGTCATTTAAGGAACTATTTTCTCTCCATCTAAACATCTCAGTGGTGCTTCTTTCAAATCTATTTTGTTTGAAGAAGTATTTCCTAGATAAGAAAGAATTACTTGTCTTTCATCTGCTTGGTTCATCTGCTCCTCCAGTTAATTTCTCCTTCAGCATTTTAATTGACTCCCAGTACTGTTCCTACTGAGGGAAGCACTAAGTCACAATAGATTTTTTATAACTGAAAATAAATTTTAAGAGGTACCAGTGGGTTTGTTATTAGTATTGTGTTAAAACAGGAAAAGGCCTAGCTTATGTTTAAAGGGTTTAGAAAACTGATTGTTTAGAAACAAAAAATCTGATGTCTTTGTGGCACACAAGGCAGACCCAGGACATGGCAGCACATTTGTGAAACCATTACTGGGTGTCCCATGGTCCCCCTCACCCCGTTCCTGCCCTGCTCAGGGTTCATTACCACAGAATGCCACAGAATGTGACCCTCAGTTCTGCTGAGCCCACAGCCCATCGTGAGCACAGCAGGCTCTGAGAGCAGCTCCTGGCTGGGAGAACAAACCCAGCCCTTCAGCTGCAAACACAGCCCAGCTGCGCCCTCACCTTGGCAAGGGATGGGAGGCATCAATACAACACCAGCCTCAACCTCATCTGCCCCTTGGGGACCTTGTTCCCCAAAACATGCTCCTGCCTGTGTGGAGCTGGCAGGGCTCTGTGCCTCCCCAGCCTGGGCTGCTTTGGAAGCCAAAGAGATGCATGTCCCTGTGCAGCAGCTCCTGTTTCTTTGTGCTTCTCACACTCATTGTTACCCAAAACTGCCCAGTGTAGTCTTCTCCCTAAAGGCTCCACCACAGATTCCTGACAGCTTGCTTGGGAGAATTTTCTCCTTCCTTCTTCATAAAGTTATTCCTGAACTGATGGCACTGATATCTAATATAGACGCTTGAGACAAAATTTCACTGGGCAGAATTTGCACCAGAATTTTATATAACAAACCTCAGCACTGTGCTGGAACAAAGTCCAAACCTGGCAAACATCTTCTCTACAAGCTATTGTGCACCATTCACCTTTGATCTTGGAATAGTTCCCTCACTATTGCAAATTTGATGGGCTAAATAAAGGCCAGCCCGTATGCTCACGAGATAAATGCCCACAGAGAGCCCCAGTGTTGGAATAAAAACTATTTATCAGAGAGCAAAAACCTGTTCCTGGACCATGGTTTTGTCACCTCTCCATCTTGGTATGAAAAAATCCAAAAGCTTTGTGTCTGGTGAATGGGAAATGGCATGACAAGCACAGTAATGAGTCCTGTGAGCACAGGGCTGCTGGAAGCAAGAATGGGAATTGCTTCTGACTGGAAATTTTAAGTATTTCTTGAACAAAGTCCATGCAAAAATCTTCCATTTGAAAATACCAGTCCTGCAAGCCACAAGCTACAAACCCTATTCCCTTCTAAAAAATCTAATGACAACAGTAACCACAATTATCATCCTGCAATCGGCTGAAATTGGATCTCTTTACACCACAGAACAGATAAATGGCTTGCAACAGCAGCATTATTTCTAACCCCCCTTCCTAATTTACATAAAGAAATTAATATTCTGAAAGAACAGTCTCTGGTGTATTGGTGGAAATATAATTAACAAAATCAAGACAGTATTTACATGAGTATTTGTTTTGATAAACAACAAAATGTGCTGAAGACAATTTTTGGGAATGAATTGGTATTTTTTTTTTCTTTTTTTTTTTTTTTTTATGGATGGAACAAGTTGGCCTAAAAGCTTGATTTTCTTTCAGGATTTTAATTACAGCCATAGCAACAAATGCTTGCAAATTCTGACAATAGCTTTCGAGCATTTTTTTCTTAATCACTCTTCCCTGACTGTGGGGAATATATTTCTAAAAGTATTTATTGCTTAAGCACCAATTCACCCTAGAGTACAGGACATCTGTCAGGAAGATCAATAAAATCCCAGCCCTAAGGGGTTTGATCAAGGCTGACTAGCATATAAACCACAGATGATGCTCAGAAACTAAGCTAAAAACTAAATTTAGCTTCAAAAACTCTCAGGGTAAGATACTGCCCCTAAAATTCTGTCTGCTTTTAGCTCTGTGGGGGACCAATGGGTTTCTATTCCTGAAAAGCAACAAAAGGCTCTCGTTTTCTCAGACAAACCCACGTAAATGTGTCACAGCCGTGACTCTTTTGGAGTCCTTGAAAGGCCTTTCTTTTGTCACCATCTATAATGATAATAATTTTCATTGCTGTTTGTTCTATATTAAAAACTGCTGAAGTTTAACAGTCTCTACTTAAAGTACATTCATAATTAATTTTCTACCACTGGATACATTTTAACTGTGCTTACAGCACTAATCTTTGAACTCAGCTGAAAGGCAAAAAACCCCAAAAACCAGGAATTCTTCCATTAGTACTCCAAGCTATTCCATTTGCCATCCTTCTATACCTTTAGGGTTTGTTGGCTGGAATGATGTCAATATAACTAGAAAATGAAATACAAAGGCTATTTCTGGAGTCAGGGAGGGAATGATTTAAAGAAATAAAGAAATCTGTGATATTTCTTTTGCTGTGTTTTGTGGGTTTTTAAAAGTTACATATGACTCATTTCTTGCTTTAATATATATTATTAAGGTTGTGCATAAATCCTTATGCTTGATTTTTTTTTTTTTTTTTTTAATTCATTCCTTGAAATCATTTCTTGCAAGCACATTATGCTTGATAATTTTTTTTTTTGCCTGAGTGTGCAGTTATAAGACATACATGGTATACACCCAGGGATTTCAGTCCTACAAGGTGCATTTTTTACATGGATTTTTCTACAAGGATTCAACATGTGTTTGGTTGGTAGTTTTTTTTGGTTGTTAAACCAATAGCTCTGCACAGAGAAATCTGGTGTGAATTCCTCTTTTCACTCCATAAATTCAGTCTGAAATTAGATAGAATTGTAGGACTTGCTCATTTCCTTGTGTTCTGACACCCTTTTTCATCTGTTTCATTCTGGCCTGCTCACAGTTCTCGTTGTGTTTGAGTCCACAAAGCAGTGAGTGACTGCAGAGCAGGGTGTGCCATTGGGAGAGCAGTGACACCCAAATATTACTCCTCTCTCAGTGACCACAATTAGACATCAGGAAATCCTGTAACAGCCAAGCAAATTCAGCTGAACATCCCCAGAGTCAATTTTTATATATATATATTTTAAAGGGGGACATAATTTTACATTTTCATGATGTTATAATGATAACCCAGGATCTCTCTTGGGCACAACTCAGAGCCCATCATTCCACCAGTGCATAATTTGACATTTCTCTGTTGAATCTCAGGGGTCCTTTTATTTCCCAGTTACTGAACTTTTTATTCAAATCTACAATTCCTCACTACCAGGGCCTGAGTGTGATAATCTGCTGCTCAGCATCATCAGGAGATGTTAACATCTGATAACTCCAATCCTTCTCCCAGATGTTACGAATGTGCTGGACAGCAAAGCTCCAACTTCCAAGCCTTATGTAATTACTATTAAATTCCCTCAAGGTTCAAGATGAGCTTGCACTCCTACCTAATTTTGCACTTTAGCCAATTATTTTTCCTCTCATGCACCTTCCTTCTTATCACATATCACAGGAGGATGTGCAGACCAGGAAATATCTGTGAGACACAAGCAGGCAGCAGGAGCTGTAAACACAGAGATTCATCCAATAATTATTGGTGTTTGCTTGTGTGCATGCTTAATATATACAAAGAGTAATCAATCAGAAACTGTGATGCATGACAGATGAGAGCAGATAAGAAAAGAAGGGAAATGCAGAGTTGTAGCTTGGCCCCTCTGGTTATAGAACAAAGATAAGACTTTCAGTGCTGCTCATCAGTCACACTATAATTCTTCCCACCTCAGATGCAACATTGGATAAATGTATTTCCATGGCAAATCCAATCTTGAATCAGATCCTGCTGGTAAAGGGGAAAAAAAAAAAAAAAAAAAAGAAAAAGAAAAGGAGAAAATGGACCTGACCTAAGTCTTTCCTTGAAAAATATTCTGGAAAAACTGCCATATTTGAGCACATGTTTTAATGACAGTTAGTACTGGCATCTAGATACTTCCTAGAACTACAAAGAGAGTTGTTTTCAGTGCTCTGATGCCACATGTGGGACTAAAGGCTGTATTAATTCAGTACCAAGTGGTTTCGGGAGCATCTTAGAATAGCCAAACCCAGCTAGAATGGGTTTTGTTCTGGGGTGTTCTAGAAAGTTGTTGTTCCCCTCCTAAGGGTTAACATTCATTATTTCTTTTCCAGCTTTGTCCCTTACTCTCTACTGACATTCCCATGAGCAGTCAAAAGCAAGTTTCTTTCCTTTTAGATATATTTTCTAAACATCAATGTCAACTTTTATTCAGACACTTGTTTTGAGGAAACCATTACCCTTTGCATTTTTACCTCAAATGATATTATTTGTATTTAAAAATGTCAAAACTTCTGCAGGAAATCCCTGCTCTATAATTAGATCTTTTCTAAGATGTCAGCACTCATTAGTGCTGCAGCACAGACAGACTGGTACAGTTACCACAGTTTGAAGTGATAATGCTTTTGGTAGCACTTGATTATTTTAAAAGTACCTTTTGTTAATATTCTCTTTCTATGTTAATATTCTCTGGCTTGAAGGCATTTAAGCAAACTTTTTGAATCAAATATCTAAATAAGAACCATATTCTCAGTTTGCCCCTTGACTTTCCTGTGAACAGGGTTAGGTTCTGCATTTTTAGGAAAAACTGATGGTTAGAGCTTTTAGCTTTAAGATGAAACTATTCTTAATGAAATCCAAAACCTGCTGCCTCTACTTCAAGCCAGTATTTAATTCTTGCACCTTTCAGTCAGTTCCCACACCATCATGTGTGCAAATGGAATGCAGCTTACACATGTAATTGAACTAATGTGAAACTCTCATCAAATAAAAAGCTGCCTTTAGTCAGACTTCAGAAGAGAGCCCTTGCAGGAGCTGCAGAGATAGAAAGTGGAACACTTGCTCTGAAGTACTCGAGTTTTCTCTCAAGGTGCTATTTTCTCACATATCTGAATCTCAGTCTCAGGCTTCTCTACCACATCGAAGGATGTCTGACACAGATCTACCCAAATCCTCCTCTAACACCATGAACCCCATTTACAATCTTCTCATTTTAATTTAAAACCTGTTCCTGAAGAAAAGCCCCTGCCTTTTATCACGGCAGTTTTGCTGTGACTGTGATGTTTCCTCCACAATTCCTTACAGAAATTGGATAGCCTACAGGTGCATCATAATGAAAAGGAGCCCTGTGCAGTCTATCTCCAGGTTTTCCAACAAGGTGACACTGAGAGACTTTCATTTTTAAGTTGTATAAAATTGGCTTCCTTACTGAGCTCCAAGGTATGAAACAGTTCTTGTTTTGACAGCTTATTTAACAGGCTTTGCTGGCTTCACAGGCAGTTTTATCTTTGGCCAAGAAACAAAGCAACCAGGGACAACCAGTTCCAGGAGGGAGAAAAGGGCTGAAATAATTAAATAAGAAATAGTTATCATTGATACACTAAGAAGAAAGGGAAAAAACCCATATTTTCTAATTTAAAAAATAAGTAATTTCAAATTTATGCTTCACTTTCCCCTCTGCAACAGCTCTAATATTCACTGCAATTTGCTCCAAACTCCTGTTCTTAGGCACATGCCACGACTGGGTCACAATTTTCCTGTCTAATTAAACAGCAACAGCTCTCTGAGTCATATCCGAGGAAGCACTGCAGTGCTGCTAACACTCTCTCAGATGCTGGAAAGGCTTTCACTCTAAACCAGCCTTTTGTCTACTTGCACGTGGCCAAACCACTCACACCCCTGTCTGCATTTCCTTTTAGAGGATTCCCCTTTCACCCTTCAATACTTCCCATTGCCTCGAAGAGCAACCTTGAACATTTTCTTTCATGAGAAATTTTGTGTTCAGTGCATGACTTAAACAGGAGATTTTACAGTTTGAAAGGAAAACAGAACAGGACTTGAGCAGGAAAAGCAGCCTAGAACTAAATTAATCCACAAAGTCTGTTTCCACTGCACAGGCAACAGAATTAAAGACGAGGTTATTAAAAGCCAGGGATAAACATGGAGCTATCTCCAGCAGAGAAGCAGTTCTGAGAACTCTGGTAAAGAGTTTTAGAAAGCAATAGTATATTAAGCCACAAAAAAATGACACTTAAATGTTCATCCCTGTAATTACCCTTCATGATTCAAAAGCTTTGCTCAAAACTCTTAACTTCTACTCACCCAGGCCTTGTGTTTTGATTTTCTCTCTAGTAATATTTCAGAGTTTATGAGACTTTTCCATAACCAGGACTTTCAAAGTGGGTGGTTTTTAACCTGACCTCCAGGAAGGAAGAGTCTGGTACCAACGTTGGTGCTACAGTACCCAGAAACAGTCTCATTAAAAATGAGCCCAGAATGGGAAAAGCAGTATTTGTGCCTGTCACATTCATATTTTCTGAAAAAATCCCTTTGCCCAGCATTTTTCTCCTGGGAAGCTGAGAAGCCTCAGAGAAAAAGGAAAACAATAATTATCTGATTTTCTTCTCCTGTGTTTTGCTGCTTTGGAATGTGTTTGGAGATTGTTTTATTGTTTCTACTGTGAATTGTTTTGACTCATTGGCCAATCAGGGCCAAGCTGTGTCAGGGCTCTGTAAAGAGTCACGAGTTTCATTATTATCTTTTTAGCCTTCTGTAAGTATCCTTTCTGTATTCTTTAGTATAGTATAGTATAGCTTAGTATTCTTTAATATAATATAGTATCATAAAATAATAAATTAGCCTTCTGAGAACATGGAGTCAGATTCATCATTCCTTCCTGCCATGAGGGCACCCCATAAATACAATATGTGCCTGCTTTTCTTACAAAACAGGGTGACCCAGCATCCCCCAGGTGTGAGGAGCTGCTCCGGGCTGTCCTCAGCCTGGTGGAGAGCCATCTGCCCAGGGCTGTGTGCTGCCATCAGATGTTTGCAGCATCAGGTCCAAACTGCTCAGGGTCAGTGTCACCAACCCTCCTGCAGCTTGGGCAGTGAGCAGTCAAGTGCATTAAACCCAGAATACTCTGGGTTGGAGGGGACCCACGGGGCTCACCAAGTCCAGCTCTCCAGTGAATGGCCCGTCTAGGGATCAGCCCCACAGCCTTGGTGCTCTCAGCACCAGCTCTGGGGCAAACCCAGGGCCCCAAGTGACAAAGGTGGCAGCAAGGCTCACAGCAGGACCTTCTCCACGTCAGCCAGGTTGGGAAAAATTCCTTTTTTTTAAAGAGTGGTTAAACATTGAACAGGCTGAGCAGGCCAGTGGTGGAGTCACCACCCCTGGAGGTGTTCAAAAATGAGTATATGTGGCCCTTCACACTATGGTTTAGTGGGTGTTTAACAGCTGGATTCAGTCTTGGAGGCCTTTTCCAACCTTAATGATTGCTGTAGTTCTAAATGTTCACTAACTCTACTTATGTTAGCAAAGCACGATGAAACGACCCTTTAGGAAGTGTTTACATGATGTAATATAATGGAATTTCCATGCTGTAGAATTTCAGGAAATATAATTACAACAGGTTAAATCATTGATCAATTTGAAAAACATAGGTTGAACTTTCTTAGCTAATCAATTCCTTCTAAAAATAAAAATAGATTTTGTTTTAAACTAAGAATAAGGATCTCATACAAAAGGAGTGAATCAAAGTTCAACAACATGGCAGGTTCATGCAAATAGCACAGAAAAAAAAAGCATATCAGAATCCAAAGTTCTAGTTCAATTTGCATCTTTTGTGCAATTTCCACTTAGAAAGCTCAGTTCCATTGAAGAGAGCCAAGACTTACTCATTAAGTACTGCCAGGTATGAGAAACTTGGGAAATAACTGAGACTCTTATGAAAGATTACAATGAAATAATGTGGGATCATTCACATTACTGAGCATCACTGCTCAAATCCCCCTGCTGTCATTGTCACACGCAAGCTTTATAATGAGCTGGTAAACAAATGTTAATTAGGAATTTCTTGGAAGTTTGAAGAACAGGAAGGGTTTAGTGAGCTGTGACAAACACTCTGCTAAGCCACGTGTCCTTTTTATGGCATGACTTACCCCCAGGACTGATTCTGGTGCAGCTACAGGAGGATCCCTGATGTGGATCCAACCTAGACTCTGCTCATGCACTAAAGACTAAACTCAGCTGTAACTTGGACAGCTCCACACAGTTGTGTCAGGCTGAAAATGTGGCTGACATGCTTTAAAAGCATTTTATGTAGAGTCACAAAATATCCACGCCAATCTGATAAGAAGCACCTTTGGCAGTGCCCAGTTCTGTTTGCCATGAAAAGCTCATTTAGGGACAGCATCATCCACAGGACTAACAGAGTCATTTCCAACAAACTGAGCTCAGGAACAACCCTGGCACTGCACAGAAGGAGAAATAAGAAATGTGCTGGACATACCCCAACAGCTCCATGCTGATTCAAATAGAGACACATTCCTGTTTACTACAGTTAAATACATTCCTCCAACTCAGATTTTCAAGCATGACCTGATCAATACCTTGTCAATACTTTGCACACTTCACACATTTTTGTATCACCTGTCCCTTTTACTGTTTGTCTCGGTAGCATCGAATTTCTTTGCTGTGCAGAAGCCCTTCCCTGGAGTAGTCCCATGAGTATTAATTACTCACCTCACTAATTTCAGTAGAGGGAGAAGTCAGATAGCTGCCAGATCCCAACTCTTGCCTACAATTAATTAACCCTGTGGAAAAGATGTAAAATGCTGCACTACTGCCTAAAATCCTCAGCAGCCCCATCCAGGTGTGCTCCCTGTGTCCACTTGCATTTGTACAGCAGAGCACAGGAGGCTTTAGAAAACAAAGGTCAAAACCAATTAAAGAGAGTACAAATCCGAGCAGTTAATTAATATTTTTATGCCTTTTTTTTTTTTTTAAACACTAAGCTGTAGGCTTTAAAAGATGGAGAGTGGAAGCTGCTGTACCTGGGATCTCCTTGCACACATCCCAGTCACAGAAAATTGCCTGCCTGCTATGCAATGTGACCCACAGTAATAAAAAAAATTTGCAGTTAATGACTACCTACATTCTGTTTAAAAAAATCCTCCCCAAACCCCAAATAACCAAAACCCTCTCTTCTCTCCAAAAAATCCCTCTCACTAATATTTTTGAGGCTATAACGAAACTTATAAATTCAGTTCTAATCATTAAACCACACACATTTATAGATCACATCTACATTTGAATCCAAAAGTATTTAGGAATAAAACAATAAAGACAAAGAAGAAAACACTAGAGGCCCACTGAGTTCCAAAACATTGTTTGCCATAGTTTTAGCACAAACTCTGCTTTTGAACTAATTTTCTCATACAGAGAAGCAGCATTTTGAGCCATGTCATTCAGAGAAATCTCAATTAACAGAGCAGTGGATGTGTCATTATTGTCTAACAGGTTAATAGAATTACTGGCCAAACCAAAACCAATGGACTTCTTAAAATTACATGGAGAGAAAAAAGAACCAATTTAATGTGTAAGTCTGGAAAACTTTCAAATTCCACTATATTTTTCCCTCTTTACATAGTGCAGCTATCCCTTCACAGACACACTTAATTGACTGGAACAATTCTACTTGGCTTCAGTGACTTTATTATTTGTCATAAGCACCTCACGAGCTGCTGAGGACACAGACTCTTTCTCATACTGCCAAAGCAATCCTATGAAATATGGTTTAGTTTAATTAAAGTATAATTAATGCCTTGAATTTTAATTATTTCTGCTGAGATTAAAATTTTCCTCTTCCAGAATAACACATTTAATAGGAAATGGACATGCTTTGTATTAATTCCCACTCTCTGACAACTTCGGGAATGAGTTCCTTTGGTTGAACAGGCAGAACTTGGGGAAAAAAGTAACTCACAAAACTTCAGCTTTTCTGCCTGTCAGGATATAGATGTACTTGTTGAAAGTGAAATTCAGTCATTTTATGCAAAAATAAAGCAGAAATCTGTTTTCTGAATACTAAAAATATCTTAGATTTTCCTTTTTATCTAAAGATGTGACTTGGAAAAAAATATTTCATGGCTAACAGGGAAAGAATGTTGAGTGACACACTGACATGAAAATATTTTTTCTAAATGTGCATGTGCTAAATTTCAATTCTGCTCTGAAGAGACTCCAAAAGAAGAAAAAATCCTGCTGAAACAAATACAGGGCACTTTTTTTTCAGAGCAGTGATTCCATGACAGGTTGCTTGGAAAATAGTGGAAATATTAAGTGTACTGATAATTTGTTTTTTGTCAAATGTGACATGGTTAACATTTGATTTAGTACTGCTGACCAAAGCTGAACAGGTGACAGAATACTGGAGCCAGGGGAGAAGCAAACCAGTTAATTCAGTATTTATAACTTCACCATCAGACACTGAGTTTATTCCTCTCTGAGCTTGTTAACTATTGCTCCTTTGGGAAAGAAAAACCCACATATTTCAAACACAGAAACAGAATAAACTGAATAGCAAGTCACAGATAATAAAGAAATAAATTAATAAAAATAATCTGAGATCTCTCAAAGGCACCACCAGTTTTCTGCAGAAAACTTTCAGTTTAATTTGCAGCTTCATTTGAGATGCTCAGTCCTTTAGAACACCATGAGAGGGGTTTTGGTTGCACTAATTAATTCAGGGGTTTTTATTAGCTAAACTTCATGGCTCAAAATGTATGCTGAATATGAAAATATGGTATTTCTATCACTGGAAATGAATATGGAGTATATAAAGGATTTCTAAGACAGCCTCCTTTGTACTAAATAAATGATCTAAAAAAAGAGAAGCCATTGTTGCCACCATCTGCCTTTCTTTCTTCACCTACCTTTGTTTCCATTTATACCTCCTTGGGATTCCTTCCCTGCCTCCCAGAGGAGCTCTTAACAATCAAACCTAAAACGAATTCAAACAGTGACTCTAAACATTAATTCCCCCAGGTTCAGAATGAAATACCAATATATGCCAAAAAATCTTACACGTTCAGAAAAGCAGAGCTACAAACATATGCAGCAACATATGCCTTGAAATGAGCAGTACACTTATTTTAAATATTGAAATGTTTCTAATTTTTGAAGACAGGAAAACAGCTGAACCAGTAGCAGCATCATTAAAAATCTGGCAGTCAAAGTTTTCAAATGTTAAATATTAAAATGCCTTACAAATGCATCCACTATAGACCTAACATAAGCCAGCAGTAATTGACATTTACCCCAGATTACCTCCTGTCTTTAACAGGAGGTTTTCTGATAGGCATTGAATAAATGTATGAATTGCAAAAATAATTGCAATATCCTTGGGCATTTGCTTTAAAACATTAATTTATTCAAAGAATGAAATGCAAATGTTACACCAAGACACAATCCACCTGCTTTAGGGTGCAAGGGGAAGGTTTTCCTCAGCCTTTTTCTCCTCTAAAAGCTGTTACTGCACATGAAAACCTCCCTGTGCCAGACACGGCCCAGCTCGGCAGGGAAACAGCAAAATTCCATCTTGCTGTTCAAAAACAAGGAGCTGCCTGGTGAGGAATGGGACATGTCAAAGTGTCCCTGACCACAGGACTCAGCTCTGTGATCCTGGTTCCAGGGACAGGGGTGGCTCTGTGGAGGACAGGATCTGCTCACCCAGGGCAGAGAGAAAGCTCTTTTATCCTTGGCAATCACTGAGATTCCTTTTTCCTTTCCCATTCTCCTTTCCCCTTTCCCCTTTGTATGGATCCAGAGCCACTGGAAGTGCTGCAGGAGCTGAAATAGTCAATTTGAAAGGATAAAACACCTTTAGGGTTTACATTCCATTTACCACGCATGCATTAGACTTACTATGAATTTGCCAGATATGTATTGGCTCTCATGGACAGCAATTCCATTTATTTTTCCATGGATTCTGGTGTATGATAGTCCTATCTAAGACAAAAGCCTCTCTCTTCAGAGAAGCTAAAAGGAAGACAAGCTCACCATGGATTGTTGTCCTCCCTTAGATCCCCAGCTGGCCAGTGGAACCAGGAGGATCCATAAATCCACTCTGCTAACAAGGCCAAACAAAAATCTCTTATGGAACAGCTTGTAGCTGGCAGGTGAGCCACTCCAGCAAACATCATGAAAATTATGCTGAAAAAGGGGGAAAAGCAAACCAAGAAAGGCTGATCTGAGCAGTGTGATTTATAGCATGCCAGCCCTTGGCTCCTGTTTTGGCTGCTTTCCTTGGTGCAAGGAGCTTTCCTGGGAGAGCAGGAGCTGCCCTGGCTCTGCTGCTGAGCCCCTCCCTGGCAATGCCATGGGATGGAAGTGTTCCCTGGGAGCTCTGGCTCTGCCTGCCCAAACCCAGACCTCTCACAGCAGACTGGGGCTTGCAGCAGGCTCAAAATCCTGCAGCATCAGAGGGGATTTGGCTCCTCTCCTCAGTTCTGTGCCTTGGGGCTCCATCAGGTTCTATTTTCATGGTCACTTCCAGAACACAATTGAAAAAAAAAAAACCCAGAACAACAAAACTTTTTTTTCCCCAGTTTTTTTATTTTTCCTGCAGAAGGATCTAAAACTAAATTAACTACATAGGACATATCTGGTCTTCAGTTACTCAGAGGAAATATTCTGGTTTTTGCAAGGGGTGCTCATCACTGAGGTTTGTAGCCTCGGTGTAGAATGAACTTCAGGAGGAATTCACATTTCATTTGTTCAAAAGTGTTAAAAAATGTGAAATTCAGTGAAATTTCCTATCTCTTGCACTACTGCAATTCCTTCATAGCAGAAGTCAATGTCGTGTTTGAATTTCTGTTAAACAGCACCTGTAATCCACAGGAATTCTGCAGCAATTCCTGTTTGGTGTCTCCTCTGCCCCAGTCTCAGTCACAGAACAGAGCCCTCTCTCAGCCTTAAGCTGTCATCTTGTGCTAGGTTTGAAAGATAAATTCCCAATACTACTCCTCCACCTACAGATCACCCACAAAGTTACTTGAAAATATGGAAATTTTTTAGATATAAACTTATATGAAACTATGGATCTTATGCATAATGTATTAATACACACATTATATAATATACATTATATATGTATATTTCAGCTTGTTAGGAGTAGACTACAAAATTTCATGTCATGAGGGGGTGTGGTATTTTGTTATACAGCACTACATTTAACTAGATCATGAGATAAATAACAAAGAATTTGTGTAGATACAATGTTAACCTTGTTCATTTCATACCACCAAATGGAAAAAAAAAAGTAATTCAACTATAAAAAAAGAAATATTTTTGCCTGTTGCCAGGAAGAAAATGTTATTGGAAGCTTTGATGCTTGTGGCAAATGGTATCAGTCATCATTAATTTGACTAAAACTGTCAGTTTTGCATTATTTGACAGGCATTTCCAGTTGGGGCTTATTTTCTGAGAACATTTTGACAAGTGTATCACAGTACAAGTATTTCTAAATACAAAGAAAGAGTTTAGGAAGCAGAGTGATGCAGAGCAGAAAGGTGTTTGGGTTAACTGCTCAGGAGTCTGGAGAGCAAAACGCCAAAAGTGAGATAAAAATTTCCCAAGCAATAACAAACATACCCACAGAAAGCTGCCCTCAAGTTCTGCACGTGAAGGTATGAGCTCAAGTAATGTAATTAATTCTACATTTTTAGAGTTTTGGGTGTTTTTTTGTTGACCAGCACTGTGCTTGTTTGTGAACAAAAAAAAGGAAGAATGAACAGATGCTACTGAGGAGTGTAGATATTAAAAATTGGCTGGACTGAGGCTGCTTCACTGCAACCAGCTGGCTGATTGTACAGACCGAAGTGGGCAGAAGCAGCACTGTGGGGCTCACAGAACATCTCCCAGGCCTTCTGGCACCCTGAGAGTTCTTCCTCAAGGACAGCCCTTCCAGCCCCACCCAGAGCAGGAGAAGGAGGAGGACACATCCTGAATTCCAAGGCTATTCCAGAACCAGATCCCTCAGACTGGAAATGTCTGTGAGCCGCCTCTGCTCGCCAGAAAACTCCCGGTGGTTTAACCAGGAGGGTGGAAATTCACCACCAAGATTGAGGGCGTTCATTCACCTCCAAAGGGAAAACTTTTCTCCCCAGTTTTTCCCAGCTGGCTGCTGGTGTTCTCAAGTCCCAGGCTATTTTTGGCAGGGCCTGCTGGACTGTTCCAGGACAGAGCACTCAATAGGCTCCAAGGTTGCCTTCAGCATTGGGCTGTGGGTGAAGTGGCAGGAGGTTCAGTAACACAGCCTGGGATAAAGGGTTGCCGTGGCAACATTCCTGCCTGCTGCCAAATTCTGGAGCTCAAGTTTAAAAGCTGATCTCAAACCAAGGTCCTTTTCCAAAAAAATCTTTAATTCCTTATTTAAAAAAAAAAAAAAAGACCCCACCATTTTGCGGGGGAAAAAAAAAAAAAAACCCCCCATTTTTCTCGGGGAAAAAAAAAAAGAAACAAAACAAAGAAAACCAAACAAAGAAAAACAAAGAAAAACAAAGAAAAACAAAGAAAAACAAAGAAAAACAAAGAAAAACAAAGAAAAACAAAAGGAAGAAAAAATATCCATCCCACATAAATGAGGCAGTCCTTGCACTGCCATTTCCTTCCAGAGCTGTTACTCCAGCTCTTCTGACCTCAATATGGATTCTCTTCTACTAAAATGCTACATTTCCACTATGAATTTGCCTGGCTTAAAATCAAGCATGCAATATTTATATACTTCTAGTCAAGCATGCAGAAGATAAGAATGCCACTCCTGAGGGAAGCAGCAGAGTTTACAAGGCAGTTCTGGTACTGTGGGTTTGCAAAAGCACCTCTGGTCGCTGCCCTGTGCCCCTGTGAACCTCAGCAGAACTCAAATCAGAAGTTTCCCAATGACTAAATTTTTTTTTTCCCTGGAAGTTCTGAGCAGGAGAAATAGTTGCCCTAATTTTATGAAATTTAGGGCAGTGTGAAAAAACCCTAGACCTATCAAACAGGTTTTATTAATACAGAAGGTAATGCAGAAAGGAGTTAAATTTATAATGGAGCTTGAATGTCATTCACAAATTGCACTGATGGCACAATTTTATCATTATGTTCCAATTCTTAAAGCTTTTGAATTTGGGTTTCCAATTCCCAGCTCAAAGCTCTCAATATATTTAAACTACATTACAATCAAAAAACCCCCAACAATCTACATCAGCTCAAATATCTTATTATGTATGAGAGAATGCCAGGAAATACAGCATATAAAGGGTTTTTTCCCAAGGAATGCCAATCTCTTTCCACTCAGTCTTCAAAAAGCATCCACACTTAGACCCAGCTCAAAATGAGAGATGCAGCTGAACAATCAGTGACACTGCAGATAAGAAATATCCTCAGCATCTTCAAAAGCCTCTGAGTGATGGACATTTCTGTGGATCTTTCACAGTGCTCACTGTCAAGCAAATGCAATAATCCCTATGCCAGCAGAGTAGAATTCTCTGCACAGACTCTGCGTTGCAAATTTCACTTTTCCATCAGTGAACTGCCTGTGTCTCACCTTTGCACTGCTCAGCAAATCCTCCAGCACACACCAGCACCGTGGCCTTGTTGTTATAAATTCATTTTGGTCACTACATGGATGGTGAAATCCCAAGAAATAGGAGGAAGCTGCCTTTAGCCATTTCATGGTGGGGTGTATAAAGCTTTCCCCAAAAGTTTGAGATCACTGAGATCTGTGTGCTGCAGCAGCAACATAATGGGGAAAAAATAATGAAGTACATTAGGTCTGGCTGATTCATGCATAAGTTACAATTCAGATTGCCTGACAAAGTATTTCAAACAAGGATCTTGGCAAAATACCTCATTCTAGGTGGTTCATTATCCAAATAACATCAACTAAGAGCAGAATAATTGCTTTGCCTCCTCTCCTTCTGCTCTGAGTGCGTGCATTATTATTGTATGTACTTTCCTAAAGCAAACAACCTCCTTCACTGGCTATTGAAAAGTCTTTTAAACTACCTGAATCATAAACCTCCCTGCTTCTGAGTGTGCTCTGCTTTACACAGGGGTCCTGTTTGTACTTCCTATAATTCTGTGTCTGCACATCTGCAAATGTGCTTATTGTGAGCAGATTTTAGCAACACTCCAGGATCTTTGGGGGAAAGTTCAAGGATAATGTTCCTCATGCTCCAGCAACACAACAAGGACTTTTAAAGACACATTGTTTGCAGTGATTTAAAGAAATGAGCCTGTCTTTAAAACCTCTGTGAATACTTCAGGCTGTCATAAATCCCAGTGACAGAGTAGTGCTCACAGGTTCCAAAGGTTACTGGCAGATCTTGAGTGTGTAAAAATAGGGAAGAAATGTCTTTGGGACGTTTGACCCTGCCACCTGTGGCTTCCCTTCTCCATCCCTCCTCCTTTTCCCATCTGTGGTGATTTTTCAGGACCTTGGGGAAGTGTTTGTGTCTGGTTTTGCGCCGGGATGCTCAGAACCAGGGAAGTCTTAAGAGCAGATTAACAGGGCAGAGTCAGTTATTGCCACCTCTCCTTTCACAGCATCTCTTACATCCTCAGGAAAGTATTCTGCTGTAACACACCACATTAAAAAATAATTCCAAGTGTGAGTGGGCACTGTCATGGTTTAGCAGACTGGAAATATTCAGCAAAACTGGTGAGGTTATGCCAAATTTTCAAAAAGGTAGTGAGATTTAGGCTTGAGTGGTTTAGGAAATTGGGTAACTGTAAATACAGGCTCCTTTTTGGTCTCTGTGGAAGTTCAGCATGGATATTAGGGAAAGGTTCTTCCCCCAGAGAGTGCTGGGCACTGCCCAGGCTCCCCAGGGAATGGGAACAACCCTGAGGCTGCCAAAGCTCCAGGAGGGTTTGGGTATCAGGGGACAGGGGGGTGGTTGGGATGTCTGTGCAGGGCCAGGAGTAGGACTGGATGATTCTTGTGGGGCCCTTCCAACTGAGGATATTCCATTATTCTATGGAAAAGTCCTAGAAATGTATCTGGAGTTCAAGAAAAATGTGCCTGCAGTGAAATGTAAGAAATTAATTCCAGAGAAGAGATCAGTAGAAACTTTGCCAGTTTCATTCTCAGATTTAGGATCCAACATCTCTCCATCCTTTCTCATAACAGAACTAAAAGTGTGGCAGTTTTGCAAATTCTCCCAGGACTGATGCAACCAGCTGCCAACGTCTCACTGATCATGTATAGCAAAGATAGATAGATTTATTTTTTAAATGCACATCAATTATACACAACTTAAGTGCTGCAGAGAGACACATTTCCAAAAGGAAACAAGCATCTTCCAACTTTGGAAATTTTGTTTCAAGTTTAACAAGAAAGTAGATTCTGGGAATTTTTTTTAATGCAAACATAAAAATATGCCCATTTTATTTTGGTGGTCTTGATCTTAAGAAAATAAAAATGCATCACAGAATCACTTATCTATCCCTAATATAGTTATTGCCTATCTGAATTATCTGCCTATAGTTATTATCTACCAGTTTAGCAGTTGATGAAAACACAAAACTTTTGAGTTTCTGCCCTCTCCCAGCTCAGATTGACTTTAAATCAAGATCAAGCTGTTTACAGAATTGTGTTTTCCTTTGGCATCAGCCATTTCTGAAAGCACTCCCACAGTCTGACAGGCTGCACAACATTCTGTCTTTTCACAAAAAACCTGTGTTTTTCATAGGGAGAGATATTTATCCAGATGAATTAATTGGCAACAAGATTTTTTGAAATACAAAATTCCATAAGGCAAAGAAGAGTGATGCACAATTCCTTGAGTACCTTATTTTAAGAACAAAATACAAGCAGCAGAACAAGTTGCACCAAACTATTCTGGTCCATGGCATAATTTTCCAGTAAATCAAAAATCCTGCCCTGAAACTTCTCCACTGAAGTCACCCTTGCCATGATGAGAGTGTGCTGATGAGACAGAAATACTGCATTGCTTTCTTTTGAGGAATTATTTTGCTCAGGGATGTATCCTGCCTGGGAAGCAGAATGGAGATTTTGGCCTGTGGCTCTGGGTTGGAGCAAGGACAATTCTTGGAATAGTCAATATATTTTCTGTCCCAGTGTATTTCCTTCTGGGTGATTCACATGGACAAGGGTCAGGCCAAATTAATTATTGAGGTAATCAGCTCTCTGGTCTCTGCTTTAAAGAGAGAAGGGTCACAGAGAGCATAAAGTTAATTTATATATGGCAAAGTAAAGATAGGAGAATATTGCTTTTCTAAGAAATCGTTTAAAGATTTCTGAAGAGGGTCCCAGAGCTTTGGATCAAAGATAATGAAAAAATACCCAGTACATATTCTCATTATGATTTCTAGACCAATACTCTGGCATTTTCATCAGAAAAATCCCAATTTTTCAACAGATTGCTTTTGCTTACTAGGAATGGAATTAATTCTTATCAGTAGCTGCACACCCTCACAGACCTGATTGGGTACAAGGAGACAAGTGAGACATTGAAATCTACCTCAAATACTTAAAAATATCAGGAAGCATCTCATTGCCTTGACTTTATGGCTGATCAAACAGAGCAAATAGTCTGTAGTTGTTGAATACAAGCTTATTTCTCTCCATCCAAAAATGTCTCCACAAGTGTAAGTAATGAAAGCTGTGCCCAAAAGTAGCCAAGAAAGCTCTTCCAGTTCTGCAGCACAGCTTCAGTAGCACAAATAATCAACTCAACCTGGGTATTTCTGACAATTTAATTTACTATACAACATTTGCAAGCTGACAGCCTGTGCCATGTAATTAAGAAAGAAATGCGTGGCAAGATTTATGTGTTGGGGAGAACCCCCTGGAACCTAATAGGTTTTTGACAGGACTGAAGAATTGAACAAACTTAATGACTCTGCTGGTGGATCATATAATTTCCTGAGTATGGTTTTGGTTTTTTTTTATGTTTTAAAATTATGTTTATTTGCTTTAAAAACAAGCAATTCAGGGGATTCCAAATTCAAAATGCCATTACTTGTATTAGATAGGTTATCAATGGAAGTTTATGGATTACATAATGCAACACAGGAATTTCCACCTGGCTGTGCTCATATCCCACTGCTAAATTACAAAGGTAGGAAATGTGCCTTCAGCCTAGGGGTAAACAATGCAGGACAAATAGCAAAACTATCTTTGAATAAAATCAGGAAGAGAGAAAAAATAAAGAATCAAATATTAATAATAATATTAAAGCCTCGAGCTAAAGCAAAATAAAGTAAGGCAAGGCTTTAGTCATGCTATGGAATTCAGCACTGAATTCATTATAGGAATGACAGCACAACCAAGCACAGAAAAAAAAAGAAGAGAGTTTAGTTTGGAGTTAAAGAAAGTGGGTCTGTTCATACAAAAGCTGTCCCTTTTTCAGGGAAATGGATGATCTACTTCAAGTACTTTAAAACTTACTAAAGAGAACATCACGTAAGGACAATTTTGCACTGACCTGGACCATGTACATGAGATCTTCCCATTTGCAGATTATCTCATTAAAAATTGAGATGGCAGCTCTGATCCATTTTACACTGCTGGCAGTAATTTAAATAGGCTCCAACAAAAACAAAAACGAAGAAAAAAAATTCTAACCTTCTTTTCCATTTCTCTTTTTCAAAGCGTGTTTCTTTAATCCTTGGGCTGAAAGGGTTCCAAACCTGTGCCTTGCAAGCCCCCTGGCAGGGCCCAGGCAGCATTTCAGGCATTTCATTCCCACCAGGCAGAAGCCTGTTTGCCTGGTGACATTTTCAGGTGCCACACAAACCACGCTCCGTGGTTTGAAAAGTCTTTATTGTGTCTTTCAAACCCACATCCCTCCTGTGACAGGCTCAGCTGGGATGTGCCCTGCACTGCAAAACTCTCCGTGGGAGTTATGGGCTGATTCACAAAACCTGAGCTGGGCTGAGGACCAGCAGCTGCTGAGGAGCACCATTAAAATTTGTAAAGGCTAGGGAAGACCTTTTATTTTGCCTCATTCCCCCTTTACATTTATGTACTGCTGACATATATCAGCATCACAGGTGAATAATGTCCCCAAACAGCCTGAAAAAGGGGGACACAAAGCAAAGCCTCTCCTTAAATCACAGCAGCACTGAGCAAAACTGTTAGCTCCTACATGCTGAGAATTCAAATGCTGTATTTGTTCTAAATACAAATTTTCCCTCCCTCTTCAGACAAAGCCAGGCAAGGGGGCTGCCAGGACACCTCTGCCATTAAACCCTGTAACACGTGTAGCTTTTTGTGCTTTAGCCCTCAGTCCTGCAAAGCTGATTTGTGCAACCAGATTAATGAGTCACCTACGTGCTGGCAGTGCTGCTGAAAGTTTCGTGCAGTGTTAATCAAAATATTGACCAAAATAAGATATTTAAGGCAGAGGATTCTCTGCTTTTGAGCTAGGTGAAAAGGCAACTGGAATTTTGCAAGTTGTGTGAGAAAGAATATAGTTACTGTAGTGGTATTTAAAAAGCCAGGCAGAATAATCTTCTCTTGTTTGTTAAAGCTTCTTGGACATGGCCAGGTTGGTGAAAAGAAGGTTATTAAAGATCCTGATATATAAATGATGTGAATCACACCACAGACTTTTGGAATTTCAGTATTATTTCCTTTTGAAGGTAAAAGATGTGTTATTTTCTAGAGGACTGGATGTCCTGGTAATCCAGCATTGCCTTTGCTGTGTGTAAGTGAGAGCTTTGCAAGGCAGAATGATTAGACTGTCAGCCAGAAGAACAATGAGCTGTGTTCCAGCACACAGAAAGCAATTTCAGAGGGAAAAACCACCTCAATGGAGCAGCAAAAAGCAGTTATTAAGTAAGGAGAGGCAAATAGCTTTTCTTTTCCCACTGCTTTCTCCCATAACATTTTCATTTACATGGCGCATGAAATTATGAAATAAAGCACTAATATAATCAACTGCTGGCAGTGATTAAAAAGCAATCCCATGTCCAAGGCTTTTCTGCATGTTTCCATGGTTAGCTGAATTGAGTATTTTAGAGCAATGGAATTTGGGAGTTATATTTTTCCTGTAATCACTAATTCCACATTAGCACCACCACGTTTACAGGCTCTTTAGTTCTTTAAAGACAACTGTATTTTACATGAAAATGGTGATGGCATCCCGTATTCCTAAATGCTCAAGAAAGTGGTAAGTCATCAGGAACTCACTAACAAGTGTATTAGCAGTAACTTAATTTAGGAAATTAATGCCACACACTGTCAATCCAACTGTGCCAAACAACTCAATATGTGTTCCAAAGTAAAGTGAAAGTTCTTTATAACCCCTGATGTGCAAATTGAGACCTCAAAATTATTCGATGCAAACAGCCTTTTAAATTGACACTGTCAGCCAAGAGCCTCTCTCTCATTTGTGACATATGCTGAACTATATTAGCTAGATATTACCAATTTATTTCAGCAGAAGCTTAATTTCAGGAGGCTTGCTACCCTTAATTTCTGCTGAAACAGTTTCCTGGTAGTGTACTTGCAATATGATTTAATTTATTACAGCAGAGCTGTCCTTGCTATAGAATTTCTATAGTTAATGTATGCAGCTGCAAGTATTTTCCTTAATCAAAGAGAAAAGAGCCACTTTCCTTTGCCAGAGCTCATCAGAGCACAAGCACCCAGCAGTGATGGGGATTTCTGTCCTGCATTGATTCCTGCAGATCACCAGAGGACCTTTCAGGAAATGGTGCCACTTGACATTTTCACCCAAGCACCAGCAATTGCTGCAGCCCAGCTCGGGGCTGGAGAGTTCCCCCCTTCCAGCCATGCAGGACTGAGCAGCTGCACCCCACTCAAACACCCCAAACTGAGCTGGGAAACTGAAAATTGATTTAAATATCTGCAGCTTTTAGCACTGAAACTCTGTCACACCTACAGGAGCTCCTCTCACATCACTGGGGTTTGGGGGGCCACAAATCACAGCAAAACTCAGGTACAAGAGGAAGAGAAAAGGAACTGTATCAAATAAGATTGTTGGTGAAGTTCTGAAAAACATTAAACCAGCATAATCGACACTAAAAAAGGGTGATGCTCTCAATCACACCTCTGTCCTAGGCCATAACTGGATTTTTTCAGCCATTTTATGCTAAATAGTCAGATTTAATGTGTTGGTTTCTGCCCTTCTGTTTCTCTTCAGCAGGCTGTGCCACTCTGGCCCTTTGGGAATCTGTCATTAATAGGATTTGTCTCAGAATGTTGTATGTTAGATTCAGTAATCTGTGTTTTCCAGAGGTTTCATGCCATCCCTCTCTCCCTCAAATTTGCTATCAATTGCAAATATAATCACTCCTGTTCAGTACCATTTTATTGTTAATAAATAGATATGAAGAGAAAACATATTCTATTTTCCTATCAATTCCCAGATTTCACTTTATGGTACAGTACTTACATGTACATCTCTTTCTTCCCCCAGAAAATATGAAAACACTAAAAATTCCTTACACACCAAAATAGAAATGCTGAGTCTCTCTACTCTAAAAATTGCAGACATGAAAGAACCAAAGATTATTTTTGCATGAGAAGGATAGGACTGGAGTGCTTTAAATGTAGTTCTGTATTTTTATAATCCGGGCCAGTATCACACAGTGAAAGTGCAGCCTCAAGGTGTTCTGGCAGCTGACAGCAGCTAGAGCCAGGCTGAACAACAATATTATTGTGATGTGGATCTGTATGGCTTTTTGTCAAAGTAAAAATTGAGTTATTGTGTGCTTTACAGGCGACATGAGCAAAGCAGTGGTGTCAGGATGCTGGAGACAGGTTGCTGACAAGGATATTGGTTCACAGCACTTTTTCAGATGAGCTCTGACTATGATGCTTTTGAACGTGTGATTTTAAAAATTATTCTGTCCCCTGCATTCTTATGGAATCACAAAGGAGAGATAAACCTCTGGGAAAATTGGTAGGAAAAGTGATGACAACTGAGAGGGAAAGTGAAGGTTGATGGATTATTATGTTACCAAACCCCAGCAGTAAGAGCCTCATCTTGTAAGAAATGACACTGTTCCCTTGTTGCTGTAAAGGCAAAGCAGCTGCTGTTCCAGAATTCCTCTTTGCTCCCTTGCAGAGACAAAACCCCAGCTGGTGGGAGCTGGGCTGTGTGCCTGAGCTCCAATCAATGTGTGCACCTCAGAGAAGCCATCCAGGAGAAAGACACCAAACAATCGTCTCAGACCTCTCCAACACCTGCCCCAGGCTCCTCATTTTCCCAGGAATAATCGAAGAGCTCTCCACCCCCTGAAACCAAGCATTCAGGAGAGATGCAGCACTACATATTTTAAGAGGCTTTATTGACACACAGCACCTTTCAGGAGCCTCAGAACATATTTGTGGGATTAAAACCTAAATACTCCTAAGAACCATTACATTCTACAGAGCACAGAAATACAGCTGCCTCCAGGACTCCCCTCTCCTGCAATTAAAAGTGCCATTTATTACTTTTTAAGAGAGAATGAACAAGAGTCACATTAAAAAACTTCCCAGAGGAGACTGACCTTGGGCATAAGTCCTTGTTCTGCCAAGGCTTTTGGATGGCAAATGATACAGAGCTGTACTGACAAGTGTCAAATCCACATACTGGGCTTTGTTGAAGGTATGCCAGATCCTTTCCATACCCCTTAATCTCCAACAGTAATCACTGGGGGTTAAATAGGGGTTGGTGTTATCACTGAGTGTGCAGAAAATTCAAGTATTTTCTGCAAGAACCTAACTACTATGATCCTTTTACATTTTTGGAATATAAGCCATGATATGCTTGTTTCATCCATCTGTTTCATGTAATAAATGCAAGCTACAATTCTACTACTTACTGGTAGTTACTAGTAATTTACTAGTGGTTACTAGGTAAGCAGTACTAGTAATTTACTAGTGGTTACTAGGTAAGCAGCAGTCATCTTTAATAAATACTGCCAGGTTTGCACAACCCTGCCCCACCAACATAAGAAAGAGGTTGATAAACTGAAGAGAGTTCACCGGAATAAAACTCAGTATAAATAATTTTTATATGTCTTTGCATCAATCCACATTTTTTCCATTCTTTTATATCTTGTTCTTGACCTGTGACAAGTGTTTCAAGTCATGAGTTTGAGCTTTATTTTTGCTGCATTGGTGGCATCACTTTCAAGTCCTTGTCCATGGGAGACCCTTCTGGATATTTGCTATTTCCTATTTCACTCCAATATTCTGGTTCCATTTTGAGGGTGACAACACTGCCACTGTTTATCAAGATCTTAGTCAGACTTACTCATACCAGGCTCATGTCTCACATGCTTTTTCCTTGGATCTTGAGGGAATGCTGTGATTTTTTTTCCAGTTTTGGCACAGAGCTTTGTAGGTGGGTTGCAATCTGTGGGATAGTTCCCAGTTATTTGAGGAAGCAATTGCGTTTAAATGTGTCAACACCTTCTCTAAAGTGGATCATCTCTCCTGCCTCTTTTGGTGGGGAGCATGGGAAGCCACTGACTGTCTTAAACTGATTTGTGCCTGTGACATTCAAAGTTTTCTTTGAAAAGAAAGCAGGAGCTTTCCTGCAGATTTTAACCAGAGCTATTTGTTTTGGGTTTTGTCCTGCTCCTTTCCCCTTAGCTCTGACTCCTGAATGCTGCTGCTGCGCTATGCAGATGTTTCCTGGCCTATCTCTTGCACAAAGGATGGACTAATGGGAGTCCTTTTTAGCATTATTTTTCAAAACAGGGTAATAAAAATATTCAACTTCTTGTTCTCTGTGTCTGGCCTGATCTGCAGTGGAAGTGCTGAGTACACAAAGTGTGCAGACCCTGTGGAACACAGCTTGGGCACAGAGGGAACAGGTTTTAAATAGGGCTTGGTTTAGTAATCAACAATCTGTGCACATGTGAATTTATTGTGCTGTTCCCCCCAGTGCAAACTCTGTAAACAATATTGATATGAGTAATTAACTTGACTTTTTAAATAATGTAATATCATAATAGATAAAAAATGTCTTCAAAAATATGAGAAAACGGCCTTCACTTTTTGTGCTTTTTGGTTGTCTCATTCAGCCTATGTGGATTTTTCCCTATTTGACTCAGTTACCTGGAATTGGAGAGCTCTGCTCCAAAGCTATCCTTGACTTTAAAAAAAACCAATTTTTTTTTTATTGTCCATCTCATATCCAGCAAAGAACTACTTTATCAGCTCTTGCTACTAACCTAGTCCTTGCAATACTCCTGGCTTCAGACTCTACAAGTGGTATTTTTCTGGGATTATTTTACAAGAAAGGTGAATGATTCCTCTTTGTATTACTCTTGTCTAGGTTTGTTGGATCAGAGAGATATTTTTCTAACAGGCTCTCCATACATGCACTCTACTACCAGACTCAGGGCAAAATGAAGGAAAAAAAAATAATTATGTGTCTGTATTGAGAAGAGAATAAACATTGTATAACTGTATGGATATATTCCACTTGCTTCAATTTTCAAAGAAATTAGTGAGTTATTAACTGAAAAATTCAGACATTTTGAAATATATTACAAAACTTTTTTCTGTTAAGTGCTTTGGTGGCAGATGAACTTGGGAGGCAGCTGTAATTAAAAGTCGTTTTTGAAGGCTATTTAAAACATGATCTGTGACAAAATTACCAATTTCTTTTTATATGTAGATTATGACCAAAGTGCTTTTGTAATTTCCTAAATCAAGCAGTGCATCAGGTATTGACACATGTAATCTTAAAATGATTACCAGAGCCTATTTAGGCTCTTAATACACATCATTCAAATTATCTGCAAGTCCAACATGTTTATACAAAGCTTTTCAAATCATTCCCATTTTTCTGCTGGGTGCCAGTCTACCATCAAATTTAATGTATTTTCCTAATGGGAGCAAAGACCTTTCTCCCAAATCTTGCATGCATTGAATGGAATGGAGGGTTTTTTGTGGATAAAGACTTTTTTTAACTCGAAGTCCTGATGAGTCTCCCCTGGGAGGAGCAGCCGGCCTCTCTGCACCCTGCAGGCAGTGATGCTTTGCTGCAGGACTGCAGGGCAGATTTCTGGAGATGCATTTGTTCCTCACAGCTGACAACCACATGAATTTCACTTGGCTCCACCACAGCCATGAGATAAAAACATCAAAGAGTCCCTGGCATATCACACAGGCACAGGACAGCTCGGGAGGGACCTCTGGAGCTCAGCCAGTCTGACCTACTCAAAGCAAGCCCAGTTAGAGCAGTGACACAGATCCACCTGGGATCACAGGATTCCGCACTGCTTTGGGGTGGAGGGACCTTAAATCCCATCCAGTGCCACCCTTGCCATGGCAGGGACACCTTCCACTGTCCCAGGCTACTCCAAGCCCTGTCCAGCCTGGCCTTGGGCACTGCCAGGGATCCAGGAACAGCCACAGCTGCTCTGGGCACTGTGCCAGGGCCTGCCCACCCTCAGTGGGTCTCACTTTCCTGAGGAAGGAGATGCCACAGCCTCTCTTGGCAGCCTCTTCCTACCTCCCTGATCACCCTCGCAGGTAGAAAGTTTTTCTGACATCTCCTCAGCTTTTGCCACGGCCCAACACGTGCCTGCTGTCCCCAGTGCTGTCCGTGGCTGCTCAGGAACTGCCTGATTTTGTCTCTGCTCTCCCATCAGGTACCTGCAGGCAGCTCCAAAATGCCCCTGAGCCTTTTCTTCACAAGGTTGAACAAATCCTGCTGCAGCTGCCTCCCCTCATCCATCATATGCTCAGCTGCCTGACCCTCTTGGTGGCCCTGGCTGGACTTGCTGTGGTCCTAGAAAATCCTGTTCTTTGGAGATTTCCAGCCATGATGGGGAAAAAATAATGCTGTTACGTGGTTATTCATCTAAATGAGACCAAAGGCCTTCAATTAGGGATAGCAATAACAGAAAAATCTTATATCTTGTCTCTTTTCTCATTTAGAAGGTTGAACCCAATCAGAGATCCACCTATGTGAGAGATGCAGAAAGAAATCACCCACAAGCAAACACTCACTGCACTGAAGTTGAAGAGAACTAATTCTCTCACCAGAAAAGCAGGTGAAAAGCAGTGCATGGCATAAAGCTCCTCCACGGTTATACATATATATGCCACACTTCCAATAATTTCAGGCCTGAAATTTTGGGTTATCAAATCACTTCTGTTGACCTGGTACAGCACACTGAAATTTTAGCCAGAGCACTAACAAGCTCTGTAAAAAAATAATCTCCTTATGCCCCACATGAACCATATCCTGTGCTGACTCAAGCTGACTTTCTGAGCAAGATGGTCTCTTCAGCAAATATCCAGTTTGACTATTTTAATTTTAGCTAGATTCACTACATCTGCTAAAACCTGTACTGAGTTAGCAGGAACAGGAGTAATTCACAAGCAGAAGTGCTGCTTGTACATTCCCCAGTAAAATGCAAGGAATATGCTTTTGATGATATCTCAGAGCAAAGGATGACTTCAGCAAAAGAGATTTAAGGGAAGAAAACCGACAGAAGCTTTGTGACATGGAGAAAAAATATGGATTAAATGTATCAGAGCTGTTGCTAATAGGAGCTGACAGAGCTGCTGAGATAGCTCAATGACCTGATTAAAGAAACTGTGTTCTCTGTCCACCTCTACAAGATTTCATCATAAATTATTTCATTAACTTGGTAGATAGAGACTCCCTCCCTAAAACAGATGTCAAATTGCCATGTAGGCAATCCTCAGGAATATATAGAGATAACACTGAGCCTCATTACTTGTGTGAAATTGAAAAGAAAAACATCCTTAGGTGTGCAGGCTGAAACTGAGAAGTCAAGAAACATTACATTGAATATATGTTTCAATATTGAAACATTAATATATTAATGTCATTATATATATTCAACATTGAATATTGAATATTACATACTTGTAATGCAAGAAAAAATACCTGAAACACTTGGGTCTTCAGAAAGTTTTAGATTGCTGTAAATGGTCATCAAAAAAGTGTGAAAACATCATATATTGACTTCTGGAAATACAATAATCTCCCTTGCTCAGTGCCAGCCTTTTCACTGATCCACTCACTCTCTACAAAGCTTTTAATATGCCTGAAGTTTGGTAGCAGCATCTTTATTAGCTCATATCCTCAATAAACTTGAATTGAACCCCCTTATTAAATGCACTTTAAGGCCTTTCTACATCTTCTTAATCTAACTTATTAGAAGTTGAATAAGTTTTCTAGCTTCTCTCTATTCCTAGAACTTCTCCAAGGAAATCTTGTTAATGTACATTTAATTGCAACAGCTCAGCCTCAGTGTTCTCTATAGCAACAAATATGCATCGGCTGCGTCTGTCAAACCTTCCCTCAGCTCCTTCCTTTCTGCCTTTTATGGCCAAGCCTTTCACACAGGTTTTCTTTTGTACAGTCTTTCCCTCTATGGATCTAGATAAGAAAAGATCTTTCAATTATTTTGATGAGTTCTTCACTCATCCTGTAATTTTTCTCACATGCATCCAGCCCATGATGCTGCATATCCTTTGCTTGAATATCATGAATAGGACAGGAGCAGGAGAGCCCAGGATAAAAACTGGAAATTCCTTAGTCTCATCCTCTCATTTTGCTTTTTCTTCTTCTTTTGTTTTTTTAAACTTCACATTTCCTTGCTTGTATTATATGAAGCCCAAAAGAATAAAAAAGAAAGATTTTATTTGAAGGTTCAGTGTTCCATCATAGAATTTTGGTAAAGAAAGGAAGAAAAACTCACAGAAAAGAGAAAAATGAAAATAATGTCAGAAGGTCTGAGAGGTGTGTTAGAGAGGGGTTCTCTCTGAATCATGTTCTACTGACTTTGTGTTACAGCTTTTGCTATTTCTGCACACTGCTTACACTTGGACAGACCATCAGTAGCCAACCTGGGAGAATACAACATTTAAAAAAATCCAGTCCATTAATTTATTTTCAATTTGCACATGAAAACATTCTGTGTACATTATTTCAAACCACACAGGGGACAGTTCTCACAGCCCTGCCTGGCAACCAGGGGATGGGAATGAAAATATCTCCCCTATTAAATCTGCTGAAAACACGTTACAGGCGCACGCTATCAAAAGAAAGAAAAGAAAGGTGTTTTCAAAAAAAACCCCCCACGAGTGTTTCACTGTCCGTGAGAAATCAAGAGCAGGATGGGAAAGGCTGTTTACACAGGCACTTAGCCAGGAAACTGTGCTTGCCACAGATCCAGTCATTCAGGGAGCACATCTCCGATTTTCCTGAGCTCCCTCCCTCTTTTCTAGCCCTGAATTATATGGAGAAACCCATCCGTAGGTGAGAAAACACAGCCAGTCCTGCACCATGCATTCAAACGCTGCCTCTCCTTTAGGTAAGTGCTACCACACCGAGGCCATTTGTAGGAATTTTACACAGCAGGACAAACAAACGCGGAGCCTTAAGGAGACGCGGGAGCTGCGGGAGAGTTTCGCAGCGAATCGCCACCAAAAACCCGCCTGGAAGCATCGTCTCTAAACCCCCCGTGAAAAGCAGCATTGCTAATTAGCAGGCTCGATGGAGAACGACGTGAGATAGCTAGAAAGTCTCGTCACTTGATTTGTGCATGCTTCCCTGCATCTTAAGTTGCAGCCCGGGCTCCCTGAGGATCATGTGAGGCTGGGTTATATATTGGGAGCCGCGCTGGAGAGCTGGGAGTGTGTAAGCCTGGCAGCTGGGGAGTGTTATGGTTGCTGCTTTCCTGTGCTAAGCTGATTTACTTGTTTAAGGTCTGACCTCATCATCCTGTCAGTATGGATTCCCACCTATACAGCTAACAGCAGCTCAGCATCGCCTGCGAGAGCTCGCGGTGCATTCATCAGGAGAGAGAGGGAGAGAGCCACCGGTGTTTGTTCTCCTGTTGTCTTTCCTTAAGAAGAGGAGTTGAAACAGAAGAGATAACAAAGAATCCATTTCCTTCCTGAAAGAACAGGCTTTTGTCTATTTTTTTTTTTTTTTTCCTCTCTCTCTCTGGAAAAACCATGTCAGTCTCTGGAAAGAAAGAGTTTGATGTGAAGCAGATCCTGAGGCTCCGCTGGAGGTGGTTCAGCCACCCCTCGCAGGGCTCCGCCGGCTCCGGGGGCTGCCACCAGCAGGAAGGCTACGAGCACAGGGGCACTCCGGTGCAGAACAGGTTGAAGAGCCACTCTCGGGACAGAAATGGGCTGAAGAAGAACAGCAGCCCCGTGCACCACAACATCCTGGCCCCCGTGCCAGGGCCGACGCCGGTGCACCACCGCTCCATCCACAGCTGGCACCAGCAGAGCCTCATCGAGCAGCTGCGCCCCAGCCAGGAGAGCCCCAAAGCCAGCACCGAGCAAAACTCCGGCAAAGAAGACTCAAGTAAAGCCACACAGGAGCTGCAGATGATCACAGAACAAAATGCAGATGAATCTGCAGAGAGGTAGGAGTTTTAGAGTCTGCGCTTGGGAAGGCAGACTTGTTTCCAAGTTATTCCCTAGGACTGTATTTGTTTGCAGGCAGAGTTCCTTACTGCATTCATCTCACTTTATGTCTGTGCACACCCACACTCAGAGGAGAAGGAACACTCCTGCATCAGAAAAATGAATAGAAACATTGTTATGAAATTGTGATCTTTGCTTAAGGTACATCATTCCATAACTCTTCCATATGCATACAATCTGCCAGTTTGTCAAATTTGCTCTACCAACATTCACAGCATATCAATTCCTTCTCTTGATTTATTGTGTGTGAGTGCAATGAAAAAAGGAGCCTCCTGACATCCTGTCCTCATTCTGACTTTATCAATGGGTGCAACTTTGACAAATGGGAGCTGCTGGAGGTGCATGGGCTCCGTGGTTGCCATTGATCTCTCAAATTCCTCACTGATTTTCTTTTACTGTCTTCCTGGCAAGTAAAATTAACCTTGAACTAAGTGGAAAGGAAGCATCATTCTTTGCTTTTTTTAAAGGTTTGTCTGAAATCCCAGTACTTTCACAGCTTATTTAGTAGGCTAAGACAAATATTTTCTGCAAGGTCAGGTGAAAAAACATTACAGCTGGCTATGAGACCTTAAAGGTGTAAGCACAAAGGAAGAGCTATTTTTAAGTTGTGAATAACAAAGAATACAATGTTAATACCACTTATTTAATTATGGGGGTTTTTATGTTTTCTTTTTCAAAACTCATGTCAGTATTTTTAGTTTATCCAGTAACATTTTTACCCCACCTTTCCCCACCTTGGACTCAAATCAAACATTTATGATATGATTGTTTGCATTGTTTGATGAGATTGCTATCAATCTTTGGACATAATTTAAATGTATTACATTGCATTTAAATACAAATTTATCTCACTTGAAGTTACAGTTCTCTCAGTAAAAACCAAGCTGACAGCTCGCATATTTTTAGCAGTTATTATTTTTCAAGTTGTGCATCTGCTGTGGGGAACATCTGCAGATGGAGCAGCAAAAACTGCATTCCAAAATGTCACTTGGAAACCAGTCCCAGTAGTCAATAGGTACCAGATAAAATCATGACAGAATAAAAGCACTGAGGAAGGACTGTGGGAGTTCTGTTGTTTCCAAGGGTGCTGGTTTGAAATGGGGAAGCAGCAGAGCCTCAGTACAATATTCCAAATGATAGTACAAATTTCCTGAAAAAAACCGTAATTTTAGACACACCTTAGAAGGAAAATTGATTTAATTTGAAGAAAAATAAGGAACACTTAGTAATCTAAATAAGATTCTACACCATGTGAAGAAGGAGGAAAAAAACCACCCCTAATCAGTTCAGTTTGGAGGTTATAAACCACTGCCTTCTAAAATAAGATGTGACATTTTCTCTGTCTACATATAAAGTTTCTGCTAAGACCTCCTGAAGTTCTGTACCTTCATATCCATTCCAATTTAAGTTCTGCTCTTGAGCTGTTTAAAGTTGCAGCTTTTAGGATAGTTTTGGAACTGCATATATCATATATTGTTATAGTCAAATAAGTGGGTTTCTTTAAGGTTTCAGTAAAGGCCATCATTGCATGCTGTAGATTAAAGTCTATTTTAACATACATCTTCAAAAGCTGAATTGGTAATTGATTATTTATAAAGTGATTCATGGTTATGAGTTTCTCTAGAATTAAAATTTATTTCAAGAAAATACAACTGACCATTAAGGACAATGCAGCTCAAATTTCTTAAATATATATCAACAGAAATCATCAAGTAAAGCTCTGTTCCCTTCCCATACAGCATCCAGCACAGGCCACACGTTAATTAATACATTAATTGGCTGGGTAAAAATGAGATACTGAGAAGAAATAAGAAGAAGCAGCCTTATAGCTACATCTACCTACATCTAGGATGTAGATATTGATAGCTGGATATATTTTCATCTCTTCAAAACAATGTCTCATATTTAAAATTGTACCTTTACATCATTCCCGGTCCCCTTTTCCTTTAGAAGTTCCAGATAGTCCCAATCAATGGTAATCAATGGGCTCTGCTGGTGATTAGCACACAAAAATCAGGTTTTTGCAGGATCCCCTGAGCCCACGTTCTCACACTGCCAAAGCCACCACAGCAGGGGCTGTGCAGGTATTTCAAATGTCAATCGAGCAAATTTCACATCCACACCTGAGGACACCAAAGATAAATTTGCCTTTAGACCACAAAATCTCTGCACCTTCAAAGCAGCTCTCTCTCAACCAGTGGATTTTCTTCTGTCTGGAGAAGTCCCATTTTTAGGTGGATCTCTAGCAGGACTCTGCTGAGTGTCACATGGACATCCAAAATAGTAGAAAAGGAGAAAGAATCTGGCTAACACCTCAATCCTGAGCAGAATATAAAAGCAGAGTTTCTACTAAGAGTTTAATGCTTCCTATGGAAAACTTTAGAAATGTAAAAACAATATTCTGAATTTCTTCAGAAAAACTTGAGCTTTCTCTCAAACCTCAGGACTGAATGCTGTCAGTGATGGACAGAGAGCACCCTGGGGCTTGATGAAATAAGGGTTGGTTACTGAGGAGGAAAGTTAAATAATACAGTACCAAACATGGTACAAGCATCAATACTCTTATTTCTGCTTCCTTCAACCCATTTTGGTATTCTTGTCCCCAGATAAAATAGTGCAAGACTTAAAGAAACCCTTCTGGTCCAAGGGTTTGCTCCTGAATTACATCCCACCACAAGTAAATGAGGCTCAAGTGATTAAAACTCATTAGTTTTGTTCTAATCATAATCAGTTAATGTGTGGTCAACCAATACATTTTGGGCATAAATAAATGGTTTATTGGCACAAGGGTAAGGAAAGCCTCTCAGCATCCTGGGGACTGCCTGGTCCAGCGCTGCTCAGGGAACCTGCTCAAAGAGCCTTCTACAGCCTTGACCTCCTCTGAGATATTTATGGAAGTTAGACCTGTAGTTTGGAAAAAAGATAAACAGCAGACAACCTTTATTGACTGACCTCATCTGATTCTCACCAATCTGCTCCTTGAGTGAGGACTGGCACCTCTGCATGGGAGAAAAAGAGAGAAACCAGCTCAAATCTGCATAGCCACCAAGTTGTTTTATTTGTAGATTTTATTTCCCAATGCAGCATTTTCTGATGTTACTGGGGTGGTCATCAAGGTAAACCTGTGGAATATGGTCATGCCAAGGAAGGGAAAACACCTTCAGAGATTTCAGGTTTGGCTTAAAGAGGGAGCTGAAGTGAGCTCTGTAAGAGCCCATGGGAAATAACCTGTGGGTGGCTCAGCAGGCAGGGCTGGGGGAGATGAGCACTTGAGCTGTCCTGATCTATCTGACATCTCTGATCTGTCCTACTGGAATCTTGTGAGGTTCAGGCTCCTCTGCCAGGGGGACCAGGAAGAATTTCCATTTCTTTCAAAGAAAGTGGTGTGGCAGTGGTCCAGAGGCAGCAGCACAACTGGGAGGATTTGTTTGTTAGATCTTGACAGTCAACAGAAACTTTGTGTGCACCCCATGGACACATCTGTGGACACACAGACTGACAAAGCACTGAAACCTCCTAAAAAAAAAAAAAAAAATTATATTGAATTACTTCAAGACTGAAACCTCCTAAAAGGAAAAAAAAAAATTATATTGAATTACTTCAACTGCTTCCCTTAAAAATTTCTGGGCTCACAGATATTGACTTCTCTGTGAGAGCACTGTGCCCAGCATTTTTTAACATTCTGCCACATTATCACCTCCCTTCCTGCATGCCTGCCAGGTTTGTGATTCCACAAGTGTGCTATTGCAGACCACGTGCACTGGTTAAGTATTTCCTAGTTGCCCAAAGGCACTTAGATTTCAAGAGTAAATGTAGCATCCGTTCATCATTTTTCTCCTCTACATCTTTTTTCTAATTATGTGGCTGAAAAATTGCTGACAAACTCTAGCTTGGGACACATTCTAGGACAAATGTTTTCTAATTTCCCACATGAGACAAAATATATTTCTAATTAATTCTAATAGTATCTTTTGATGTCATAATCCAGACAGTCATTACTGATGCACATGGAAACAGATACTTGGGAGGTGCCTCCTCCCAAAGGCAATCCTTTTCTGTGGTGGCTATTCTTGACATACAGCTATTTTGATAGTTCATCTCAAGACTTGAAAATTCACATTTTTTGGTTCTGGCACACATATGGAAATAACTATCAAACTATTTTCTTCACTGCCTCTGACAAATACACACACACACACACACACATGTACATGACTACTTCAGATGTTGTCTGCTATCTGAGGGTTTTGCCTTGAGTTCTGATTTTAGCTCCAGTAGCAGAAAACAGCCTTGGCTCCCATTCCAGTGTGAAATAAAGAAAAACAGGTGACAATTTTCCTAGTAAAAATGGAAGATATGAGTTATCCTGTGAAGCCACTGGTCAAACCAGATTGAGAGGAAAGTTCTGGGTACCCAAATAAACAGTGGAGCACAGGAATGACTGATAAAGCATCCCAAGGCAGCAGGGAAAGGGAGGACTGAGATGTGCCCTGGGCAGAGAAGGTGATAAAGGGCTGCATTCAGGGGGGAACATCACCACACTTCTTCCCTGTGGTGGGGAAGAATTCAGTTCCATTCCCAAAGTAAAGTTTAGAAATGACAATTCCCAATCGCACATCATGGCAGTCCTTATTTTTTAAAACAGAACTATTCCAATTTTATTTTCACTGAACCTCCAGCATTTTGAAAAAGCTTTCTAAAAAATTTAAGTTTAACCAATAAGTATTTTAGAAGCATGATAAAGAATGCTGGACATGTAGTCAGACAGCATTTCAATCCTTCTGTGACAAAGCTGGACCAAATAGGTTTAGGTGCTTCCTTGTTTGTCTACAGTACAAATTAAGCTCATTAATGCCTTGTTCTTTCCCCATCAGTGTATATATATATTGTGTATATACATATACACACACATTGTATAATATAGATATTGTTCTCCTTATTCTTCTTATTGCCACACTTTCCTTCTTGACTCCCTCTGCTTATGGTTGAAAATTGCTGCAAGCCTAAAGAGCTGCAATTTGTGCAGTCTGGTCCCAGAATTCCTACCCTGACAGCTCTGATATTTCATTGCTGTCCTGCCTGTGTCCAGCAGGTCTGTCTGGACCTGCAGCTCCGGGGGCAGAGCTGGATGTGCTCCTGTTGGAGTCTGGCAGTTCCAGTGCAGAGCTGGATTCCTTCTGTGTCATCCTGACTCAAATCTGTTCCAATGTCCTCAGTAGTTGCTTTTCTCTTACCAACAATGTGGTGCTGTTGCTCAGGCCTGCCTTGTGATTCATGTGAAACTCCTGCCTGTGTAGCAGAGGCCTGTTCCCAAACCATCTGTACATTTTTTTTGCAGTTATTTGTTCCTAAAACCAGCACTTTGCACAAATAAATTCCATCTTGTGTTTATCAGATAATGTCTCCAGCTGGCTGAGCTAGTATTCAGTTCTGAATTCAGTGATTTAATATTCAGTTCTGATCCAATACCCCACCATACACGCAGCTCTTCTCAGCTTGATCTCCAATTGTAATATATCATACCAAAGATTTCTCTTCATTTTTTCAATTATTTTAGAAAGTTTGTGAGAAGCTGTAGAGGGGCTTCAGTGCTAAGTTCCTTAGGAACCAGTTTGATTTACCTTCCTATTTGTCAGTGAGCTATTGATAATTTAATAGCATGATTTCAAACCAGCTTCACCCTTTTTCCAAAATGGGTTACTGCAGACAATCCTTGAGGCAGAACTTTGCACTCTCTGATAGAACACACTGAAAAATAATACTCTTATGTTCAAGGTATGCATGACAACTATTTATTTTCTGTTCTCCATAATTTCTAGTAAAAGCTGTTAATGAGGCACTTCAGTTTACATTGACATCTTATTCTTGGCAAATTCTTGCTGACTTAAGTTCTGTTTCTAAGTGCTTAGAAATAATAATTATATGGATTTTACACTGTATAATTTGGCAAGAAGTAGCAACAAGAAAAAGAAATTATGTTTGTATCTTGAGAATTTTTCAGTTTCTATAGCATTTATAACAATTTAATATAAATTCCAGCAGCGTGTTTTAAAAAGATGATTTTCTGCAAGCCTGCAATGGACAACCAAAATGCTCCCTTGTTACCTCAGGGACAAACAAAAACTAATTTTCTTCTAACATTGATCTTTAGCTAAAGGTCAAAATATGAGTTGGAACTGGATTGTTTAAGATGTTTGTAGCTGATTTGAGAGGGGTCAGAAGTGACATTATTTTATGGAAGTTCACTCATAACTGGTTGAAATAGGGTAACTGGGGGTAACCAAGGAAATTTGATATCTATGTTTGCTAAGTGTGCAAAACCAATAAAATTATAGTAAGTGGTATCTGATGCAGGATTAAAATCTAAGAGGAAAATCACCTTTTTTTTTTTTGTTTCCAGCAGTTGATAATTCACAAAGAGGAAAAGGCCTTTTGAGGCCAAGAACAAATGCACTGCACAGTGACCAATGAATTAATTCTGACTAAACAATGCTGTGACCTCATACAAGAGCTCTTGGTACAGAAATTGGAATCACAATGTCTCAAAGGCATCCTTGGGATGTATCGTACTCTCACCTTCTGTTATGACATCTTCTGAAGAACTTGAAAAGCAAAAAAAAAAGGGGTATTGAGTGGGTTGAAACAGTTATTAAAGATGAAAGGAATGAGAAGAATTGTATTTTGAATTTAATATTATATTTGCCCTGTGGAAGGACTGGATATTCAATTTTCCCCCCCCCCACACAGCTAGATAAATAGACTCATAGGAAAATTTAAGCTGAAAAGGGGCTCTGGATGTCATCAAGTCTAACCCTGTCTACCCACCAAGAAGTCTATAATGAGAAATAATCTGACTTACTAGAAAACACACAATACTTTACAGGCCTACATTTAACAAGCCAAGCTTTCAAAGATGAATTATTACAGGCAAGGGAAAAAATGTCATTTAATAGTAATTTAACAATCTAAGACAATTCCAGTCATTTCAAAACAATTTTTTTATGACTCAATTATCTTCTCATTTTCACTCCACAGAGCTTGCTCTCAGCAAAGACAGCTGTTAAATGACTTTTTAAAGAGTTATTACTGTTCTTAAAATCACTTCTTAATGTCTCCAGAAAAAGTTAAGGAGATGATTAAACACATGTGCCCAGTGCAGAGCAGTTTTTACAGACCCACTGAGATTATGCAACTGAAAGATCAACAAGAAATGAGAGGACTGGTGAAACATTCTGGGAAAAGGGGGAGAAGGTTTTGCTTGGTTCCAAAGTTAGAGCCACATGGGATCCTAACAGTAAGAAACTATTTATTTTCACCCTTGGTTTGTGGCTGAATTGTTTACTTTGGAATGTTGTACTGAGGAAAACTACTAAAATCCTACACATTTAAAAAATAAAGGGATTTGTTTGTTGTAATCAAGCAGCTAAATTTGCCCAACTAAACTAGAGTAGTTTGATTTAGCTCCTTTTATTCTGCTAGAATAAAATCGTTCTCTAATGTATTTAGAGAATGATTATATCAGGCAATTAAATAAGACTGTGGCTTACCTGTTGTGCACCTGTTGGTATGCAGAGTAAAGAATTAAAAAATAAAGCTGAAGCACTGTTGGGATTCACAGAAAGAGATGAAATATAGGATATAAACATGAAGAAAATAATCTCTAAAATAAAGTTATAACCCAATTTAACCTCTGTGACACCAGATTCCCCCTCAGTGACTCCATCAACAAAAACACCAGCGCTGGAAATTCCCACCCTGCTGTGACAGCAAATCTGCTCCCAGACCACCTCCTTCCCTCCTTTTCCAAGCAAATGCTCATCAGTAAAAACTCAAAGCAAATTAAAATAGCTAGAACAAGACCAGAGAGCCTGGCTGTTCACAAAAAGTCTGCCCATGCAAGAATTCTTAGCTTGAAACATTGATTTCATTGTAGTAATTGTTTCCATCCCATGGGACAAGTCAGGATATTTCACTAAAACCTTTCTGCTGCTCTCAGGGAACAAGAGGATAACTAAAAGTATATAAAGGAACATCCTGCCTTCACTTCAGGTTTAGATATGTGCTAGAGCATCTAAATGAATGCAGTTTCAAAGTGTTTTGTCAGGAGATAGGCACTGTGTTCTCATGCTGCTTACAGGATAAAGGTTTGCCTCATCACATTCTCCACTAGAACCCATTTAGGACAACGAAACATTTTTAGTGGAAAGGAAAGCAATGGCTGATACCTGGCCCTTCCTTCAGTTGTGTTGTACATATTTTGAAAACCTTGGGACAAGAATCTAGATTTCTTACCTGGATATTAACATTTGATTTAATCAAATTCAAGTGCTCTCAGCCTCAATTTTCAGCTTCATGACTATGATCTGAAAATCAAAATATGGGTTGTGTCTCAGATTTGTTGCCTGCTTCTTTTATTACCTCAGAGCCATCACCCAGCCTCTTGGTATCACAGTTCACTCAATTAAAAGAGCATTTTCCTGGGGACACAACACGAACTGAGCAGGCTTTTCAAACATCCAGATTTGCCTTCACACAGCTTTGCAAAGCAAAGTGGAATTTACGTACATTATGATTGATCCATTATATTTCAGAGTTGCACAGTTTATCTTCTCATTATACTGACCTCACAGAAATCAAAGTCTGCTGGGACTTCCCATTACAATAAGTAGAACCAATACACTTCCAATGAAAGATTTTGAACAGCAAACAAAGGCAACACATTTGAGAAAGTGAACAGCCACCCCCACCCTTTGCCATGCTTCAGTTTACCTGGTAAGTTACAAGTCAAGAGCAAGGGAGGCATTCTGGCAAGAAATGAGCATTTTCAAACCCTGTTCATTTTAATAGAAGGTGGGAAAATTAAGAATCTTTTTGAATGGGGCAAATATACCTTGATTTAAATGGAAATTGTGAGCAAACCACTAAGAAACCCTAGGAGTTGGAGAAAAGCTATTTTAAGCTATTACATATGGTTTGAGTTGCTAGGGAAACCTCTTTTGCAGTGCTCATTTAGCACAGATGCTCAGGAAAGCTCTGTCTCCATGTCAGACCATTTCAGAACCTTGTAGAATGTGAGGAAATAGAGATGCACAAACACACACATGCAGGCAAAAATACCTCAACAATTTTACCTTAGTCATGTTCCATGTCTCAGGGGGAGCTCCTTTTCCCCTCTCTGCCATAACCACCAGATAAAAAGCTCTGACTCCAGACTGAGAATATTTGTTCAAACATTGCCTTCAGTTTGGATCCATTGGGGCTCATGTTCAGACATTCATCTTTGTAGAGCAGGAGCTCTGCCTTTGTCATGCACTCTGTGAAAAGGCAAAGGAGAGGCTGGTTCTGATGCCACCACTTCTGGCCACCCTTTTGAGCAGGGAGATAAATATATATATATATATATATATATATATATATATATATAAACAGTATTTTGAGCAGAGAATAAACATATACTCTGAACAAAAACTGGGGTGCTCTATCATGTTTATAGTGATCATTTAAAGATGAAAATGCTGGTTCTGGATCTCTCACTTCTGTTTCACAAAAGTCACTCACAAAAGATTCCCTCCAGCTCATCATTCAGTTTATGGAGAACTGCACTAAAGGCAGAAATTCCCTCCTGTGCCATTCCTAACCCCCACCCTGCTCTGTGTGCTGGTGCAGTGGCTCAGGATGGACTTTTGACCTTTGTGGCTGAGATGCCTGACCCAGAAAAGTCCCCCAGCAGAGCAGCCATGCAGTGCCCTGGTGCTGTCACAGGGGATTTAGGAGCAGAGCAAGAAAACTTCCTGGGAAGTTCCAGCCTGGTGATCCTGCAGGAGCCAGGCTGCTCAACCACAACACAGAGTGCTGCTGAGATCAGCACAGACAGGGCAAGGCTGTAAGTCAGGACTAATTTCTTTTGCCTTAATTTGTTTTATTCACTTAAAGGATTCCCAATTCTGCTAAAAAAAAAGAAGCAGAGTGGCTTGGTGGTACAAAATACCAATAAAGTTGCTGGGGAGGAAGCTCCCATGGGATGTCACAGAGCAGGAGAGCTCCAATGTGCCTCTCCCTTCCTCCTTCAAACAGAGCCCAATTACTCCTCAGCTGTTTAAAGTTTCTTTATACTTTTTCACTTAAAGTGAATCCAAACCTGATTTGAACACAGTTTAACAAGTAACAAAGTCAGGACTGGAAGGACAGTATTTTATGAATAAATGCAATAAAATCGCTGTGTTATTATTTGTACAACCACATTTCAATGTAAATTTGCCTCTCTCCAGCCTAGTGATTATTTCTGGCACTCCAGGAAAAAAACCTGTCATTATAATAATAATATAAGCAATATTTTTCACAGTTCATATCAGTTACACACTTTTAGCCTTTCTTTGTTTTTCTTTTGATTTAATGTGCTACATTTATTTAGATTTGGTGTTTTTATTCCGATTCAATTACCGCGAGTAAGGCTGACACAAACCCTGGCTTGTTGGAGCAAGTTATCACTATTATCTGTCCAGATAAATGCCAAGTCACTAATGGCATCAAGAGAACAGATTTTATTAAGCCAGGTTGTCAGAAATACTGTTAAATACACTTGATACTGTCAAATTAAAGCAGCCCTAATGTTCTGTCTGTAAAGGTTGTAAAGACAATTCTCTCTCTGTCTTACAAAGGTGCTGTGGGCTCACAAGTAGAGGTTTCCTCAATAAGAAATTCCTGTAAGATGCTGCCTCAACCCCCTTCTTTTCTGAGCTAGCACAGGAGATGTTCAGTGGATATTATTTCTGACATTAGCAATGATGTACATAATAATAAACGCTAAAATATTTCTCAGGTGTTAAAACGTTCAGGTCAGTAAAAGGTAAAAACAGGAGCTAAAGCACAACAGTCTACATAATTTATAACATTCAAAATTCCTTCCAGTATATATGGAAGGGCATTCACAATATGCTGGTTTGGTTGTACTGACTTGCAAGAAAATGCCCTCAAATTGAGCCAGAAATGAATACAGCATGCTAAGTTAATTGAATTCCTTTCCAGACCTAGGTTTGAGTTATATTTTCTGACATAGAAGCTCAGAAGATAACAACTGGCTGGAGAGTACTTTGGTATCAGCATATCTGTACCTAGGAACACACAGAAATATTTGGCTTTAACACAGGGAAACTCTCTCAGGGTGTAATTGCACAATTAAGAGAAGGGGAGAATTGATCACAGATAAATTTATGTGGCTCACAAAACCTTCAAACAGAATAGAAAACTTCAGTCTACTTCTCATCTCTGATTTCTAACTGTGAGGCTGCCCAGTCCTTTATACACATCCTCTCTCCCTCATTTCTAATAAATCTGTAATTATCACAGCACACTCTGGCTAAATAGGTTAAAAATCACACTTTTTCTCCCCAGTGCAGTGGTGTTTAGCTTTGAATTAGGTATCCAGCAGATCAGCTGAATCAGGTCAGGAGATATTTTGGAACAAGCCTGGAGATTTTTACGTGACTGGGGGTGTCTCATATAGCAAAATGAAATTTGAAGTGGTGCCTTCATCTGGGGGATCATGTTTCACTTAAAAGGAAAAACGTGATAAGTCTTGTTATTTATTAGTTAGGATCCAGCTAAATGCAGAAAAGGAAAAATGTAAAAAATGGAATGGTCATGAGAAGCCCAAGAATAGTATCCCTTTGCCTTTGATGAAAAACAAAGAAGAGGTGAGAAGCATGTATGAAGGTATTATGGTAGTGGTATGAGTTTTAATAAATCAAGATATCTGCAAAAATCTCCCAGCAGGATCCATATCTGATGAGCTGCAAGGCTCAGATTGGCAGGGGCAGGGATAATTGCTATTGAGACTTTTACTCTCTGCCTTTTCAAAGCTCTGCTCACTGGAGGCACAACCACTTCACATTTCATTTTTTCTTTTACTTGGATCTCCCTTTGCTCCTCGCTGTTCCACTTTTCCCAATAACAGTGAAAAGGGACAGCAGAAAGCAGGGTCTTCTTCCCCTCATGCTCTGCCATCAGGAGTCTTTCTGAAAAGTGCTTAATGAAGGAACAAACATGGAGTTAATTAGTTTCATCTGGCAATAGCCAGATGGAGTGAAAGCCAGTTCTTCTTGCCATTGGCCTGTATTTTGTTTTCTGTGTCCTCTAAAGAAAAATGCCACAGGCTCAGATCCAGCATTAAGCCATTATTTTTCATTTTGTACATTCTGACAGCTCAAAATCCTGCTATATCATGCCTTCTGGTCACATAATTTTTTTGTACTTTAGAAAGATTATCACTTGCTCCCTGGAAGTTAAGCAGGAAGCACTCCTTGAGTTTCTCCTTCACTTTTATTTTCCCTCCAACACAATCATGTACTTCAAATGTGATTTTGGAATTCATGCATTGCAGTGACCACTTGGCATTATCAGAAAAAAAGGATAATTTTAAGATGATAATGCATAAAATAATATGTAAAATACTCCTATCCTTTTACCTGAAAGGTTTCACTCAGTTATTCTTTATTATATAATGTAAATGAATACAGTGTTAATTCTCCTGGAGGATAACATTCTTGAAAGGTGATTTAAACTGGCATTAACTGAAATTATTTGTCTGAGACAGTTAATTCACCCCTGAAGATAGACACATTTCTATTAAATAAAACAGGTTGCACAGGCAGTGTTCTCTCCAGGATGATTGGATATTGCTACAGCTCCAATTTCTATGCCACAGAAATAAGGTTTTTAAAGTAATTTTAAGAATGTTTATAGCAGAGTTGCATGTTCAGATTAGTTCTGTACCAGGAAGAGAACCATTAGAAACTCCTTTCTATGTAAGTAGGATTATTCAATTTCTCAATTATCTGCATAAAACAAACAATGAGCATAAAACCCTTCTGGAGACACCAGATCTTTCAACAGTAGAAAAAGTAGATCAACACTCAAGAGAGTTCACACACTAATCTGCAGAGACTGGAAAATAATTGTCAATTCCTCTGTTAAAAAATAATATATATACAATTTCCAAAGGCAAACACCTTACTGAGGAGAGTGTTTGGATTGACTCATCTTTGTACATTAAAATCACAATATGGCCACAGCTGAGAGAAGGCACAGAGGGCTCAGGGGCTCTGCAGTTGAGGTGCAGCTTCCATTTCCCTGTGGAATTACCCCAACAAATCCATGATTTCTATTTCTGGGAGGATTCAAAATATCCTCACCCAAATTCATCCTGCTATGAATCACGATGACATCTGTCTGTACATTGTCGTGTCTGGGGGAAGACAAAACTCAAAGGAGCTAAAAGTGGTTTGCAGTTAATGACATGCACATTTACACTTGTAATCCCGAGTGGGAAAAGTTATTTTAACTAACACCAACGGGGGGAAGTGGCCGGTTTATGCTAGCCTTGGCAATAAAAAATTGCTAAAAACAGGCACTTTCAAGAGCTCCAAGTTCTAGAGGAACTGTCAGAGCTTTCAGTTTAGTTGGGAAGTCAGGAGTTTCTTTGTTAACTGAAATAAAATTATAAATTTTAATTACTTGTTTCTCCATTTGCTACATCATTTTCTATCATTATTACAACCTGATGTTAATGTTACGACCTCAGCAATCATCAACAATTTCCCATACTCTTTTAGGACAAATCTTTTCACCCATACCCTAAAAACTCCACAATAAACAATAAAAAATGAAGAAGATGACTGCAGCAGAAATTTCAAGGCAGAGGCTGGGACAGTTACTGATGTGCTAAAATTTTATCAGCATCAATTAATACAAGCACATCAACTTTATCATTATTTTATCTGTGTCCAGAAATAGATTCAAACTTTCTCTCTTTTCTTTCCTAAGTGAAATATTCTAATTTCTCAGCCAGCTGCTGGGGTTTAGCTGTGACAGATGCTGTGATTTTCTGTAGGAAAAGTTTTTCTCAGCAGCCAGAGGGGCAGAACTGCCAGGGCTGAGCAGAGTGGAGCTGGCTGGGGAAAGGGGCCGAGGTGCACTTGTCTTAAATAAGCAATAAATAAAAAGAGAGAAAACAAAAATGATGATCTGCACTGGAAATATTGCTGCACAAACAAACTGGACTGGTGGAGTTGCAGTTTTGCCTTGGCACAGCTGCAGCACTTCCCACAGAGCTGCAGCCCCTGAACTCCAGGACCTGTGACTGGTGGGATTCACGGAGCACAGGGAAGGACACCCCAAATCCAAATCTCTAAATAACACCAATAACTGAAATTGATTAAACTGAATTTCTCCAATATCACAGCACCTTAAACAGGTACATTCAACAAATGGGAAGTGGTACCATAAAAATGTAAATAATAACCTCATCTACAACGACAAAATTAAAATCATCCAATAAATCACCTTGTTTCCATGCAATATTGTGCTTCTAAGCTTCCTTATCATCAGGTTTCTTAGTTTTGGTCACAGGCACACTGAATGAGGTTTAATAAAGCACTGAATTTTAAAAATGATGTGGCAAATAAATGGCATTTATGTGTTATCACATTCTAATTAAATAATGAGGAAATCTGGATTTATCCTTTACATACTGATTAATGAAGAGCACTCTGCTGGTTAGTGTGAAGAGTTCTCCATTATGAGAGAAAAGAAATTCAACATAATTCATAAATTTAAAGAATTGTAGGCCTGGAATGAATCAGAAAACTCATGCCATCGATTCTGATTACAGAAAAGATGAAATTTTACCTCCATGCCACACACCATTTTTGAGTGCCAGTTTTCTTAGGATCCAGAAAAATCTTGCTGTTACCTGTCATTTCCTCCCCTGTGTTTCATTCAGGTTCATTTATTTGAACAGAGGTGTAAGCAGCTCTTTGAAAAGTAAAAAATTCCCCAAAGTTTAATGAGAAAAGGGCAAATATGCCTCTCTGAATTTAAATCCTGTTCCCTCTCTGAATTTAAATTCTGTTCCCAAAAAACTTTTTTCTTGCTATGATAATAGCAATCAATAAAAGAAAATATATACAATATAGTATAATTACCCATAATAATAATTAAATATTAATAACAAGTAAACCCTTTTTCTACCACATGATTTTCTGTAATAAAACCATGGAGCAGCATCAGGAGCAGGATTTGCCTGGAATTCTCTCAGCACCTTGTCTGCCTTTGGAACTGAACCCCTGACAGATTTCAAGCGTGGCTAAACAAGTTATTCCTATCTCTTGTATTTATTTCACTCAAAACCTGCCATCCCAGCTCGATTTTAAAAATGTCATGTGAAATAGTGTCAGAAGTCATCCAGAAGGCGAGATGACTTCTGACAATTCATGTTTTTCTCCCAGTAAGCTTTGGTACCTTGGAAAAACCAGAATAAAATACAATGTTCTGACATGATTCATTCTGACCAGCCATGCTGGCTGGTATTTCTGTCCTTCTTATCATCCAGACACTTAATGCTTTTTGATTATTTCTTCAAGTTTTCAGTTTATATTTTCTGTTTCATAATTCCATGTTTCTTTTAAAATGGATCATATTTTGAGTATCCTTCACAAATCCTTACAGCAAAACTCTGGAATGATTTCACTTGGTTCTCTACCTGAAATGAAATTCCTACAAATCAGTGACTTCAGAATAATTTAAATATAGATTTATCTCTCCAGGCTAATCCATGCTTTAAGCCTTTATTAAGAATGCTAATTACAGCTCCTCATCCCAGTGAACACCAGCACAAAGATAACATGAAACAATTTGGGTTCCTGATTCTTCAGACCAAATAATTTATATTTTTCCTCCCTGGCTAATGCACTTTTGGAGACTTTTATCCCTGAATACTCAGCTTTTGTTTGTCCAAACTTGTGCACATTTTTAGGAATAAATTTTATCTGTGCTACACCCTTAGCAACCTCTGCCAGAATTCTGCACCAGACTCCAGGGGACTTTTCGTGACTCCTTCCTTTAGGATATTTTGATTTCTGACTTTAGTTCATCATTACCCAGTACTACACTCTGAAGGTCAATATTTGAGTCTGACAGCCATACACTAAGGAAAATATATAAATATTTATCTTTGAATTTAACTTTCCCCCTCCATATTATATCAACCATTTCGAATCAGCTGCTGAAGATAAACCAGAAATTATATTATTAATTTTAATGGAGAGCTTGCTTTTGCTTCCAGTATTTTTCAGTCTCTGAAGACCTTTGCCTTTGAAATAATTAATTATATTAGTGGTATTTATGGTGTAGTTAAATGTGACTCCACTAAACTTCTGAAAAAATACTCATGACTAAATTAAATAATTAGACTTTCACTCCCTTGGAAATGATTCTCTAACCACAAATAAATCCATGCTATGGGGAATTATTTATTTCCCACAACCAGTACTGTCTGTTTACAAATGGGATGGCTGTGTATTATTTGAGGTTTTTTCTGCAAACATCAAGACTAAGTGTACTGAGATACAACACTTAAAGTGCATATATTGAATCTGAAAAAATAATTTTTTCAAAAAACAATTTTCTGAAAAACATTAAAGGATGCTTAAGAGGTAAATAACAAAACATTCCAGAGTGTGAGTTTGGGACCCTGTAGCTGATACAAAACTAATGAGCATATAATCCAATTTTGCAGCTTTGTTAATGTCTATGAAGCATTGAAAGAAAACAAATAAGAAAGTGAAGTCATTAAGCACACTGAGACAAATTCATTTCTGTGAGTCAAAAATGACAAAGGAAACACATTAGAGGTGAACTTGGTTTTTCCCTTTTTCTTTAAAACCAAACTAAACTGAGCTAAAATGGATTTGAAATTGTAATAAAGACAGAAATGTTTTGCAGAGGGGATGGAAAATTGCTGTCTCAATTCAATATTACATTATAATTTGATTTTTAATTATTTCCCTTGACTTCTATGAGCTCTTTATAAATGAATGATCTAACATCTCTATTTTATCATACTACCAATTCAACCTGACTTACCCTTTTTTATTTCTCTGTTTTCTGAACTAGATGTTAAACTGTGGATGTAATCCAATATTCTGCTAAATTTAATATGCTAATTTTGTGAAGAGACCTTATCTCTCCCTATCGTTAATGGATTTGCATTAACAATATCAAGGAGAACCACGAAATTTAGTCAACAAGCTGTCATTATTTCCCAGTTGGGCTTGGAAATTTAAAAAAACAGGTGCTATACATTCTAAAAAAATATTATATTAAACTGAGAAAATGTTTTTCTAAATAATCTTTGGCTAAAGTAGTGTTAAATATTGCAGCATTTTCAAAGTATGTGTTATATATTTATATCAACAAATGCATTATTATTTACTAAAAACAGATGAAGAGAAAAAGAAAGATTTTTCTAAGGAAGTGTCAGGAAGGTGTTTCAATCTACATAAAAATCCATATTTAGAGGCTGTAAGGAATATTTTGAAAAAACAATGAATTGCCCATAAGTGGGAAAGCTAACAGAATTCTGGAGTGGGAGGAATATATTTATTGTATATTTCCATGAAAGGCAGAGAAATTAATTTGTCTCCGCTATTTGCATTCAGACTCTAAAGACCATGTACAGGTTCCATGAGCTTTTAATTTGGAAATTTCTCCAGAGTTATAAGGTGCTCATTACATTGTCCTCAGATTCAGTGCAATTGAGTCAAGTCATTTAATGGACAAAGTAAGCAGAGATCAGAAATAAGACCTAAAGATGTAATATCCAACATTTCATGCCAAGAGGTATTTTAGCTGTCAGTATCACAGGAAAATAGGATTTTTTTAAGGATTCTGTTTGTGAGTGATCAGGAGGCTGTATTTATCATGTCAGTGCTGTGCAATCCACTCAAAACTGATGGAAGCAGACAAATCAGTAGCACCCCTTACTACACACAGCTGCAGTACAGTACAGTTTATGTGCAGGTGTATGAATGAAAACTTCCAGATACCAAAGAGAAAAAGCTGGGAGAAGGCATGGTAAGACCAGGATAGTGGGACTTTCATAATTTTAAAAATTTCTGTGCTGCCTTTTGAATAAAAATCAACGTCATCAGCGTTTATATTGCGTTTCTAACGCTGTGCTCATCACTGCCTCTGTCCCTGGCAGGCTGTCCAGCACCAGCAGCTCTCTTGGGATGAGCACCAATGGCTCTGACGAGTATTTCCAGTCCACGAACCACGCGGAGCAAACCTTCCGCAAGATGGAGAATTACCTGCAGCAGAAGCAGCTCTGCGACGTGCTCCTGATCGCTGGCGACCAAAAGATCCCAGCCCACAGGTACAGCTCCCAGGATCCTCTCTGCCTCAAATCCCCAAAAAGCTCAGTTTAGGAACAGCCTGGTTAGTTATGAATGAAGAGTTACTCTAATTAGGATTCCAGCTAATCACGTGATCAACACTTCGTGTCTATTATTTTAAACACAATGAAATTCAAATGAAAATTGCTGGCACTGTCCACCCTCTCTTCTTGCTGCTGTCAAACTACAGCAAGATCAGAGAAGAAAATCTGCCCAGATAAGCACTCTGGGAGAAAATTAGATTACTAATTACTCTTTTAACTTCACTGCTGCAAGATTTGACGCCTATGCTAATTGTTTCCGTGGTACACACAATTCATAACATTATAAAGCTGGATTTTTCTGCCTGGTACTGAGATGATGAGGTAATTTGCTGTCCTGCTGATGCCTTGTGAAGGCTGCTCTAGAACAGAGGCCAGATGGAGCTAAAGAATAAAGTAGGGATTTATCAGGAGGCCTCAATGGATCCACCTTGGGCAGCACAAGAGCCCAGCCAGGGCTGCACCCAAGATGAACCAAAATGGTCCCAAAATGCACAACTAGTCATGGGGTCTCTCATATTTATAAGTTCTGCTCCATTTGCATATTGGAGTTAATTTTTCATGACCGCTAACAGGGTCTCTCACTTTTATAAGTTCTGTTCCATGTGCATATTGGAGTTAATTGTCCACTTATAGTTTTAGGTTATGAAGTCCCATCGTATTTGTTTTTCTCCCTTCAGTCCACATTGTTTATGCTCCTGAGCCTGAAATTTGGATCATTTGTCCTTGGTCCCCAGCTGGAGAAGGAATTGCTTTGTCTCCCTGCCCTGTGCAGAGAGCTCAGCATCCCCTAATAAGAAGCCCAGACACTAAGGCCTTCAGTCCACACTGTTTATGCTCTTGAGCCTGAGATTTGGATCATTTGTCCTTGGTCCCCAGCTGGAGAAGGAATTGCTTTGTCTCCCTGCCCTGTGCAGAGAGCTCAGCATCCCCTAATAAGAAGCCCAGACACTAAGGCAGTACAAAATCTGAAAAATATAAAAGCTAAAACCTGAGGCATCCCTGCTAACCCTGCCTCCCCTGCAGGCTGGTTCTCAGTGCAGTCTCTGATTACTTTGCTGCCATGTTCACCAACGATGTGCGGGAAGCAAAGCAGGAGGAGATCAAGATGGAGGGAGTGGATCCTGAGGCGCTGAAGGCTCTGGTGCGCTATGCCTACACAGGTAACCCTGCCCCAGAGCTGCTTAGAGACATTTATTTAGATTTTTGTTGGGTAATATATGATTTTTCATACTAAAGTTCTGTTTATAGAAATTTATATATATTTTTGTTCATTGATATATGAATTTTCATACTCTAGGTTGAGAGGAAGTTTAAAAAACACCCATCTCCAACCACGACACCTTCCACAAAACCAGGTTACTCAGAGCCTTGTTTTGGGAAAGGTTTTTTGCCTAATTACAATTTTCTTCTTTTGGGTTTGGTTTTTTTTTTTTTGGGGGGTTTTTTTTTTTTTTTTTGGGGGGTTTTTTTTTTTTTTTTTGGTGGTTTTTTTTTTAATTTATTTTTTTTTAAACCAATCCAGATTGGATCTAAAGCTGTTAAAGTTCCAATAAAAATGTCCCAGTCATTGTATTCAAAATTGACCAAACCCTGTAAGTTAAAATATCTGTTTAATAAATCTTTCAGCTAGAAAGGAACATGGATTTGTGAACCACAGGACATCTCAGAGAAAAGCCAAAGAGCAACAAAGTTTCAAATAAAGAAAATACGAGGGAAATCACTTAAAACTAACTTTCTTTTTTTTTTTTTTTCCTAAAAACTGCCCAGGTATCCTCGAGTTGAAGGAAGACACAATAGAGAGCTTGCTGGCTGCTGCATGCCTTCTGCAGCTCTCCCAGGTCATTGAGGTGTGCTGCAACTTCCTCATGAAGCAGCTGCATCCTTCCAACTGCCTGGGGATCCGCTCCTTCGGGGACGCCCAGGGCTGCACCGAGCTCCTGAAGGTGGCCCACACCTACACCATGGTAAGGTGAACAGCTGACAGCTCTGCAGTCACAATTACTTACAGAAATACTCACTTCTCGTGCTCCCCACTTCTGAGTTTTGCCCTGTAGAAAGGCAGCCTCAGTGAACTTAAATTTGCAGTACGAGTGGTACCTACTCCTGCCAAAAAATGTAATAGGGCCTTAACGCGGCTCGTGTCTAGAGACAAACAGCAGTGGGCCATCCTTGTACCTTTGATTCCACACAAAGAAAATTCTAAAGCTGATTTTAAGGTGAGACACGCATTAAAAGAGTAAAAATAAAGAACGTATTGGGAAGATTTGGAATGCCAAAAAGAAGCACGTCCCTGACTGGAACATAATCCTCCTCTGGCTCAAAGCAAGAAATGAATATTCAGAGCATGGGAAACAGAGAAGTGAGATAACTTGCTATGAAACCACATTGAGGGATAAATATTCAGGGCAACAAGATGTGCTATCACAGCTTAAAACATACAAAAATAATGGCAACTGCTACAGCTAAATTGATATAAAAATAACTACTTGTTAGGAGACCCATGGCAGCTTTCTGCTTGAAATATTAGGGGAGGATGGCAGAACCAGTTTCGAGGCTTCGTAATGCTGAGAACACTCCAGCAGGGGACTGTGCCTGTCCACCTGCTGCAGGAGGTGAGAGTGGCATGAGCAGATGAGGGCACTGCTTGTGCTCCTCCCTGTCACAGCAATGAATGCTCGGTTTAGCAGCAATTACACCCCCTTTACATGTCACAGTTTGAAATGGGGCACTTAAGATAGAGGTTTGCTCAGACCTGTATAAAACAGTGTTGTCCTTGCTGCTCCAAACCTTTTTATACTCATCCAAATTCAGGAAATCCCCCTCTGCTGTTGCCTCTTTCCTCCCACCAGTGCAAAAACTGGGGGTGCAGTTTAACCATTTAAAATTATGGTTCAGATTTCTGCAAAACTGAAATAAAATCATATGGTTGGATTTATGATTTTATGACAGTAAGAGATGTTGAGACAATAAACAACAAGGAGTTTATGACAATAATTTTTGTCGTTTATATATTTTTTAACCATTTGAATCCTCCAGTCTTTCCCAGGAGTTAAACCTTTATTATTTTTTGAAACCACGTGTCAAAAATTTGAGAGTTGAGTCATTAAGAACTTCCTAAAATGAAGGATCATGATGACTCTGTGACACTCAGCAGCACTGGGCATAAGTTTTATATTATTTTCCTTGAAAACAGCTTCTACCACCTCTGGAACCATCTCCTGTTCTTGCATGGAACAGAGTGAAAATACTGCCATGAAACAGGACCTGGACCACAAACCCACCCACCACGTTTGCTACTGACAGCTTAGAAAGAGAAGAGGAAACCTGCACCTCTGAAATAAAAACCTGTTTCAAACCCTTGCAGTGATGTTACAAAAAAGCCTTTGGAGAACAGGAGATCATAACAATGCATAAACACGTAGACATTGTGGAGGGGGATGAGTAAAACATTCAGGTTTGTTTCGTGTTGGTGAAAATTGGAACTTAGGGGAAAGGCCAGAAAATTGCCCTGTAAATACAGAGCCCATAACATTTTCAGATGTGCTGTAAACACCAGATCCATTCAATAAAACCAGACACAATGGGGACCTTCCCCTGCAATATTTTGGCCACAGAGGCAGAGTATTAACAATTTCCTGCCTGGTATCTTTTCGTGCAGATAGAGCTCATTCTGATAAACAACTTGGGCTATATTTGTAACTAGAAGTGGACTGGCCTTCCTGTCCCTGTTCTCTGAATGTCACAAATATTAAAGCAGGATATGCATAACAGACCAAAGTTGACATCTCCTTTAATCACTGATACTTCTGTATTTGCATCCTGGCTACACTTGAAAAGAGTTCCAGAAAGTGGAGAAACTGCTGAAAACAAACAATAAAATATCAGTTACTAAAATTTCTTCCACTGCCCTATTTCAATCTGGTTCCTAAAGAAATATTAGTTCTAGGTACAGAAATAGAAATTCTATTCTAGATTTCAAATGCAGTTATGAATTCCTACATGCATCTCTTTGTAAGTAACGTAACCCCTTCTCTCTCTTCACCAAATGTCTTTTTTCCTTTGGCATTTGATAGGAAATGAGATAATATATATATATTTATACCCTATATATTGACATCAACTGTGATATTGTTGTAACTCAATATTTTTTTAAAGAAAAATAATTCTATGAAATTCTAGGTATTTAACCCATGTGGTCACTTCTGGAGTTGGGGAGTTTGATCACAACAGTAGCTAAAAGGCTGATAACCCTTTACTGGGATTTGTCCAACTTTGCATTGCCCAAAAGAAAAGCGAGCTGGATTTCCTTTGCTGGATTTTCTTGCCCTCAGAGCACAGTCACACAGCCAACAGCTGGCACAGCTCGCTGCAAAAGGATTGGAAGGTTTTGGTTTATTTGGCTCAAAACCTTTGAATCTGCAATGGAAGGGACACATTTTATTTGAGTGCCCACTTGGCACTTCTCAAATGCACATTTTATCTTCAAATAGTATTTCTATCAAGCCGCAGAGCTAAGATCACACTGATTAACAAAAGTGCCAGTGGCAAATCCCTAAGCCAGGACAAAGACATCTGCAGCATGGTGGTATGAAAATGAGCATTATTCCTCAGTTCTGCAAGAGTAGGGCAGCAAAAAGCAACCAAAATCTCCATTAAATGGTAGAAGGACATTCAGTGGTCTTTAGAACATCCACAGCATTTCCCTGAATGAAATATTCACAAAGCCTACATTATCTAAGAAAAAGCTATTTCTACCTGTGAAAATCACCAGTGCATTGAAATCTTCTTTTATTTTTAGGAACACTTCATAGAAGTAATAAAAAACCAGGAATTTCTTTTGCTCCCAGCTAATGAAATTGCCAAGCTCTTGTCTAGTGACGACATCAACGTGCCAGATGAAGAGGCAATTTTCCAGGCCCTGATGATGTGGGTGAGGCACGACCTGCAAACCCGACAGCAGGACCTGGGGATGCTCCTCTCCTACATCAGACTGCCCCTGCTGCCCCCCCAGGTAGGAATATGAAGGGTTAACAGGGAACTCTGCCAACTGAAATGCCTGTCTTGGGCATACTGTAGGCAGAGAGGAGAGCTTTGTGGAACGGTTCTGGTTGGGACTGGAGATAATTCATATTTTTTCACCCTTTCTAATTTTTTTTTAAATTATATAGTATATATATATATATATTTTTTTTTTTTTTACACAGATGAAAAGAAACCCTCCAGTCCCAGTGTGATTACCAGGCTCAGAATTACCTCTAAAAAATGCCAGTCTATTCCAAAAGCCAACTGTTCCATTGTAATAGTTCTCCTCTAACAGCACAGCAATCTAGATACCATGCAAAGATATTTCTTTAGATTTACCAAACTGCAGGACAGATAAGCCACAATTCTTCTTTCTTTATTGCCATAAAAAGCAGACAAATATAAAAGGGCCTGAATTATTGCTGACAATTCTGAGCACTGACATTACTTGTCCCTTAATTCTGAAAGAGACAATTCATCCATCAAGTTCCAGAGCTGGACATTCTGTTTTACAGAAGGGTGGCACTGCTGTGTCTGTGTCAGAGAGGAATCTTTATATCTCCTCAAAACTGCATGTAGAATATTGAGACTGTCAGTCAGGACACTTTATGAATCTGCATGACTGATGCTGCAAATATTCTGCCTTGAATAACATATAAAAGTACCATACACACTTAATTTTAAATACATTTGGTATGTTTTAATATTCACAGAGATGCCCAGTTCTCTGTGGTAGATTTATTTACTCACATAAGGAGTTTTGCATAGAGGGTGCAGTACTACAAATTTCTGATTTGAATAATTTTTAAAAGTTAAGAGTAGGAAAATAACAATCAAAGCCATCACACTCATAGAATTTTCCCCTCCACCTTTATAGCTTTGCTTGCATTAAAGCAGAGTTCCCAGCAAAGCACAAGTGAGTGGTGAGCTCAAAATGAGTATTTGTCACTGCAAATACTTCAATTATTCAAGTACATGCAATTTTAATGATTTAGCTGTATATCAAGATGTGTTTTTCCCCCCATTTCTTAGCTACTGGCTGATCTAGAAAACAGCCCAATGTTTGCAGATGACCTTGAGTGTCAGAAGCTTCTCATGGAGGCCATGAAGTACCACCTGCTGCCAGAGAGACGCTCCATGATGCAGAGCCCTCGAACCAAGCCCAGAAAATCCACAGTGGGTGCCCTTTATGCTGTGGGAGGCATGGATGCCACTAAAGGTAAGCCCACAAGTTAATTTGTCTGGGTTAATTAATTGTATTACAGATACCCTGGGAATATATGACATTTAGTTAAATATTTCCCATAGGAAAACTGTTGATTTAGGGGTAAAAAAGAAGAAAAAGCAAATTACAGAACAGAATCCTACCTGTCAGAAGTGCTTTCCTCTTGCAAGAATCATATTTGTAAACAATACTCTTATATTTAGGTGCAGACTGAAGAAGTTTGAGTCATATGGTGATTTTTAAGATTCAACTTTGTATGAATTGTTGCAAAAAAATAGTTGAATTTACAAATCAGAAAGAAAAGTAAATATTTAAAATGTTTCAGGATTTTTTAAATATTGAACCTTGTGGTCTATATTTTGACAAAGTAAGAAAGCTAAGATTTCAGAGAAGCAGAAAAATAGAGCAAAAAAGCACCACTGAACTACAGAGAACTCTTACCTAATGCTTATAAATCCTTATTAGAACATTTCAGGTGGAAAGATTTGTATTTTTCATGAACACAGCTTTTCTTCAGGACTTCAAACACGGGGGGTTTTTTCAGGTTAGTAGTTGAAAGTTAATTATTACAAATATATTCCAGCTTCTATTATTTGATTTTCACAACTGCAATCAGGTTACAGCTTTAAACATTGCACTATTCTATTTAGGTGGCAGAATATTAAATCATTTTCTGCAGGAACCTCAACTTCAAACCCACAGCTTGGAGCCAGAGAACTCTAATTAGTTTAAAGTCTAGCGACTTGCAGCACAGAATTACTTTTAGCTGTGTGAGTTCACTTTTAATAGAATCACAAAGAAGATAATCCATTTCATGGTTTACAAAAAGCTGCTGACGACTGATTTTTCCCCACATGAGAGACCTTGCAGAGCTACCTCCCTATCTCTGTGCAATCAAATCAAGTGCAGAATACACATTCATCGCCAGCACAACATGAAAACACTAATTCCTAGCACAATTTAGCAAATTGGAGTTAATCTGGTGCAATTAAGTAGATTCATTAGCGATACTGAGTATTTATGAATTATATCAGACAACCAGGTAATCTTTAAAGTATCTTCCTCTAAAATAAGAATACAGTTTTCCAATCATTTTTTCTTAGTAAAGGTTATGCAAAAAAGGGTTATTTCAGTCAACATCTGCACTTCCTCTTGCTGCCTCTCTTACTTCTTACCTTGGAGTGAAGCCAATTGTTTGAACTTTTGCCTTTTGATGGGTAAGAAGAACAGCACTTCTGCTCCTCCTGCTGTCCTCCACAGCTCTGACTCAGATTTGGAGCCTGGGCTGGTTTGGGAGATAAAGGAACAGCAGAAAGAGACCAGGATGCTCTGGAGGAACAGCTCTGAGAAGGGAATATCTCCCACCCCTGGCAATAACACACTGCCTGTGACAGAGACAGACACCAGGCAACGCCAGCTTTGCCTTTGTGCTTATCTCAGGTGGGATACGAAGACAAATCTCAAATTCCACTGATCAAAAGAAGATCAAAGAGGTGCTTTTGGGCTGGAATTTTGAAAAATGGGAATGTGCCTAAACTACGTTAGGTTTTGTGACTTTCAAATCTTTGAGCCTCTGTAAAAATTACAGCCCACAGGGTATGGCTGAACACACTTAAACCTGACTGCATTTTCCCTGTGTTTTAGTTAGTGTGGGAGATTTCCTTTGAAGTGGAGGACTTTGGGGCACTCATGTATTAGCACAGAATAAATGAGAAAGAATCAAAGCAAAGAGCAGCAAACAGAATAACAAGATGGAAAGAACAGGCAAAGAAAGCCAGCTGCTCTGGATAAAGGGGAGAAAGCAGAATTTCTGTCTTTTATTGCAGATGGAGCTGGTAGTTTCTTTCCCAACCTATGCATGTGGAAAAACATATCGATAAGAGAAAAGACAGCACGAGATAAACTCTTATTTCACTGAATTTCTGGAGTGCATCAGGTGATCTCTAACAGATCTCTAAACCAAATCCTACCTTTCTTTTCTGCTTTATTGCATGGTTGTTTTCCTGTTGTAAAAATAATTTCTTAGCCACAAAGTGCCTGTAGTTATCTCCAAAACTCCACTTGTCTGGTCTCAAATCCCAGTCAAGGAACAAGAAATCTGCTCTGTGTTCCTCATCTGGCTGCCTTTGACTGAGCTGAATTTGAGCTCCAGGGTGCAGTGGCAATTCTGCCTCGGATCTCACTGAGCCGTGGCCTCGCTGTGCTCAGCAGCTCTCAGAGGAGCAATTATGGCTCCTGAGTGCTGATGGGAGCCGGGGTGTGGAGAAGTGTCAGTCTGAATGGCAGAGAGCTCCTGCCTTAGGAAGGGTTTCAGTAAAATGTTACTGCAGGTCCAGTGACCTGAAAGAAATGGAAAATGTGTCTGGTGTGTTAGAGCGGCCAAGCAGCTCCTGCAGGGCTGAGCCTCAGGGAAGATACCTGTGGGAACCAGGTGTGCACTCACACACAGCCCTGCCTCCTGCCTGACTCCATCCTAAAAGGGAAAATACCCACCAAGGTTCCTGAAGATGCTTGTCCAGTTCCTCAGACAGATACATGCAGTCTGGTTTTAACATCACTAATGCTTCAGGCACAAACACGGTTAAAGAGTAGATTGTTGTGAGGCACTGTATTCATAAGGAATTTAAAAAAAAAACCAAAACAAACCCACAAACCCCCTACTGTCGTGGTATTTAAGCAACAGATTTAACTCATCTCCAAAATTTGCAGTGCTACAAAAATTGCCATACTGTAAATGCTCGGGCACCCCTGACGAAGGCAGGAATGACGAGGAGGACTCCATGTTCTCAGAAGGCTAATTTATTACTTTATTGTAATATACTATATTAAAGAATACTATACTATACTAAAGAATGCAGAAAAGATACTTACTGAATGTTAAAGAGATAATAATAAAAACTCTTGAGTCTTTCCAGAGTCCTGACACTTGGCCCTGATCGGCCAAAGAGTCAAAACAACTCACAGCAGAATCCAATGAAACAATCACCTGTGGGTAAACAATCTCCAAACGCATTCCACACATGAGCACAACACAGGAGAAGCAATGAGATAAGAGTTGTTTTCCTTTTCTGTGAGGGCTCTCTCACTGCCTTTCAGCTTCCCAGGAAAAAACCCCAGGCAAAGGAATTTTTTCAGAGAATGTGAATGCCACACTGCCACAATTTAATTCTCCATTTCTTGCCACCAGTATGTTCTCACAGACTTGACAACCATGAATGCAATTAATGCAGCTTTCTCACTGTGTTCACGTGAGAACTGAAGTTCACAGAAAAACCTCACACGCAGAATTTAAATATTTTTTAATTTACTCACATTTTGAGCTGTCTGCTGGGCACTGCTCCCTCCATGGCTGTCTCTGTTTTCCACAGGCACCACCACAATTGAGAAATACGACCTGAGGACCAACAGCTGGATCCAGATTGGGACCATGAACGGGCGGCGGCTGCAGTTTGGGGTGGCAGTGATTGACAACAAGCTCTACATCGTGGGGGGCAGGGATGGGCTCAAGACCTCCAACATCGTCGAGTGCTTCAACCCCGTCACCAAGGCCTGGACCGTGATGCCTCCGATGTCCACGCACAGGCACGGCCTGGGTAAGAGGGGCTCTGCCTCTGCAAACCTCTCAGCACACCAGAGGGGTTTGATTGACTCCTGCACTGCTGGGGAAAACTTCTAACAGCATGCAGTGACACGCAGCAATGCTCGTAGAGGATGTTTTTCAAAGAGAGATTTGCCCGTTGCCATATTTTGATGATTTTATTAGTGCCCACGTAACTAGCACTGATGTTCCAGAGTTAATTTTGTTGGTAGGAAATTCCAAAATATAAGCTATAGTGAAAATAATCAACTTCACGTGATTTACTGGTCAAGGGATACATTTGCAATACAATAACAACATGATTCTATTTTTTTATGAAAATAAATTATGAATTAAGCCCAGAGGTATCAATCACCTCTGTAATGCAGATCAAGGCATTACCTACACTGAAGAAAACAGTGTATGGAAATAAGTACAACTTCACTAGTTCTAATTTTGTAATTACAAGAAGTTTTACAGAGCTCTGCTGTGGCTTAGTATCTATGTTTTGGCTTTTTTTTTAGTGCAAAATAATCCTTAATATTATTCACACTGAAGGAATAATATGAATATAAAATCTCAAATTTATTTCCAGAACTATAAAAAATAAGGCTAAGTTTACAGATGGGTAGACTGTAACAGAGGGAATATGATGATTTCTGAATTTATATATCCCAGACCTTATGAAAAAGCTGGCTTCTCTTAAGTTACAGAAACAGGTATTGCTTGAAATCATCAGTAAGTTCAAATGTCATGGAATATTTTTATTTTTACGGATAATAGAGGAAGATTGATACAGATTTATTTGGCAAAGAAATGTGGCCTATGCCACTGCTTGACAGAGAAAGGGTTGTGAAGGGTTCTTACCAGCTAGAGCACCAAATTTATGAAACCAAATACTAGTAGGTGGCAAAGGGGAAGAAGACAAAACAGATGAAATAATTTGCATTGAAATCTTTATAATTCCTGACTGCAGGGGCATAATTGTCCCCAACAAGTAGGTCACAGCCATAAATTGGAGTGCCCAAAGTTTGGCTTCGATCTGTGCCTGGTTTGCAAAACTGCCTCACTCTTACAGTCCCCATTAACTTCAGGGAGATTCAGTGGAGTTGGTGCTTTTGAAGAAATCAGGCCATGTATATTTAGGCCTGAAAGACAGATTTAGAAAACTTTTAAGCAGCTGGATTGAAACATTTTGCCTCACCTAACAAAGGGAGCAAAGAGCAGCAGCAGCTCCCAAAGGGAAGGCACCAAAGCCCTTCTCTGGAGAAGCACAAAGGCCCAGGCTTTGTCCACGCAGAGCTTTGCAGTGACAGCCAAGCTGGCTCTCCTGTGCCTCAAGGACAGCAGATAGGAGCCAGCTCTTATCCAAAAGGCATTAAAATGTTGTGGTGCTTTAGCTGGTAAGGACAGCCAGCTACCCACCCACCCAGGCTTCATGCTGGCAGCACTACAGAGCTTCAGCTGGCTCAGAATTAGGAGAGGTTGTTGGTTTGGGCATATTTTTCATTGCCTGACTAGAGCTTTGCCTTTTTGTAGGAGAACAACATCGTTCCCCAGTTAGGGGCTCAAATTTGTTTCAGAGCAAGGTCACCAGAAATGAAAGAAATAAAAGTCCAAGAAGAGAACAGCGGGACTAAAGCAGCTTTCCTCTAATCTTTTGGCAACAGATAATGGGTGTTTAGAAGAGCACTGTATGTGAAGTGCTTGTTTATCTATTTATTCTTCCAAATGAAAAGGCAGCTTTCAGATCATTTAACACCAGCCGAAATTGCTTATCTGCATACAGGGAATTAAGGCACGGAATGAATTCACCGCTGGTCACTGAAACCAAGAGATAATCTGTCCCTAATTCTATCTTCCAAGGAGTAGCAATGCTTGAAGGACCAATGTATGCAGTTGGGGGCCACGATGGCTGGAGTTACCTGAACACGGTGGAGCGCTGGGACCCGCAGGCACGGCAGTGGAATTACGTGGCCAGCATGTCCACCCCGAGGAGCACCGTTGGGGTCGCAGCCCTCAACAGCAAGTATGGCACAGGAAAACCTCTGGCTTTTCATTTTCCTCCTTCCCTGCAAAAAGGCGCTTCTTGAATTTTATTTTCGGGCTCATGGTTATTAATGACCTCAAGGAAACAGAGGAAAATGTAATGCATAGAAATAAGGAAGGAAAGCCTTTCCTCTGCTGTGTGGTAAATTCATTTCAGGCTTGCAGTCAGGTTTTAAAAACATTTCAGCCTTTTTAAATTATAGCAATGTGAAAATGTTATTACATGCGCATCAGAATTTTACCTAGAGTGTAACATATGGGGGTATAAAATCAGCTACTTTAAAAAAATTCAAATTCACAGCCAATTTTTAAAAAGGTGTGTGAAGTGTTTAATGGAAAGAAAATGAGTTTATTAATTAGGTAAGGAATAAACAGCCTCTTATAAATCTTATCCTATCCAGATTTGCTCCGCCCTCCATCTCTTGCTTAAATACACAAAATCAAGTGTTAATGTGCATCTTTAGCATCTGCTGAGATGCTAAAGCCACTCAAGCCCTTTTACATGGGCACAGACAACTATGTATTTTACAAAAAACTTGTAAAAATCCTCTGGATTTATGGAGAATACAGTTTGAGCCAACATTTCTTATTTAACCCTGTGGGAAGATCTCAGCAGTTTGTTAGGGGCTGGGAACACTCAGTTACAGGCAGACAACTGCATTTACCTGGAACCTTTGCCACTGGCTTCCCTGATCTCTTTGTAAATACCCAGAAAAGAGAGGGATAAAAAGCAGAAACAGAGATGTCAGCAAAGGGATATTTGTAAATGCAAGCTGGGGGTTTGCATTCATACAAGGCAGGATTCAAATCATAGCTCACAAGTGCAAGAGAGGCAGAAGTGCCTCTCCAGGTCCCTGCTGCACCTCAGAGGAAATGTTCTCAGCAGAAACTCCAGCAGAAACTCCTCCTGGTGCCTTCCATGGCAGCAACATGCAGGAAACCACTTTGTCAAAGAGGAAATCAGCCCAATCCTGACTCTGTTCTCAATCATTGCTGATACAAACTGTCTCCAGCAGGGCTTAAATCACGTCTGTTAGTCTGGTGATGTAATTTCTGGCGTACCAGGAGATCAAATGTCCATCACTCAGTGCTACTGCTGCGCTCCACCAAGAGAATGCTTCTCCTTTTCCTGTTTCCCTAAACCACACCATATTTTTTCCTGTTTCACCCCACCAGAAAAGCCTTTGCATATCTGTGGAGCAGCACTTTTGGACCAATAAATGGTCCATTGAAAACATCAGTCAATAATGCTATATTTGGTCTTTTCCTTAGAGAATGGGAAACACCACTGTGTTTATAGACATGTTGTGGAAAACAAAGGATCCCACCCAATCACTTTGTCTGTACAGAGATTTCCTTGCCCTGTGAAAGCTGTGTAAACAAGCAGGCTGTGTCAATGGCGTGATGTGAAAAGAAAATAAATCAAAGCCTCAAGTTTGGTATGGATCAGACAACAAACTGCACAACCAAATTCAATTTTATCAAGGGAACAAACATTAGGGGAGAGAGAGCTGGGGTTTTTTTATTAGCCTAATGGTGACTAGAAGAATCTTCTAGTTAAAATATGCACTAGAGAAATCTGTAAACTTTTTAAGTCTCTGGAATAAAACAGGCACTTCCAAAGGAAAATTCAGCTGATCTGGTTTACATGATTTACTCTGGGCAAGTTCCACATTTCTCTAGGTCTCTAATAAGCTTCACTAAATAAATTCAATTTCATGGCAGAAAACAATAACAAGGGTCTGAAAGGGAGCAGAAAAACCAGCACACTCAACACCTGAACACATCTTCTATTACATTCCATCCTAGTCCAGCAGCATCCAAGTCAGCTTGAGACCAGAAAGAAGTTCAGGCTTTGGAAAATTAATTGACAAAAAGGCACAACCCCTGATTTTTTTTAACATGTATTACCACAATTTATTCCTAAAAGTTGCCCCAACATCAGCTGTTTAAATCTCCGTTTGCTAAGTGCCTTTGGGCTGAACAGACAAGATGACACAAGGTGGTACCTTCTGTCCAGCAGATTTTCTTAAATATAGACTCAGAGGAAAATATATTTACTATATGGTTTTTGATATATATTCAAGTTATTAAAGTTAACTGAACAGGAAGAAACTTTTAATGTGCTAGTATGTCGAATACTCTGTAACCCTCTCCCAGGAAATGCCACCATATGTTTCAAACATATGCAGCATCTTTCAATTCAGCTCTTTCTATTGGCTCACATTTAGAGAACATGACATGAATTTTTAAGCTTAACTTTCATATATGGCTGCTTGAACATTTCCACTGTAAGTGAAGAATGAAACTTGATCTAACATGGCCTTATGTTAGCTAAACATCTATCATGTTTGCCTTTGAGCAAAGGAAGTTCCAGAGAGCAGCAAATAATGACAATTTCCAAGTGGTCTGAATGAAGTCAGGCAGATAAAATTCTTATTAGTGGGAGAATAAAGACTGAAATTGTTTTCCTGCTTGTGGGTTGCTGTCCCAGGCTGTACGCAGTCGGTGGGCGAGACGGGAGCTCCTGCCTGAAATCCATGGAGTGTTTTGATCCCCACACGAACAAGTGGAGTTTGTGTGCCTCCATGTCCAAGAGGAGAGGTGGTGTTGGTGTGGCCACCTACAACGGGTTTTTGTATGCCGTGGGAGGCCATGATGCTCCTGCTTCCAACCACTGCTCCCGCCTGTCCGACTGCGTAGAGAGGTAAGAAATTATTTTGGGTTTTTTTTTTCTTTTCTGTTTACGTTCCGGGAAGGGATTCTAGAATAAATTCTCTTCACAGCTGGAACGTTGTGTTTGTAAAATATATCCCGCCTTTTTGAAATAATATTTTGAGCAGGAATAACCCAATACCTTTGTGCTAACAAAAGAATTAAACCTCAGCAGCAAATTCCTCCCTTCTGCCTGAGCTACCATGAGCCAGGTAAAGCAACTGAAGTACTGAGACAAATTCAACATGTGACCTTCCTATTTCTCAAATGCCAGAACTCAGGTTTGGGCTGCTTGTGCCATGAGCTGTAGGAATGAAATACTTTTCAGTTGTTCTTCTAGTAATTTGACTGATACTGATAAAAGTTGTAAAAATATAAGAAATATCACAGAGTCTTGTCATTTGGGGAAAAAGAAGGAAAACTGAGCGGGTGTTAAACCCTGCTGTGAACAATAACAGTCAAATTCTGTTCTCAGCTAGAGGGGGTAAAGTAGGAATTACCTGGAATTCACTGCAATTTATATTGGAATAGATCAGAAATAAGATCAATATTAATGTAAGATGCTGCCACGCATTTCATGTGAGCAACTTAGAGCTACTACACAAGATATTTAACTTCTTTTATAGTAAACTTCTCTGAAAACATTAATTCGAACAATAAAAAGTAAACCAAATGCTCTGTGGAGGAAGAAAATAAGAATATATTGAAATTAGTTTTGCTGAGTCAACTGGTGGCCATGCTATCATCCCCTCAGGTCCCATTTGTGTTTAAAATGTATTGATAGCTTAATGTAATTGAAATGAAGAGACTGCAATCAAAAAAGTGAAACCAGGAGCATTTTCTGTGTGCTTGAAGGCCCCTCTAGTGGCTAAATCAAAAACTGAGTCACATCTCAGTTCAGAAAAGCAACACAGGAGAAGACAAGCGAAAGTCAGCAATTTAAACCTGAAACGTGTCCCCACCACGCGTTTTTCTGAATTCGATGCCCACATTTCCCAGGTACGACCCCAAAACAGACGCTTGGACCACCGTGGCCCCTCTGAGCGTGCCCCGGGACGCGGTGGGCATCTGTCCCCTGGGGGACAGGCTCTACGCCGTGGGGGGCTACGACGGCCACTCCTACCTGGACACCGTGGAGTCCTACGATGCTCAGAACAACGAGTGGACAGAGGTAAAACGGGATCACAGGTGATGCCTCAGAAAGGGTAGGGGCTCTTCCTGCAGCTAGGAATAATTCTGTCCAAATAACCGTGAAATTATCGCCGGTTTGGGGAAAAGCGACGTGTAAGGATGTAGGTAATACTATATACTACTGTAGGTGGGCTTCAATAAAATATCAGTGCCCTCTCCTGTAAAGTAACCACGTAAAACTTTTCACACTGAAGGGTGGAGGAAATGCATGGGCAAGCAAACCAGCTTGCATGAATCAATTTGGGTTTTAAGTGCTCAAATTCCCTGTTGATCTGGTGTTTTGTCAGCCATACCCTTCTTCTGGAGGCACCTTTTATATTTATATATACTTTTATATTTATGGCCCTCCCCACTGAGACCAAGAGGAAATCCCTGCACTGCCAGGATCCTTTTGCAGCCGCACAGTCCCTGGTTTTGGAACACTACATGTGAAAACCTTTGAAGATGTCAGGGGGACAAACCCAGGCTAAACACTTGTAACTGAATTTTGACAAAAAGCCCAAACTGTGTTTTCATACCTTAGTTAAACATATATTTTTTTAGCATTACGTCAGTTTGAATAAACAAATTGCTTTCCTATTAATCTGAAAGTAATTTCTTCTTGTCCTATCCATAGGGTGCTACTAAAACTATTTCCTCCTTTTTCTTTTCCTTTTCCTTTCTAGGAAGTTCCTGTCAACATTGGCAGGGCTGGAGCATGTGTTGTTGTTGTGAAGTTGCCCTGAGGACTGTAAATTTTCGTGAAACTGAACTGAGTGGAGTCTCAGAAGTCAAGAAACATTTCCAGGACAGTACAGACTGCAACTGCACACACCTCAGCAGCCCTCCCTTACAGACAATATTTATCCCTGAGCCATCACACCATTACAGCACAGAAGTGTCTTCTTGCATCACAAAAATCAGAAAACTTTGCAGAAGTGAATCACTTTGTTATGCCTAATATGTAAAATCCAGTAAACTGGTTTAAATGTTTGAATGGTTCAAGTTTGTTACAAAATTGTATCTGTTATTTATAAATTGCAGCAGTGAGAGATATGTATAAGATTTTGAAAACTTTTTTTCTTTCTATGTTGTCAGGAATGCTAAAGTTTATAAAAAAAGCTTTTATATTTTAAGTACATTAAAATTACTATGAAACACCTCCAACAGGGAACTGCACAAAAAGAAATATTTACTCCTAAATATTATTCTCAGCAGAATATTCTCTGCAGAAGCAACTTAATTTCTATATTCAGAAGTTAAACTCCTAAATTAACTTTAAAATCAAATCAGAGAAGCAGATAATTTGTTTGTTCTTTACCATCCAGCACTGCTAGAACTGTGACAGAATATCCATTTTTAGCAGTGTATTGAATTGAATAGTAGGGTTAAAGTACCTTTATCCTATTGTGTGCCAGCAGAAAGAATTCTCTTTTGTCAAAACACAATGCAAATATAATTTGCAATAATTTTCAGTGCATAGATTGGTGATATTTTAATGCTGCTCTGTGTGTCAGGTTACTCATGGATTTCTCTTTGCCCACTAACCAGCTGTCAGTATGTGTTAAACTAATCTGACTATTCTTGGGATAATAACCATGCATTAAATTTTAAAACAATCACATGATTACATTCCTTGAATATAACTTACAAAAATGAAATTTTTATATCATATTGATATGACAATCTTTGACCTCAGCTGAAGATTACCAGCTTTCTCTCATGTACAGTAGAAATATGGTAAGGAATAAACCACACCCACTGTGTAACTTTAGATACCTTTTATGTAAACCTGTTTATGTTCTATCTGGAATTAGTGGAATGATAAGAATCAAGAGCAAACAGGAAAAGAATCACCTGAGAACAGCACATAGTATTCCACATGCATGATATTTTCTTTTTGTGTGCCAATTTCTACTGTTTTGCTTTAATTTCATTTTTTATAATTTCAAATGCTGAAAGTGTATTCTAGAAAATGAATGTATGTAAGATATTCTATGCTGTAAAGCACAATATTTGGTCAGTATCCACCTCAGTGTTTGTTATGTTGTTGTTTGTATCAGTAAATTCAGTATCAGAAAATTCAGGACAGAGACAAAGATCTCTGAATGTGTAGTCCAACTTTCCTGTTAGAATACTGTGGTTTCAGATTTTAGCAATATGCTATTTTAAAATAAATTTATAGTATTAAACCTATTGAATGCCTCTAAAGAAAAAAAAATCTCATAAGCATATTTATAAAAAGAAGAACATTTTTAACTTTAAAAATCAATTATGTTTATATATAGCATGCTACATTCAAATAAACTTTACTTTCTCTGCTAAGAAAATTTTGGACTCTATTTTATATTTGGACTATACGTTCAAAACTAGAAGACACAGAAGCATCAATCTCATTTTTGTACTCTAAAAGAACAAAAGGTGCACAAAACCCCCTTTGCCAAGCAAGTGGGGAATGAACCCTAAACCAGCTCGTGGGTTCCAGAAGTCACATCAGAAGAATATAATTAAATATTTTAATTTCTCAGCTGATCAAGGATCTGAAACTAAGGGGCCAAGCACAGAGAGAGAATCTGCCCAGTGGCACTGGACAGTGGGAGGTGGGTGCTGTTCCTCTCTCCCTGTCCATAGGGAAGCTGAATGTCCACCTACCCAGAACATCTTGCAGCAAACACTACCTTTTAAACACTGATAATAACAATTCTAACATTTTCCCCCTATTCTTTGTCATCTGCTTTGGTCCTGCAACAGCCATGTGAAGTTTTTTATATGAATAAAGACTTGTGTGGATGCAAGGAGAGGGTCCCTGCTGCTTTTCACTCAGGCTCTAAGGGATATTTTTCTCCTAAAACAGCACACCAGTGCTTCCAGGAACCAGCACAGCCCCATGTGTTTGGAAAACACTGGTATTGAATGCTCATTTTTAAAATTCCAACATAAAAATGGCAAAAAATGTGCAACTTGATGCCAGCATGGGCAAGACATCAGGACAGACTGACAATGCCAATGGGCTTGACCCACTGAGCCTTTGCAGGGAATTTGAAGTTTTCCTGGGAAAAAGAAGGCAGAAGCCTCAAGTGAGAGAAAGCAGCTGTGGCTCCTGAGCCAGTTGAGAGGTTATAAATAAAAGCCCATCTCCAAAAACCTGCTCAAGTCTACAACACCTTAATCCAAACACAGAATCTTTGAGAGAGGACACAGACCTGCCCTGCCTTTGTCCCTTCTCAGCTTGCAAATTTTATTAAATACTCTATCAGTAAAGAGGACATGAAACAGGGAAAACACTTGGATATAAACAACCCCTTAAATATCTCTCAAAATACACACTGCCATTTCTGTAATTTAATAAAGGCTCACAAAGAGTATTAGAACACTTGTATTTATCGTATCATGAGGTTTGCTTATGTAAAAAATAGCATAAGGCAGAAAAAATATGTCATGCTTTTAGCTGGCAGAAAGTAGCTCCGTTTATCAGTTTAATAAATTCAGTAGCTCTTCCTAGCACACACCACAACCTCTGAGGCAGAGCATGTGAATATTTGCATGTGTGTGTTATGAGATGATCTCATTCCTGTGGCAAGGCTGCAGTAATGAGTGCACTTCTTCATTTTAAGTCTCCATCTTGTTATATACAATACCAAGATAAATACAGGTATGGGGAAAAGGGAAAGGATAGGAAGGATATGGTGGTTTTAGTACTGAACTTTAAGGGTTTTGTTTTGGTTTTTTCCATGTTATTTGTACAGCAGTGAAAAACCATGGGAAAGGAAACCAGCACTCCACAAAAGGAAACTGGGCCCTTAACAGGAAGGTGGAAGGAAAGAAAGCAAGAGAATTTGAAGGTTTAGGTGACAACTTTACATGAGCTTCAGCAGCAATGATACTTTATGTAAATAGGATGTATGGGGAGCAGGGATACCACTTACCCCTGAAATCAATTCTGGGAAAGGCTGAAGATGCAGCTTAACCCTGTCTCTGTCTTGTAGTAGATCTTTAGGCCAAGACCATAAGCCCAGAAAAGTCCCTCCCACAATTTTAGCAATGATACTTGGAAGAAAGCAGTACTAGAGCTATTTAAAGCTGTCACAATAAAAATAAATTATATTCCTGATTGAATATAATTTTTTATTTCTTGCATAACACAGCTACACTAAACCACCACCTCAACTGATCAGTTCTGGGTGTCTTCAAATTGTACAAACCAAGGAGTGAACAGCTTCCATTCAGAGTTTATAGGAGCATAGTAAGGATTAATTCAATCCAGGCAGTAACATGGGACTTTTTCCCTGACAGGGTCACACATACTACATTTTCCACGTAGGATATTTCAGTGTGAATTTCCTTAGAGTTCCTTGATGTTTGCCCATTTATTTTTCACTCAGGGCGGACATGACACTCCTAGACCCATTTCTTAATAATGAGTGTTCTTCCTTAGCATATTGGATAAAACTTATCCCCCCGTCCTTGCAAAGTCCTGAGCACCGGGGATTTGAGCGAGACTAGAGCTCAGCTCAGGCTCGGTTTGCCATTCAGGCTCTGCTCAGAAGATGGTGCTATGTGACAATTTTTGGAGAATCCTAGCTCTTTCTAAGAGAGAACGAGGGTACCTTGTAGTAATATTTATCCTTTAAATAGAAATCCACTCTTTAATAGTCTCCAGAGCCTCCTCCATTTGCTGGTGGAGCTGCCTTACGGACACGCTCCCCGCACACAGACACTGCTGAGCTCCTCAGGAAAGTTTGGAATCAAAGTTACTGAGTCACAGCAAAGGCCCTCTGTAAATATTCCCAAACCAGCAGCTGGCACTGCTGCCCTGGTGCCTGTCCTGGGTTTTGACACGTGAAAATCAAAAGTTATTTGTGTTTGATTTCACTGAGCTCAAATCATGGAACCCATTTCTCTGGCTGCAAAGGCTCGGGATGAAAAGCCAAGGATGCAGGCAGGTGGGTGAAGAGAAGGATCTATTTTGGCCCATTAGCCCATCAATCAGCCAGGTAGCCCACAGAACCCACCCATGACTTCATCCAGACCTTTTAAAGCTGCAGTTCCTGATGTGGGGTAAAACTGCACAGCTCTGCTCTTTAGAAAATGCACACGACAGGTCCATAGGTGTTAAAACCAACAATAAAATAGAAAAAGGTTTTTGCCCTGTTTCCCCATTGTCCATACTAGGGTAGCCATGAAACAGAGGTGAATACAATGTGCTTTACCTGAAAGACAAGGAAACTTCATACAGTCCTAACAATTGTTTTTATAGGGGATAAAGCGGGGCTTCATCCTTCCACTGCAGCAGGGAACAGGGAATACTGAATATTCCCAGATACTGGATGTAACTTTTACAGGAGTCAGCAGTCTCACCTCACCTCACCTCCCTGTAAACACAGAACTGCAACTTGCCTTTATATGTAGCTCTTCCTGTCACCGCCAATTTACAGACAGTTCAATGATACTGCTTCCAGAATTCAGAAAAAGGTTCTGAAGCAAAACATTAAAAAAGTACAGTTTATGAATTATTCCTTACAGAAAATAGAGACTAATTAACAATCAGCTTTATAATGTTTATAAGACAGCTCTAAATACAAACAATAATTTAAAATATGTTGGGGAAAGTGAAGTGTTAGAACACTTGAAACTGACCCTTTCCTCTGCTATACTTTTGATTAAAGAGGTAACTATTCCTCACTGATTTCTGTGACAGTCAGAGACATTTGACTATGTTCTGTAGAGAAGTTAAAACATCATAAATATATTAATAATCTGTTGTGAACCACCACTATTACATGGCAAAGTTTGCTTTTTTTTTTTTTCAGGACACCTACCCCCTACCAAAGACATTTCCTCAATAATTACAACCGTGGAGCAAAAGAAACTCCATAAGAAAACCTCTTTATTTCTGTGACACAAGCAGCAGAGATAGAGAGACAAAAATTCGAATTTATTGCCGCATCTTCCCAACCTCCTCAGTGTCCAACTGGTCCCTTTTAAAAGCCTGAGCTAATATTTGGATGCAGCTTTTTTACATAACAAGTCTCAGTGGCTCTTCCCCTGCCTCCCCCCTCTCACTAAACAGGAGCTTTCTTCCAAAAAGCTTGGAAATATCATTTCCCTAGAGGCTCCTCTATGCATTACCTCCCTCCTATTCTCACAAAAAACATCTCCTGTTCTCTTAAAAACAAACATCCTGCCCCCAAATCCTCCAAACCCCTGCGTGCCAAAGGCTTTCCTGCCTTTGAGATTCCCCTCCCAAAGCTCAGCTTTTATCTGACAGTGCTCACGTGTAAAATCAGGCACTAGAAAATAATGCCAATTGTCACCAAACCAGTCCAAGTGGGAACAGTTTTAATTTCAAGCATTCAAATGTAAGCTAATCTTTCTTAAAATAAAGATAAAATCAGCACTTCTAGATGAAAAAATAAAAGCCTATGTACAGCTACCAAACAACTGATGATAATTGAAAAACCCCTTTCTGCCCAAGGCATCTCTGATAAGAATTGATTATCAAAGACCTCATTAGTTTCTTTCACTCTACACTGTTTGTGCTGAACAATAGTAAATAAAAAGTCTTGTGATGATTGTGTCTTTACAACCTTAAGTACTGCACGAAGCTCAGAAAAACATGTGCTTGTCTGATTCACTTGGGGAAAACAGCGTGCCATATAAAGAAAAATTCATTTTAATCACACTCAGTAATCAGATTCTTTTGTGGGAAAAGGGGCCTGCAGCTGCTGGATGGAATCAAACACGCTGCAAAAATAAAGAAAAATCACTATGGCATGTTCTTCCCGAGCAGCATTGTGCACACTTCATTAACAATATCCTGCCAAACTGGGAGAGACGGGAGAGAAGAGGTCAGGAGCTAAAAGTGACACTACAGAGGAGGGAAAAAACCAAACCTGAAAAGTAATTCCTCTGAGGAACCTGTCCAACTTAATTTGATCCTTAAAATACAATGAAATACAATATAAAAATCTCATTTGGTGCTTTACTACAAGAAGTAAAAAGGGCCATGAAGCAAAGCAGGAGCAATGAAGCTCTAAGTGTATACAAGAGCATTTCTTACAGCCTTCTTTCCTGCTTTCTTCCTTCCAACAACAGAATTGTCAGATCAGAAAACATTTTATTTGGAATCTTTTCATGTTATGCTTAGTAATTTAGAGATGAAAATTGTATATAAATTCACTTTTCAATTACCTGGCATGCAGACATAGCAACAGAGTTAAAATTCATGGTGATTAAATGCCAAGGGGTTTTTATTTCCTTTAGCAATAAAGAGCTGAAGGGCCTTTAAAAAAGGTTAAAAGATCTAAGATCTAAAATGTAATGTAATTTTCTTAAGTTTTAACAATCAACCTTTGTGAACTTCACTTTACATATATTTTGTTTGTTTGGTATCTCCTGGTATTTCTTCTCTTTATTTCATGGTCAAATCTTTTTTACTTAATTTTATTTTTGTATTTTCTCCACTGGGTTGTCATCATAAAGCCTTTATAATTCTCTTATGGCTGTTGAGTTTAGTCAGCCCTCCAGAGACAGATATAATGCAAAGTCCACTACAAGGCTGGCATCTTCTCATAAAAGTATGCAGCTACAGATGAAAGTAAACTTTTGCTAAAGTTGTTTCAGGAATATTGTTTGGAAACCGATTTAATAATTCTCATTATCTTGAACGGTTTGTAGTCCCCGAATTTATTGACACAGCTCATTGTTGTTATTATTTAAAATGCAGAGCTACATGTTTTACTCTCAAATTCTCTTTTGAGAACTACATTTGTAAGCATTTAAACAGAATTTTGTAGAATTGTGTTTGGATATTGATTGATAATTGCAAGCAGCAAGCTCTTGATTTGAGCATGCAAATAACTTCTTTTTCAGCTAAAAGCATTTTTTATAATTTTTTATTGACAGAGTCAGGACTTAAGGGGCACTGCAAGAATCTAAAAGCGATCTGCAAATTGAAATATAATTTCTGTGAAGTGTATAAAAAGTTTATTTTCTCCATTATTAAAAGCTCATTTGCTCTTCTGTCATAAACTGTCAGATAATCTGAGTTCAAGCTGTTCTATCAAATACATCAGACCCTTATGATAAACAGATTTTATTTTCTGTGTTTCATGACCTGTGAGAAGCCCAGATGCACTTCATAAAACAATAACTTCATTTTAAAATGAAGCAGACACCTATTCTAATGTGGTCCCAGTGCTGGAGTATTAAATAAGGAATGTTAAGATAATTTATTTCCCAGTTTTTCAGAGCACAGCCCAGGAAGGAGAGGGAGCTAAAGGAGCTTTGTGGGCAGGTGGGGATCAATCTTTTCTCTCAACTAAGAAGTGAGAGGATAAGAGGAAGAGAAAACTGAAACTCAGGCTCCCTCTGTGAAGAACCTAACAGGATCAAACAAGAACAAACCAGCAAAAAAATGATTTGAGGAGGACCAAAGAGCAAAGGGTGATATTCCACATTATATCTGTAAAACCCCCACACCCTGAGCCTCCTGCATGTCTGAAATTTCAGTACAGAGAGACTTTATTTTTAGTCTGCCACAGGTGATAGCTCAGAAAGTCACCCAGTCTAGCCAGTGCAGCTATAATGGCACTCCAAGCTATTTTTACAAAACAAATCAATTTTTATATATGGTATTGAGTTACAATATCACTAATTTAATTTTGACTTGGAAAAAAATGCCCTAAACAGCAGACTGTTTGGCTGATATCTCAAAGGAAGGGAAAGGAAAAAACTGCATTTCAACCCCAGAGAAATGAATGTTTGCCTTGGATAGAAAATTCAAAATAGGGCTGAAGCATTTCAGAAAGAGAAAGAAGGGAAAGAAGGGAAAGAAGGGAAAGAAGGGAAAGAAGAGAAGAGAAAGAAGAGAAAGAAGAGAAAGAAAGGTGTATCTCTGAGTAGATATCCACTACTTTTACGGTATTTTTAAAGTTTAAAAGATTGTTGTGTGTCTCAATAGTGACAGATTTAACAGAAAATTATATTAGTAGAAAAAAAGGTCATGTAGCTCTTACAAAAGAGAAGTGCTGTCTGTGTGTGGCAATTTGCAGGGGAATCCTGTTTTTATGAGGGATGGAAATTTACTCCAGAACTAACACTAACATTAAAACTCAATATGTGAATTAGGATACTGAAATGCATAACATTTTTAAGAAAAAGTGGTTCTTTCTAGTAGATATTCATTTATTTGGACTGACAGCAACTTTATATAACTGTTTCAATTCAAACTGGCATCCACTCTGCCAGGTTTACTAAATGAAATTATTTTACAGTTGCCTCCCAATAGGAAAAGTATTGCTATGAGATAAGCAGGGTATTTATTTATTTAATACATGTTCAGGGCTGGAATGGCCATTGGGCTTCAGTAGCCTTTCATTTTGGAAAGAGAAAAGAATAATTTTAGTGCCACAGGACAGTAGGATCTGCAAGGCTTCTAAACACTCAAATTTTAGGGAAATTCTTTAGTTGGCTTCATCACCACCATGCTCCTGCATTGTGTAGTGCAAGCATGATGTTTTTGTGGTCTTAAAGAAAAAGAAGGGACAAAAGGAGAAGTTTTCATGACTTCTAAATAAGGAGGGGAAGCAACACAATGAATCAAATGGGGAATGAGCCATGGTGGTTCTGCACTATTTATCAACAACTGAGGTGCAGGTTTTGCACCATTTAATAAACGTGAAATTTTTTAAACTCAAAGCAATAAATTGTTTCCAGCATGACCATGAGAATTAGACATCCTTAGAATAAATCCTTCCATCAAATGACTTTATCAATCAACATCCCAGTCATCTGGGAAAAACTGATGAATCAATGGTCTTGTTCTAAAATTCTTCTGCAAGGTGAGATTTGGAAAGGTCAGAAACTGCTGGGGTTTATTTTTACAGCCACCAGTGGGGATTTGCTCTGCATTGTTGGCTGTTCAGGCTGAGTGTGGCTCCCAGCAGCTGCAGACCTGGTGCAATGAGCTCTGACACTTTATTTCAGAGGATTTCAATTCCAGGTACAGCCACACCAAAAAAATTTAAATAATAAAAAAACCTTATTTTAAAGAATTTTTGTGCTCTACTGAACGTTTCTTTGGTCTTGGTCAACACTAAAAATGTTCCAGCCTGGGAGGAAAGGAAATCTCACAGCTCAGTGATGTCACACCTTGATGTCCTGCTGTGATGTTTTAACAAAATCACCAGAAAGTAACAATAAACTGCACCATTATTTACAGTAAAATCTGTAGGATCTGAGTGTGTGAGTGGCCACACACAACTGGACTTTAAGACTGGAGCAAATAACACTTAGTTATCCACTCCCCATCCTCTGTGCTAGGATTACTCCTTTTGCGTGAGTGGCCACACACAATTGGACTTTAAGACTGGAGCAAATCCAGTAACTAACTCTTAGTTATCCACTCCCCATCCTCTGTGCTAGGATTACTCCTTTTGTACACAATAATAACAACAAAACACCTTTAAATAAACCTGTAATTTATTCTTTAGTACATTAAATTCTCTTAGATTATCAAGTTTGTCTTCATAAGGAAGGAAAACCCATTTTTCTGCAATCCCATAAAGGCTGCAGCACATGTAGCCTTGAAGGGAGGTTGCTGAAGCATTACATGTGTGATTTGCATCAGTTCTTTCTCTCTGTGCCTATTGCACAGAAAAATAATTGCAGCTTAATAGACTTCTTCTGAACAGTATAATTTATATAGAGTATAACTTTTAGTGTAGACTGAGGTTACTTTAAAAGGAAAGGTAAATTAAACATTTTAAAGTGTAAAGATTGTAAGCAAATGGACACATATTTCAAAGCTGGAGAAGAATTATGCTACTTGTTGGAAACTGAAAAGTACTAATTTGCATTTCTGTAATCATTAATAGGGGTTATGAGGTGTCAATTATGTTCCACGTGTGACCTTTTTAGTTCCTAGGTAATGCACCTCAATTAATTGTCTGTGGCATCATAAAACACCTTTTTCACTGCACCACGACTGTGAAAAGCAATAAAACTCTGCCTCTGCAGCTGGAGTATGAAACACACAGCTGGCCTTACACCCAGCAGCAGCTCACTGATACTAATGCAGACCTTGCATTGGCAAAAATTCCAGTGCAAGCAGGAGCTCAGGGCCCAGCTGATGCTCTCCCAGCTCAGGGTGGATTTTTGTAAAGTCACGGGAATGAGTGGACACACTTTGAAATTCCAGTTTCAGTTCTCAGCTGAGCTGCACACTGAGAGTTCTGCTGGAACAAAACTCCATCAACTGCCCTAAATTTCAGTGCAGAAATTGCTATGAAGGCCAAAACTATGATCCAGTCACACTGTTCCTCTCTTAGGAATATAAATAAACCAAAAATCTTGGTATTGACAGGCATTCTGAACGACACTGATGAACAAAATCAGAAGAGTATCATGCAGTATTTTCTACCCAAGAGCCCTATACTGTAAATACAATATTTAAATATAATCCTTGAATTAAAATATGTCATTAACTCGTTAAATACTTTGCAAATATTCAGATGAAGTATAAGATTATTAATTTTTTTTTAAACCCCAATGACCATATATTAAACTTTGTGAAGCAAGGAAACCAATATGGTTCTCAGTTTTCAAAGTAATTAACTGGCAAAATCATACAAGAGGAAGAAGAGAAAAAAAAAAGCAGGCTCTGGTCATTAAACAGTAAGGTAATTCTGTAGAAAAATATAACCCTAAATACCATTTGAAGAAGGAGAACATGGTGAGAAAATGAACGTATAAAAAACCTTTAACCTTCTCCCTCTGCTCCCCATGTACTACAGAACTGAAAATCTAATCAACAAACAGAAAGCAAATGAAATCCAACAGAATATTTCATCTCAGCTTTCTAAATCTTCAAATAAATGTCATATGTAAATGCATTTTCCAACCTGGCAATGCCAAGGTGTAAAGATCCTCATGGGCTCATGCAAATGTTTTTTGCTGCTCACAAAGACTTTATGAATCAATAGTGAGATATCTATTGAAGTTTATATTTGTTTTGTAGTTTAAGTTCATAGTTATTGCAAGATTGCTTCTCAAAACCCACCTGTCAGTAGCAGTTTTGTTTTCATTAATTATTGCTCACATGTCCCTACACAGAGGCAAACATAGCAGAGAATTTATCTCAAGTTCATAACAACAAGGCTGCTCAATAATTTCATCATGTACTGATACAGATATAAAGTTGGCATTACTGGAATTTTTAAAAGAATAAAAATATTCTGATTTGAAGTGCAGATATAATTTCAGAAAAGCTTCAAGGAATTCTATGAAAACTAGGACATGGGATCAATATGCACCCAGATCAAAACAGAACTTCCCCAAAACACCTTCCTCTTATTATGTCCAGATATTTTTACCTTAAGAAATTAAAGAGTTAAAAATGGGGATGATTTCAGTTTTAAAATACTCCAAATGTATTAGAAGCAAGAAAATGTATTTAGTTTTTTTTTGTCAGACTCTGCCTTTGAGCCCTCAGCCCTTGCAGCCTGTGTGAAACCAGAATGTGCTCATTAGATGGAGAATATTCTCATGTGCACTCCATTTGATGCCTCTGAGGAAACGCAGACATCTGAAAGTCAGAATTTTGGCTTTTCTTCCCTCATAATTCTATTCTATCAGCTACACTAAAAATAAGGAATCCTAGTTAGGCATACTCCTCAAGCACACTCAGAACTGGTTGGTGCCTATCACAGTACAGCTGCAACAGGAGTGACAGTGCCTTAAGATTTGTCCTATTAAAAGAAGATTTAACAGACACAAAAATCTACTTCATGTACTCAAAAACCTCCTGGCAGACCCATTTTGCCTTGCTGCTTCTCTGTGAGCTCTCCCTCGCTGGTAAATTGTTCTTTATGTAACAAAATTAAATTCTTTTATTGAGTTCCTTTATGAAACACAAGGTTTACATGAACATCTGTTAATAAATAATATGAGTAAAATGAAATTATTTCAATTCTCATGAAGAAAAGTGTGCAGCTGTTTTTGAGAAGGAGCTTGTGGATTCAGTGGGCCCAGTATTGCCCAAGCTGCTAACTTTGAACAGCCCAAACAACTCCCAAACTAACTTTTCCTCCAAACCACTGCATGTGACATTGGAAAATGTCCACTTTTAAAAGGAAAATGGTACAGGAACAGTAAATGATGTGTAAAATTGGGTAAAAGATCTTCACTTCTTCTCCATATTTATTGTTGCCAACAATTCTCAGAATTGTGTGGGGTTGACAGAGGATTCAGGAGAAGTTCCATCCATCTGTAGCTTATTTTCATTAAACCCTGTAATTTTATGTTAAAGGAATTTATGTTCTGTTCTGACATGCACTATACTATATGTCCTAGACATAATAAAGTAGTTTCTGATCACCAGAGTTTGAGAGAGATTAATTCATTCCACTTACGTTATCCAGAATATGCTCTGTGACTCCTCCATAACAATTTCTGAAGCTTTTCTTTTGCAGAATGATGATTCTGCTTGCAGGATATTTCTTTTTCATAAAAATGTTTAAGACTTTATGGAGTAAATACAAAAAATACTATTCTGAGCACTGGAAATCTGAGAGGAGATTTAAGTTTTACCTGCAGTAAGGTGAGTGCAATTAAACTGAGATGTGAAAAAGCTTTTAGACCTAAATCTGTTAAAGCATTTTATCTGCTCTCATGTTGCTTCATTAGTGCAAGCTCCCATTTTTAAAAAAAAATGTATGCCTTCATTTTGAAACTTTTCAGGTGATGGAGATAATAATGAATTATTCCAGCACTCAGTTCTTACAGAAAGAGCATCCTTAAAGCCTGGCTCTGGGATTGCCTAACAACTTCCCAGCTCTTCTCATGTACTTAAAACCCATGCCAGGGTTAATGAAGACATCCTTGCAAAGACAAAGGTGAATCACAAGGTTCCAAAGAGGGAGAGAACACCTCCATCCATGCCTTGCCACCTCCTGCAGGTCCCAGTGGAGCTGGAGCACACCTGTGCCTCAGGTGGCAGAGGATGGGAGCCCAAAAATCCTGGCTTTTCATGCTGGGAGCCTCTCTGAGGGTTCTGAGCTTTTTGTGCTTTTCTTCTGTCTAGAGTTTCTCCAGGAGCCAAAATGCTGTTTGGAAAATTGAAAAATACCTCCATGGGATGCTCCTTTATGTTTATAGCACACTTCTGATCATGCTCTCAGTGCATTTAGAAATTCATTAGCAGTGTTTCAAGGTTGTATGCCTAACTTGGTAAATCACTTCATGTCAGTGGCAGCCAATGAAAGAAAACAAAAGAAGGAAAAAAAACCCAGCTGTAGAAAAATCCCCAGAAAGCATTTGCTACTTTTATCTTCAACAATCATTCTGAATATTAATCACTCTCAGTAAAAGACATTAGTCCACATGTAAGACCATCTTCTGAGCTGTAGCATTTTTAATTCACGGCCTATACTGGGGGCTGAGAAAGGAAAGGGAAATAGAAATGAGAGGAGTTTCTCGTGAGCAGCTGAACCCTGCCTGTGCTGAGGCCCAGCCCTGGAGAAGTGACAGGGCAGTGAATTTATGCTTCGGTGACTGCCCAGGAATGAGCAGGATCAGCTGATGTTGGTGTAGGATGTGAGCATGGCTCTTTGTGGGCCCATATTTAACTGCAGGCGGTCCTGATTGTCATCTCTGAGGGCTGGAGATCAATTCCTGAAACTTTAGGAGAGCCAGGTGTATTTACCCAAGGATTCCTTGGACTGGGGCCAAGGTGACACAAGGGGAGGTGTTATGGACACAAAGCCAGCAAGGGCAGCCCTGCAGGCAAGGCAAGGCTGAGAGTATCCATCAACTTTTAAACCTCTCACACATTTCAGTGCTTTTTACAGCAAATTCCAGCCACCTCTGCTGCCATTCCAAATGATCCAACTAATCATTCGATGAAAGACTTCATTCTTCAAACCTGATCACTTTAAACAGGAGGGCTTGGCAAACTGATCCTCCTTAATCAACTGCACACTTAAAGCTTTAGTTGTGTGAATACTACTCATTTCATTCCAAAATTGCTAGCGAACAATTATCATCTTACTGATTGTCAATTATATGCAAATCACTTACAGGGCCCGAACAACTTTAGAGCAGTTTCCTGCTAAGGGTCATTAATGCCATTCCCATGTACTCTGTGATCTCCCTGCTATTACTGTAGCCATAATGAATGCTTAAATTCATAGTAATGAACCAAAGTTGGTTTTTTTTTCCAATATATCCTGACGACATTTTTTCAGAAAAAAATTCTTGGACTTAGAGTAGCGATTCCAAAAAACCCAGAACCAATCAGTATTGAATTTTCTTAGAAAGGAAGTTTAAAAACCAAGACATTATTTTCAAGTCATGAATCGGGGTTGTTCTTTCGCAAAAAAAAAAAGTCTAAGTGGGGCTGGCAGCTTTGAGCCTGTGCAAGTGTTGCATCATAATCCACACCGGCAGATCAATGAACTCTTGGACAGAACCACTCAAAATCACCTCCCTTCCCATTATCCTGCTTTCTGGCCTTCCAAGCACAAATTACCCATCAACCTTGCTGCTGTAAGGATCACCTGTCAGAGTGATGCATGCACCAGCCCGCTGCAGTGACAGAGAGGAGGCAGGAGCACTTTTCACAAGGAATAACAATTTAGCCACAAATCTGGCTCAGCATTAGGCTGCCTCTGTTTCCCGCTGTACAATCCCAGAGCTGCTACTGGACAGGACATTATCATGCCAAACCTTGGTGATTCACCTCAGGACAAATTGCCAGTGAGGGCTGTGACTGCAGGGATATCCTCCAGCTTTTTAAAGACCTGACATCAGATTATTTTCTCCCTCAGGTAAAGCCTAGAAAAGACAGCACAGAGGAAGTATGCCCCACTCTCCTATCAGATCAATTTTTAGAGTGGAATTCACAGCCTGACAACCCTAAGGGTGCTCACCACTGCAGTCCTGACTATGTGCTGCCTGTAAAATATAGAGCTTAATTAAAAGCATATATGCTTCCAAATTGCAATTAGTCATATGTGAAATCTCCAGAGATGCAATGTTTGGCTTAGATTTTATCCTTATCTACTGTTTCTAAGCTAGAAGGACAAAACAGATTTTCCAACTTGACATTTAGTTTTGGCATTAGTAAAGCTAAGCAAGGCAAAAAGGACAGACAGGAAATTAATTGGCTGTGTCCATTACCACGAAGCCCTGAAGTTATCACTATAGAAACTGTGATGGGGAGTGTGAGAGCAGGCTCGGGTGCTGCTGTCACCTCAGAAATTGCCAGGGCACAGGCCAGGGGATGGAGGTGGATGAGCCACTCAGGCGTAGTCGGGGATGGACTCTCACACACTCATTTGTGGTTATAGCTGCATGGAAATTAAAGTCTGTAATAAAGGCTTCTATTTCCATTAATGAATTACTGGCTTAAGTTCACAGGGGTCTTCTGAAGTGAAAGTGGTTTTGTCAGTGGTGGGGATTTAACCCACTCTTGAACTCAGTGAGGGCTGTGAAGTGTTTCACACCCTCCCAGGTGAAAGGAACTCCAGCTCAAGCCCAGTGCTGAAACTCGGGGCCTTCAGGACAAATGTCCCAGGCTGTGCACAGAAACAGCACCCAGGACTTGTGCTGGGACAAAGAACATCCTTTGATCATGCTGAAGCTACCAAAAGGTAGGGCAGGAGGGAGATTTCTGCCACAATTCCTGCCTCACTCTGGCTAACATCCAAAAGCACCAAACTGCTTTGCTGGTGGAGGTTTTCCAGAAGGCTGATTACTGCTCCTGCTTCTCCTGCTGGAAAGGAAGGCTTGTCTCTGGGACATGGAGGAAAGGAAAGCCAGGAACAGCCAGAGCTGAGGAAGCATCTCTAGGCCACCAGCCAAAAGGATGGAGTGACATCACATCTCTTCTATTTGTTTTGTGTGTATGTAAACTTCATGGCTTACACAAAATACATCCATACATCACCAGAATGACCTAATTCCCTCCCCAGTCATGCAGAACTCGGTGCTGCATCATCCAATTTCTCACATGCAGTGAGTGAAAACACTTGCCAAGACCCCAAATTCACAGTAAGGGATGGTAAATTCTGCAGAAATGTATCTAAAGGCCTGACATTTTAAGATCTATGTTGTGGCATTTCTCTGTTTCTGCTTATTGAAAAAGCAGAAGGTGAGGGTAAAATAGATTGTTAACACCAGAACCCTGTTCTTTAGATGTGGCACATGCAATACATTAAATCATGCCAAAGGATAAAAATCCTATGAATTATAAATGAAGCAAGTGCCATGGGAACCTTCAATGCACATGCAAGACATTAATTAAAATTTAACATTTCCACCAAAGTTTCTAGCAACAGGTGACTCTCACCAGCTCCCACACTGCACACAGAAATATAAGCTGCTCAAGTTTTCAAAAGCACGTGTCTAATCAAGAAGCAATTTTTACCACTCTATCCAATTTTCATTTTTATGCCAATGCAAAAAAGGCATTTTAAAAAAATCTATTCCTAAATCTCGGGTCAAGAGCAGACATCTGTGTGAAAACCTTAGGGCATGCACTGGAGAGGGACCTAAACACTTTGAGCTGGTGACCAGTAGATGGTGGCATAAGCTAAAAGACTGAAATATTTGATAAAAAGATGGCAACTGTGATAAAATGACAGCTTTTGTTTTTCCTGAGACTTCAGATCTTTTATCTGATACCAGGATTTTTTTTCTGCTTTGTTCTCCTTATTGCAATTTCTGTCTTGGTTCAATTTGTTTAAAGTTGGAGAGAAAGGTGTATTTTATTGTCTTCCATCAAATATTAATTTTCATGTTCTTTGGTCTAATATTTACACTGCAATTCTATTGAATAAAAAAGCCTTCACTTTCAAGACTCCTGATTAATCAGTTTGTTATTTATTTATAGCATTTAATGCAGGAATAATAATTTTAAAAGGGCAATACCACTGTTTGGTTCAGCCACAGTTAAGCACTAGCAGGATGGGGCAGCACCAGCTTTGCCTTGGCACAGGCCAGAGGAACAACAACAGCAGCACCCAAAGGACTTTTCTGCAGGTATTTGCTCCACAGTGTTCCACCCTGCAGTTCATAAATCATTCCTGTTTCAATACCAAGGAACAGGGAGAGAAACAAAGCGATTTGCTGTTTTTTAATTTGGACTCACAGCAATTGGGAAGGAACTGATGGATTCGGTGGGACTGGAGCAAAAGCAAAGCTCCGTCACCATCCGCCCCAGAATCAGCTAAAGAGCGCGCAGCTTTTCCCAATATCAAGGAAAAATTGGCTCTTGAATTAAATAAGTGCTGCCTAGGTGGATCAAGGCGAGATGTAAGTGGAGATAAAATGAGCTTTCAGACCTCCCCAGCGTTTGTCAGGGCATCTGTCAGAAAGCTGCAGAGGGATGCAATAACTGCAGGGCACCTCTGTGCTCTCTCCTGCGTCCTGGGAGAGGGAACAGAGCCCATCCATTGCCTCTGTCACTCAGAGCAAAACCTGCTAATGCTTCACTGTAAAGAGCACTGCAGCAAAACCTGCTCTGAGCAGGCACTAAAATACCTGGCAGGCTCAGCAGGGCGAGGCACTGTGCAACCACACAGGCAGAGCTCCCTCAAACAGTATTTAGTTCAGCAGTTCTTGAAAAGCAATATCTCCAGAGTTTCAAACAGCACCAGATCTCACTAACACAGAATTACCTGCAAATATTTGTTGCAATCATGAAAGAAAGAAGTTTTACTGTCAGACTTACAGTACATAATTCGCTTCCACAGGAAGTGACGACTGCAGAACTGTTCAAATTTAAAATAAAAGTCTTTGCTGAATTGTGCCTCTATACACAAATTAAGATATGATACACGTGCTCACAAACATGACAAAAATCCCTAAAGGCAGGACACCTTTACAGTGCCACAAAATAATCCTAAAAGAGGTTATGATGTTTTTCAGGATATAAAATCTAAACCTGACCCGTCATTGTTATTGTTCTCGGGTGGTTCATGCAATAAAGCTGATGCACACACAAAAGTTTCAGGTTTGCCCTTCTGCTGCAGTTCTGTTTCCATTCTCTGCAAGCAGGTTCTTGCACAGCTAGAGAAACAGACTTTAATGCCATGGTCTTCAAGAAAATTAGTTTCACTAAGACTTTCCCCAAATTTCTTCTATTAGCAGGGCTGAGCCCTAAGCATTCTTTATTACTATGTAATAAAAATATGAAAGGAAAGGTATGTCCCTTAGAAGGGGCCAAATCAGTGATATTTCATTAATTCTTCAAATTTCTTCCAAGCACCCCCATTTACACATATATACATGAAAATAAATACAAATTTGCACTTCTATTCTGATTAACAGCCTTGAGAGAATTAATTATAATGTCAGTGCTTACAGAGAATGGTTGTGGTGGAATTTTTTAAATAAATTTAAAGGAAATGTGTATGACGTATTTAAACAACTAAGAATTATACAAACTGAAGAAAAATCCCAAACCCTGCACTGTGAAGAACTGAAAAAAACCCCAACCAAACAAAAAACAACAACAACAAAAACAAACAAGCAAAAAAACCCAGGCAGAGCAGGAAAGATCATTGTAAATTAAATTACTGAACCCCTCCAAAATGCTCAGATGACAATGAATAAAGAGTGGAATGACAACAGTGAAAGTGTTTAAGTCTTTCCAAGCTGGGACATATTTACAGCCTGTAGTTCATGTACTGAATGACATTAAACAAAAAAAGTATATTCAGCTCCCTGTGGGGTTGAATTCTTCCTTAGCAATCCATGAGGGAAAACGATTCATTGAGTTATTTACAGTGAGATGTAACAAAACCCTGGCAGGTTTCTGATGAAGTACTTGTGTGTTGACAGGCAACCAGACAAAGGTATTATCAGTAATCATCTTTTTCCATCCCCAAAATTTCAGCACATCCTTTTTTGCAGATATTCACTTTGTATAACTTTAGGGAATGACATTTTCTCTAAGGTAGTTGCTGTATGAGGACAGAATTAAATAATTTAATAGCTGCTTATTCTACAAATTAATTTAAAAGTAGAAGTAGAATAGGTTATAAAAGCTGTTCTTATGAGATTTCAATGCTATTTGAGTTTTACGCCACTGTGGGGTGGTGGACTCCCAGAAGCCCACAAATTCAGGAGCAGAAACTCATGGGGTAGTAGGAAAAACCCAAATGTGCCTTTGTTTCTCTGATAAAGCCATGCAAGAGAGGCAAATTTACAGCAAGCACATTCATAATAATCACATGTAGTTTTTCAAAACACAAATCAACAGTAAAGAAATAATTTGTCCAGTAGCAACAGCTACTGTAGAAGAGAAATGATAAGACATTATTTTTAATTATGAGTGTCTGTTTAAGCATGCACACCTGCAAATGAACATCTATATTTTAATTTTGCCACTGTAAAAACCAGCTTTTTAAAAAATTTTTCATAAGCTTAAGATAGTTGGGCATTACTCAAACACGTCTCTCAAAGTGAAACAGTGAGAATACTTGGGAGCTGTAGGACCTTCCCAGGTAACTCCCAAACCACTGAAGTAATCAAAAAGAATTCAAAAGTGAAATGTTATTTGTAAGTCTCTTCAGTTTTAAAGCTCTGTTATACTTGGATTTATTTATTTTTGTCCTGAAATCAGAATATTTTGCCCACATATATTTTGAGCAAGTGAGCCTTGCTACCTTCCTCTTAAAACAACCAGACTCCTATCTCCAGTGAATGACCAATCTAATACTTCTTTTTTGACATTTAATATTTCTTCAGGTAACAACAAATATCATCTTTGTCTTTTCTGATGCTGCAGCTGTTAAACTCTGCCCTTCCCACAGAATTTTGCTGGGGACGCTGTTTCCCCACACGCACTGGGGTGATGCCCTTTGTCCCAGGCCAGTGTGGGCTCTGTGTCAGTGCCACCAAACTTTGGAATCTGTCAACTTTACTTAAATGCTGGTAGTTTATTATCACCTCATGTTTTGACACAAGGGCTACAGTGAAATAAAAGGTGGCTTCATATCCCAAAATATTCCAGTGATTCCTCCTGAGTGAGTGCTGCAATTTTCTCTTTTTTTCCTTTTGTTAGCTGTGGGATAATCACAGCAACCACTCTCCACCATTAATTCAAGTGGTACAAAACAGTTGCTGGACAGAGACTGCAGAATTCATTTTAAATGGCAATATTTCCATTTGACTACTTTAGAGTGAAAAAACATTTCTAATCTTTTGAAGCTGCCTGCTGGAAAGGATTACAGAAATTGTTAATGCAGAGGAATAGGGAAACAAGAGGTGATAACTGTGGGAAATGAGGCAGCACAAAGGTGGTTCCCCTCAGTTATCCAGTGAACTCTTTGTGATCCCAAATTGCATTTGTGCTATATATGAAGATAGAAGATAATCCAGTGACTTTGGAGGGAGAGTGCTGTGTTAAAAGCCACATGTAAATTTGAAAGCTGCACTGATCATTGTGTTTGTTATGTCAGCAATAAAAATATGTGACCATGTGAAAGCTGATGCAGCTGATTGCATGCACAGGATGGGAACCTGTGCATGCAATGCTACAAAATTTTACAGGCTCAGCTGCCACCTCCTTCTTGTAGGGATCTTGTGCATTCCAGTGCTGACAGCAAATTTCATGAGCTCACTGAGAAATGTTAGAGATCTATCAAAATTAATGCAGATGTAGGCTGGATGAGAACTGTTTGTCAGTTGTTGTCTGACTCCAAACCTCATCCAGCTCCTGTACTGCAAACAGACTGTGGGTATAGAAAAGGAATGGAGCAATGATTCAAAGTTCTATATGTTCACTGAGAGTAAATCACATTAGAAATGGAAAAATCCACAATCTAATCAAGAAAATCCACAAAAGAGGTACTTCGTGCATATAAATAAAGAAAATTCAGATAAACTAATCACTGTTTCTGACCTGCAGTATAATTTAATTTTCTTTATTCAACCTCCCTTAGACAGCTGTATACTCACAAGTATTTCTGCTATTTAGTTATTTTTTCCTTATGCTTTTTTATTACCTTTATTATTTTTAAATTTGAACATTATCACAATTTAACTGCTACATTTTTCAGTACTTCATGTGGTATCAAAGTGAATGGATGTAAAATGGAAGCTCTTTCAGCTTCTGTCAGTCATTAACATCAGTTAATTTGGTTTTATAGTACCTTTCTCATTAGACTTTTTGCAACTTCCATTCAAGTCACAGAATCCACCTAATAGAGCTCATCAAAAGGTGCTAGGCCTTACTTTGTATTCCAGGTATTTTTAAAAATAACTCCAATCTCATGTAAATCTAAATTCCAGTTGATTATAAGCCCTTCACAAAGATAAACTACTGCAAACCAATCTTCAGCGGATGAAAATGACTGCAAAGCTGATTTTATGCATGCTACACATTCTACTGCTAACTCTCAGAGTCTGGAAGAAAATAACTTGTTCCTTACTATTAAAATATAATTGAAAACATACGGCATTCTTTCCCAGCTAATTTCCATGGAGCAGCTAATGAAAGTGCTGCAGTGAAACTGGGCTTCAGTGGGAAGCAATATCACAAAAGTAATGCCAGAGCAGCATGGGTCTAATTACTCAATTTTTAAACTAATTCTGAGGGCCTTTTAGTAAATGCCTGATTTAATAGTTCCACCGTGCTTTGGTTAATATATGACCCAGATGAAAAAGAACAATTGTTTTAAGCATTATGACAAAGACTCCCTCCAGAAATGTATCCACCAATGATTCTGAGATGTTTTTCGGATCCAGCTCTCTCTTTTCTAAAGGATCTACAGGTTGGCTGTGGCACAACCTGTGAGGAGTTTTGCAATGAGGCTGGGAAAATACTGAGGTCTCCATTGGACTCTAAGAGTTCAGGCATTAGTGATTGATGAGATTTCCCTCAGCCCCTACATTTGATGGCTATGCAACCCCTACATTTCCACTTTTGGTGCCAGAAAAATCACATAACCAGCCTGGATTTAATGCAGCAGGTCTGCAATAGTCAGGTGCTAAATAAGGTTCCTTGTTAATTATGCTGAAAGCATGACTTGTTAAGAGTTGAGTCTTTTAAAATATATTTTAAAAGAATTACCTAAAGAAATGACATTTCACTTTATGAATCTGATTTTATGGAAGTGAGACTGCTGTAAAGTAATGGATGTTGCAGTTCTGTGGAAGCACTCTTTGGGGATTACTGCTTGCCCTTATACCATGAAGAACTTTAATGTGCTTTAGCTTACACAGTGACTTCATGCTTTTAGCTGAAATCCCCTGGTTACACCATAACTCACTCTCACTTGGACAGAACAGCCATATTAAAAGGGGGTACTTTCCTGGACAGTTTATCTCTTGCTCCCATGTACAGATTTATATATGGTTTCAGTGACAATAAAACATGGGAATCCAGCTTTATTTCAGCGTGGAAAGTTCTCTGATATAACATTACCAAGTGTGCCAACTCTTCATCACATCCTCTTCTGATAACAAACCTCTAAGTTCTCTGAGATTCTAGCAGTAGGAATATCTAGAAAATGTAATACTTGCAATAGACTCTTGCTTTGTATCATCTTGCTTTTGTATCATATTGCTTTTCACTCAACAAATTTAACTGATATCTGGTGTCTATATTTTCCTTTGAGACAGTGTTCCCTAATTATTTAAATGCATATTTTCTTAACAAGTGATAAACAGAGAATTAATGATTCCAGACAATTTTTGCTAGCGGGCTCTGTGTCAAGAATCTCAGAGAGTTTTAAGAGCAGGAAATTAATACTATAATTTTCAAAAGTCTTGAATTATCTTAATCTCAAATGCCCATTCCCATTCCTGTGCCCCTGTACCTAGGCAGAAAATCTCCCTGCCAACAACTCTTTTTCTGTTTTCCTTTATCACATCAAATCACCTTGCAATATTGTATAAGGGACTGGATTTCCCAGCTTTCTCTTTTAGCACCCTGAGATAAAAAAAATCTTTAAAATAACTGAAATCTCCTTTTGCACAATTGATGCAAAGTCAGCAGTGTTGGGACCATGACAAGCAGCAGGAGTTCTGTGGGACATACCAGATGCACCAGATTTTACCTCTGGTAAATCCAGATCAGCTCCACAGTGAACACAAGTTATTGAAGCTGCACTGCTCAATGGATCAAGACTTAAACATTAAGTGCAGAACTTGCAGATGAAATACAGTTGGCACGTAAGAACCTTCCTGAGAAGCAGCTTTCCCTTTATACTGAATGTGTCAGGATTTGATGCTAATTTTAGTCAAATTTCACAAATAGGTAATTTGCCAAACATGCAGTCAGTTGGTAAGAGCTGTAATCATGGCGATTTTAGTGACATGAAACTTTCAAGACCAGTTTATTTCACATTCAGGAGGCAATCCAGAAGATAATTTCTAATTTGTAAGTCTGAAATCCGTTATCCTTGGGAAGCACTATGGAGAAATCATTATCCTGCTTTCTGAGCTATTATGGTTTCTCTGTGAATACACAGTGATTCTCTGCACAGGCACTGAGAACTGTACACATTAAAAATCATTGAACTTTTGAGTGTCTCTGTTAATTGCATAGCAACCACAAAACAAAAAAATATCACAAATTCAAGTCCAAACGGAGAAAACAACGTCAGGAGTTCTGGATGTTGTTCTTTGCTTCCTTCCCACCCTTCAGCACTAATTGGAGCACACAGCAAGGTCCCTTTTAGGGGTTCCCTGCCTCATCCCTCTTTTCCCTCTGTAGGGAACCAGTGATAAATGCTTGAAGCACAGCACAGGGACCATGCACCATAGTGCTACAAACAACCCTTTCTGGGAGATTCAGCAAAGAGAAACAGCTGCAGGTTCTTATGCTGGCTGTGAGGAAACAAAAACCTCAGTTTTGGCTGGGAGTTTAAGGTGTAGGCCGGGGAAGCCCTGAATGAAGAGAAGGGGGAAGGCAGGAATCTCCAGCAAAGCACTGGATCTTGGATCATCCCCTGGTTTTTTCCTTGTCTGTAACTGTACAGAATCAGTGACTCTTATAGGCTTAGGGAAAAAAAAAATCTTGGATCATCCCCTATTTGTTTCCTTGTCTGTAACTACAGAATCAGTGACTCTTATAGGCTTAGGGAAAAAAAAAACCAAAAAACCACCAAACTTTCTAAAGTAGACATAAAAGCCCAGTATGAACCACATTTGCACCCATTTCTACTCAATGTGGATGTTCCTTGTACCATCTTTTGTGTACTTTTAAACTATCTTTTTCACTTAATTTTTCTACTATGAAAAATAGCAAGCAAAGACTGAACTTGAGCAGAATAACAGAAAAACATGAGTAAATAAGAGAGGATTTCTCAAAATCTACATTTTCAAAATTTGGATTGTTATGAGCCATAGATTTCTTAAATGTAAAGGTTAATGTAAATAGCTGATCTCCTCAGTAAATCAGAGTTTTGTACCATCATAAATCCTTCAGCACACAGTGTTTTGATTGCACTGTGCTTAAGAAAGGCCTTGCTCCATGGGCACTAGAAAGAATAAGATTAGTGAGGAAAATCTCTAAAATGCTACAAGAAACAAAGCACCAAAAATTCTATTTCAAATCATTTAAACGTATCTCTCTATTCTATGATCTTCCCAAACCAGGAGGAAATTGCAGGCCCTTGTGTGCACAAATTTACAAACGAAACTTCATGCCAAGGAGCAGCAGCCTGCCAGGGAGGATCTGGTGGTACAGGTGCTGAGCAGGAGCACACACTGAAGTGTCAGCTCAAATAAAAACACAGATCACCTTTTCCCCCCGATCAGTAAACAAAAAACACTTATAAAGGGCAGCAGTAGCAGAGGGAGAAGAATATCGTCCCTTAATGGTGCTTTCAGAAAAAGGAAGAAGGCCCTGATTAAAATCTAAATGCCAGGAACCCAGACATTCCCAGGACATGCAACAATTTGTAGCAGCTAGAAGAAAAGAATATTGGAGGAGAAAATAAGTCAGACCTGTCAGATAAGGGCAGTGAGTTCATGATTCAGCAGTGTTTCATTGTTAGCCCAAAGGTCAAGGGTGCAAGGGAGGACATGGGAACACTGTATTGTAGCAAAATGCTAAACACACTCACAAAGCAATTACACCTTCAAAGCCATAAATTAAAGCAGGATAGCACTGCCTCCTTGCATTTCAGAGTCTGACTGCACCGGGACCAAAGGCAGCAGCCTTTTTCCTTCTCTTTTTTTTTTTTTTTTTCCTCTTTTTTTTAAGCTAAATTGACTCTGAAAAGCAGCCTGTAGCTTTTGCAGGCATCTGGTGCCCAAATGCCAATTCTCGCTGCATCTTGACATTTCTACAAGGTGAGCATCTTTTGAAGCTCCTTCCCTCTTCCCACCACCAAGAATATGAAATTACTTCATCATATTCTCTCAGGATTTTGAAACTATTTCTGAATTATGAAATGTTAAGTGTCATATCCTCAAACTGCAATTTGCAGATGCAATTGCCTTGATAAGAATATAACAGTGACGAGTTTGTGCTGTCCCTCTCGTAATTAAAACAAAAGGGTGAGTAAGATCCTGACATCCAACTTGGCAAATTTGTTGGAACATTATATTTTATCATTCTAATGGAGACCTAATTTTCCTGTGAGTGAATGGAAGGGTGACACTGAATTTCCAGGTGGTTGGTGAGGGCTTTATGCCTCCTACAAGCAGAACACTGGCACTGGACCCTGCACTGAATAGTTCCCTTACAGATATTATAACATTTATAAATTAATTCAGAGGCACGCAACAAACTGTACTGGCATCTGGTGGCTGTGAACACAGGAGAGTCTAAATTATAAACATAATTGACCAAGAATCTACTTATTTATATGTAACAATTTTCGACTAGAAAGAAAGAACCTCATTGTAACTACTCCTGATATAATCAGGTGACATCCAGATGAGGCATGATCAAAAGTGGAGTAAAATTATTTTAATTGGGAGACAGATTCACTTGTGCAGCCTCAAGCCAGTAAAAACAACATGTTTAAAAGGTCTTGAGTAATATTTGGTAGCAGAATTTACCTGCAGGCTGAGATCCCAGAGATAATTATTTATAATGGAACCCTGTTAAAAATTTTGTCTAGTTTTTGCACTTTTTTCCCCTAATTTGGAATGTAAGCCTTTTCTTGTGGATAAAATTACTGTCCAGCTTAAGGTAATGAAGACAAACAGCTCCTCAATTACTATTTGTAAAAAGCTTATCACAGACTTTCTTCTGTTTCAGTAAAATGAAAAATGAGAATGTCTCCATTATCTGTTGTAATAAAAGTTTAAACAAAACCTCAGTTATTGCTATAATTTTCAATGTCTCTCCTTGCTTGAGTGAGCTGAAGATCTGAATTCTGTTCTTATTTCCATAGGAGAGGGCAGCTTCAAAGAGAAATTGCTGAAATCCCCAATTTTCCAGAGCAAGTAATGAAACCCATATTTTGCACATGTTTACTTAGTATCTAATAGAGAACAAGGTGTATTCCTAGATATTTCATTAAAAGCACACCCTGACCACTGCCACAGCTCAGCTCACAATGCTTTGTAACTGGATACACAAAACCTGACGTTAACCTAAATTGCATTTATTTTTCACTGATTTATTTAAAATGCAATAAAAATATTTTTACCATAAAATGAGCAGTGCTATGTCGGTGTTGGACAATAAGGAGGTTTTTCCAAAACTGACTATACCAAGAAAGTGCAAGGTCTGCTTTACCATTTAATCCCAGCTGAATGGCAGAGCACGACTAAATCAGGGCCTTGTACAAGGATGAGAGCAAAACTATTCTAAAGGTGCAGATCCTTTCAGGGCTGAGGCACAAAACCTCTGGTTTATTTATTTATTTTTCCTTTTTCAGATCAATTGCTGGACCGTATTTTTTCCAGGCTCAGGCTCTGAATTTCATAAAGGAAAAAGGATGGGTGTAGCTGTCAAGGATGGCACCAAGATGATAATTTTACTTGTTTTTGCCACAGATAAATAATCATTCACAGCTTAAAATTGCTGCTCCAATGACGTGACATAATTTTAACCGTATCATCTTGAATAGCAACACTGCAATTACATCTAAGAATTCACTGCAGCAAACATCTCATTTCTGTGGTGTCAGACAACAGGCGGCATCCTGCAGACTACAGCTCCACATCTCGCTGGTAATCAATGCACCCAACAACAGAGCTGATTGACAGGAAGCTTGATGCTATTAAAAGACAAACAACAAAAAAAAAATCTGATTTTCTCCAAGTGATAAAAAAAATGTATGGACCATCTACACTCCCCTCGTGTTGTCTTCCTGCAGGAAAAAACAACAACACAGCTGAAAGCCAAAGCAACGTTTTGGGCCCAACTTTAATTAACCTCCGATCTGAACTGGTGCACAAGAGTAAGAACTGGCCAATTTCTAGGCTACTTTTTTTTTTTTTTTTTTTTTTTGTGAGCTGCTGTTTCTGAGTCCTGGATAACCTGCAAAGCAATCTCCACATACAGATTTATGCAGTGGTTACTGCAGGTTAATGATTCCTCCTAGCTTGGTTTCTAGAGCTCAGAAGCTGCAATCATCACTTGGGGTGTGAAACAGCAGAAAAACTCTGTTCTCACCAATATAAATATTTGGTTTTTTTTGTAAAAACACCCCAGTGGTTTGCTGTGGTCCTGGTACAAAAGGCAAACAGCAAACAGACAAACTGCTCTGCAAACACAATTAAACCACAATCTCCTTTTCCAGCTCAGTCCTGAGGTGTGTTTTTCCCTATTCACACTGAGAAATAAACCAAACAAAACCTGCCAGGGCAGTGTGAGGATCAGCCACAGAAAAACAATTGGAATAACCTGGAACTATTGTCTTCTCCCCTGACCTTAGAGGTTCTCTGCCATTTCTCCATCCAGCAGGAATAACCTGAGACATTCCATCTTTCTGACATGAGGAATGAGCTTCGATTAAAAGGAGCTAAAAGAAGAAAAGCTACTAATGTGTTTTATACAGTCACTGATCAGTCCCTGACATGAAATATTTCATTTGCTTTAGGACATTAAGGAGTGTTGTGTACCTAAAAACAACAGCTTGGATGATGGTATATCTATCATTACATACATCATAAAAACAAGCAGGACATAAATTTGTTTCTGCCTGTTAAAGTCTAATTACCTGTAAAATCATTACTTGGCACTTTAACAAATTGACACAATCAACTTAATGATCCTTAACATATTAAAATTTGCAATGTGTTTCTGCTTGCTGCCTGTCCAAACCACAGTAAATATTTGCTGGTTCAGGTGACACCACAGCAAGGGTCAGATCTTCATTTTTTCTGCTAAGTACGAGTAATTGCAATATTGTCACTTGCCATGGTGCCTGTATTATCTCATCAGTCCTACAGCTTGGGATGACAGCAGGGAGAGATTTGTAGCATTCTCTCTTTAAAATCATATTAAATATTTATGTTTTGCTTCACCTTCTTTCTTAATATTTGGAGAGACATGCAGGAATCCTGTTGAGAACGTGGCCTTCGGATAATCCTATTTATGACAGCACACCCATGGTTGTTTGCCATCACTTTCTTTTAATACCTGAGATATCCATGTTACAAAACTCATGTTTTAGCTCCCAGACTATTCCCCCTGACCACCCACCCTTAGCTCCATACTCTGATTTATTTTCTTTACAGCATCATCTAGCAGTCCAAAAACATGACCAGACATAGTTTATTCTTTCCCACTGACATAAAAGTTTTCTCCTCTGTGAAAATTACAATATCCAGATCCTTGGGAGAAAACCAAACCCCCTCAGAACACATCCAAGCTGAAAATTTTAAGCCAGCATCTGCTATTTTATCTGGGAAATAATAACTTTCTGCAGCAGTTGGTTTTAACTCTCAAAAGTCCTATATTCAAGTCTGAAATATTTTCAGACATGGACTACTTAAAATTAATGAAGTGACTTCAAATAAAGTGTTCTGTATCAAAGTCATGAAGAAAGAAACTCATTAGATACTGAAGGAATGAGACTTTACTGGTGTTCTGATGCTATTAAGTGCATGTACCATCCCTTCTGATTTCTGAAAACTGTGCAGAGCCTTTAAATAAGTTCTTGAAAATTCAGTTTTGATTTTTAGTGACCTTAATGATCCTTTTGCAAATATTTAGAAAGTACAACAGAAAACATTTTAAGTTTCTTTTGCTTGTCTCTTTATAGGACTTCCCTAGTTTCTCCTAGAAGAATTTACTTCCCGTTTTCATAACCATCCTGTGAATCTTATCTATTTCTATCAGATATTTACATCAAAAGACATAATTAACCCCAAAATCAAGGGAAGCCACTGAAGATCGAATAATGCTTAATGAAGGCACCAAACTGAGAAACCCTTTAACATTAAAAAATAAAATAAAAGCTGACAATACATTTTATAATCTTCCAGGGTTTCTGTGATCTCTGCTTAATCATATACAGATGTGAGAAAAATTGTGCTACCTCAGATTGCATAATTCTTTTTTAAAGTTATTTTGAAGCTGTTGCACTACAAAAGTAATCCTCAAATTAAGAAAAAAAAAAAAGAAATCTTTTGAAAGACTGAGTTTAAGATGGCAATTCTGGTGTTTAATCAATCCTTGCACTGAAATATTACCAACTGTTCTTCTAATTAAAACATGACAGTATCTTGATCAACAATCAGAGGCAGAAATATCAGTGGAAGAGGGTCATTATGGTTGGATTTGTAACCTTCATAATTTTTAATTTCCTCTTTACCTTCTTTATAATAAAAATTAACTAATAAATTGCACAATTTGATTAAAACAATAAAGCATTTTTACCCTTTTCTTGTTTACTATATTATTCCTGCTTCTGTAAGAGTGGAAACACCTCTACAAAATTTTCCAGGTAAGAAAATTGCCTATTTACCAAGTTCATCCTTAAAAGAACTGCAGGATCCCTTTCTTAAATTCAGCTTCCCAGAACCTCAGGAAGGTTTTTGCCCCTCTATTTCCACACAGACCATGCTGTCAGTGGCCACTTTACAGTCACTTGTCCCCAACCAGCATTCGTGCTTCACAAAGCTCTCCCCTGCACTTCTCCTCATCATCTTCCCTGCATCCTGATTGCTCTCAGAAGGAAGGAGTCTTTGTCAGAAGATTTTCCCAGTCTGCTCCCTCCTCCATATGCCTGGCAGTTTGTGTTGTGTTTGAGGTGATTTGCCACCAAATGGATTTTGAGACAGGGAGAGAGCTTGTTCCTACAGCTGTACACATTCAGCTGAGAATTAGGACAAAATAATTTAAATTCAGTGAGGGGGCTGACGTTTTTCTTGGAGCATTCTGCTTTAATCCTATTTGCATTTTCATAAGAAGCCAGTTCCTGCTGAACAGCAAGATGAGCGTGGTACAAGGTCTCCTTAGGGGCTCTTTTCTGAATCCATTCATGAAAAAAACCTACTCATGGGAAAACCAAAACATTGCAAAGGATTCGAGATGTTCAAAAACGAGAAAGGAACAAATCTGCATGTAATGCTTAATGAAACACTACACCCCATGAAAATGTCAGAAAGGGAACGAACTTACCCTTCTTTCCATCTCAACTGTAAAAATCATATTGAAGGTGAATCCCAGGAGCACTGCAAATTCTCACAGTGTTTCTTAACATGCTGGAAAGAGGAACCTAAGCCTTGGAAGACTCAAACATGACAGCAAGGAGATTTCCTGGCTAGAATTATCTTGCTGTTGAGACAATCTCTATCTTCTTTATGTATAGACACCTCTTCATACAAGTATAATCACCAAAGCATCTCTGTTTTATCCCATTTCCAGCACAAACCCAAAACACAGCCCTACACCAGCTTTTGTCCCAGCCCAAACCAGCACAAGTCATTACTGATTAACAGAGGAATCTGAACAGAGGAACAGAGAACACAGTTTGCAAAACAAAATGTCCTCCCCCATTTCTAAGAGGAGGCTCTGCTTGGTCTGCTAAGAGAAGGATCATGAAATTAATTAGAGGTCTTTCCTCCAGATAAGCGCATGTGGTTTGTTAACATAAATGAGAAAAAGCCTTTTATAGTGGTGGGAGAAAAATACATCCCATGGGCAGTTAGACATACATGGCTCAGTTAAAAAACAAATCACCAAACCCCCAAATCTTGCTGCCTCAGTCCAGGTCAGTGATGGATACAAGGACCAGGAGTGATAATTCACTCCCCAGAACAATGTAGAGTGGTAAAACTGCTGTCCAAGCTCACTGGTACCCCTCTTGCTATTCCATTTGTATTTTGCTGGAACCAAGAGTTCAGGCCTGCAGGTTTTAAAACATATCATAAAGACACTGAAATTTGGAAGTCACATTGCCTTCTAGTGGGGAACCTGACACAGGTCATGAAGAATAAGAACCAGAAAGATGAGCATGAAGCCATACTAAGAGTGGGCCTAAAGCTGGAGGCAGTCTGTATTTCCACTTCAGTTTTGAGTCAAAGGGCCTGTTGCTCTCATCTCTGGGATGACCCATGTTTTCCCCTGGCACTTTAGAGCTAATCTCTTAGATAAAATGACTGGGTGTTTTTCCTTTTTTTACCTTTGGTTCCCATTCTCTCCATTGTGATCTCTCTCTTTCCCTTGTCATTCACTGCCTTTTTTTTTCCCTTCCCGTGATCAAATTTTTCCTTATGAGAATTCCACAGGATACTAAGGCAGTTGTTGCTTAAACACACATCCAAAATCTAAACAGGGGAGATGCTGCATGCTGCACTGGAGAAATTGGTCACAGGTACTTGAATTAATAGAGGTAAAAGATTGTCAGCATCTGTTTGAGCTTGCTTTCAGCTAGCTAGGATTTAATAGCAGATCCAAGAACTTGTACATCTATAAGGAATTGTGGCTGAAACCAGGAACGGCAGCTTCAGGCTGCTCCTGGAAAACATTAACATGCTAGAAAAAGCATTTCTCTGCAATAACCAATTTTCCTAACACATCAAATGTTGTCACAGTACTGACTAGCATTATTACCAGGGATGAAAACCACAGAACAACAGCTCTGACCTTCAACAAATCTCAATCTATATTGCACTGTAACACTCTTACATCTTTCAAAAGCAGAAATCATAAGTAAAAAGGAAAAGAGCTGTCCCATTGGCACAACCACTTTTAATAGTTTGGAAAAATATAAGATTGAGAACTATCACTATGGGGGAGAAAATAGAGACCCAGAGGAAATCCACTTCCAGAAGTGACAGCAAGATTGCACATGGCACCGAGGAAGGAGCATGCTCCCTATTTTATAGAAGTTCTTCAGAGCATGCCAAATCCCCAATTTCTCTTTGAGACAACTGCAGTGATTATCACAACCTGCATCCCATCCCAAGAGTTCCATATGTGACATTTCCCACTTTGCATAAATTCACAGGGAGGTTGCAGTTCATATGTTTCCTCACAAATGTCTCAGCGTGGATCTCAGAGATGCAGGCTTACAGAAGCTGGGCTACATGGAGTAACTTTCATGTCTATATTTCATTCACATCAAATACTTCATTTCTTGGACATATATCCTGTATCTTTTGGTCCTGTCACTGAACTTTCATTAGATGCCTAAGGAAAAGCTTTATAAATGGTGTTGCATTTAATTTTGCACTATCCTTACTCACCACAACTGCACAGTAAAACGAATGTTTCATAGTTCTAGAACTGAAGAAAATGCTGATTTTAAACATGTGAGCACACTATCCTTGCTCACCACAACTGCACAGTAAAATGAGTGTTTCATAGTTCTAGAACTGAAGAAAATGCTGATTTTAAACATGTGAGCAGGAAAAACAGTAATTAAGTGTTTTTACTGTGAATACTTGAGATATATAAAATTTGATGCAAATTAATTATTAGTCAATATTTTTACTGCGAATATATTTGAGATGCATAAAATTTGATGCAAATTAATTATTAGTCATTTTTATTTGTAATATTTTCCCAATTTTATTCATATATCTTAGGGAATAAAGTATTAATTGGAATCCGAGGTACCCATATTCACTAAAAGTAGTAATGCCATGTATCCATATGAATATGTATGGATGTTGTAATGGTATCTTGACTACAAATCCCCATCTGTGTGTGAAATGTGAAATGTTGTGTTCTGCCATGCTGGCTGCTCTGTGCTACGTCCCTGAGCTTCAATAAATGCCCCAGGCTGAGCACAGGAATTCCAAACACTGCCAAGTCTGGAGTGGCAACAAGTCCAAAGGCACATTGGCAAAAGCCATATTGCTGAATTTCTCACTGGCAGGGGATAAACTGACAGTGCTCAGTCATCCCCAGAACTAACTGAAAAATATGTTTCAATTTACATGTTTAGAACTCTATACTCAAAAAAAGAGGAAAAAAAATCCCCAAAACTTGTCTCCATTTAAATTCCTGTCACCATTTTTTTCAGTGATCTCATTTTCCCAGTGAGAAAGCCACAATTTCTCTTTGCCTGGGTATAGAAAGGCACAAGTGATATCTGCAGCTTTACCACAATTTGTTGGTCAAGAAAAGAATAAAAAATTCCCTGCCTCCAACTTGTCACATGCACTACACATTTCACATTCTCTAAAACAGCCACAGATTTTAGAAAAATCAGTGTGCTGCCTTTTCCAAAAGAAATGTCACTTCAGAAAACACTCCTTTAAAATATTGTTATGCATACATTAAGAAAATTATATACTATCAACTTCTTTTTTGATTAAGTGTTCTTTTAGAGGAAAGACTGTATGCAAACCAACTCATACAATCAGTTACAATATTTAACATCACTTCATCAGGAAAAGCAGTCCAAAAGTAATCTTCCTAAGATGATACCACACAAATTACACCAGACTTCCTTTAGAATTTGATTAGGTGAAGAGATAAATCATAATCAGTGCTTGTTATCTCTGCAGTCTATTTTTATTAACAATAACCTTCCCAATGTGAGAAGCAAGAAATCTGTATTTAAAGTCAGTTATTGTTAATCTAAGGAAAATTCTCCCTTTTAAAGCATCATGACTCAACTCAGCTTTCCTATTTCTGTTGGGTTTAGGCTGCCTCATTACTTCTCAGAGGACAGATCCCTGCAACAGTGTTTCATTCTGCAAAGTGCTCAAGATGCTGATGATCATCTGTGCAAGATTTATTTCTGCTTTCCAGCAAATGAAACCCACTTGCAAATCCAGATGTTTAGTGTTACTCATCAACCACAAAGGCTTAAATCCCACTGAATTCCAATGCAATGTCATTTGGTTGCCTGTTACATAATATAACAAACAGCAAACATTTGTTTTAGACCAATTTTCTCATTACACACTAATAACGAGTGAATAATAATGAAAAACCCAATAGAGACTCCAACTCATTCAGCTGTTAAAACGAGGCAGATTTGAAATTCTGGAATCTGCTGAAAGTCTGTCCTTCCTACATATGCAAAATTGACATCTCCTTAAAAAAGAAAAATCATACTATTAAATTATAAAGAATTACCTAGCTAAGGTACATTTAATTAAGTGTACACTCCTGGCACAATATTTTAATATTCTACCTTGTTTATTCTAGTGCAAAGAGATTTTGTTTTAATAAATTGATAGCGATATCACTTGTCATGAGTCCTGTTTGCCCTTAAATAGAAAGAATTTATTATATTTACCAGACTGTTTATTCTAGTGCAAAGATTTTGTTTTAATAAATTGATAGAGATATCACTTGTCATGAGTTCTGTTTGCCCTTAAATAGAAAGAATTTATTATATTTACCAGAAGTTGCAACCAGTTAAAAAGGGGAGGACTACCAAATTTGTCACTAATCATAATATTTAAGTGAGCCCTGGAGCACAGGGTGATGGGTGGATTTCTGTTTGTTTTTTTCCAGAATCCTTTGTACATTAACATTTTTCTTTAAAATAAAAGCTTCAGGAATTGGTTTAAAATATGCAATGATGAACTATTGGGACAAAGATTCTACTGTATAACCAGCAGGTTTTTTCAGAGTGTTACATTAAACAATAAACACTGTTGTCCAGTGTTTCTGCTCCAGGCTATTTTGCTGGTAATTAGGATTTTCATTTATTTGGTAGCCTGACACACCAGTTTTGTTCCACATGGAAAATTCTGCTCAGGAAATGCAATTGTAAAATTCACCAGTTGTACTATTTGGGTAGCTTGGGCCATTTTTATTTTTTAAATCAACAGTTTTTCGTAACTTGTTCAAAGAAACTGAAGGGTTACTTCTATCTTCAAGGGAAGGAGTTTTAATAATGGGTGTCTGTCCTCAGTTTAGCTCTTGGATGGGATTCCTTGTGGAGGAACAGAAGGTTCCCTTTCAGTTCTTTAAAAAGAGACCCAAAAGACCCAAAAGAGATTTACTACTCAAAGCATAACTTTAAATCTGCCCCATTCATAAAGTCCTATTACCACATAACTCTTCATTTTCAAAAAATGAAACCATCAGTTTGCCAAATACTGCAGAGTGCAAGCTCAGCCTTGACCTGGAAAGACACCTGGAGCTGAACATCAAATAAAAACCAATTCACTGTTCACACTCAGTTCATGCCATAAACTATCACTGAGCAAACCCACGTGATTGAATTTTGATCACTGAGCAAACTTGTATTGATCTCTCTTGGAGCATCTTCTGTGGGAAGCTGAAAGCATCACAAACAGGTAAATGCCAACCAAGTGTCCCAGCTGCAGGATGCTTAAATTCATCAGAGGAGGCAACAAAGAGCTAGCATCTTCTCCCAGACTTAAACCAAAAAGTTGGAAATTTGGTTTGTTTGCATAAAAGTGTGAGAAACGAAAGAAGTTAATCTTTGCTTTGAGGGAAAATATTCAAAAGAGAACTACCTGTGGAGCTGCTGGGCCCTTTGTAGATTGGGTCAAACTAACCTTGAAATACTGATTAGATAAAATTAATAATGCATTTGCTCCTGTAATGCTGGTTATGAACACTTTAGTGTAGGAAAGGCCATCCTCAGTGTTTCTACAGACTCACCAAGAACACGTATTAGCACAGCAGTCTGTCTGGTTGCAGCAGAAATACAATTATGTAAATTAGATGTGTGTTCCCTGAAGACTGCTAATAGAATGATTGACCTATATACTGTTTAATTTGTTCTCATGCTTTCTCTTTATTTTCTTCCAGCTGCACTAGAAATTAAAACTTGTTAAACTGCATCACTCCCCAGTTCTCTATCAAAGGTGCTTGTGTCACTTTTTGTCAAAAGCAATTCATACTTTGCATGCTCCTTATCACCAGCAAAACATTGACGGTTGGGTGATTTTATTTTTATTTTTTAAAAAAAGCAATCAGTGCCTCTATAGACCCTGTGTGCTAAAAACACAGGAAAATATCTCAATTTATAGTTAATAGTAGTAATAATAATAACAACAACCCTAATAAAATTGGTTTTAGAAATACACCAAGGAACAGGTAATAAGGTAAAAAAGAAGAATTTTTTTTAAAATAAAGTAGGGAAATTGCAAGGATTTCACTGGAAAGAGCTGGTTTTGTTTAAGAGCCATCTAAATAGTCTCTGTCAATACATTTGGGTGCTTTGTCTATTCAGCAAATCAAAGTTCAAGCAGGGCAAGAAAAAATTGTCAGGAGTTGTCAGAGGGCTGTTGGTGATGCCATCACTATTTGCAGACAAAGCTTATTCTGCTTCACTGTAGCAATTTCTTAAACCCAAATTTTTTACAGTTGATTCCAATAAATGTTTGCAGAGAGGTAAAATGTAAGTGCTAAATGAGATACTAAATGACACACATTTACTTCCACTTGCTAGTCAGAAAATGGATTTGCTTAGCATTAAATAAGCACAAATCTTAGACAAAAATGACCAGAACAACTTAACTATGCCAAGCTGGTACGTTGAAGATGACAATCTAAGCAGAAAAAAAGTATTATTTCTTTGATTTCATCATTGCTCATGAATATCAGCAGTAGAAACACGCCTCTCAAGGGATCTCAAAATATGTTCAGCCCTTTAGAACCCTAAAAAACTCTTCCATGTGTGAATTACAGCTGCCTTTTGAGGTTCAACAGGTCAAGAAATTAAGCAGCCAAAGGGGTGCAAAATTCTCTGTAGTTTGGGGAGCTACATCAAGCGCCCAAATTAATGCTCAAATGGTGTTTGCACTTTGACATTTCAAATCTGCTGCCAGTGGCATTGGAGCCTAAAATCAATTGTCAGGTTCTGGCCCACACTGCCTGGGATTAGTTGTATTTTTTAACCAGCTTTGTTTTTGTGTGCTTGTTTCTAGCAAATTTGCTTTCCTTAAGCTGTAAATATTTGATGGGAAACAAAGCAAGAAGTGAAAAGGACATGCAAACACTCGCACTGAGCTGCAACATTCAGCAAACATCAGAAGGTGAAGGAGCAGGGTGTGAGGTCTGACGGCAGCACAAGGTGGTGCCTGGGCTGGGTTTGGGGGGCTCCAGGGCTGGCTTTCTGAGAGAAGCTGCCAAAAACCATCCCTGTGTCCGATGGGATTCGGGTCCAGCTCCAAGACCCCATGGAATCTCACTCTGGAGCACTTTGGGAAGGTCTGCAGCCCTTGGGAAGGACTGCAGCCCTTGGGAAGGACTCATGGTGGAAATGCTTGAGGAGAAGGCTGAATCCCTGTCTGGAACAAAGCAACCAACACTTCCAAAACACAGGAGAACACAGATAGACACAGAGGGATTTCCACTTATCCTGAAACTAATGAACTGCAGCGGGTCTACAAAAAAAGGACAAAAATAGGAAAAGGAGTTTTAACTTCAGAGTTAATGACATATCCTCAGGACTACCTGAAACTATGAACTTTAGGGAGTTCAGAGAGAACCCAGTGTCCCAGCCCTGCAGCCTGGTCACCAGAGAGGTGAACTCCTCTGCAGGGCACTTCCAGCAATTTATCCTCTGGAAGATTCTCAGCTGAAGCCTCCCACTGAGCTGTGACATTTAATACTCTCATATGTATTGAAAAACCTTCTTGATACACATTCCCAGCTCAGACTAAGCATTCAGATTGGGAAAGAAGAATTTCAGATATTGAAATTGTAATGGAGATAACAGTTGAAAATGTCAGCTGTATCTGAAAGAAAATCATTTGACAAGATAGATTCATTAACTCTTCATTCTACTTTGATAAAACGATTTAGTGTTGTGTTTTTCAGACATTCACACCTCTCAAATACTGGGACTCATTAAGGTTGTTTGGTTTTTTTTATCTCCCTCCCCAAGAAGACAACACTGACAGCAAAGCAGCTGTTACAGCAGCCTGAGACACCTGGCAAAAAAGTGTGTTCACAGTTTCTGACCAGGTCAGTGACACGTTAACATGCCAGGAGAAGGAAATACTGCAGGCATTGCTGTGAATGGAACATGCATGGGGAGATCTGGCACAGATCTGCTCTGCTGTGAGTGGAAATCCCCCTGAAGAACACAGAATTGGGGGTTACAGGAGCAGTTATGAAGGACCTGCTCCCAGGACACCACTCCGAAATAACCCTGGAGGTGTTTCCATGCTGTGGCCTCCATCCTCGGAGGTGCAAGAGGATGTCAAAAACAGGAAAACAGATGGCAGATGAACCATTCAATCCCTGTGTGAGCCAGGGAAAACCAGGCTCTGTAGCAGCCTGGCTTAGGATTGCTGAGAGTTGAAGTAAGCAAGCTCCAGAGGGGAAGAGCCACCCATCCCAGCTGGATCCCAATGGGATATGGATGAGTTGTCCAGCAAAGAGGGAATGGAAACTCAGAACTTGCCAGTTGCTGTCCCTTGTCCCCTGTGCTGTCAACAAATTATCCTTGCTAAACTCCTCCTATGCACAAACCACCCTGGTACAGGGAGAGCATGGAGTGAGTAAGATTGACTCACCCAAAGATTTTTTGTAATAAGATCAACTTCCTTTTCTTAGCATCTTGCATTCAATTTATTACAGTCATTTCCCTGCAGAAAAGTTCAAAATATTATTTTTTGTTTCCCCCCACCCCCGTATTTTCTCACTTCCTAAGCTCACCAGAGGAGTTGAGAGTTATTAGTGGCTGTGCTGGTAAAAAGTGAAATTTATTGTATAAGTTTAATGTCATATTGTGTAGCTACACAATTATGTCAATTGTCAAAGTGTAATTCAGGCCATACTGTCTGTTACAGTATAAGTCTTCTAAATCCCACATGATTTATGCAACTCATACTAAAAGTTTTGAATATTCATAACAATCCTCGCAATCTGTGGGCAAAATATACCGATAATAATTCACAAATCATTTAAAATAATTAGTACGTTGGAGGATTTTCATTCTGTGATCAATAATTGAAGAGTTAAAGGGGTAAAAATCTGTCAAGTGAATTATTCATGGCAAATCTCACCCACTGCAAGCAAAAACTTCAAAGAGCAGGGCCCCATTCTGCTCCCTCAGACAAGGAGCCCTGGACTGCCAGGGCTGCAGATCCCTTGAGGGAGAGCTCAGGTTCTGTGCTTTGTGGGAATCACATGAGAACTGAAATATAAAGAACTGAGCACAGGCCATGTAAGCCAGGGTTAAACACACATCAGAAACTTCATCAATAAACTGTATTCCATGGCTCAGTGCCAATACTCTGCATTTCCATGCACAGAACCAAATCACAACCAGATTTAATGATCCCAGTGGCAGACACGGGGAGTGCTGCCCAGCCACTCAACTCAAGCATTTTTGAGTCATTTGCTGAGCAATAAAAAGTGTGAAGGCTCCAGACAACAGAACTAAGACTATTTTCTTTAACAAATAACCCTCTTGCTTTTTTAAATGTATCTTTGTGCCACAGAGATGTATCAGAAGTTTTGAATTGTTGTTTTTAAACCAATTTACTAGTTCATGGTTATTTTATTTTGTTTTCCTCTTCCAAGTGCTATTAGTTGTCATTATCTACTGATTAGATAAAGAGTACAGAAGTCTGGAATCTTTTGCTGGAGGTTCCAGATGCATTTTTTTAAAACTCAAAAATAGTTGCAAATGTCATTCATTAACATAAAATTACATTTCAAAATTACATTATTAATAAAAAATAGCTTGCCAATGAAGATTAATAGAATACCATTAGAAGACATGGATTATCTGGCTTTATTAAATCAGTCTCCTAGGAACAAATTGTGTTAGGAAAAGATAATCTCACTGAATATTCCTATGCATGTGTTGAAGATTATTTTTTTATTAGCTCAATATATTAAGGCTGCAGTCATGTGCAGGAATTAGTACCCTGATTTCTTATCACAAGTGGTACAGAGCACCAAGGCAGTGCTCTGCAATGAGTGCTTGCTAAGGAATATCTTATTCATGGTTTAGAGAAGAAGAAAGATGATTGCAATTTCTAAATTGCTAAATTCATTTGAGAAGAGAAAGAACACAGACAGGAAGCAGAAATGAAAGATGTGCAAGGCCTGTATGGTATAGCACAGGGTATAAATAAATCACTACATCTCTGATAGCAGAGAAGTTTCCTCTCACCTGACCTCCATCCAGGCACTCTGAGGAGGAGATAGAAGAAAATGATGGATCTTTCCTCATCCCTACTATTTTCTATTTCACAGTCTGGAACCAAAAGATGAAAATCTCATGTGATGAGGTTTTAATGTCATGAAATATGAAAGACAGTTAAGACAGGAGTCCTGATCTGGTACCTGAAAACTCTGAAGCACTATTCTCCAAAGCTCACAGTAATAGAGCATTTGGAAATGCTTGTACATAATTTGTACCTCTATTTCTGTTCTGGAGGAAATAGAGCTTGCCCTTAGTTTAATAAATTCACTTACAGGCTAAAAGGAAGCACCAGGAACAGAATGTTTAAGGAGAATTGGGAATAGCTGCTTACAACAATACAGCTAAAATAAAACCTCTGAGAGGTGCTGAAATGCAGAGTCTTTGCTCGGGGCTTAACCAATACTTTAGAGTTGGCATCTGTGACAAATTGGTTCTGGATTATTAGTCAGACTTCAGGCTATTGTTGAGGCATCAATCTCTCATTCTGTGGCATCTGCTCATTCACTAACCTGTGCAGCTTCGTGTCAGAAAGTCAATTTTTGTCCAAGGATTTGATAGATGTTAATGTGATTGTTTCAGCCTCCATCCTTTTGTTCTAGTGATGATGGCTCAAGCTTTACTCTGCAGAATCTTTTAAGATTGAAGGTTGATTGGATAATAAGGCACAAGTTTTGAATTCATCTCTCCCTCCTTTCTGCCAAAGAACAGATTTTTCATCTTAAGATGCAATGCAGAAACCAAACCCCAAAGAAACTGAGAATAATTTCTCCCTGTGCCAGGCTGGAACGTTGTGCTGTTGACAGCTGCTGCTTTGTGATGGATGTGGGGCTGATGGGTCCCACCTTGATGTCTCTGTGACCCAGGACATTGCCTGTGACACTGCTTCTGGATTGAGATTTATTTTATTTGAGTCAATATTGCATTATCTTTACTTACACTTTTATAGTAAGAGGGATAATACAAGTTTTGCAAATGTTTGACTTAAAATGAAGTGGATTTTACTTGGGTTACCCTGACTATAAGGACAAGGTTTAAAAAGAAAAATGTTTCCCATTCTTACCCAGTGAATTAATTTCTGGTTTTAGCTATAAATACCAGTTGAGAGATATTTGATTAAATGACTAACCAAGCATTAATGACTTTTCATTACTGTATGAGATAAATTATATATTAACATAAGATTCTTTATGATACCTCATCACCTTTTAACAACACAATCCCAATTATTTTTTAAATCAGCACTATAAATGAAAACTAATTATAATGCTCATATTCAGCACTGTGGAATCAAAACCAAAAACATAGTGGAAAAATCAACCTCACTTGAAAATTAGATTTGTAGTTAGACAAATTATCTGGTGGAATTCTTTTCTAAAACGAAGAATTCATCTTTAGATTAAGGAGAGGAGACCTATTTCATATAAAGTGAAGTTTGCTGTAAGACTGTAACACAGAGAATTATTTTAGTTTTCAAAATGTCTCAGACAGGGTTAAGTGGTTCCTGTGCAATGTGTGGCACAGACTGCAGCTCCATGATAGAATTGATATCTGTCGGGTGCTATGGTCCCCCTAATTAGTATTACTGCTCTTACATATCTGTCAAACACAGGATGGACCAAAAAAACCTAATTAGCTGTTTAAACTCGTTTCTGTGCCATGTTTAATCTTGAGCTTGTCACATTTAAATTTCTTTAAACCTTAATAATATTCAAGATCATGCACTCGTGTTAAAGGCAACATGTGTTTGAGCAATAATGAATGGCTGATGGGGAAGTATTCATTATGACTCAGACAACTTTTTTCTTTATTTATCCAGGTCAGTCATTTATCTTTTCTATAAGATTTATGAGGCTGCTTTACTCAAACCAGTGGAAAACTAAAATCTAATTCCTTGTTTTCCATTTCATATATTGCTAATTCATCTATACTCTTGATCACTAATACCATAATTTTAATATCTACTTGAAAATAAGTGCTTAACTTAATAAAAATATTTAATTTGTATTTTACATTAAGCATGTAGACTAGCTTAATTGCATTCAAAGACTAAAATATCTGGGAAAAAAATTACGGGAATTTCTTAACTTCTTTATAAACATTTTTCAAGGAAACTAGATATGAAGCTACTTTAGTTGCCAATATCAAGAGGTAAAAACTCTCTGCAATAAAGAGATATTAAGAATTGCCATAATTTAGCATTTGCATCTTTGATTTCACATTCTGAAATGCAGCTGCAGATGTTTGCTACTCTGAGGTGTGCTCCCAGTCCATTTTAAGCATTGGTAATTTAATAAATGTTATTAAAAAACCATGTCATTAAGAAGCAATAGAAAGTCATACCAGAAACAGAGCAGTGGTTACTATATAATACTTGCATTAAAGTTTTATACATAAAGTGGATGTAGGAATTCTTGTTGGAGGGAAATTGAGCAATTAATTTTCTAGGCCCCTTAATGCTTTTGTCAAACAAAGCTGGATGCAGAAAAGGTCTTCAAGAGCTTTTTGTAGAAAACTGATGAAAACTAAAAAAAAACCTAATGAAACTAAACGAAAACTAAACTAGAGCAGAGCTGTAGCTCAGAGTGTGACACAAGAATCAGACTTGGGCATCTCCAGGATCAGACCAGATCCTGAGGAGAATTTTTGCAGGTGACACCACTGATGTTTCCAAATGGGTTTGAGCAGCTGAGCCTCAGAGCTGGAGTCACAAAAAGGCGCATGGGCAAACGTCACACACGAAATGCAGCCTCACTCCTGAGGCTTGTCCTGGTAAGGAGCAGTGCTAACATAACATAAAAAGGCTATTCCTGTTCCTCTAGACAGCTCCTAAATAAATACGTGCCTGCAAAATTTTCAAGCTCCTAAAGCATGAGCACCATTAATGCCGTGTGGGGACTGTGGGAAGAGAAATACATTTTAGACAAATACTTTGTATATTCACCAACCCTGCACACCCCCTGTCATCTGTCACATAAACCCATTAAAACACATGAGGGGTTAGCAAGAAGGAGATCTTTTTCTCCTTTTCTGATGAGGTAATAATATTGTACATCATTTCGGATGAGGATATCTACAGGATGGATGGATGCCCTGCACAGGGCATGTATAAAAAATTTGAAAAGGGATGGTAAAAAAATAGTACTGTTGCACTAATTGAAATCAATCATTAGATATTTTTGCCTTAATGAGTTCATGTATTCCACTCCAGGATCTTAAAGGGAAGAAAAATAATGTGATATTCAAAGTTAGGCAAGGAGTATCTACTCAGAGGAGAAATGTCTGCAGTATGATCTCCAATAAGTTCAGAATTCATATTCAAAATGAAAAATCAGAGAACATATCTATATTGGCATGCTATAATTAATGACTCATTGGTATTGATAGCAAGGTCAGGTTTTTTTCATGTTTCATAAATCTTTTTAAATAAGAAAGATAAGGAAACAGTTAAAAGATTTTCTCCTATTCTCTGTGACCTGAATTGCAATTATCAAAAAAAAAGTGTCACCATAAATCCTCTAAATCTTAGCCTAGATTTTCCTGATACATCTAATATTTTAAATTTGAACAACAAGAATTTACACTCAATGTTATTGACATACATGTTATGAGAGAAGCCTAATTTTTGATTTAGACCCCACTAAAGTAAACAGGAAGACACCTCCATGTCATGTCGAGTACTTAATTTTTTCCCCTCATTTTTCATTATCTGCCCTGATTAAAGAGGTCGATTCCTATTCTAAAAATGATGTACAGAGAATAAATTAATAATTTGCTCTGTCAATGCAATTCTTTTTAAGTGACAAGCTGCAAGTCCTTGTACACTGCTTTGCTGTCCAGGTGATAGCACCCAATTTATTCAGGTTATCACATTTTCTAAGCTGTTAACCCTCAGGCAGCTATCACTCTCCATCAGAATCATAGGCCTAACCTTGATTATTTCTAGATATTTAGGCAGCTGTCCTGTTGATGTGATTTCAAATGAGATTTATTCCTTCTAACAGAAAACCCAGTGTTGATTCACTCAGCTTTATGGTCCTGTAATCAGCAGAAAGCAGCTATCAGGTAGTCTCCATTTTATTTAAACTGCATTGACTAGCTCAGCTCATGCCTTTCTTCACTAAATACAATGAAAATATGGAGTGGATAGTTTTCCTAGATGACTGCCCCATTTGAATGCTTAAGGGTTGGTAAGAAGATGACCTGAAGTAAAATTCTGATTACAGTCTGTACTAAATGTATCAAGACACTTCTCCAGTTTGGCTTTAAGGTTGGAATGTGGACTGTTTAAAAGTGTGACTAAAATAGAAAATAAAGTAATTGAAGCATTTATTGTGCCCAATGCTGTCAAATCCCCTCCTTTCAGTAAGGAATAGGATATGTAACAATCTTAGCATTTTTCTTTTATTTTTTGCATGCAAATCCATTCCCACATCTGTCTTGAGCCAGTTACCACAGAGCTGTGGAGTGCTTTTGGTTGGAAGGGACCTTAAACACTCCCTAGCTCCAAGCCCCAGTTAAACAATCCAACCTGAAACCTTAATGCACAAAGCATTTTCTGTTATATTTAGGGCACAAAAAGGCCATAAAATCCTCTGTTTCCCTCTTGTGCAGTGAGCCCAACCCACCGAGGCTGAGCTGGATGTTTGGCTGGTCTCATCAATAAAAACGTAATGAAGAAAGCCCTGCAATGGTGTCACAAGATTTGTGTTAATGGTTCATGTAGCTGCTCCAAGGAGAAGGCAGGAAGTCACAAATGAGAGAAAGAAGCAAATCAGGGTGTTGTAATTATGTATGATTTCTTTGGGCCCAGACTAACCCTCACCTGTACGAGTTCCCTGTCTTAAACTCAGCTTTTAGCGCGCTCCCCCTCTAAACCAGCTTGGCAAATCAGACATTCTCTCTCAAGCATTAGCAATAAACCAAGCAGCACAAACCCAACTGGAAGAGCTGTGATGATCACTTGATGTCATTTCCTCACCCCTCCCTACCTGAGCAGAGGACTGGAGACCCTAAACCCCCACCCCAACCATCCCACTGCAGCTTTCAAAGTCGTGCCAATTTTACATTTTACATTGTTCTCACCTGCCCAGGCCAGGGGCACAAAGAACAAAGAGCCAGCCCAGGAAATCTGCACTGCAACGTTCCAGGCCCACATTCAGGCTTCTAAAATTGCCACAAAAATAAAATAGCATGTGCATTAGAATACACCATGCTTCTTGGACAATTTCGTCATAATTTGTCATTCATTCTGAGATATTCATTTGTCTAAAAGCAATTAAAGCTTAATTGCTGCATAACCTGAATAATTTAGAAATGCAAATTAGGATAGCAGGCAAGCAAGTATGTGTTCATTAATTTCTTTGTTATCACCATCTGTTTAATTAAAAAAATGAGTTTTACTGAATGACAGCTTGCTAACTGTATAAACGTTTTCCTTAATTGAAAATGTCTTTTGCAATTGAGGTCAGCATCTGACAAAAATTGTTTGAGCTTTTTCAAAAAACATTTTCTCCAAACAAATTGTTGTATTTTTAAATTCACATTAAAAAACATTGCCAACATATGCAGTGTAATTCAAGAAATGACATCTTCACTTCGTAATGCAAAGCCATAATTTCAGAAAAAAATCAGTGCTTTGGAAAAGTGATGGTTATTACATGAAAGGTATGTGCAATTTATCATCTTTATTATAGATTATTTTGAAAACTTTTATAAAATCTAGACTCAAAAAATGAATACCTCTGGCAAAAGAAAAAAAAAAGAAAATCATCAGAAGAAGGACAGAATGTTTCAAAAGATGGATCATATGATGCAGTCTTTTTGTTTGGGAAATAGGCCTCAGATTAAAGATATGTTTCTGCTCTTTTCCCTTTTGTAGTAAATTACTGGGTGATGTGTGTATTGCCTTTAAATATTTTGATACTAGATTAAAAAAAAAAAAAATTCATGCAAGGTCATGGTTGTTCCCCCAAACAGCTAAAACAAAGTGACCTGCCCAGTGTGGCTGGGTGCCAGCACAGGAACACAAAGTCAGGGTGACACTGCAAGGATCAACCTCGTGACTTGGTAATTCCCTTGCACAAAGTGTCTCTGTCCTCAATGAAATGGTCTTTAGATTTTTCTAATGTGAATCCCAAACCTGGATCTGTTTGGGAGGCCAACTGTGTGGCTCATGGTTTTTATGGGCAGATCCACAGCTGTGTGAAACAGGAAAATTCCCTGTGAAACAAATAAACCCTGGTAAATTGCTGCAAGACATTTTTGTTTTCTTATGACTTGAAGCTACTCTAAAGTGAGTGTGGCTATAAATGTGTTTTTATGGACAGGCAGATTTAGCAGGTAAGACAGCACAAACACTCGTGGAAGTACAGAAGGGTGAAAAATTGTGGAGAAAAGCAGCAAAGAATCTCACTTACTGTAAAAAGATAAAACCCTGAGCAAACAAAATCAAACTACAAGTGATCAGCATGGGTTGGTCAAAGTTGCACAATCCCAGTGTCCTGAGGCGTTAATTTCTAAGTACCATATTAACATTTTTATGCATCAAAGGATCATTTTGGCTGGACATTTTTTCTCCTTTCACTAGATGGCAATATTGTATTATATTCCAGTGTATAAACAATTTTTAAATAAACAAAGCACAAAGATAGCCAAGCAAACTGTATCGGTGCATTAAAGAAATTAAGGGATAATTAAATTAAAAATTTACTTCAATGATTTGTATTTCCACAACCTCTCTCAGTAGGAACATCACTTAAGTTTTGTCTTTGATAAACCACGTGCCACTTCTTTGGTGGTATAGTGAGATTCAGCACTTTTTCCCCCCAGATGATATCAACCCTCCCTCTGCAGCTCCCAATGAGAGGCATTGCCAATCCCTGCTTCTGTGCACACCATAGCTAAAGGGAAACCAAAGAATAAGTGCAAACACATTTAATCTTATTACTCAAAGTCATTAGCACAGTTTCCTCATTACTCCTGTATATATGTGGTGGCATTGTTTGGGATCCTTATTTATGTGACCTTTCTAGTCCTTATAGCTCGCTGAATTTTCCCTTACCTCAACAAGAAGTCAAAAGAAATTCATTCTCTTGAGCCTCAGATTAAAGATGTGTTTGTTCCCACTCTTTTCCTGTATCTTTAGAGCAAGAGCCAAGTGAAGCAGGAAACATTAGATGAAGCAGAAGACTGATTTATTGGTTAAAGGGAAGGAAAATGTATTACAGAAGAAGAATGAGAAAGTTGCAGTGACAGAACCTGCATCTGAGGTGTGTTCTAAACATTAATTGGACCAGGAAACAGAACCTCAGTCAAGCCTGCATGCTCAGGTCATTAAGCAAAAGATTTATTTGTAGTTTTTTTCGGATTCACTAGCTGTGTAACCTCGACAGGAATGATTGAGAGAGTTTGATTTCAGGTGACTGAACACCCATTTGCTTCAGGCATGTTTCTGGTTGGTAGGAAATAAGGTATTTAAGATTCAGCTTTTGAGAGCTGGCAAGAACTAGTGCTAGAGCACACAACCTGCAGAGTCTGGAGAAATTGTTTTAATGATGAAAGGTGATTAGGAAGCAGTCCTGATGGCAGCAGCCTCATTTTTCTTCCACAAAGCTACTCTTTTCCCCTGGTAAACTTTTTTATGGTGGCAAATCAAAGCAGTCTGAGAAACAGTTCCCTGCTCCTGGTCCACTTGCTATCAGAAGGGCTTGAAAACTCTCTTTGACTTTGAAAAAGTCATCTGGTGTGATCAGGACTCTGGTACTGCAGCTGCAGCATTTACTGCAGAAAGAGACCCAGTGCTTGACAAGAAGGGGAGCACTTGAGGAAAGCACCACCAGACACACACAGCTCCTTTGGGCACCCTGCACAGATATCCAGAAAAAAAATTCCAGGAGACATCCAAGAATTTTCAGTCCAGCCCTGACTTCCTAATGACTACATATGTAACAACTGTAAAGCAAGGCAATAAACCTTATATCAGAGCTTATTATGAACTATTCATTTCCTGACTCATTTCAGAGATCATTATAACATCTAAAAGAAATGAAAATTTCTGATGTGGATCTCTAAGTGGCTCATTCTAAATACACATCACTGAAAGCATTCTGTTGATATAGCAGGCAGCCACACAACAGAATCCATTTCAGATCTTTTATTGACCTTTCGTACTATTTTAAGTCTTTACTTAGATCATTGCTGCTTTCAAGATATTCAATCTAATTAATTTTAAAATTGTGTTTTACATGCCAAAACTTTACTTTTCTTTTTGAATTTACGTCTGCATTTGGTTTTAGCATTTCTTCCCCTATCCCTCCTTACCTCAGGTGTAATCAAAGACATTAGCTCTGCTTACAAACCCTGTCCTACAAAGGACTCTTTGTATCAGCAAAATACCACTGATGCCTTTCCCTGGAAAGTGATGTAGTGAAAATTCATGAAAACACAATATACCTAATCTAGTTCCTTACTGTTATTGCCTTATGCAATAACATCATCCATTTGGCCACAGACTAGCACAAAGGTAATTGGATTTTGGCTCTCACTAATTCCAGTGGAAAGCTGTAGAACCCTACTACTAATCAATTAGAAACATCTTTTGGCTTCTAGTGAGATTTTGTACATGGTCAATCCACTTATTTTTCTCATTTCATCCGTAACACTTATTCTGAGCTTCTGCAATACTCAGGACAAGAAGTCATATTTTGCATGGCTAAAGAAATTGTTGGTTTCTAGGCTGTTTACATAAAATTGCTCCACTCAATTTTATGGATGTTGCAGTTTGCATCCATCTGTATTGAGCAAGGGACACCAGTTAAAAACTGTGTTCAGGGCTCTGCACTTACTGTGCAGTGAAATAAATTCTTGGAAAGAATAATTCATATTCCTGGAAGGAGTAATTTAACTAATATGGCTCCATAATACACTGGAGAAACAATATAGAAATAAAGATTTTCAGGAACTACTTCTTTGCCACAGTGACCTTGGCATATTATTCACTTCTGGATTGTGTCTTTGTGAAAAGCACCAAAAAAAGAGACAGCAAAGGGTTGTCCCATTCAAGAAATAGTTCAATGCCTGTGTTCCAGTTCAGGGTTCTAATGCCTCATCACATCAGCTTCAGACATGGAGGGTTATTTCATTCTAACACCTTTTTTTCTCACTACTTCCTGTTTTCTTACAGGAGGGAAGAAGAAGAGAAAGGAAAAGCCTAATGAATTCAAAGGCTAAGGGCACGTTTTGCTCTTTCAGAGAGGTTAGACGAAAGGGAGGTTAAGGAGTAAACTTAATGGATCATTTTTAGTATTCTATTTGAATAAAATTTAAATTAGAGAAGATATGTAGCACAGTATTTTTGAACAGCAAGATGCAGGATACTATTGAACTCCTCCCCTGCTTCTTAAATTGGCAATAGAATAACAAAAGGAACAAATGCATCCTCATTTAAATCCATATTTAGCATGCAAATCACTAATAAGGAGGGTTTGCAAAATCTCTGATGCAAATTGTGTATAAACTTGCAGGGTGAAGTAATAAATGAAAAAATTGTTTGGGCTTTAAGCACTTTAGAGCCTTTCATACCAAACTTCCACACACAATTTATTACAGTGGTATAAGATCATCTTTACCCATACAAGTGCTTTTAGTGAATACTGGAAATGCTTTCTGCATATCAAACGTTCCCTCATCAAATACAAATGGTGGGTGGGCATTCTGGCTGGGATATCCATCAAGAGTGCTGCAGAACTACACCAGCAGCCTCCTTACTCCACACTCCTGACCTGTGGCTCAGGAAGACCAAAGGAGACTGTGAGAATGCACCCGACAACTTTGAGTGTTATCTCTGGATATTTGGGCTTAGGAAGTTGCAGTAATTCAAAGCAGGCTCCAAGCAGAGCTCTCAGGTGTGTCCTGTGAGCTGTAAATAAATGGAAGGCAGCAGAGCAAAGAGCTGGTGCTGCTGCAGAGCAGAACATTCCTATTCCCTGGCGGGGCTGGAGTGACCCCAGGGCTGAGCCACCACCCCAGAGCAGCCTCAGGGAGGCACAGCTGCCCCTGGGCACAGCACCACCAGTGACACCGCAGGGCACAGCTTTACACAAACCCCTACAGGCAAACAGGGATAGCTGAAGACTTCACTTCTCAAAGAACTACCACCCCAAGAGATAAATTTAACAATTACCTGACAAAATAATTAAGGAGGACTAATTTTTTTTTTTATTCAGTGTTGGATCTATGATGAATTTTTGGGAATTCTCTGCAATCTATGGCAAGGGGCTAAGGGGGAAGTAAATCACATTGCAGTCAGCTGATCCCATGACATTTCTTTCATTTAAGGTCAAAACCTCATTATTTCAAGATAATGAAATCTGGAAGTAGACATTGGTTTCGATTTGCTTCTAACCTAAAATTCCACTCGGAACATTAAATGAAGTCACAACTTAATAGTGGTTCCTCATACAAATGCCAGAAAACATGGATGACCAGGGCAGCAAATGCCACGTCTGATTTTTAAGATACTTAGATAATATTTATTAGATTCTGAACTGAGTTTGATGTATTTTTCTGAGTTCAACAGTGTTTCATTATCAAAAATCAGTTCCTTTACTACAGTGATAACTGCTATTCATAATCTGTATATGTTTATCTTTTGACATCTTTATTGACAAAGAATATTTAAATAGGGGTTCAAGCAGCAGCTTCTTTTTATTCCAAGACTGACTTTGCCAACGTACATATTAAATTAATAATTTAATATAATTTACCAGTTCTAAGGGATGATCCAAAATCCCATCAGCTACTCTAAACAGCCCCCCAGAGCTCCCAATTCTCAGCCTTTGGCTTTATCCTCATGAAAAAGCTTCAGACAATCACTGTGTTCTTCAGTTCCTTGGGAAGCAATGGGACAGGAGAGCACACGGAGCCAACAAGACAGAGTTCACAAATTAAATTACCAGGTACTATAAGGCAGAAATGTAATTATAGATTATGGAACTTCAAAGCTCAATACTCATGTAATCTTCCCCATTCTCCTACAAAATACATTTAACATTAAAAAAAAGCCAGGGAGGTCTCATACTGAGGTCTGCTAAACTTTAAATACCGATTGATGAGGATGACTGAGGCATTCCAGTGCCTGTGCACAAGTGGTGCACATGGGGTTCATATCAGCTCCCTGGCCAAACCCACACAGCCCCCTCTTGCTCTGGTCCAGCTTAGGCAGCTTTCTCCATTTTTGAGAGAAAATTCTGCACTCTCAAAGCTTCACTTTCTCTGTGCCCCTTCCATTCATCACACTCCTGTTACCTCTCCCAACCTCAACTCCTTCTCCACTAGAAGGTAACAGAAATACAAACCCCAATATTTTAACTATTGAGTTGTGAGGAGTTTGGGATGCAGGTTTTTTTTATTTTTAATATATCTAGCAGTAGCTGGGTTTTCCAGATGGAAAGATGATGCTACAAAGCACAGCACATATTTGTCTTCATGAATTTCTGTTTTTATGTCTCTGGCTGAATATTCATTATGAATTGATCAGCACATTTTATTGGTATGTCTCACACAGATTGTTTCTGGCTCTTGCTGCCTATCAACATGTTGATTCACCAACTGGTAGGCCATTTAATTTATCAGCTGTTTTCAGGGCTAATATTTAGAGGAAAAAAGAGCACAAAAATAACTAAAAAAACCCCCCAACAGAATAATATAATAAAGCCCTTATCAACTATTGTATTCAGTAGTGGCAAAGAAGTGCATCAGTGTCCAAGCTCAGCCTAATCAGCAGCCTGCAGTGTTGGTGCTGCCACGTTACAGCACAGCTCCAGCTGACCCAGGCAACCAGGACTGAGGCAGCAGCTCCTATCTTCCTCCCCCAGACAGGCAGAGCAGGAACAGTGCTGATTTGTTTACAGCAAGTCTCTCAACTTCACACCCAAAGTGTCCTGCACGACACTCAGAGCAGTTGCAATGTGCCAGAACAGACACCAGGCCAGAGGGGTGACCTCAGATCACTGAGGTTTCAGCCCTACTGGGGGCACTTTCAAATATAACTGCTTAGAAAGCATGCCTCAAAGTCTGCTTTTCAATAATTAAAAAAACCTGCCTTTTTTTATTATGTTTTCTGCAAAGACAGACTGATACTAACCCCTGTACCACTCTGTGTTACACCACCTTTCAGTCAGTCCGTGGTCTGTGGCCCTTGACTATTTTCAGTGTCAAATTACAGTCAGATTATATATGCACATCATAGATCACCTCATGTTTTATTACATATGTCTCCAATTCATGCTAATTAACACTTACAAACCGATTCCCCACTCAGTCAAACCTTTTGCCATCAGGGGCTCCCCAGATGAACCTTGGAAGGAAACCTGTTATTTGCACAGACTTGGAATTAACCTGCCCAGAACCAGAGAGCAGATGCCCAAGGGGGAGCGTGGCAGACCAGTTGCACAAGTGAAGCTGTTACAAGTCTTGTCAGAGCTACCAAGTTCCTGGCAAATCTTCACATTAATTTTTCCCAGATGAAAAAAAGATGTTCAAGAAAAAAACTGGAATTAGTTTAGCCCTGGGCCTAAATGTTAGAATCTCACATTTTTTCCTAAACTCTTGAGAGTTTAGGGGAGGTTTGGTCAGAGGTTGGACTCGATGATCTTGGAGGTCTTTTCCAGCCTCGATGGCTCCATGATAAAGAAGGGCCACCCATGATCATTATTCACACACGTGGAGCCCAGACCATTCTCATTTGCACAGAATACAGTGAAAAACCACACAGCTGAGAGCTGCTCTGACAGTAGCAGCTAAATGCTGTCAGCTAAAGCCTGTTTTACCTAGGGATTAATTAGTGAGGTATTTAACTCACACAGGAGAGCCTTTTCCAGTTTGAAAGCAGAGGGTACAGGCCTTGCATAAATGAAAATGTGATGTGACTTGTCATTTAAAAGACTATATTTTAAAGACCATCTTTTCTTTTTAGTGAGTCACACTGAAATTTATGATTTCTTCCAGTATGGATACCCTTCCAGGAAAAGCACATAGAGCTGCTAGGGAGACGATAAAGGCCAGGGTCAAAAAATGCCATTCATCCACTGATGAAGTTTGTGCAGTAGGATGTGTAAATAAAATCATAAAGTTATGCAGAACATGTCAATACACCTTCCTAACAATGCAGGGAAGCTTGAACAATAAATTAGAACAACTGGAAAGCCACTTTCATGAGAAAGTGAGCAGCTCCTTATTTAAGCTTTACTAGAGCCCTGTTCTCATGCAGCACAGCCCATCAAGCACATCCTTTAAGGTGGGTAATTGTCAATACTGAAAACTGTGTCACTGTTCCAAACCCACCCCAAGCCCTTGGATTTTATTTTCAGACAAGCTACCTTAATGACTCTTTAAATACCATATATTTGCACTCTTTTTAGCAATAATTAGAAATTATTATTAATTTTTTTTAGCTTAGGTTCATGTTTCATGTGAGAACTCAGTTGCTATGCTGAAACATTTGTATAAAATCAGCTTTACAGAACAAAAAATGAAGATCTTTTTAAAATAAATGTTATGATTTGACATTTTATGAGTGAACAGCCTTTAAAAGTGAGAGCAGTAGAAGGTTATGCCCAACATCCCAAAATTGCTTGCATGTCCTGCATATAATTCAGGTTTAAGAATTGATTGCCATAGCAAACCATGAAAATCCAATATCCAATTTACTCACAAAGAATAAGTCACAAAAGTTGATACATTCTGCAAGGACATGTGTCTGTTGTTACACTCACAGAAAAATCAACATTTTTGTATGGAAATAAGAGAAAGATTTCTGCATCATGATAGCCAGTGAAATCCTCCAAATATCTGATGGTTTGGTTCTCAAACATTTCACTGCTCCGAGCTCTTTTTATATAGAACTGTGTTCACATTAAATTGACAAGGGCAGTGGCAAGGGGATGGACTCTGATCCTTTCATCACAGTGCTCAGCTGTATAAAAATATACAGAGAAACCTGAACATTAAAAGGAAATTCAGAGATTTTCCTCAAGTGGTTCTTGCAAATACTTTTCAGCTGTAGTTTTCTGCACTAAAATTTACATAACAATATTAAATAATAATAATAATAAATAGTGTCTCTGCAGCTAAAATACAGGTACACATGACATTTTGTACACAGTTTGCTCTGGAGGAGAAAATACAGAATCACTACCAAGAACCCTGAAAATTTACTTCATAAATTCTAAATGTGTTCACCAGAGAGCAAGAGTTATGAATACCTGGAGTTAACTCAATTAGACATATGACAAACATTCAACAGTGTTGTGGAAAACAAGTTTTGACTCCTTTATTAATATTTTTCACTGGCAGAAACATTCAAAATGCCAGCTGCAAAAGTTACATTTTACTAATACTTCCATTATGCATCTGAAAAGAAAATAAATTGTGCACGGCAACATCTCCAAACTGAATTAACCAAATCACATCATTCTGGGAACATAATTTCTGGAGAGCTGAGATGCTTCTCAGATAAGCAGACATAAAAATTTAATACCTTCCAGCACTTCATTCTGCACAGGAGAAATTTCAAGATCTGTTGTAACTAAACATGGGCTACATTTGTAATAATGCAACCACCACAGCATCACTTTAAATGTCAGTATTGTTATTCAGCATGATTTCCTCTGTATGATGGCTCAAGTCAATTATAATGACAGATAGCATCCTACTGGCTTATCTGATTACCTCTGACCTTTTAACAGCTGCAGAAAGCCAAAACAGCCTGAAAGAAGAACTCATGCATATATGACACAAAACTGGAATTTCATATCTGAGCCATAGTCAAGAACTCATTGAATGTCAGCAGATTTCTGACAAAGCCTATAGCAAATAATCCCTTGGATGGTTTGGCACCACGAGAGCCTGTCATTTATTATGGCTGAGCACTGACAGGGGACATAAACTTAATTTTATATCAATACATGATATGAAAGTCGTTACAAAATACAGTTCACTTTAAAAACTTGGAATCCGCTACCCAAAGTAACCATTCATTTTGATATTTCTTTTTTCAGAAGCTTGGTTAGATGATTTAAAGCTGGGCTTCACAGGGTAACAAAAATCAATATCAAGTGCAAATGTGTATATTCAAAAAAATGTATTTATTTTTGAACAACAGATTACCAACTCAGAGAAGTCTCTCACCACCCCAATGTCCTTTCTCATTCCTCAGTCCTGAGTAGTCAAATGTAACTCTGATAACTAATCAAAAGCTTATCTTTGTGTTGCTAAAAACAAACCCATTCCTCATGCTATTCTGAAAAAGCCATCCAACATGAAGCTGCACCTGCTTGTCATAAGAAGCTGATATTAATTTGTCTTCAAAAACCTTCAATTAATTTTCATGGAATTTTTCGAACGGATAATATTGGTTAAAAAAATGGTTTTAAATTCCCTGTATTAAAAAACCTCCAGGACAGGACAATAGAACAGAAATTTGACAGTTCCACTACTGAGATGAAATCCCAGCTGTCCTTGGGAAAAAGCCACAATCACCAATATCCGTACCTGGAACACAGGTACGGATATTTCCTAAGAAATCAGTGGAAGCATGAGTTACCTCTTTTGGGAGTCAGCTGAGAGAATGAACAGTACAAAGCAGCTCAAGGTTACGTTTATTGACAAAAGAACTTTAAAGGTGAAAACTGAAAATACCAGAATCAGTTGGCTTCTAAAACTTATGAACAATTGTATTGTAGTGTCTGTCTAACTGAGAACAAAAAAGAGAAAAGTAAAATATCTACAGAGTTTTTTGAAGAAAAAAGAGAAAAATAAAATATCTACAGAGCTTTTTGTCCTGCCTATTGTCTTCTAAAAACTAATTATGCTAGTTCATGCTTCAAAAGAAAAGCTGTTATTTCCTGGTTGCTTGCTTTAATTTACAAACCTTTTTTTTGAGAGCTAATTTTCAAAAAAAGGTCTGCCCAGGTGCTCCTAATAGGCCCATCACACCCACACCCTCCTTTCTCACTCCCCTTTGCACCAGTTGCACATTTCTTGGGGCTTTGGCAACCTCAGTGCTTGATCAATCCCTGACCCTGAGGACTCTGCCCTGCTCTGCAAAGTGCTCACATTAAAAATAAGGACACCTGACTCAATGGAACAGGAACCCTCACTCCAATGAGTTTCAGAAAAATAAATATTGAAGAGAAGAAAGAATGCAATTAGGATAGTAATACATCTCAAACAATGTTAATAACCTTTAGAAGCAGAGAGAATACCCAGTTTATTCAGCTATCATAAAACAAATATTAAACATACTCTGGGAAAAAGGAAAAGATATGTAATTTCTGCTCAGAAAAGTAATTAAAAAGTGAACAGAATGGCTTGGCAGCTGCACAGAAATCCCCTCCAATATCTCAAACAGCCCATACTGGTGCAAGATGCTCCACTCAGCATCACCAGATAAGAATATTGCAGCAATCAAGGGAGTACATCCAATTTACTTAAGGTCTTTCAACTACAGAGCAGAACTAATACAAGTTTCAAGAGAAAATCTGAAATATTCACATAGAACACCTAAAAAGAGTTACTGAGGGGATTGTACCAGAATGCTTTATTGTGTTCTTTCTAGAAGGAAAACAAGAATTCACTGATTGTGAGGTGCAATGCAGTCAATACATGTCTGCAAGAGTCCAGCAGTCTCCCCTCTGAAATATGCTACAGGAAGGGACTGCTGTGTGTAAAGCTCTGTATAGATGCCATAACATCTATTACAGGAGAAAAGTCAATTAATGTGCAATCCAAACCTTGCTTTGGAGTTTATCTGCACACAGAATAGAGTCAGTAGCAGTAAGAGTATGCTATTTCCTCCAACAGTGGAGAAAATGAGGATGGTTTAATCAATAGTATGACAATTTAAGTTTTGCTACCCTACTAGTCAACTCAGTAAACATTTATTGTGAAGGAAGGGAATGTATTGGAAACAGGATAGTCAGAGGAGAAAAGACCAGTTAGTGGCTTCCTAGGAAGCCAATCCTATTGCATATTCCAAGGGATGCTTTACAAAATAAATGCTCCTTGAAAGCTGGCTGGCAGATATCGTAAATAGCAGATATTTTTAGGTTTATATTTGCCTTAGAGTTTTTATTTAAACCCCTCAAGTTTTCAGGGTGAAAGAGCCTGTCCACCTTCACTGTGTATGAGCCAAACCTCTCCCCAAAAAGGTGCATCAGCCCTGGGTGTTTCATAGAGAGGGAAGATGGAGACAGGAGAGGTCACAGTGGCACCAGGGTGCAGCTCATTGCTTCTCTGCTTCGTGCAGGGGAAGCCAACGTGCCCTCACTGATGCCTTTTGGGGCTACCTAAACACAGAGGCCAGATGAAATTAAGGAAATAAAAAGCTGTTATATTTATTGAAAGGCCTTTGGGTACATTTTAAGGCAAAGGAAGCCCCCAGGGGCTACACCCAAAAATGGATGATGGGTCATGGGTTTTCACACTTTCATAAGTTTGGTCCATTTGCATATTTGGGGTTAACTTGTGGTAAGTTACTTCATTAACTGAAGCTGTAATTAGAAAATTTTCTCCCCCTCAACTCACTTTTGTTTCCATTTCTGGGGCCTAAAGCAGTGAGGTGTATCTTGGCCTGGAGAGAAATTGTTGTGTCTGCCCAAAATGGGAAAGCAGCAGCTCACACTGTGTGTGGAGTTTAGAGTTATGCACTAAAGAACTGCAGGATTACAAATATATGAAAATATAAAAGTTAAAATCCTAAGGCCTCACCACAACAAACACCATGGAGGGGAATGTTTGTTTTTGCTGTGGTTGTGCACTTTGTACCAGTCCATCCCCAAGTGCTTCCACTTCACAATTTAGAAGCCAAGTTTGTGTCTTAGATAATGTCTATGAAAAATTTGAACCAGTTTTTTTTGGGGGACAGCTAAAACAAGGAGTGAAGCATGTAAGGTTTGAACTGCAATGCTGAGGCCTGCCAGCTACATTTTCACTTCTCGTGCTGAGGTGTGCAAAACAGGGGGAAAAGCTTAAAACTAAATCTACAGTGGAGAAAATGGGTCCCAAAGTGCCTAAACTAACCTCGTCCTCCTTTTAATAATCTCCCTAAGCTTCCACAGAAAATACCTTCCTCTGTTTTTAAACCAGAAACTACAAGCCAATTAATGCTTTGTGAAAAAACTTGTTGTTAAGGCTGTTTTTCAAACTCAAACGGCAACACTTTACAGTAAATGGACTTTATTTAATGCTCAATTAAATTTTAATTGCTTGGTGACACTATTCATAATCATCAAACTAGCTAATGTTTATTAATAGCCATTTCTGATAGAGTATAGCACCTCAGATTTCCATGTGAATTTGGGAAGACAAAAATAAATTTGATACAGTTGCTAGCTGAAGAATCACATTAAACACATCTCTTGGTTTAATGCTCAGGTGGCTTTAAGATATTTGAGACTCTAAAACAAATAAACAACAAGTAAATAATAAACTGTAGATATTAGGGCAAAAAACACCTTTCAGACCCTGAAATCACTGAGACAGCACTAGAAAATACATTGGCAATCACTTCACTGGAAACACTATAAATCATCAAGGAATTACTACCTCATAACAACTTCTTAATACCAGACATTTTAAACACCCCCATCCTAATTTAACAAAGTTATTCTCTGTACAACCACACATTTTAGCACTCACCTCACTTCCAGCAGGCTTTCCTCATGTATTTCTCCCATGGCAAACTCAAATCCTCCTAAGGAACTTCTTCCCTTTCTGCCCTTTGGGCTTTAGGCTTTCCCAGAAGCTGCTTCTAATTGGTAGTTTGATGCTAAATGGGGGAAGTAATTAAGCCCTTCATCATTCCCCACTGACCTGCTGCCTTGCAGGTCGTGCATTTCTCACTATGCAGATCAGGTGTTAGTAGAAAAGCAGCATAAAGTGGATAAGCATTTGAAACATGGCTTTAATATGTGGATGTAATCAACATAGGAAATTCAAGTTGCTGACACATCAGCCAGTTTTTTAACTGCAGACAGCATGTAAGGGCTGATTTTTTAATTCAGGTTTTCGTTGTGTTTGGGGGAACTGAGGTGATGACCATCCTGGCTTCTACTGTGAGAACTGCACAGAAAGCTAATTGTGGCTTTGAGCAACTCAGTTCCTCTAGGAGTGAACACATTTATCATGGATAGGTGTGAGAGCAGGTTGTGAACTGCTCTGGAGAAAAGGGAAAGGCTTTTTCTGTCATCAGTTTTCCAGATTTACACAAACTTCAGGTGCTCTCTTCATTCCAATGCATGATTTTTATGCATTGGAACCATTTCACCATAAAAATAATAAAAAAAGGTGTTTTTTTTTTCTTTTTTTTTTTCACTCCTGTTTCAGCACCCAGAGAGTCCCTGAGGAGATCACTGTGTGCAGTTGTCTTTAGTGACCGATGTCTTCACTGTGATTTTTGGGTGTCCCAAAAGGTGAGCTGTGCTGGAATCACCTGCAGTCACCTCACACTGGGGTTTCCAGGGGCACAGCAGCAGGCTTAGGACAACAGAGAAGGAGGAGGAATGAGTGAGATGATTTAAAGGCATTTATTTGGCAGCTGAAGGGGAAAAGTTCCCTCCTCTTCCCACAGCACAAAGGTGCTGTAAGGCACAAAACATTTCCATGAAGGTATTTTCATCTCTGTGGTGGTACTTTCATCAGCCAAGAGCAGCATCATGGGAATGGTTCATTTCCTGTTGGCATGCCTTGGTGTGTCCTCCTCTGAGCCAGGTTTCCTCTGGTCCTCCCAATAATTCAAATAATCCATCAAGAGCAGCATTTCTTCATGTTAATTACTGGCTCACTGCCAAAAGGCAAAATTAAATTCTATGCAATTTTTTATGTAATAAATGCATTATTTGATGCAATTCACATCTAACCCAGAAAATAATTTTTAAACTTCTTCAGAATTCATTTGGCAAAGTTTACTTTAGAAATCATATTCTCCTCTCTAGTACACATATTGTAAACACTTAATTTTGCACACCTGAGCAGTCTCACCTTTACCAAGTATACTCCTCGGGCCTTATTTATATTGCCAGGTAAATGACTCTCAACATGAAATTATCATCTAAATTCTCATTCAAAAATGTGATAACTTTATTTTTTTAACATGTCCATTATCTTAAAGTTGCTTCTTTAATAATTAAAAGTGTTTAAACACCCCTTTATTATTTTGCAATCCTTTACACAGCATTTAAAGATATCAAAACCTTTTCCTTAGGCTCAGCATGCTGGTCAGAAGACTGGACCTGTGTTGGGACAGCAATTAGAGAGGCACCATCCTCTCAGATGAGCCCTGAAAGGTGCCCTGGACAGAGGTGCTGGGGAAGGCACAGGGCTGAGTCACCTCCTGTGCTGTCTGGATTGATCTAAGGAGTTGTTGCATTAACTTGATTAAAACACACAAGTTGCAGAGGGAATGGAAATGCCTGAGTCCTCATTTTCAGTGAGTTCACTGGGAGTTGCCTCCCTGCCCCTGGAGTGCATTAATACCTCGGATATTTTGATAGCTGAGATGGTGCCACACGAAGCCAGCACGTAGCACAGTCCCCAGCTCTATTTAATTAGGGTAGCAAGTGTATATAGATGTATTTTTTCATTCTGTTAATACATTATGATTGAATACTTGTCAACCCAGAGCACATTTCCAAAAGTGGCTGAAGGTTATTGTTGTAACAGAACAGCAAGTTATATGATAGTCTTCCACAGGGCTTGTTAACATTATCAGAATTACTGGTGAACAGGAAAAGTTATCCCTTGGGTACAGGATAAAGGAGTGTAAAATGCTATTACCTTCCTTTTAGTAGCTCTTTCAATAAAGGTCTTTTTAAATAAAGTCAAGAAAATGACATAGCTCTTTTCAGTTTTCCTGTGAAGTAATTACAGCTGTAGATCCTTGACTTTTTGTGTAATTTCAAATGAAAATTAACCAGTGTTAAATATCGATTGCTTTTCTCTATCATTAGGCTTAATGAACTAAGCATTAATACTGTCAAAATGGCATCTGGTTACTTTAAAAGATGCTATAAGGATATGTCAGCAGTTCTTCCAAGGGCTATTTTATACGCAACATATAAAAATATAAATGCTGGATTAGTTTCAAGCCCAGCAGTTTTCTGTAATGTCTTGGAATGAAACAACAGCTTGCTCTTTTCAAATGAGCAGCTGAGTCTGGAGGTGGCACTGTTTCCCTTCAGGAGAAAAGTCAATCCCACGATGAGATCGAGTCCAGCACACCCTGGTGCGACTGGTGAATTTATGCAAGGGACACAGCTCTTGAGGAACGTAATTAAACTAAACAGGTGCCTGATATACACTCTAAATCCTCTGATATAGTCCTCCATGCAGTACAGGATATGCCATCCCATTTCTGTTTGGACTACGAGTAATTTAAGAATTTGAAGATCAAGACTCTTCAGCAGATTTACTCAGATTAAAATTTAATGAATTAATGAATTTAATGACCTTAATTGACAAAAAATAGTTTAAAAGACACAAGAGAGTGTAGAATTCTGCAAACAGGACTTATTAAACCCCTCCAAAGGGTTCCTGCAGGTAGCTTCATTTAGGGTATGCCTTATAATTATAATTCCTTATCCCTTCTATTGTCATTCCAGCCTGCATCCATCCTTACCTCAGGAATCGTGACACAATCACATTTTGAAAATAGATAAGGCAATTTCTCCACAATCAGGCAACAGACAATTTAAATCCTAGGAAATTCCATCTTCAATCACTCTCTGGCAAGACCCTCAAAACATAAGCAACCATTTCTCTGTATAAATATAAATATTTTGGAGTTTTCCTCTTGGATATCCTCAATTCCTTTCTCAAAGTATTTGTGGGTAGTTTGCATGAAAGCAAACAGGTTTCTGTGTGTCAAAAGAGGGGTTTACTATGGATTTGTGTTAAGCAGTTCAAATTTCAGGGGGAGAGTTAAAAAAATGTGTTGTCAAAGTATCCAGAAAGGGAACCATGTTCTTGATGTCACAAGAACAAAATGCAAAATTAGATAACCAGAGCCAGCAATGGCAGAAGAGAAGGAGGAATTAGAAGAAGCCTCAGGGGGAATGAAAGGAGCTGTGGCATTCTCTGGCTGCACAGACCCTCACTAAAGGCACTGAGAAATGTGGTTAAGGACGAGTCTCAGTCTGCTGCTTCTTCACTGTCTGTCTCTTGCTGCTGATGTTTCTCTAGAGGCCCCAGTGGAAAGAATCCCCCAGTCTACCATGCTCTGGGGCCTCTCCCTCCTTGTTTCCATTCCTGGGCAGGGATTCTGCTTCAAGAGCTGCTGTGAAGGAGGTCCCATCCTCCAGGTGCCATCCTCCAGATCCCATCCTCCAGGTCCCATCCTCCAGATCCCATCCTCCAGATCCCACATCCCTGGGGGTGTGAGCACAGGACAGGAGGGCAGATTGACAAAGGTGGGACATCAGGAACCTTCACTCGTTGTTGAAGGACACAGAGAGTGCCTGAAGGGGCAGGGAAGGAGACAGAGACAACTCTGAACAACTCCAGCAAGGACCTGCTGTTAGATAATTTACATTTTATTGCAGTTCCACCATATGATATTATCTGCAATTAGTAAACCTGCCGAAGACCTTTCCCCAAATCTGGCGTGCCAGGCTGAGAGATCCTTGTGTGGTCCCTGAGGGCTTGGGCAACCTGCTAATCCCACACCTGCAAGGTAAAGTAAAAATAAAGATTATTTTCTCTACACACACAACACGTGAATATTTTGTGTAGCTAGAATTAAAAGTTTGTGCAAATAAATCAGCTTCAAATTAAAAAAAAAAACCAAAAAAAAACCAGGAAAGTAAAAGCATTTCAATGCTTGCTTCCATCAAGTAGAAAAGGACTCCAACTTTCTTAACAGGTGTTTTAGTTGTGTTTCGTGATGCAGTTTATTGAGCGAATGCATTCTGAGAGCTTTAAATTGAGATTTATTTGTCCTTTTGCTAATCATGAATCAACCCTCTTTTAGATCAATTAACTAAATCACTCTGGAGGCAGCTCAGTGCATTCTTTATGGATGAAAACCTTTGTTCTCTATTGCCCATAATATCTCTCCACCCCAATAAATACAATTAATAACCTACTTGCTCACTAGTGTTTGGAACTTCCAATGTTTCACAGCAATTCATTTCTTATGACTTGCTAACAAAAATAGATTTGAGTAAAACATCAATATTAATACGTGCCTGCATTCTCCCTTCTGCTCTTTCAAAAGTACTTAGTTTTCACAAAGAAGTTTATAATGGTATTACTCATGTCACTATAAAACCTCAATGATTTTTTAAAGAAACTTACAAGTAAGAATATGTGAGTACCGCAATGCATACTAGTGTTCTTTTTTTCCCCCACATAGCATACATAAACCCAAAATAAATTTAAAGTTTCCACACTGAAATTCCCAACTAGAAAACTCTATTTAATTACAGTATTTATTAGCACAGGAAAGTACCTGGTCCTAATTTCTTCTGCAGCTTCAGCAAGACAGGGCCCTTGATGTATTACATTTCCTGTAATAGTACTTATATTCTTCCTTTTGTTAAAAATCATCCTGAGATGATAATTATTCTAGCCAAGGGCCAGGGATTCAATAACAGCTGAGACAAACCATGGCCTGCCAAGAACGGGGCTGCTTTGCTCAGAGAGCTTTGGAGTCAATTTCCATTTAATGAAAGAGGCCAAAGGCGCTCTGCTCATCTCAGACCGGGATCCAGCAGCCCCACAGTTGGCCTGGAGCCGTGTCAGGAGAGGTTTAGGATGGATTTTAGCAAAATGTTCTTCCCTGAGAGGGTGGAGGCACTGCCCAGGCTCCCCAGGGAATGGGCACAGCCCCAAGGCTGCCAGAGCTCCAGGAGAGTTTGGAGAGCACTGCCAGGGATGCACAGGCTGGGATTGTTGGGGTGTCTGGACAGGGACAGGAGCAGGACTGGGTGATCCTCATGGGTCCCATCCAATTCAGCATATTCTGTGATTGTGTGACTGTGTCATTCTGTGATTGTGTGATACTGTGACTGTGTGATCCTGTGACTGTGTGATTCTGTGACTGTGTGATTGTGACTGTGTGATTGTGTGATCCTGTGATTCTGTGATTGTGAGATCCTGTGATTCTGTGATTCTTTGCCCTGTTTTTGAGGCTTGG